>NW_008709380.1:110539-777083 GCF_000327385.1 Lottia gigantea
AGGGCCCCCCCCCCCCCCCCCCCTCTACAACTTTTCACAAAATCATGTACTTACCACTTTATGAGCCTCACTGCTGATCTTATTAACATATCTTAATACTTGTAGTTCTAAATCTGACTGAATACTCGACTGAAACAGGAGAATAGTAAGAAAATTAGACGTGTCCATATCATACTGTCAAATACCTTCCTTGTCTATAGAAATTTCTATTAAATATGAATGTGGGAATATGAACCTATGTGGGTTTTTACTGCCATATCAGGTTGAAATGTGCATAATACATTAGTATTGTATACCACCTCAGGCATCATATTATCTGGATAACGAAATCAAAGAGATTCTTACCATTCTGAAATTTCTGGATGCAACAATTCTTTATTTACAGTAAAACTACAAATTAAACAAATTTTTAAAATGAACAACCTTTTTTGTATTATGTGATATTTCTCAGAAAATATTCCACATTATAATTGTATGAGAAAATAGGCCTGGTATCTGGTATTCAGAAAATTATAGATCTTTATTAAGCTTCAATATCTGCAGTTATCAGCCAGGGCAATGTCAGAAAAGCTACACATTAGTAATGCCTAAATCTTCTGAATAATGGCTGAATTGTTGTTGATTTTTTGCTGATAGAAGATTTACTTACTAACTAATACCATCAAAGGCAGCAGGTCTACTGTATTTATCACTGTCAGAATTCAAACCATACTAAAAATAGATTGTTCAAATTGAGAGAAAACTAAAACAGAAAGAATGTTTGTCAATTGTCCACTTTTGGCTCCTATTTGATACAATTCCAATTTCTCTTTTATTGTCTGTGATTTCTGCTATTACAGAAAAATATTTACTTACCAAGGTGAGAAGAGAAGAAGGCTTCTTTGACTTCAACACACTCAATATCTGAAAGGAAAATACATTTCTGTATGATTATTTTTATCATAGAAAGCCAGAATTTCTTTAAAACCTTCTCACAAACAAATAATCTTGTAAAGATTGCCAGAATTTGTGAAATAAAGAAGCTTTTAGTGCCTTACCTCATTTGAAAAACAGACTTCATCCACACCATATCTTACACGAAAATCTTCAGCTGTTAATAATCTGTAAATAAAATATACGTTTTCACCAATTATCTATAGTGGTCAAGTTACCAGCTGATAGAGCTCAATAACAGCATCAGCAAGCACTACCCATTAAGATCACCTGTCACAGGAGCTCAAATTCAAGTTTTCTCTATGCATTATAAAACCACTAATGTCTCAATTTCATATTTCCTCAATACAAGCACTGGCAATAATTTGATGGATTTGAGCAATTAAAAATTTCATACCTTCCCATCCATACAGCATAGGAGTCAGGTAATTTAGGTGGAAATAGAATAGTTTTTCCACTGTCTACCTCTATAGCACCATAAAAATCAGGTTCCTCTACACCAAATGTCCAATGAAAATACGATTCCTGCAAAATATGACATATGTCAATCATTCCATATAGATGTGTTCTGTTCTCTAGAATAGGTCTTTCTTGTTTTCCCCCCAAAAAAAGTTGTATGAGATTAGGCAATCAGTCAGTTACCTGTCTAAACAATGGCTCGTTATCAGAGCAATAACGAGTCTCTGCCTCTCCACCTTGCAATAAAACAATGGCTCCTTTCGGTACTTTACTATTCTTTCTTAGTCTCTCACATAATCTTTCTCTATTCTGTTTAAATAATTCCATTGGAACCTCCATAGTGTGGGTACCACGACAAAAGGCTGGTCTGAAATACAGAACTAATGGAATACATAAGTTGATAAAAGCTTAATTTCAGTCATCTGTCCATTGCTGACATTGGATTCCATTGGTTTGTAAGTTACTGGTTAGTAGGCCATTAGGCAAATAAACAAAATATTTGAAAATACTAGTTGGAAAAAAGTCAGTTTCTTGAACATAGAAACATGTCCATGGGAATGGCTGTAACACAGAGTTGTCCAAGTCAAAACCTGTTTTGCTTTGTTGACACTGACTGTGCTCAATTCATTCATTCTTAATCCATCAACATAATGCATCAACAACATTATTATTTTTTCTTTGACAGGACAAATAGAGGTAAAGGCAAAAAAACTTACGCTGCTCTTGCAGATGCCATTTGGATGTTTGATAATGTTGTTATGTTTTGCTCTTCCGTATCAAATACTTTCACTTTCAGTTGCAGGTCACACCTCCAAAGTTCAAAGTTCGAACTCAAAGGGAGACAATCATATTCTTTTCAGACCACATCGAATACATTGATCCGTAATAAGATGACCTCAACAAGAGACATCCCAGATGTCTATGACCACAACACAATCTAACTTATTCTTTGATCTAGTTAGTTTTTATAGGAACTTAACACCTTTTCATATGAAATTCGTTGATATCAGACTTGTAAATATGAGTAGTACGAGTTTTAGTATAGGCTAATATTAGAACCCCTAAACACAGATTTAGACAGATTCTAAGAGCTTCGTGATCTTCCTCCCCTCTGACCATAGATACGATTTGGATTTTATTATATTTGCCCATTGCTGCTGGTGGAGTTCATTTTATGTCAAGAATTTCATTAAGAAAATCGTCGCAAGCATGAGTCTTATTATTTCTTCCGAAATAAAACAAAAAATAATGAAAATTTAATTTCAACAGATAGGCTACAAAGGCTTATTATATGTAATGGGGTAAAACCAATTAATGTTAAGACTATTTAAAATTGATATATCTAGTAATTAACCACCAGGCAAAATTTCCAAATAACACACCGAGAAATCCATGAAGAAAAGTTGAGTGAAAGAGTGACCGTATTGAGAATCCAGATGATGGTTTCTGACGCCCTGATCGCTCACTTATTTGTGAAACAATGTTGGTGGTAACAGTCAATTTCTCCAAAATTGCTGTCTGATTTTCATCCATCTGCTCTTCTATCAGATCGAAATACGTGTATACAAATGTTTTGCAGTATTCCAAGCAATCGCTCTGCAACAACATGTACGATTTGTCTGCTATCATAGCCATGATGACGTCTAGAGACTTTTCCGGAAGAGTCAAGGTTCCAATATACAGGCAAATATCATAATCTACTTGAGAGGTTTGAATTTGATCAGCTTGTACCATATATCGATTGGCCATCTCTTCGTATATCACATGATACCTCCGAATAACGCTTTGTAGTTCTTCATTCAGAAACTCTTCCAATGAGCAAGCTGAAACATACTCTCTGGAGACCAACGTGGATATATTGTTTAAATAATCATCACGAATCGCCCAAATAGAAGCATGGATATTTCTGACAATCAAAAAGAAGACATAATCGGACTCTTGTTCATCCTTTAGTCGAGGATGAGTAAAAAGATTGAATTTCTCATGTAAAATATCCCAAACTATACCAGTTATATCCGGGTTGAAATTACTGGTAATCAATCCATCGTTTGTTAATCCCAATTTCTCTTCAAGTTGTCTTTTCCTGATCTTGGAGGATACCATAGTTCTAGTAGGCCTAGTGTCTGGATCAAACAATGATATATATACCCTTCTTTACGTTGAATAAATCACTCAATGTCAAGGTACATAGGCCTATATAAGATTCTCAAATTACGTAAGTATAATAGGCTATGTATCTATGATAAAATATACAGCTAACAGGAAATATTTCTAAACAAAAAACCTAAACCATAATCATATATACGATATCAGTCTTATTAAAGTGACATTTGTGTGTGAAAAAAATCCTTAGTCTTTATATATAGAGTCAATCGAGAATCTAGACGTATAAATTTCTCTCTTGTGATCAATCAAGTTGAAGTCATGCTTGTTCTATGTGAATTTTATTCTGCTGTCGACTTGAGTCTGCACAGTTGATGTTGCCAATTGTAAAATATTGTCAATTGCTTGGAATATCCGTTAATTCTACGGTAAAACAATATAGAGCATCCGAAAATCCTTTCCGAAAAAATTTAGACTCCAAATATTCCCAAAACATCATTATCAGGTGTCATATTGCAATTATAATGCAAAATGGCAAACTGTCAGCGTAGACTCGTGGAACTTCATTTTTTTTTTGGGGCTGTATTAAGTGCCTATCCACAAGCCCTATCTTTGAATTAAATCATTGCGTATTATACACACAAATATACAGTAATATTCTTCATGAAAAAGGTATTTTGTTAACGTGTTAAATTATAATCATGGATCAATAGCGTCCTTCAAACAACAGCATAATTTATGTACTGATTGTTTTTTGTAAATGAAATCTTTTGTACAGTTTTTTGCAACTTTAAGGACCTATACTATTACTCCCAACAAAACGAACCAGATCAAAATACAGTACTTTGAAACGAACTCATCCCAATATATAAGCATTGACCACGCCCCTTCTCGTCACGTGACTGGATGAATGGCTGCATGGTTGATCGGTAAGCTTTCGCGATTTTTACAATTCATTACAGATCAGCTGATTTCTTCATTCACTCAGCCGATTGCATTATTGAAACATTGTCTGTGAGCCTTCGAGTATCATTGTATGATTGTCATAGGGTGATTCTACCTGTTTAAGTAGAGAAAATCGAATGATTATGTTGTTCTAATGAGTTTTGGCTTTGGCACCGAGTCTGAATTATGCTGATATGATAAATATGGAATGTAAACAAACCTTTTCTTTTTGTATGAGTCCTCGACTTGTTGATTGTCAATCCACCTCTTGATGATTCTGACACCCTTTCACTGTCACTTTATTTCAAAAATAATAATAAAACAACCATAGTGTTAACATGATAAGGACATTGATTGCAATTTTTTTTTATGTTTTTAGCTATGTTGTAACTGTAGACTGCAAAGGTCTAAGTTAGTAGGGTCTGACTCAGCGCAAAAGCTGATTGCATTGACTTACATTACCGGGACATTTTTATATTTGATTCCTCGATTGAAAATAAATAACACAGTCTAACTGAAGACCACTTAGTGATAATGATTAGTAAATTATAATACTCATTACCAGTTCTTATTTGAATTGATATTTGTGATTTTCCTTATTATCATTATCTTTTCACCTGGAATTTTCAAAAGAGATATGAAAGAAATACAATCTATAAACTAATAACAGGGATATATTATATGTATATTAGGGTGTCTGAAATTGTCTTTGTGTTTGTTTTATGGGGTGGAAGAGTGATTTGATGCTAACACCCTCATTTATATATATATTTGTTACTTCATAGCTGTTTTTGATCTCTTGTTTATAGAAATTTGGCACATTTAGATTTCAGTAAAGGTTTAAATGAAAATATACTTAATAGTTTTATAATATAGGGAATGATGCATATTCCACTTTTTTTAACATGCAGAATGATATTGGCAAAATGTTATTTAGTTTGGTTCATAGACGCCTTATTGTTTTTAAAGTCTTTTATCAAGTTTTCTACGATCTGTTATAATCTTATATACAGCAATTTATAAGGATTTAAATCTTTTGCTTTTTGCACTTTCAATTACCTCGGTGCTTTTGAAAATCTATAGAACATAAGGAAGTATCGGTGTATTTGTTTGATTTTGTATATTTACAAACTATCATGAATGGGCACTAAGCTCTATATTCATAAATCATCTTAAACATTCAGCAGGTATTATATATATCGTATATACATAGGATATACTGGTGCATGTTTCTGTATATTTTTGACTTGTTGAATAACTGTTTTTGTTATTATGTTTTTTATTACAGTATAATAGCATTTTAAGCCTCTCACCAATTGCTAGTTCAGGCTGCTGTAGGTTATTTAAAGCACTAACTGATATAGCCTGGGGCATTTCTATCCACTAGCTTCAATTGGTCACACAATAGCTCAATAGCTTGAGGTTTGAGGCTAGAAATTTGAATCTGTATATATTCAGACTGGTATCTAAATGCTGATAGCAGGTAGAATTTATAGCGATTGAAACAACCTCATTATTCATCAATGTGAAGAGTTCCTATAATCCACACAACTATTTATAGTCTGTTCATGACATCATTGTTCTAGTGGAAGTGGGCTTGTAAGGATTGTGTATTGGATAGTTTAGTGTGTGTGTTTGTGCAGCTATCATATTTATCAAGGAGTATAATATTGTATAAAGGATTATACCTTAAACTGTATATAATTAGATGCAATTAATTAGGCGTGATTAATTAGGATATGTATAGATAGGTAAGTTATTATCAGTTTTTAGCGCCTTACTGAATATGGTTCTGTGTTAACGGTAGCGCTACATCTCTCTATTGATGCCATGCCATGTATTCTAGCCTGATATTCTTTAGATACCTTTAACAGATGGCATCCACATCAATTTTTTATCAGAATAATCAGTTAGAGGCTTGATTCCTGATTTTACTGTTTATTGAGAGTTATCTTGATTAATTGATAAATAGTTTTTATTTCTTTTCAAATAGGTTTTTAACAATTTTTTGTCAAAGTTTTAAGTTTAGTTAATTTCGTGCAATAGAAATTTTTTTTGCAATGCATAATTCTAAAAATTGAAAATTACAATTGATTTAAACCTGCACCTAGAAAACTGAAGTGACTTATTCCAGATAGTTTTGGCTACTAGAAAGAAGCAGTTGAAGAAAATGAATGTTGCCTACTTTGGTCATCTAAAGTGCTTTGACCAATATATGATAGAAATTTCTGTATAACTTTAGTCATTGAAATCTGCAAAAATTCAATGCAGTAGACAATGCTGATCAAGGAAATGTCATTATATTGCTTTCCAGTAGTTGTAAGTTATTACATGGCGTAGACAAGGCACTGTTTGAGGGACAAATTAACAGTAAATTACCCTCCCCAATAAAGGGACATAAATTATGGGAGGAATGTCTAAATTGATATGACTCATAATAACTTGATATTATATTCTAGAGAAATGACTATTAATATCACAGCAGTAGAACACCAGTGATGTCAGAATGTACATGTTTATCAATTTGTTTTTATTGGCACTGAAATTTCACCTTCAGAGATTACAAGTTGATAGATTTTGAAGATAGTGAGGAGTAATAAACTAGTGTTAGTTGGTCAGATTTCAAAATACATTATAACCGGTTCTAATATGAAATGAATGGAGTTAAACATCCTCCTATTATGTGCACACTGAATGTGCTAAAAGGGCAATGCAATGCAGTGTGCAATGAGAGAAATTTAATCAGAACTGCGGCATAAGCCTACCCTTTTTTTCCAGTCTGTAGTTCATAGGGCCTCATTTTTTGTCCAATCCCAAGGAGTAGATGCTTTTTCCATATCAGCCATGTTGACCTGCAACACTTAAACCAATGTTGAAAAATACAAAATATCCTGGAAAATCTGGGCCAAAGCCTGAAGTTTTTGCAAAGAAAACCATTTTCCAGATAGTGCTTGAAATTGTCAAGCATTTTTGATTGTACTAGGCACACTATGGTATCTTCTCCAAGCTCCTTTGTGAGATATTATGAACACATGAGTGAGGTTCGTCCATTGTATTCCGATACTCACTCTTTATGTTAAACAATATCTTATGTGATAATGTTTTGTTAGATGTTAGTGCCAGTAAGATGGTAAAACACATGATATATTGGCACAATGGTCTATATCTATTTTAGTACTGGAGAAAGAGTAAAAGGTCATCTATCGGCTAGTTAGAAGTTAGTATTTATTATTCACATATGATAACCTGTCGATATCATCATATAGATAGGATAAAATAATATACAGTACAAGTGAAATATTTTGTCTATTAGAAGGAAACTTTATATGTGTAACAGGGAAACTGATAGCATTGATATGCACCATACCAATTTTCATTGAGATGTCTTGCAATTCCACTTAAATTAAGATTAAGCGTTTTATGAGACCTAGCTAATTGCAAAGATATTATGAGCTATCAACAGTGCAGCAGCAGTTGGGATATAGGAGGAGGGGTGTGGGGGGGGGGGGGGGATGTCTTGGGAGAGGTTATAAGCTTATGAATATAATTGAGTATAAAGATAATGACTTTTTAATATGATAACGAAGTCAAGGTAACATTAACACAGCCATTGAATCACCATGACACTGAACAGTGCAGCAACAGTTGGGGTATAGGAGTGGGGTGGGGTGGGGGACGTGGGTATATGTTTTTATATAGAGATTATTGTGTGCACTGTAAGCTTATAGATAATAAGATAAATTACGAGAAGTCAAGGTAACATTAAGACAGCCATTGAGTCATCATAGATGATTTAAATTGTTATTGACATAAGAAATAAAAAAGATTTTGACTAAAGAATAACATGAAGTAAGTGTAGATAATAAAGAGTGTTGAAGTAGAACTGTATATTGACACATCCATTGACAATTATTGTACGACTAGTGTTAAAGATTCAACAGTTAAAATCTTAGAAGTTTTTTGAATGAAATATTCTTTATAATAAAAGGAAAATCTCAGCGTGGCATTTTCTTGTCATTGACTAAATTAGGCGTATTTTTTGCAGCTATATTGGCAGTATAACCCAACTTATATCGCTTGTAGGATGAGAGGCATATCCTCATGCAAAATGGAAGATTGTGTTTTTGGTAGAACCATGTCAAAAAATTTGAAGTGATAACTTAATCAAGGCCTTATAGATAAGCAGAAAAGAAGAACTTTATGTCTTGTGTTGGCGTTAATAACGAATTCCTAAACTATCCATCCTACCCGCAGTGTTTAAAAGACTATATGCCATATATGGGCATGAAAATACCTTTCATTGGAG
This sequence comes from Lottia gigantea, assembly GCF_000327385.1. Lineage (NCBI taxonomy): Eukaryota > Metazoa > Mollusca > Gastropoda > Lottiidae > Lottia > Lottia gigantea. Next base: position 119,286 of record NW_008709380.1, read on the forward strand.
TATGATTCTGGAATTTTGTAGCAAATTGTTTTGAATGAATTATTTACTCTATTTTAAACTTGAAAGTTTGTCAATGGTGACCAGAATAAAGATGAAGAGTTGAATGAACCCTGTTATGTCTGATATAACCCCAGTAGACCCTATATCAATATAGGTGGTAACAAACTCTGGTGTATGATTTATTTACCTACAGATTTATATTGATACTAGTTTACTTTATGATAGGCTGTTTTAGTACTTATTTCATATACAGTATATATCATTTATTTATGACTATTTAGTACTTCACTGGTATTTGGTATTAGTAACTATGTGTTAAAAAGCTTAGAAATAAAAGTTTGAATATTTCAATTAAGCTGTATGGATTTTTAAATGAATGATGTGTAACAGAACTCAGTTTCTGGGTGGTTTGTGGCAGTAGACTTAATTGCAGGAAAGGTGTGAGTGTAACATTGTTTTTAAGTCTGAGAGGGCCTAGTTTCAACCCCATACTTTTGAAACCAATTCTGCTTTGAAAGTATTAACTCTAAATGTCCTCCTTAGATGAGCGGCTCTGTTCCCTTATACAACACATATATTGCTGTATTAGCTATAGGCTTAAATGCCATTGGTATTGATCCCAAAATTGGTCATCATCATTTGTGTCTGACTGAATTTTGATGGCCTATGATTCAGCTATGCTTTTTATCCGAGTGATAGTCCCACCCAACAGTCAAATACAAAAGTATAAAATGAATGAATTCAGGGTACTGGATGTTTGTTGACTGGCCAGCGGATGTGAAGTTTTTAGAAAAGGATTTGATAATATTGAGAATATGTATCTAGGTGTTATTTGTAATGAACACCTACTTTATGAATGAGTTAACACCATGGTGTTAGATGTTGGGTTGTAGAGTAAATCTTTTTACATCTATCTATTCTGTCAATAACACCTTGCGATTTTCTTACTATCCTATACTTACACTACCTATTTCTTCACTTACATGTACACTGGTTGAAAAGGTCTACATCTTAGAAGTTTCTATCATTTTGGACATCAAGCTGTTTAGGTGTGATTCAGATTGTTGTGTAAAACATTTTTTCACCAGGGTATGAATCATTGATGTTTAGATTCTTTATAAACTGCAGTGATCAGATAGTCATCTTCACAATGTCAAGCTATTACGAACTTCATCTCATACCTTGACTGCAATAGATCATTTTCCAATATTTCTCTGGTAAAATTATTAGTTCGAATTAACAGAAATTTTTTAAGAAGGAACACCTGTTCTGTTGCCAAAATCAGAAAGGATTTGGTATCCATTTATAGAGTCCAAACAGCTGATTTTTACTTGTATCTCTATGATTGGATGTCAACTATGCATCCCCTTTCGAAGTTGTCATATCTGCTTATTTGTTTTTGCTATTCTCAGAATGTTGGAAACTAAGACGAACAGGCAATTAGACCATGGATTAGCTACCAGTATTTAATATTAATTTATATTCATGGATAAGCTTACAAATAAAATGACACACCTTATTACATGTATAGACATCTTTTGCACTTTATACAATTTATTTTTAGAGTCATTGTTGTGTTGGTTTTATAAAAAACTGTCTAATAAAAGTCTCATTAAGGTTAATGATATTTTAAGAATATAATGACTGTCTAATGACTTCATTAGGATATGAGATTGCTGATTGTTATAGGTATTCAAGTAAACTGTTTAAAATTGAAATATTTCTAGCTAGGGGTTTTGCTTGTTACTAGTTGGCCTTCCTTTAAAAGGGATCTTCCTATTTATTTGAGCTACAATTTGCAATATTTTTAATGAAAATGAAATTTGATAGGTTGTAAAATATATGTCTATTTACTGAGATTAGGTTGACATGATATTCAGTCTTTCAAGATGAAAATGAATTATAAGCATGTTGACTAAAGATAGCTCATTCGACTTCTTTCGGTGACAACACTCTTTAAAGCAAACAACAAACTGGACTGAACTTTTCTTTGGGAAAAATTGTCAAGATGACCAAAAAGATGAAAAGATTGAACAAATTGGGGGCCTCGTTCTCCTAAACTTGAATAAGATAAAATCCAGATTTTAAGTACAGTTAAAACAGTTGTCTGATTGAATATTAAATCTAAACTTATAAATCAATATTGGTGATCAATCAAATGTTAAAAGTGATTTAATGCAGTTTTCAAGAATAGAGCCAAGTTAAAATCTGAGTACCAGTACTGATATGTTGTTGTGATTCAGACTGATGTTATATGACTGATGTGATGTAAAAACTACAAGTGTTGTAATATTAATCTGTAGAGAGAGAGAGAGATGTAGGAGTGTAAATCTGATATTTATAGAATATACTGAAGAACATAGTTCAACATTCTCTCACTAATACCAAGCTCTATTTTCATACAGAATTCATCTTAAATCAGATATGAAGGTGACTTCTCCAGTTATGTATCATTCTAATGATTTATTATGATCTCATAAAAAGAAATATCCATGATAGCTGGAAACATGTCAGGATGAAAATTGCCACATTTGCAAATTTTTTTTATGCGAATAATCACGAAAATACCAAAATTAGACAAGATCCTGATTTCAGTCTGGATAGTTGGGATTTTGGAATTGGCATAGTGGAGACACAGGAATAGAGATTATAAAATATTGATGAACCGATAATTCAGTCAATTCTCTGTTGATAGGAATTTGCACTTTTCAATTCTCAAATTGGAATAGGTTGTAAATATGTTAAATTCTTCTTGGATGTTCAGTTTATATTGTGGACCAAGTTAATTTGGAAACCATGATAGTTTGTTATTTCATTCAAAACAGAAACATCTTTTGAAGTTGTACGATTTGATCAATGATATTTCAAAGCTTTTGACTCGTTGCTTGAAACATGTTTAGGAATGTAGATAAAGAAAAGCTATACTTATCTTTACGTCTGCACTAACTTACAGACGACCATTGAGAAAACATGTTAATTTATTTTCGAAGGTCATTATGACTTTGTCTGGAAGTGATGAGCTGAATATCATACATAAGCACTGGCCGTGCTCTTAAAATCAATAAATGTGAAATATAGAGCTCATCCAGTAGAAAATTCCCATTACCATTTCTAAAAAAAACTTGCGCTGCTGTTTCCCACTGACAGTTTTTTTTTAACTCCAATGACTATATTTGTCAAAATTTTCCATTTTAGTAAAGTCAGTCAATTTGCAATTTTGAGGGATTTTACAGAAACTTGGTTGAGTAAGTTTACTAGTACTGGTAGACTATTCTTTAACTGACATCTTAAGTACATTTTCTTCCGAAATAATATGTGGTGCATTAAGTCTTTAATTACAGTAAGATAGATAAGTTGAAAGAGAGGCTCTATGCAATTCGTGTCTGATTACTGTACAACTAGGTTACACATGTATGTTGACCTACTTTTAAAAGCATAGAAACCCACGACTTATTTACGGCAAGTTCAAATGTGCAGTTTAAATATATAAGCTTACAGACATCTAGCTGAAACTGTTGGGTGTATTCAAGTCATTTAGATATTTGAATTTGAATAGTTGTAATGTGTGAGTTGATTTCTTTTCCTCATTCTTTAAATATTAAGTATTATATTTATTGATCAATTCCATACCATATTTTAATTTAGATTCCTGTAATTGCTTCCTATTGACGCCTATGGCAAGATTTGTTTGTAAAGAATCTTATTTTTCTAAAGGTCAAGGGTTAGAAACAGCTTGATGTTGGAACTAATATAACTGTAAACTATTGCCTGTAATTATTGTTCACTTATATCATATTTAATATCTACTGTTATAATGAATGATCATTTACAACTGAACTAATACTGGTATAGTTAATAAATATGAAATTAAAACATCAGAAAATAGAATTTTATTCATATTGTTATAGATTAAGAGTTAATTTTATGCAGACAAGCTTACACAATATGTCAAATTTAGGTTTGGTGGCTCAGATAGATTGTTATTTTCTTGTATTGTCGCTATATTTTTTTAGGATATTCCAATCAGATATCACACAATACAGAATTTTGAAATTCTCACAGCTATTTTTGTACACCAAGTCACATAGAAAGGTGACGTTAGTTCCTGGCATAGAATACATTTTCTTTTATGTACATATCAGTGACACTTTGAACTTAGTTCATAGATCCACCCTGTACCTGTAATTTATTTCGATTATATTCATAGCTTTGATAGTATTTGATTATTTTTTATATATAGGTATATTATTTATAACCAAGCCTATAAAATTATATTTACATTTGAATTACATTGATCAGTGACACATGACTTGAGGTTATATTCCTGATTACAAATTATACAGTGACGAATTGACTTAAATACTGAGGTGTAATTGATATAGAAAATTGTCTTTTTGAATTTGTAATGAAATGCTAAAGCGCTTTCAAAACACTTTAAAGATAGATTTTGATGCTCATTTAAAATGAATTGAAAATAATTTTGAGAAAATAATTTCCAATTTAGTTCATTTGCTTCAAAATCTGTATATATTAAATTGCTCATTAACCATAGTTTGTAAATACTGTGTAGAATACTGTTTGTAGAGAACTAATACAAGCCTACATTAGACTACTTTCTGGTGAATGATTCTATATAATTAGTTCAATCTCATAGTACAAACGGTCCTGGATGCCTTTGCCAGTGCCTACAAGACTCGTGTGTATTCTGAGCACGAATCTCAGGAGTACTTAAAGTATGCAAAATTGATTTGATCTTTAATATCAGTAGCAATTCAGCTCTCTATCAAATGGAATACACTCGTTACCTTTTCTTATCTGGGTCAAAGGTTAATCAGGAATACCTGGTACTGGAATTCTATTTTTAAATACCAGGTCTGAAAAATGGCTAAAAATCTTACTGGATTTTAACTTTCTGCGAAAAACACTGAAAGAATTTTCTTCAAAATACTTGTTGCCGCTTTTTATCAAGGTTAATGTTAATCAGGAATAAAGCAATTCTACTTTTAAAGATTTCTAACATTAGCCAACATGTTATGAGATTTTAAATACACAAAACACTAATTACTCTGAAAGAATTGGAGCATTTTTATTTACTAACAATGGGAGTAAAACAAGCAGACTATAAAATGTAGCAGAGCGTAAATTCAATAGACAAAGTTTGACAAGTTGAGAGTACAGTGAAAGAAAGAAGACTTATAGTGGATTATTGAGAATGTGTTCAACACTATGTAATTTTGATGGTTGTCAATTGATATAGTGATATTGATGGTACAAGACAGATGGAGTAAGGTGATACCAAGTTAATGGCCACAAGGATATGATAGATATCTTTATGTCATTTCATGTAATTGGGTTTATCTTTCAATCCTGTTTATGATTTGATTGTATTGTTAGGAAGTGAACTTTGTAAAGTGTTGTTGTGTTTATAACAAGCTTGTTCTTATTGTTGGATTATTTAGGGGATTTAATTTATGGACTTGTTTTTTGTCCTTCCTGTTACCGTACCTATCAACTGAACTGTGAATAGTTCTTAAAGTGAGTATTCTGTTGAAAAAGAGATTACATAATTAACTCAGGATATGACCTTCATTTTCAATTTCTGATTTAAGTAACACCGTCAAAGGCCTCAAAAAAGATTGACATGAGACTGGCCCTTTAAACATTGCGTCTGCCATCAAAAACTGATGTAGTTCACCGAATTCATCGAATAATTAACTACTATGAGTTTAAAGGATGCTTAGATGTGAGCCTTCTTCAGACTGCATTGATTTGAAATAAATGATATTAGACCATGATCTCACCTGTTCCTGTTGTTTTTGAATTGCAGTTTCCAGATACATGTACACAAGCTAAGAATGCTATAGATGCTGCTTTTGAATCCATGTATGAGAGAAAGTTTGACATTCATTGATATACCTGTATTGCAATAGATACAGAGTTGCTGTATCATTTAGACTGTTGTAAATTTATACAATTAGGGTTAAGTAAACTCTCAATTAAATGCAAATAAGTGACAAGTTTTGTGCAGTAGAAATTAATTTCAAGTTAGTGAATGTGAGAAATGAAATATAACAGTAGGTCTTGATGTGTAAATATGATCAAAGCTTATAGTAAACTCTCTAAGATAATACTAGAACAATTTAAGTTCACCTCTAGTCTGGGGTACCTGATGCATTAGTTTCTATAGTGATAATAATAGAATAGTAAGCTTACTTGTAATAAAACTACTCTCTAAGGTTGGAGATAGGAAAGGCTGGTATGTGGTGCAGGTAAAAACTACAGGTGAGCACATTATGGCTCTGTTGGCTTACTGATTTTTACAGGAATGTTCTGCTACTAAAACAACACATTGTTTGTTCATCATTAAAAACCTGACAGGGGGTACACATTTTCTACATCTAGTAATGTTAATGTACCTATTTTGTATTTGACATTTTAATGTACTGTACACCCCTATAGCAATATTTGCCCCCCTTGCATTGGACCACTAGGTTTAATTTCAAGAGCTACTGTTGGAGCCTATAAAAAGTTGTATGAGGATAGAGTAGGGAACTGCTCTGAAAAAGGTCCTGGCATAGTTTATAATACAAGGTTTTTCTTGTCTTTGATATTGTTTGTAGAGTTGGACATTGATTTAGCAGATTAAGTACTTGCAGTAAATTTTCACTCATTGTACAATGCAAAGCTTTCGTCTTCCAGCAAGGCTCTGAAAAGTAGGATGTAGAATTTCAATCATTCCAATATGATTTAATGTAAGATCAGTAAACAGCACTTTCTTGTATAAATAATCTGTAGTAAAATTATTTTATTTTAACTGAGTAGAATGCCAGCCTTATCTCAAGGTCGAACTCACACTGCTCTTAATTTGGCCAGTAGTCAAATTCTTCTTCTCTTTAATTATTGAGAACAAGTATACAGTCTAGTTAGATTCCTGAGAAATATCAGTTTTGTGATAAATTTGTACAGATTACCATTTTAAATAGTTTTACTGACATACCTAACAGATTCTACATTGATTATGAGATTGTGATGCTTTATTTTGTGTTTTTTCTCTAGGTGACTCCCCTGAAGATGAAACAAACAATCTTGTACATGCAGTGAATGCCTACTGTAATGCCATATCATATAAACATGTTTGAAAATTTTAGTGCATATATTAAGTTAACTGATATTGACTGCAGCTCTTTTCAGATTGAAAGCTCTTAATGACATTTTTTCCTGTAATTGAAATAAACAAAAGATTTAAATCTATTTATTTATTGAAGTGACAGAAATTTCAGGAATTTTCGATATATAGCAATATGAAAATCTCTACCATTTACACTTTAACATTACAAAAAATATAAGTTATTTATTACTGGAATCATTTGAAAGGTAAATTGGCTCATTTTATCAGGGTCTGGTCTATATCAGTCTGGTGTAGAATGGAGCTGTTGAATAGTAACTGAGCAAAACCGTTTCCAGACTAATCTTATGAAAGTCCATATTACAGAGTTTTATTCCTTTAAACTAGATAAAAAGTAACACCAGTTAGTGATATTCTCCACACCTAGTAATCTGTTAGAGAGGATAAGATGTGATAGTTTGTGTAGTAGGATAGTAGAGTCTATCTATCAACCACTGTAATATAGATAAAATCTAGATGAGTAATGGCATTATGTCACTATGACATGGAACAGATCAGACTTGTTTAATCAGACAGGACAGTCAGTCAATTCCTTGAATATACAAAATACGGACTAAAAACATGATTCCTAACTCAAGATTTAAATCAGATGTAAGTGGCAAATAATAGATATAAATTGACAATGAATGGAAAGTAATAAAACAAAGTTTTGGTTTGTGGTCCTATTTAGGATTTATTTTTGAAACTAGGGGTAAGGCAGTCGTGGCGCATTTCTCAATAAGGCCTCATGAGGATTATATTTCTGAAACAAATTTCAAAAGGGTGAGATGAGCTCAAATAGCAAGTGGAAGAGATCCACCCCACATTCAAAAATATATACATACTGGTACACATACAGTCATTATATTCTGTTTGAAGAAAAGAAGTTTGTTTCAGTTATAAGATATTCCCCGCTAGATGTAACATGGATGCTGAAAGCTACCGAGATCTGTAGCAATGTCAGTCCTTGGTGGTCAGAATGTAGATGATTTGCAATATTAGACTAAATCATATCAATACCACCTATTATTAGGCTAGGCTTTATCAGACAGTACATTCACCTTAAGATCCTCACACATTCTTGTGTTGTTGTTTGTTTTTCAATTTCCTGTGATCATCCTCTCCTTATTTGGACAGATGGTTCAACTTTTAGTCATATCTGAGAGTTGACCTTTGGACACATGGAGCACATGTCTGTAAATTAATGCCATGTATTTGGTAGGAATAGATGAGAAATCAATATCAGCCAGCAGTGATGTACCAATTATCTTTCTCATGTCAGTAATTGGCACCTGGCATTGTCATTTCTTTCATATCTTTAATCATCAAGGGAATCCTTAGTCTAATTTGAGATCTACAATAATTACTCTTCATTTCAATTTTGATAAAGTAGTATCCTTTGGTCAATTAACTCTTTTTGAATATTACATTTTTTTTGTAGCTTGGTGGACTGTCATAATATTATGTTCTTTGATTTGAAAGGAAGTTAATATACTTTGTATGAATAAAGTATTAACACATTGGAAATATAAACATTATTTGCTGAATCTATGAAGTTAATTTGGATTTAATTCCATTTTGATATTTACTACTGTAACTTAATTAATTTGGGTCTTTTTTTTTTCTCCAAATTTTTTATTTCTTTCTCAATTTTTGTCTATTTCAGGTTCAATGTTAACTAGAAAATAATAAAAAAAGTGAATTTGTGATAGCCCTAACCTTAACCTTCCACCATGCCTGTAAGTATATCCAATATGTATATTATATCATCATTTTATATGTAGAATAAGATTCTATTTTTAAGAATTTCACTGCTCATTGTATCATTATTTTCTTTATAAAGAATACTTTATCATACTTGGGCTTGATCTTTGAGTTTGTGATAGAAATTTGGCAAATCACTAGAATGGGCTCCATTTGGAGTTATGACTCCTTAAAAGCTTCATAATATCAGAAAATTGAACCCAAATTTCAACCCAATTGGTCTGGTGATGAAATTATATTCAAAATACATCAGCCAATCAAAGATCAGCCCTTTCAAATTTTAAGAAATGAATAGCATTTGTAATAGCTCCCTATCATCACTATCTCCCTTTCACTATCATCCTATTATTAGGAGCATAATTTATAATTTAGAAGCATTGTTATTAAGTTTGATAGTATTATTATAATTTTATAATGACCTTGAATGTGACACAACACAATTAATTTTTTATTCAAAACAAGTTTTATGCACATTAATGTATAAATTATATGTGAGAAAATATTTTTGATGAGAATTATGTCACAGTATGGTAAAAATACAATATGAATATGATGTTAAATGTTGTGCCAAGTCTAATTTGAAATTTTGACAAGTCCTGTTTTCAACTTTCAAAAACATAAGGAGTAATCATCAAATTATAGTTAAAGTTTCTATTGTATAATGGGCAAATTGAGGTTATTATGTTTTATATCGTTGACTCTGTTTGAGGCCAAGAATGTCCTAACTTCATTTCTTGTAGGTCCAAAAACAATATTAAATTTCGACTGCATTAAGTACTGTGTTAGGGTGTCGCTAGCGAGACAGGACTCATTTCTAGAACACCTGAAGACATTCTTGGACTAGATTTCACCACACCCCTTTCAGCAGATAGATTTATAACAAAATTCTATACATCAAAAGGAATCCTTTCACTTTTGAAAACTGGATCATATCATATCAGCTATAAATATAGACCAAAAGACTTGGCATAACATTCAATAACCAGAGTAACCAAGGGTATTGTTGAAATAAAGAATTCTATTTTTAATGTATGCAACAATTAGATCTCTCCTTTGTTATTTATATTCATTACTTCAGCAATAGAGGAATTAGTCATTATGTCACATTATTATACTATATGAGACTAGATATTGTCATCACCATTATCATTTATTCTATCACCCTCCCTAGTCCCTAGTCTGATATTGATAAAACTTTAATTAAGCACTGGAAATGTTGAGATTGGGTCATTTTTACCATCACTCAAAAATTGGATTGGTTTCTCATTTAAGGTAATTCTCAGTGAATAATATTGTATGAGCAATTTTTCTGAGTAATTGAATATTGAAAAAAACATATATTATGATAAAGATAACCCAATCTCTTTGAACATAAAATTTTATTTTGAAATAGTTCATGACATTTCAGCTTCATATTAAAAAAAACTAAGCTTATACTCCAAAGAATTTTGGATTTAACGTAACATTTGTTTTTGGCAAAAACTATGATCAACTGTGTCACTAATTAAAGTATAATTTCATGAACACATATGTTCAATATGAAATGAGCTCTTGTAGACCTAGACTATGAAGTCTTCAGATGCCGAAGAACGAAAGAAGAAACATGTCAAGATGATGCATAAAGTTTTAACCAGTGATTGTTGTTGTCAGAACAGCTTATTTTGAACTATGAAGTTGAATTATGTCATGTTTTACAATCTATGAAATCTAGAGTTCTAGATGTCTATTATTTATGCCTTTATGCCAATTCTTTTTCATTGAATATTTTCTTCCAGCGTATGCCTCAGTAACAGTATCTGTGATAGTTCTACGTTCAGTATATTCTCTCCAAATATCACTTTATTTTCGCTCCCTGTAACGTAACCTTTACTATCCATCCAGCAAAATGGGATCAACTAGTGCAGAGGTATAAATGGATCCGTTTTAATTACCCTGAACCGGTTGGCTTATAAAACGGTTTGATTAAAATTTGAAACTAACCATCAGGTGTCAAATGACATTATGACGTCAACCGGTTATGGGTTAGACTTCTGTTGCATGATTTTCTATTGTCACTGCATCTTGTCTCAAATCTTTAAACATCACCATGGAAACCAATTTCATTTCAGGGAATTGTCTAATTAATACACATTAAGGATGTATTTAATGAAATTCTAATTACTAATATCAGAATACTTGTGATTTTTTCAAAAAAAATATTCTGAAATTCTGATTTTAATTTCATTGAATACTGCCATGTGGCACCATGTAATACTAATTACAGGGCACTACAGTTCACAACTAATTACGTCTGATTAATCATATAGTCCATAATTACAGTAACTTAATAATATAGGCCTACCCAATTAGATATAAAATAACACTGGGGTCTAGAAAATAATTTAAATGTGTAGTTTGTAATGAATAATGGTATAACTTTTTGTGTGTAAAATGTTGTGAAATATGTATGTAGTTTTTGTTCAATGCAATAAGCTTTTGAGTGTGCAGTCAGTGTAAAGTGTAATTTAAGCTTTTCAGCACATGTAAATTTCTCCACTTAAAATTGATTGTCAGTTTTCAACCTGGTTCTGGTTCCCTTTTCATTTAGATTATGATGGCTTGTACATCTTTTGTGATCATGTACTTGATCACAACAACATAGTCTGTCCAATTAATACACATATACTTGTGTATTTGCTGAACAGGTTGTCCATTTTTATTTCATTCATTCATTATATTGTTCCCATGGGCTGGATGTTTGACAGACCCATGCCCTTGTGTATTTGTCCGAAAGACCCATGTAAAGTAAAGAGATTGTTATTATTATTATTATTAATGAAGTTTGTGGGCCTGACATTGCTTTAAATGTTAAGGATCAGAGATGAACCATACAATGTGTGCTAGTGACTGCAGACATGAAAGGTCCGTTGATAGTTGGTAATTGAAAAAGAGAATGCTAATGCCTTCATTGCACACTACATGGTGTTGTCCATCTTCGATAGACCAATCAGGTGTAGAAAAACGCGCAAAACACCATTTCATTCATTTTATTTTGACCAAAACAATACCAAAATTGGGCAATGTTCAGTATCTATCTAGTATTATTTGCTGTCCACTGTAACAAGACACAACTAGAACAATACAAGTTGTTTATTTTCTCTCTTTGTTTATTGACTGACATGTTGACAATCTTTGTTTATTATTATCTATCAACTTGGTACTATTTCAAACCTTTTCTCACTCATATTGTAACAATATTCTCATCTCCTTTGAAAAGGTAAAAGAAAGAGATCAATTTTAAATCTCAGATTTGCCACATATATGTTTCTTGATACTTTGTTATCATTGAAGAGTTATTGCCCTTGTTTCTACACAAAACACTATGGGCTTGACCCCCAGTTTATAGGAATTTTTGTGTTTTAAGTGATACTTAAGCTTATTTTGCATTCTTATACTACTATATAAGATTTCATTCCTCCACCAACTTGCTCAAACACTTAAGCTTTAAGCACTGATTCAAGCACCAGTAGAACATTATTGTGGTAGGTGCAATCCAGGGCATACTGGCCCATCATGATCACGAGGTACTTCTCTGTGTGGGTTTCCCCTTTCAGAGAGTGCTCCTCCGAGTAAGTTTGAGTGCCAATACGAAATTATTGAGGTGATGCTATTCTGTACTTGCTAGCCTTTCATGACTACAGGCATTCTGACCAGAGATCACTTGGTACCACTCTGTCCAGGTTTTACTACCTTACAAGTGATAATACTTGGAAGATATTTTTTTATTTGATAATGTGTTTTGTGGATCAATACCAACCATGATCGTTATTTCTGTAATTAACAATCAGATAAAGAGAGACATGTTATTCTAGGATACCAGAAACAAGTTATTAATGTATCATGAATAAAGAACAGTCTCAGGATCTGTGTAGCATTAAATCATGTAATAGATGTATGGTTAGACTAAACCACATCATAACCCAGTTAGACACAAATCAATAATAAATCAATAGACATTCTAACAATTTAATATATTACTCATTTTCTCAACTTAACTTCCTGAGGGTATGCTTTTTCTCATTGTCAGTAACAGCTGATTTATGAGATTACGGATGCTTTGATCTTGTTTGTTTTTTCGGAAGCAAAATATCGTAGTGTGTGGTTGAGTTATGTTGTAATTTTTTGAATGTTCAGCCTCGGGTAATTTAAGTAAGTTTCAAAGATAGTAGGATAGCTAAGCCTTGCAATTAATTGCGTTGTGTTTGAATCCCTTCAGAGGTAGACAAATTTCTGATGGCACAACCCATTATCAGTCACCATTTCAACCACCAAGTTGTAGGGCTATTATTTGCAGTTAAACTACCTTTAGTGAATGTTTGGTGGGTAAAACTTTGATTATCATGATTATCTGTGCCACATCTGCCAATCGACTTACTTCCTTTGTGATAATAATGGATTCAACTTCAACGAGAGATTTAAATGGATATATATATTATGAAATAACTACAACACCACAATATTTGAAGTTGAATCATTCTGATTGTAATATGGATTGATGTCAATGGATAATCTACATATTGAAGAAACTTGACTGCATGTTGTGATAATATATATTTTTTGTGACAATTGGTGTGAAAAAGGAAATTGACATTTCAGCTGATAAGGTGTATGATTATGCAACAGTTTCACTTTAAAAGGAAATAGATAACTGATTTGTACCCTTTGATACCTGTATTGTTTATAGTCAATCATCAATCATAATCATACACTATTACATTGCCAATGTTATAAACTAGTGACAATAAACCCCAGTAATACTATTGATATACCCCAGTAAACTACTGATATACCACACTTGACCATCTGATAATATGATTGATATACTGCAGTAGAAATGTCATATTATTATTTATACCAATATGACCTATTTATTCCCTTTCTACTCAGTTATTGATAAATATTTCAAATATTTTATAAAGCCTAGATAAGAGAGACATATATATGGTATGATTATGTTATTTCCATCTCACTGTTCTGTTATGTTAAATGTCAGGGGCTAATATAGTGGAACACTAGCTGACTCTCACCTAGCCTGTGACAAAATCAATCAGAAAGTACAAATGTCCTTAGCATTTCACAGTGCAGTTTTACTGTTGACCATTTATTTATGCACAGTACATTAGAGCAGTTAGAGTGTCGATATCTTACAAGACATCATTTGCTTGATTACATTCTGGGGTTCTAGTATATGTACAGTAAACAAGATTCCAGTAGACCTGGCTGTAAATGGCTACAGATGATCTGTTAAAGATCATTGCCAAGAGGTATGGTCAAAGACCAGCTGGTAATGATCTCATTGAATCTAAGTTGTTATCCTGTATTAAAATGTTTGTTTTTTACATTTCCTAGCTTTCATCACGATTTGACATTTTACATTCAATTCCTATCATCAAACCAATCTGGAACTTCTGAAACAAGGTCGGAATTTCATGCCTTGAGTTTCAGGCCCTGATAGACAATGCCACTGGATATTATATGATAGGATGATTTGTCAAACTGAGACAGAGATAAGATATTTTGATAGATCTTTAATCATTATATAAATATTTAGTTATGAGTTGATATGAGATGTTACTACGCCCATGGTTAAAATATCATTATTTTTCTAGATTTTATGTTATTTAAAGATAAAAATATGGTTATTTATCTTGTAAACAATGTTAGTTATTCTATGAGGTGGTATAGATATTGTTTATATGTAATATCATACTTGGACTTAAATCAAATTGAAATGAGTCAATATACTTGCCTTGCAATCATAAAATTCTCTTGTAAACATGTTAACTTAATTCAGGAGTTAGGAAAGGGGAGGTGGGGAGGGGTTGTTCCAATTGTTTTGATCTGTACTTGACAAATTGTGAATCAGACATTGTACAAAATTAACAGCACTGTTATCAAGAGTTCCAGTTGACTACTCATGATTATAGTCAGTTTGGAAATGGATATCAATGATTTTAATTCAGATTGGTTGAAACTGGATTTTTTTTTTCAAAATATTTATTTTTATAAGTCATACTTCATTGACTTCTTTCATATCTGACTACTTTGATTGACTTCGCCCTTCATTAATTTTTGTCTCCAGATGAAATTTTATTAAAAAAACCAACCAAATGTATTAATTTTTCTCTGCGTTATACAACTTACTGGTTTATACAAACTCATTTCGTACCTGAAATATATTTAATTTTATTCTTTAATTTGTGTTTTTGACCATGATATAAATTTCCATTCTAACCTATGAAATTACTAGTTCAAATTCTGTTACTAAAAACAATGATTGATTGAAATATGACTGATTAAGAATAATTCAAATATAACAGTATATCAGCAATTATAATTAGTTAAGTATCATACAATAAGTTAAAAGTTTAAAAAATAATGACAGTTTAAATTGATATGCTTGATATGCAATGTTTTATTGATATAGATGTTTTATTGTGAAAGATTGTGATGTATTGTGATCTATTATTGTGTGTGTTTGTCTGGCAGCAGAAGACATAAGAGAACAAGAGTATATGAAGCTTAACAAGATTAGGTTTTAGAGAAATATTTCGGCCTAGTTATCCCTGACATGTCATTGATGTTTGCCGTGGAAACAAGCTACTGTTTTTTTAACGCATGACATTGTCTTGACTGTTCATTCTCCGCATGATGGTTTACCGTAACTTTTGTAATATTTTACCTTACTTTTTGATTTTAACGTGTATATTTCTGCATGTTATTTTTATGTTAACAATTTCTACCAGTGCTAATTCACAGTATTTCACTATATTTGCTGCAAAAACTCAGCTAATGTTGTTGGTTATTGGGAAAATGGACTAAACTAATTGATAAACAAATGTTCCGATAATTTTATTTTCCTTAAATGTTTATTTTATACCAAAAAACTGTTTCACTTTAAAGAAAAAATTGTATTAGCTGTTTAAAATTTGTCAATATTTGAAAGATTAGGTGACGTTTTCAAATGTAAATACACATTTGTGCTGTTTGAGACGTTTGACATATTTTCTTTCAATTTTCAGATGGCATTTAAGATGCGGAGTACTAAATTCCGCCATGTGTATGGTAGTCCTTATCGAAAAGAACAATGTTTTGAAAATGTGCGGATTACCAGAAATGCTCATGACAGTAATTTTTGTGCAGTCAATCCTAAAAGTATAGCTGTTGTAACAGAAAGCGCTGGTGGAGGAACATTTCTTGTTTTACCCACAGATAAGGTAAGTTGTAATATTAACTATTAACAGTCTACATAGCTAATAAGATGTATAATGTTATGATAATATAATTTTGCATATTTTGAAATGCTATTTTGGATTGATATTTTAAACTTACTTTATGAGATTCCATTGTGTTTTCAGCCAGGAAGAATAGATATCAATCAACCTAAAGTATGTGGTCATTCAGGAGCAATTATGGATATAAAATGGAGTCCATTTAATGATGATATCATTGCTTCTTGTTCAGATGATTCTTCGGTAAGACTTTTAAGAACTCTTATGCCTGTTCTTTAGAACATGTCCATTATGAACGACAGTTTTGGTTTTTGCTTGTTTTCAAGCAACAATTAAGAGTAAGAATTCTTGATTTGATTTAGATGAATTAAGTGACCATGTTATCTGATTGATCAATCACTAAAATTTGTTTTTAAATTTAGTTTTATTATCCAATCTTCTTAAAATCTGGTTTTTATGTTATCAAATTTTTTGAGATAAGGCTCGTGAATATTTCAATTGGTGAACATCAGAATCATAGTATAATTTAATAGATTATTCAGTTTGGAAAGCCCTTGTAACTAACTCTTGTGATAAAACCACGGAATTTCAAGAGTTGTTAGTTAACGCCTGTCAACACTTGAAGACATTTTGACTTTCAATGAACACACTTTAGAATAAGAAAGAGATTAAAATTAAAAGTCATTTTATTTTGGAAACTGAAGAAGGATTGTTATCAGAAGTGAAAGATATCTTAACCAGAAATAATTTGCTATTCAGAGTTTCATGCACTACTTAAAATTTTGTAATTCATCTTGCAAGACATTTGCACAAAATGTAAAGATAACAAACGAATTAAGATTGTTGATGGGAGGACACAACCATGATAGACATTCTGACATGTATTTGTAAATTAGAAAAGTTAATTTCACTAATATGACATATTGTCTAGACAGAACATGATAATCCACAAAAATCAAGACATTTCATGATCATGAGATAAACATTAAATTGGACAAGAAGTTTGAAAACAAGCATTCTTACCAGTATTTAACATTTAACCACTGAACAATTTGCTCTTCTATTCAAAGTGTGAAATGATTTTGAGTAGAAACAGCAGGTGTGGCATCAGGTAGGGGTATGCTTACTCTTATAGACACCTGATACCACTTTACAATTGATATACTTATGTGAAAAGTTCAGTAGCTGCTAACAATGTCTGGCCAAACTGTTGTTTTGGATGTCAGGTTTTGTTTAGTGGTTCGGATCATTAGCACTAAGTTTTTAATTTAGAACAGGAATCATAAAATTTCTCATCAAGCTAGATATTTTCAACATGGAACATAGTGACATTACAATATCTGTAAATTACAGTCTATATGTACTATTATATTGTGAACACTGTACTGTGTAAATAAGTGAGAATCTACACAACTACTACATTAAAATAACAAACTATTTTAAGAGAGGGTGTGTTTGTTAATACTGCATAAACACCTAAACATTACACACTTCACACGCTTGCACTGAATATTGACTTCTACCTTCTATCATGCAAGTCATTGTACTAATAGTATTGGTCTAAATCAGAACTATTGTTTCGTTTGTATTGCCAGTCATGTCTGGCTTAACGTTCTTAAGTATCTCTACAGTGAAGTTGCAAATCTCTTGTGAGTTTTTCAAATTAAGCCATGACAAATATATAAGATATATATATCTATGAAAAATTTGAAATATGTTAAAGTCGAGATCAAAAGTAACATTATTTCTGTGGTATTAAACAAATATTTCATGACATAAGCCAGTGCTCTTATAAGACTGTTCTCATCAATACCTTACACAAATATGATCTGATCTATACATGTTAAAAGGCATAAAATATGTCCAGTCAGTCCAGTCATACACTTTCAAAGAAAGTAAAGGCATAATTGTCTGTTTCCTACGGAGCCCCTTAGGCGCAATTTTCCGTACTTTTATAAATATTTCGTTTTAACGATGGAAGATTGCGTCTTAGGGGCTCCTTAGTTTCCTCTTTCTAGAGCATGAAATTCTTTAGGACTGTTGTTACAAGAGATTTGCAAAGTTTTTGCCCCTTTATTACCGACAGATTAACACAAAATTTAGGCTTTACATTAAATAGAAGTATTCTATTAAATGAACAGAATATGAAGAGTAATTTTTACTTTCTTGTGCTTTATTACAGATAAAATTATGGGAAATACCTAATGGTGGTTTACATAGTAATTTATCAGATTGGTTGGTAGATTTACATGGTCATACTCGTAAAGTTACCTACATGGACTGGCATCCTTCAGTTGAAAATATTCTACTGTCTGCTAGCTTAGATTATAAAGTAAGTTTCCTCATTTTGTAAATCCATTGAGGTTTCTTTAGATTGTTAATTATTTTCATGAGACATATATAAATACAGACACAAGTACAGGCCTTAAAACTCATGTGAGTCTCCTCGATTTTGAAACCTTTCAGACCTGCTTATATGAAATGGTTTGTTATCTAGTGTTATTAACTAATTATAATAAAATTGATATTTACAGTGTGTAGTATGGAATGTAGAACAAGCTGAACCTGTTAATATAATAGATTGTCATAATGATACTATATTCTCTCTATCCTGGAATAATGATGGCAGTCTATTCTCTACTACTTGTAAAGATAAACATCTACGTATTATAGATCCTAGAATGGCTACAGTGGCAGTGGTAAATATTAGATAACTCCTTACACTAATATTCTTGTTGAATTGCTGATAATGCAATCCAAGTTCATTTGTAAGAGTATTATGCATGGCAGATTATTTGGGTAAGGGTCACTTAGGTTTAATTATCGATAGTTGCTCAGTGATTTAGCGTAAGAGTCCAGGGTTCAATCCCAGTGACACAGGTCAAAGGGGATGGAGTGAAACAAAAGTCTTGGATTTTTTCCGGATTTTCAGGATTTCTTTTACGGCTTAACATGGACTCCAGCAGACTACCGGTACCTATAAGTACATTTAAACTCATTTTTGGCCGATATGGAATAAATTTGATGTCTTTTCTTTCTCTTTCAGGAAGCAGAAGGTCACGGGGGAGCTAAACCATCTAAATGTGTGTTTATTAAAGATAATAGACATATATTTACAGCAGGTTTCTCTAGATCTAGTGATAGACAATATGCATTATGGGATGTGGTATGTACACTTACTTACAACTTGGCTTTTATTTGCCCACATGAATTGTGGAGCATATGTTGTCGTTGCATAAGTTTATCTCGATCTGTCTGTTTCTTCATCCACAATTGCTCATAAACACTCTAGACGGCATGAAATTTGATCGATTTTGACGAAACATGGTGAAATTGTCCCACGGTTTTTGGAAATCAAATTTAAAAATCATTGAAATGGTTCTGTTTCTGCCTTAGAGATTTTCCCTCATTGTACACTCTATTTCATAATGCTTAGATCTGTTTGTGTACTGTTATTTTATTTTACAGAGAAAAATGAATTCACATTTAGTTCGAAATACAATAGATTATGACAGTGGTATATTATTACCTTATTATGATCCTGATTTAAATATAGTTTATTTAGCTGGCAAGGTAAGATTGCTGTTCATTATTAAGTTTATATCCTGAAGAGATAATATTTTAAATCTGGTCTGTGTTATTTAAGTAAAATCTTACAGTTGATTCTTATTTTAGGCTGCACAATTAAAGAGTGGTTGTATTAAAACAGTCTGGTTATAGCTAAAAGAGATCCATGACAAAAACAACCCAACATATTTGGTCCAAAGTGATCCAAGTTGTGGTCAGAATGGACACAAAATTCAGATCCATTTTAAATAAGATTTTTGGCTCAGTTTTTTATATTCGATGAAAATTTTAAGAAGATGAATCTCATGCCCTAGTCACACATTTCTCAAAATTATTTTTTAGGGAAATGGTAATATAAGATATTATGAAATAGCTTCTGAAGAACCTTACATTCATTTCCTAAATGCTTATCAATCTTCAACCCCACAGAGAAGTCTAGGTAAAAAAGAAATGTATATTCATGTGTTATGTGCTGTGTTATGTGCTGCCAATCAATCTTAACAGCGATCTGATTCAGACTTCTAGTACCATTTACAACTGAGTTGACTGAACAGTGAAGCAAGATGATTTTATCAAAGTTGCTAGGCCCATAAGGATTTATTCAGGACCTTGAACATAAGATCTGCATTTCAAATTCTGAATATAGGGTAGAAACTATATGCAATATCGTAATTTTTAAATTTCAGGTATGATGCCAAAGAGAGGCTGTGATGTATCAAAATGTGAAGTTTTAAGGTTTTATAAATTACACGCAGCCAAAAATCTGATTGAACCGATCTCAATGATATGTCCTAGAAAAGTAAGATTTCAATGCAATATTATTACTTTTCAAGATATTCACAGGGTCCGTCTGAGGGGTTTGACCACTGAGGACTCTAACAACAAAATAATGATTCGTTTGCTTTCAAAATAGACTTCGTGCACAAGCTTGGGGATTCACAAGTCTTATTGTGGTAGAAATTTGCGTTTTCATCATATTTGAACTGGATGGTTGATAATATCTCATCAGTGTGTGGTCTATCATAACATATTCTATATCTTTAATGATAAATTCATCATCTTATTGCACTATTCAATTCTATTTCTGATATATTTCAGTCTGATAAATTCCAAGAAGATATTTATCCACCAACACATGGAACCATTCCATCATTAGGTCCTGATGAATGGATAACAGGACAGAACCGTGATCCTATATTAGTCTCAGTAGCTGTAAGTATTAAAGCTTGCTAGATCGTGTCTGCATTTATCTTTATGTGTCTTAGTTTGTGCTTAAGTTATTTTCCTTATCAAATGCTTTCACCTGATGTCAATGTCTGATTGTGTTAGTCAACTTGCCTATATTCTGAAGAATATCTCAAGCCTTATGCTTAAGAACCTATGTTGTTGTCATTGGCAGCTGTTAAAAAGTTAAAGAAAAAACTTTCATATTTAATGTAAACAATGTAAAATATTTTAAAACTATTTTAAAGAGTTGATATAAATATTGATATTACTTTATAAACACTAGATATCTCTTTTAAATAGAAAAAGATAAAAAAATATCTTTATGAACACTTTTTCCCAAAATTTTTGAGAAATTTGAACAAATGACACATCTGTTTTTGAGCAAAAGAAACTGAAAGAAAAGCAATTTCACCTGAAATGCATTCCAAACTGTGCTAGCCTTTGTTTTCTTGAACTTTGTATATATCATAGTGCATGTTGGTATATATCATAGTGCATGTTGGTATATATCATAGTGCATGTTGATATATATCATAGTTCATGTTGGTATATATCATAGTGCATGTTGGTATATATCATAGTGCATGTTGGTATATATCATAGTGCATGTTGGTATATATCATAGTGCATGTTGGTATATATCATAGTGCATGTTGGTATATATCATAGTGCATGTTGATATATATCATAGTGCATGTTGGTATATATCATAGTGCATGTTGGTATATATCATAGTGCATGTTGATATATATCATAGTTCATGTTGGTATATATCATAGTGCATGTTGGTATATATCATAGTGCATGTTGGTATATATCATAGTTCATGTTGGTATATATCATAGTTCATGTTGGTATATATCATAGTGCATGTTTGATATTCATAGTGTTGTTCTGTTTCTGGACCAAAAATATCTTAATGCATTCAATCTTTTCGTATCATCCATGAAATTATCTTCAAGATTTTATTTGTTGTCTTTTTGGTGGTCATTGTGCTTGAAGTCATCTTTTGAATGAAATTCTAATTTGCTTTGTGTCTTTTTTTCCAAAATCTGTTGTAATGGGTAAAAGATTCTGTGCTATTGGTGCATGACAAAATTTGAATATTTGTAACCATGCATGATGTAGTGTAAGCAGAAGTAAGCACTGGCTTGGCAGAAATTGCAGCAGAATGTTTGTTCTGAATACATAGTTGACAAATTGTCAATGCATCTTGTTAGACCATTACTTAATATTCGTATTAGTATGAGGTTTTACTAACTAAAGTTAAATGTATCTGGCATTGATAAATATTTATGAAATGTTCTTGTGAGTTACTGCCGTTTGTGTTGACAGACACACATGTTAATGTCATTAATTATATAATAGTGTGTTGTGAAAAAGATTGAATTTGTTGAAATAATTTTGGTCTAATATATTTACTGCACGCTGTTTGCTGAATTTGTTCTGTATTTTTTCTTTCTTTTTTTACATTTCTGCTTCTCAGGACGGCAATGTATTAAATGCTCCAAAAATTACCACATCTAAAGCAGTTCAAAAACAGGTAAAATCTTTCTGATCCTTCTAATTACTGCTTTGTAGAGAGATAGTTAATATCAAATTTATTTTATCATTTTATTTTGATAAAGGTAAAGGAGAATATTTTAAGTTTATTTATATTTTTAATTCAGAAATAAAATTATGTTTTTAGAAAAAGGCACGTATTGTTGCTGTAGTTGAAAGTTTTTTTTTCCATATTTTTGTACAAATCTTAGTGCTAAGCAATTTTACAAGGTTCAAACCAATTTGGAAAATGGTCAAACAATGAAATATGTGCACCATGAATCCAGAAAACAGTCTCTTTTTCCGAAATTTTATACATTCTGATGCTTATCAAATGAATTTTCACCACATTTTAATTTTATATTATTTTATTATGTAGAATGTTTCTCTTCAATTATTTTTCAATATTTAAAGATTCAGTTTCATGAACAAATTCATAATTCATAAAATATTATTTCTGTTTACAGGAGAGTGCTTTAAATTCTGCACCAACAATTACAACATATAAATCTGTAAATAAACAGAATCAAGACAATCAAAAATCAGCTCCTAGACGTGCCAATACTATCGCTACGGAAACTTTTACTCATAATAACAACACTACTAATGAACCAGCTTCTATTCGCAATATCAAACGTCTGAGTACCAATGAAGATTTTGTCTCAATAAGGTATGTGCTTTGATTTTTTTTTATCTCTGGCTCAAAATTCCCTTTTAGTTTCAGGAATATTTTTATGACACAGATCTTATTGTAACTGTGAGAGGGTTAATGCTGTAAGGTTGTTGATTAGATTTATAGTGATATGGTTTAAAGTATGAAAACAGCATCATTACCAGGTCCCTGTTTCTCAAGGAAACATTTTTTGTCATAAGTTTCGGATTTTATAAAACAATACTTGCAACAGAAATTGACAGAAGATTTTTTGGAGAAACAGCACCTTTAGGTTCTTTTGGTTTTACTTATTAAATCTGAGATGACCAAAGCCTTGTTAAATTAATTGCTTTGCGTGCATTTAGCCTTTCCTACAGTTTTATACATATATTATATTCTGCAAATATTGTTGTTATAGATATAATTCTGCTATGTCATTGTAAATTTCTCATATGCTAATAGAATGACTTGATATATTTTCTATATATTTTCTTCAATAACTGATATTTTCTTCTCTTAGTATATAGAAGTTGTGTAATGCTTCACATCAAATCAATATGGTTGTTTTGCTGATGCCATTACCTCCGAAATGTAATTTTTGTCACAATGTCCTTAGCAACAATATGCTTTAGTATATTCTGCTATCTTCAGTATTCAAAGTATATCATGGCTCTTAGCTTCCAACATTTGAATATATAAGCTAGTAGCTTCTTTATTTTTTATTTCAACTTCTGTCTGTTACTAACATTCTATTGTAGGTCTATTTGTCAGAAATATCATTTCAAATCTTCTGATTGGTTAAAATCAATACTGAAATAAAATTAGCCAATCAGAGTTCTAGAATTATAAATTTATGATGATCATTGTTGTTTTTGACAAAAAGACCTTACACTCTTATTTTCTATCTACTCTATTCTGTCTCTAGAGCTACTGATAGTCAACGAATACAACATCAATCTCAACAACAAAAACAACAACAACAGCAAAAACAGCCTCCTAAAAACAGAGGAGAGTCTGTAAGGTTGTTACAGTTTTTTCTTTTTTTGGCAGTTTGTTTCCTTAGCATGATAATTATAAGGGAGAATATATCTGAAGACTCTATTCTTTTTCTTTGACGTCTGGTATTGGGAAGATATTTTAATGCTTTTGCCATTCTCAAATTTTGCTTTCTTTCAGTTTTTCAAAGCAAGTACAAAATTTGTCCAATTGTCTGACTTTAACTGATATTTTCAGTTGCAATATGATTTATTTTAAGTTATACTTGAATTAAGAAATTCAGTTATGGTCTCCTGTATCTATATGTAGTAAATATTAACATGAATATCCAAGTGATATTGCTGCATGTTGTTTACATAGTTCATGTGTTAATACTAAACATGAAGTTACCTAGTTGTAAAAATAGCGTACTTCTTAAGTCATGATCTAGTCCAGTTTTGTCTTGTGATCCTTAGATCCAGATATCAGAAAATTATGTACTTCAAAATTTATTTGTCCAGTGAAGCGTTGTATTAGGACCCTTATGTGTAGTGTTACTAATGGGTTTTTCCCTTACCACCCTAAAAATTCATCTTTGAAATGAGATTGGTTGTTTGTTATGCTTGGTAAATTTGTATTGTCTGCAGTAACCCAGTAATATGTATATAGTCATCAATGTTTACAAACAGTATTCCAAATTAAAATCTGCTCTCCTGTGATCCATACTAACATAATGTGGAATTGAAGACAATGGTAACTTTCAAGTAGTTATTAATTACCGTAACATAACCACCCTTTAAACAAACTATCTATAAATAGTAATATATATAACTATTTATTTTATATGGTCTTAACTGGTCTAGTTATTGAAGATATGGTTGTTTTTATAGATCTTTGTTCACTACTAACAAAATATTGATATTCCATCTGTAAAAACTGTCCTTGAAATAGTATGTAATTAATCATTTCATCTAGAGCTCATTGATGTTTTATAGAATTATAGAAGATGTGAGTGTTTTATGTAGATTCTTGATCACTGCTAACAAAACATTTTCCTTTCAGATACTTAATGGTTTTGTGTGTATTGTTGGTAGATATCATTTTATTCATGTAACATGTTAACCTTTTATTAACCCCCATTGTAGACCTAGACCTGCTAGACGTTACCGTGATGTTATAGTGTCTGAATCAGACGATGACTTACCAGACACTTTAAATGATCAAGATATTACTGAATGGCAAGCAGAAACACTCAGGTTTGATAATAATAACTTGTGCTGTGGGCATGGTGTGATCTTCATGTTTAAGGACCAAATCTCCTGTGAATTCTGATAATGAAATAGGGAGTTTTGTATATTTGTATATAAAAGGCTTATAAAAATTTCATTGTGAGGAAATTTCAAGAAATTAAAAAATATAGAGCCTATTTCGAATAACACCACAACAGATTTTCTCTAATACTAGAAAGTTATTCATAAATCTTATTGACATCTGCAAGACATATCCATTTATCTTAAAAATCAATTATTCATAGCATTTAATTATGGTGACAGTCAAATTTTAGATATCCATCCCATCTTTATCCTTATCATTTCTTAGTTATCATCTTACCAATAAGTTACTGTTTTAAATCAGAATTTGAACCTAGTGGTTAATTTTGTAGTGATGATGATCTAGATGACCTAGATTTAGAATATTACACGCCTGTATATGGTCAAACATCTAACTATTATAACTATGAACCTATTGGAACTCTAACACCTGACCCTCCAAGGTTTGATCACAGCATGGTGTCCAGTGTTCTGTGATTTACTTGTTTTGATAGATAGAAATCCAACTTTCTTGAGATATGGATGTAGTATTTCTTGTATGGCCAAATACTTATACTATATCAATATATCTCTCAGATTTTGTATACACTTTCTGCTTCTATTCTTTAACTTCATTCTTTCTTGTTTCTTTCGTCTTGTTCTTTATTTCTTTCTTAAGTTTCTTAATTTCTTTCTCTCTTTCTTATTTTTATTTGCAGGGTCTTTCTGCTTATTATTTCAATCACGATTTTGCTAAAGCACCAAATTTATTGCTGTTTACCACCATTTTTATCACGTTAATGGAACATTTTCTATATGTGCTCGTTAGAACACTTTTTTTTTGTTGATTCATCTTAACCTGAGTTTTGTGTGGCCAATAAGACATATATGTCATTAGGAAATAAGGCCTTTGAGAACCAAGTATCCATTTTTGATCTTTGCCCAGTCAGTAATATAGTTTTTCCCTAAGTACCCAACCCCTTATCTTCAGATCAGAAAAGGGTTAGAGCAATGGAGGACAATAGTACCCTTAAATCGAATCCCTTAAGCTTGCACTATAATAGAATATAGGTACTTCTAGATCAACCAATTAGGGACTGTAGTACCAAAAGATACCAATATAATTTAGTATCCAATCCTTTCCCCTTCAGATCCTATGAGCATCACCATCCTGAACAACCCAACCTCCAGACCCAGTCAGAACCAGAAGATTCTAGATCACCTTTCATGCAAATTAAGGAGACAGTGAAAAGGTCTTGCTTTTATTTCTAGACAGTTTTTTCATCCAAGATTTCACCCTGATATTTCAATGAGTTTCCATGGTAATGACAGAATAATAGTGTAGTGTAGTGTAGTTAAATTTTCCAGCCATCAAACTGTCATCAAAACTAAAGTACAAGTAGAACCAGAAAGATATTTATTCATATTCAGTAACATTTCACCATGCTTTGAGGTAGTAGAAGTGGTTATTTAAACCATAAACAATTTTAAAGATTCTGTACTTCAAAGCTTTTGAGATATTCCTGATGTATGAATATATCTTGGAAAGATAAGATAGTATCGGTTTCTGAAAGTATGAAAAGGGTCAACACAATTTGAATAATTACAGGAATCTCGAAGTGAAACCAACTGAACCTGCCCCAGCCACTGTTTACGAGAAGGAAAGAGAGAGAATAAGGTCTGGAAGATTGTGTCTTGTTTGTTTGTTTGTTTACATTGAGGCATGAAATCATCATCTTGTTGGTTTCAAAACGTCATTTTATCATCTTGTTTACTAAAAGATTTGAAAATTGTTGGATATTGTTTATTATGTTATTGTTATTTTGCATTATGAATATGTGTGATCGTTAAATAGTGTTTCGTTTACAGAGTTTTTTCAAATCATGTTGACTACATTGCAGTGATTTGTTATTTCATCGCCACCGATCATGTTTTTTTTTCTAAAACGAATTTCAATATGCGTTGAATTTATCAACCCTTCATTCTGAGGTTCCACATAACTAGTACCTAATTTGTCTTAGTGTCAAGGTTCATTCTGATTGGCTGTTACATATATCACATGACCATACTAATATTCCTTTCTTAAATATCCATACATTTTAAATAAATAAAATTCTTTCCTAAAGATATCGACGTCCTATTGGTAAATCATCATCCCATGAGGGTATCAATGTTAGAAAAAGTTTGTTTGAAAATGAAAAGGACATTTTGGATTGGCAGGAAGAAACTCTGAACAGGTTTGGATGGGTTCATTTTATAAGCTAGAGCTAGAGCTATAGCTAGAGCAGTAACTCAGGGTCTTGACAAGAATTAACCCAAATTGGAATCATATGTAAAGGATAAACATCACATATATAGCATGGACATTTCATTTCATTGGGAACTTTTTCAATATCTAGTTGTAGTATTTTACATTAAAAAAGACACACCCACTTTAAATCACAAATGTATTTTTGAAGCAAAGCATATGGACCAATAGCTCTGCAGTACCATCCATCTGTTATTAACTTTAAGGAAATCAGACATCATAAAGCACATTTATTTACTCAGAGAAAGAGTTTCAGCAACGTTTTGAATGGCTATTAAAGGGACAGGTGCCATTTTAGGGGGTTGATTTTAATCTTGAATAGATGTAAATAGTGTTCAGAAGTACTAGAAATGTATGAAAATCGCATAATTCCTTTAAAAATACTTTGAACTAAAAATTTTACTCACTTTTCCTATATTGTTTTTTCTATATACCACAGCACAGAGTATCTAAAATTGATGAATCGTCATTTTGACATTCTGGACACACAAATTTCGACAGTGAACTGTTAACACTTTTACTGATTGGTTTAGCTAAAAAAAAGATCCTGTTTCTGGGACAAAAGTTCGATTGGTCAAAAAAATGGTGCATCTGTCCCTTTAACTGCTCTATTTTATGATTGATAAGCTCGTTATGATATGTTCTATGATATCTATATTTAGACCAAAAGTGAAGGGATTACCACCAGTTAGTAATAATGTTAAGAAAACAATGCCTAGTTCACCTATTCTAGAACGTTCATTAGCCAGGTTCGATTCATCTTATCATATGAGACTAGACCATAGGCATAGAGGACCCCAAAATATTTTGAGAAGGTGTCAATTTGAAATACTAATATTTTCTTGTTTCTCTTCATGTCTTGGAGACTATGCAATGTGTCTTTAAATTAGACTAGGCCAAATGTATATACGAATATTTTGGGAATACTGGCAGAAAAATTTGATTGTGTTTTAGAGTCTGCTTTTTCCCATGCCTTGTCCTGTGCCTATGGACTATGCCTTATGTCTTATCATAAGACTAGTAGTTTGATTTGGTTGCATGGTGTGAGGCATTAGATATTGTGTGTGGTTTTTACCTCTGTCATTCATTCCATAGACCATTTCTATCTATAAGAGAAGAGTGTAACCTCATAACCATTATAGGTCCTTCATAAAAAATGAGTCAATCCTAGCTTTCTTCTGTCATTATCCATCCATTAGCTCTGTCCATCATTTACGATTTTCCATCAATTTTTATCTATTCCATATCAGTGCAATGTGTATAGTGTTTCTAAGAAGTCAATCTTATAGTTTGAAATATTTTCTCACAAGATGATTCTCGCAATTTGTGCTCTGGTTTTATCTGTTGTAATGATAATATTGTTAAAAATTTCTTTGTGTTTAAGGACAGAAATTTTGCGTCCATTATTTATGTGTGTTATTATTAACTATAATCTATATTTTAAGTAGAAGCTTAGTTTATATATATATATATGAAATATACAATAATGATGTGTATTAATACTCTTCTAACTGTAACGTTCATATGTAATCATAAATAATCGCATGAAAAAAGTTTCGTTCAACGTGAATTTTGACGATCAGTTCTTCCATCTGGTAGATCATTAAAGAAACAAGCACAACAACGACGAAAAGGTGATGCTGAGAACTATAATCCCGAAGAAGAACTCAATCCATCTTTTAACCAAGCTAAAAGGTCTCTTGTATATTATCTATAACATTTTAACATCTTTTAATATTATGTATTGTTCATATGTCATATCAAATTCTCAATTGTTTACCTTTCCTCAAACAAATGGTAGTGATGGGTTCTTATCTTAGTTAGTTTGTGAAAGTTGATTAAGCAACATCCAATGTACTGATTATGTATGAACATGGTATTATTGGTAAAATAGAGATTTGAGGATTTGATATTCGGATGTATAATAACTAATTTACATTTCTGTAATAAAATATGATGGTATACATTACAATCTATTAGCTACACAACGCACCAAACATTATCTTTATTAAAAACTTACTAACAAAGAATTTTGAAATTTGTAGATATGTTCAGAAACATGCTACTGGTGAAACAACCAGACCTAAAAGTATGGTAGATATGGACACTAGTAAACTAGAAGAAGAATTAGCTGCTTTCCAACAAGCCAGGTAATTGTTTGTATATTCAATGAGCTTGATTACTTTGTTCATATACATAAAGATCTGTACTGACACTATCTTTCAACTGTATTTTATCGCTACCTGTAAGTGGGTCTGGACCTCATGTTTTTAACCGTATTTTATAGTGTGCCAAAACATCAACAAACACAACCAGTATTACACAGACAAAGAAGTTTAGAGAAAGATTATTCTAGTGAACCTATGTCCTTTTCTCAACAAAAAAGGTATTTTGAATTTTTCTGTGGAGTGTGCTAAATAACAGGCATTTTTGTTGCTCTTACATATTAAAGGAAGCTACTTACAGAAAGAATCCTTTTCATATCCAAAAAAGACGCTTGATCAAAAATATCCATGGATTTATTCTTTAAATGACATCTAGAAGTAATATTAGAAAAAAAAAACACTAATGGATATAAAATGATTTATTTTCTAATCCAAGGATTTGTTTCATTATAGATTTGAGAGGCCATCGATGCCAATCTACCATCACTCCAGTAGACACCAAGAGCCTCACCAAGACAAACCATCTATGCCAGTCTACCAACCACAAAGTAGACACCAAGAGCCAGTCTACCAACAACCAAGTAGACACCAAGAACCTCAAAATGAGAAGCCATCTATGCCAGTCTACAAACAACCAAGTAGGCACCAAGAGTCAATCTACCAACAACCAAGTAGACTACAAGAGCCAGTCTACCAACAGCAAAGTAGACACCAAGAACCGCAATATGAGAAACCATCTATGACAGGGTACCAACAACCGAGTAGACACCAAGAACCTCAACATGAGTCAACTGTCTCACCATTTCCTCTTACTAGAAGGTGGATACTCTACTATTTTTCAACTCAAGACAATATCAGAATAATCCTTTGGCCATGAGCACAGTTCAATCGAATAAAGCAATATTCTCATTCACACATACCAGAAATTTTTATGGACCTTTCTTCATATTTTAACAACAAAGATCTGCACTTTGTTCCTTCAATAAAGTTGATGTGGATTCAATAGAAATTGTCCAGATATCAGAACACCTATTAGCTAAATCACTTGAAACATGTAATTGTGTGTTACAGAAGTTATGAACCTCCACCATCACCTGAGGAAGTCAGAAGAAGACCACCTAAAGCTAGTAGTTCTTCTCCATTTTCTCAACGTAGAGAATTCAGGTACTATTGGCATTTGTTATAATCTTGCTCTCAAAGTGAAAAGATACACAGGCATTTGAATTTTTGTTGCAGGGACAACAATGGGGATAGTTTCTTGTTTTAATAGGGCATCAACATACGGTTTCATAAGCCTATATGAGTTCTTCTGGAAGCAAATCCATGGACATTGGAATGTTAACATACCGGTACTGTTAAAATTATTGATACATATTTGTGGTCAGATCTCACTGTCTTATTCTAAATTATCTTTTGATCAAGCAGGATTTTAAATCTATCATAAGCCTATCATTTTTATTACAGACCAACTGAAGTACCATCACCTATTGATGAACAGACAGATATCAAGAAATTTACCCATAATAGACCAAGTTTTCCCAAGTTAAAACAAGAAACAATAGTCACTTCTAAGTAAGTTCTGATAGTGTTATTGCAATACGTTCATTGAATAGAGCACTGATGCAATTGAGAGCAAATACTCAAGTCATTAAGATGTCAAAATCAATAAAGTTAAGATGATTATTTTAAAAATTGCTTATTATTTTTCAGACCTTTTGTGCCTTTTGATGTTCAACCTCCTCCTGGTGAACGGAGAAGAGAACCAACTTATTCACAACCTCATAGGTAAATTCTAAGTCCTTCATTTCTTTTTGTTTCATTACAACTACTACAAATTACAATGAATTAGTCCATAGAATTCAGTATTATGAGGTGTCTAAGGTGTGTCTAAGTTGTATAAGTTAATCAACCATATTTGTATGTACAGAGTAATATTGTATATGAGAGATAGTCTTGTAATATTTCCTAACCATGTTTCAGAATAAGTGAGAAAGCTAGTCAACCAATGAGTACGTATCGCCAGAATAGTCTGGATAGGGAGGAGGATGATGAAATGTTGCCAAACTTTTCTCAAGCTAAAAGGTATTATGAAGCACTTATTTGATTGCCAATACCACAACTTAACAAACACCATTCAAATGTGTTGCCTGCATGATGTTTAATAGGCAATGGGATATCCCAGTCTTCAGGAGTCTTTAAACCAAGCAATGCAAGAATGCAATTATTGTTTTCAGAAATTTTGAAAGTAAAGAAGAGTCACCAGAATACAAGCCAAGAGTCTCGAAACAAGGAAGCTTGTCTCCATTTGCTAAGAGAAGAGAAGTTCGGTGAGTTAATCATAGAATGCATTCTGAATTAGTTCTAACAAAAAGGGATTAAGCCATTCATTGCTGCCACTGTCACAAAGAAAGTCACTACTGAGATTGTTTCCAAAGCATTCAAGAGCTTACACATAAATGGTAGAACATAACTTGACACAGTGTGAATACATAACCTCTGTATATTACTATTTGACTAATTTCTGTACCATTTTTTAGTTCCAGTGAAATTCCAATCAAAGAAAAAACTGAGTATATTTCACCATTTAGTAACAGAGCCTCATATCCACAGGGTAATCAAGATAATGTAACAGCAAGGTTTGTACCTTCATATTAAACTTAGATTTATACTGTTGATGTACTGTATAATTGAGAATATAATGTGCACCCTTTTCTTACCCTAGTGTAAAAATAGAAAAAAACCTTGCTGGAACTCAGCCTATCTTAATAGAGAAGGTTAAGATTTTAGTAAGAAATCGCTTATGTTTGTTGAATCATTTCAGACCTTTCGTGCCCTTGGAGGAACAACAAACTTCTCAAGATTTTCGGCAGCCGTCCATGAGGTAGGATCAATCTATTTATAGTGAGTGCTATTACTATCTGACTGTCATGTTGTATATGACCTATAGCCATATTTTGATAGCAACAAAATGGTCACCTTGAAGGTTTTATCTAAACTTCAGACCTTTTGATCATTGAATGACCACTATCAGGTGTAAAAGCTACAGAAATATTTTCACAGTTGAATGAAATTATGACTATTTTCTAGAGCGTTTGACAATCCACCACCAAGTCCTGAGTCATTACGTGCCAGTTTTCCTTCTTTATTTAATACACGGAAACCACAGCACAGGTCAATATAGCTCTGATATATTATTGTAACTAACAATATCTTATATATCAGTCTGTTACACAAAGTAAGGTCAGAAGATTATATTTTGATGATGAGGCAAAAATGAATGGCCATTAAGAAGATCACACTTTGTGTAACTTTGTATCATTTATGTTGTAGATATATTGTTGCTTACAACTTGTTAATAAATTTCCCTTTTAATCAATTAACATTACTGACAGTATACTTCTGACCCTCATAAATTATGTAAATAATACCTTATATTTAAATGTTTTGAGTAGAATAATATACTGTGAAATCCTTCATTTTCATGGACATTGATTTTTATGTACTTGTACTTTAGATGTGGGTGTAAACAGTTGGGTTTCTCATTATCCAAACTAATCTAACTGTCTTCACCCTATTATTATTTCCTTCAAAATAAATTAACATTATTCATGTATTAAAATGCTTTCTGATCAACAAAAACCATGAAATTGAGCTCCTATAAAAATTAATGATTTCTCAGTATAATATATCATTTATTCTATTTGTATGAATCCTCATTAATCATGATAATCTTAATATAATTAATGATGTAATAATTTTAATTAATTCTATGTTGTATTTTGTATTTTTTGTAGTCAACAACTTAACCCTCAGTCTACTACACCACAATATCATCATGACAATTACCAAGACTCTTTTATGAAAAAAGATAAAATAAGGTTTACTTTCACATGTCAACTCATAGACGTGATTTTTGCATGTTGTGTTATTATATATTCTGAAATAAATTATTTTAAAAAGTTTGTTTTGTTTTCTTTCAAATATCAAAATATTTAAAACTTGTCTTTAATTATTATTCAGAACTTTTGATTATCAGCCAGTGCAAAAAGTTGAACCATATCAACCGTTTACGGACAACCGTCGTGGTTCTAGTGATAAACACGATATCAATTTCAGGTTTGATATTATACACATTACGCATGCTTGTTAACTAACCTTCGACTTCCAAACTTTGACCTCCGAACTTTGACCCCGAAATTTAAATTTTTCATATAAAATCAAGTAAAAATTGTTGATTTGTATGATTATAGTTTATATGAAATTTATTTAGGAGCTATAATTTTGAATTTCCTGGTGTGTTTTGAATTAAGTTTGGTGTAGAAACTTTGAAGTTTGAATGCCAAGAGTGTGTGAAATCTAGTTTTGATTGTAGACAAACCATCATTCATTTGATTGTTTGAATTTTACTGCAGAAAATCAGAAGAAAAAGATAAAGATAAATTTGTTAGTAAAGTTTCGTTTAGTATGAACACTAAAAGGTGTGGATTATTGTTGAACATTACCCCTTGAGTGTGAACACCAACCTACCTGTGTGAACTCTTTGCTTGGCTTTATTTCTGCATTTCATCTCATTCTATGATGAATATTTTCTGTTTATTTTTAAGAAATATTAAGATAAATGTAAATATAAGAAGTTAAAGTTGTTTTCAGTGAAATATCTTTATAGATTTTATCGTCTTAGATTATGTAACTGAAATTTCCCAACCATACATAACAATTTCATTACTTTGTCTTAACGATGTTATATTATCAATATACTTAATACTAATTACTATTATTATATTAATTAAGATTACCATTACTATTATTATATTACTCTATAAAGACTACCATTAAGATAACCCTTACTCTATTAGAATTACTGTTCTATTAAGATACTCTAAAGAAATTACATTACTCTATTAAAATTCCAGCTCTCTATTAAATTACCATCACTCTATTAAGATTACAATTGCCCTTAGAGATAACCAATATTCCATTAAAATTACCATCACTCTATCAAGATTACCATTATTATATTAAAATTACCATTACTGTATTAAGATTACCATCACTCTATCAAACTATGTTGAAATTACCATTACTCTACTTAAGATTACTGCTACTGTATTAAGATAACCCTTACTTACCACTACTCTTATAAGATTACCCTTATTATATTGAAATTACTATTAATAATTCAATATACTACTCATATGATTTTGTAAATGTTGTAATTTTTTATTTTTGAATTGTTGTGTGCAGTTTCGGGACTTGTATTAATGAATAATTTACAGGTGACAGCATGAGTAGAGAAGTGTAATGTTGACAGCATGTATCAGTTGACTAATCATAATATTTCCATGTATTTAATGTATTGTTGATCTTTGTTTAACAGGAGTAAGGAAGTTTCGAGTTCACCCACTACAGATATTATTGATAAGAGTTCATCTTATACCAATTATAACAGATCTTCTTTTCCTCCTGTCTCTTCTAAAAGGTTAGAAAATAATCAACCTTTCCTTAGATCATTGTTTTTGAGCACATTTTTTTACTTTTTGCCGTCTCTGTTGAAGATATCAATGACTGGAAATTTATCAGTTTACAAATGTTGCTTTGTTTTATTTCCCTCGCGCTGAGGCTCATATTATATTAATGATCTCTTTCAATAAACACTGATTGATTTCTTTCTGTGATAAGTAACCAAATCTATATGGAACTGCTTTCAAATTTTACTTTTATTTTTGACTATGTATTTTATATTAGATTTGATACAGTTATTGCCCAGACATACGAGAATGATGGAGATATAGCAGCCTGGGAAGAAGAGGCATTAAGGTTGGATTTCCTTATTTTCATATCCACTACCACCATATTGTTAATCATTAATTCTCATTAATAATGTGGTTAATTGTTGTTTTAGTTCATTAAAACATTAATTTTTCTAATATTTTAGACATTACGATTCACGCCCTCCCAGACTTCAACAGTCGACACAAAAACATAGACCAGTTGATAGAAGAAGCGGCAGTACCTCACCTAAAGTCTTTCTTAAGGAGAAAATTCCTCCTCCACCACCCTCTCCGACAAGGTTCGAATTTTATGATGCATGATGCCTTTAACAGTATATCTACCAAGCTAACATAACTTTTATTTTTTTTAACCCAAGGTACATATGGTTTAACACCTTGCATTTATGTTGTAATCTCCTAATGTAGAGAGTCGGTCCAAAGGCCACTTTCTACTTCTCCCAAATAACATAATGCTTTTATTTAACCCAAGGTCCAGATTTTCAATCCCAAATATATCCAACAAACTAACTTCTATTATCTCTTTCAGAAATAAAGATATTTTGTTTAAATTCTATAACACCTATCTGAATACCACTAGTTTCATCATATAAATCCATTTTCCATTGTGCACTATCACCTCAAACCATTGTTCACCTTAATCATCATTTATCCCAGTTCTTTGTCAGCAAGCCATTATCCACTCAGGATATATGCCATCCATTTCATTAGCAATCCAGAATGTCATTTGTCAGATATCTATGTAATCATCCATATCAGTCATCTGAAATATCAATTGTCAGATATCCAAGCAGTCTAGACATCCAGAGTATCATTGTCAGCTATCCATGCCATTAACCATTCAGTAAGTTGGTGTCAGATATTCCAACAATCAGCTATCCAGGTTATCATTGTCAGATATCCAAGCAATCAGCCATTCAGAGTATCATTGTCAGATATCCATGCCATTAACCATTCAGTATATCATTTGTCAGATATCCAAGCAATCAGCCTTTTATTTCATCAGTCATCCAAACCATCAGTCCATAGTCATCCCAGTTTTTTTTGGTTCAATATAGATAGTGACTTAGTGTATGTATTATTCCTTATGGTGGTCCTTCTTTATTTTGACTGTCCTAGTGTTTCTGTTTATTTTATTCATTAGAAATGAAGATAGTACCGTAGATCCAAACACTGGACGTTCAGGACAATTGACTGATCAAATTGCCTTTTTAATGAATAAAGATGACAGTCTGCGTGTTAAAGAAGAAAAACTCAGGTTTGCTATGTTTGAAGTGAAGCATGGTGGTTTGTTAGTAGATAATAGTTAGACAACTTGTCCAAGATAGTGGCTAGTTACACTGATACAGCAGTCAGTGATCCTGAGATCTCATTCTTCATATAGAGCCATTGCTGATTTGTAGGGTCGAACTATAAGCTCAACAGTTTCAATTTTTTAAGGTGAAAACTTATTAAAACTGGCTCAAAAAAATTCAAAATGTGCTGAAGACTGAAAATTTGGTCATAGCTTGAAAATAAAATTTCTTGATACAACCAAAAACGAGTTATACCATGTTTTTTTTTTAACTCAAAATGGCTACATGAGTAAAGTAGTTGTTTTGTAGTATTTCATCATATAAACCATTGTGTTTTAAAGACTGGGAAACATTGCTATAAATCCAACAATGGGATTATTATTCATGATTCAACATTTGCTATATTTAGAGAACGTCTTGAAAGAAGACACAGTAATACTTCACAGAAAGGCATGAGCAGTAACCTGAGAAAAAATTCTTCTTTAATTGATATTAGGTCTAGTCCTATATTAAAGACACCAGAATTCAGGTCAGAGTTGATTGTGTGGTGCTGTGGTTAGCTAGAGTCATACATCATAGATAGTTTTAACTTTGATGAGATTGTTTGATTAGATTGTCGTTTTAATTGAGAATAAATTCAAGATGAAATGTGTCCAGGTGAAACATTATGTGGTTGAAGTTGATTTTATTTTGTTTTCTGTTTAAGATTTGAATTTCAGCTTTGAATATGTCTTGGCTTCTTTTAATATTCTGGATTTTCAAAGACAAAGAAGCTTTGCTTATTGTTATTTTTTCTGCAGCTTTGGCTTCTCAGGGCCTCTGAAATAAATATCTTATGACTAAGTAATACTTTCACTATCAGAAAAAAAAGTATATTTTCCCATTTAAAGAAAAACCTTGAACAGGGAAAATATTTACAAGAAATAAAGAAACAAGGACAACGACTTAGGTTAAAAAGGATGCAATACTGATTCTTGGTCAATCCTCTTGGCATTGATCTTTCCTAGATTATCTGTACCCATTTACTGCTGCTTCGACTGCCGATTAAAAGTCATAAGATATTTTTCAGCTGCAGTTTTCAGCTGCTTTAAGAATGTTTTGTTTATTTTGAATGTTTTGTTTGAATTATAATTTTATGAACAGAAGAAAATCGGATGATATTCATAATATTAATTTTGTACGTAATGGAGACAGTGGTATATTACGTGTTGTTAAAGTGGATGATAAACACAGGTAGTTGTGTGACATAGCATGAAATATAGTTAGGAACAACTTGTATCTTGTAGCTCGACTCTGTGGTGACCTGATCCTATTTTGCCTTTTCTGTAGAATAAGCATAATTCAAAATTTTCTTGATACCAAAGACTTTAGATACCATACACTGGTATGTGAAATCACAGACAAAATATAAATCAGGAACCACAGTTGTTAGAGAATAGTTCAGAATTATTTTTGGGATAGATTTTATGATCATCTTGGTCACATGGTGATAGTTATCAATTATATTTCTATATATTGTATATTAGTTTCTTCGTATTTCCTTCTTTATATTAACTTATTTTATCTTATATATCTATTTATAAAACTATAGTGTATAATGAAATGGTATTTAACATATTACTCATAATAAACCCCACATATTAACTCCTTACTAACCTATATTATTAACCCTCTATAGTTCGGATATATTAACCCCTGAACAGCAGTATTTTAGACCTGTATTAGAAGCTGAAGAAGAGGACAATGACAGTCTAGCAGATACGATACATGAGGAACTAGACAGGTTAACCATTCTTGATAGCTTGGTTATCTTTCAAAGCATGACAACCTGTTTTCAGCTTGGCTTTGGTGTTCTCAAGTTTTCGGCACCTGATGTGTGTCCATATCCTGTTTTTACACACATTGGTCATGATATTATGATAGTTTCTAAAAGTGTGTAACTTTTCATGTGATGGTTTAATTCTGTCGTGTAGTACCATTGTTGAAGGGGACCATCACATCATCATTCAAAAAAAAAGGGTCCATTTTTCATTACTCTTGTAAATCTGGAATTTTGCTTCTTTGAGTGATTGTTTTTTGTCAACTCTTGAATTTTTTATAATTCCTAATCCTTTTTGATCTTTCAATATTCAGGGTAAACAGGACTATTGCATGTTGAAACTTCTCTAGCCTTCTTACTTCTGTGAAAACAAATTG
Source organism: Lottia gigantea (assembly GCF_000327385.1). Lineage (NCBI taxonomy): Eukaryota > Metazoa > Mollusca > Gastropoda > Lottiidae > Lottia > Lottia gigantea. The sequence goes on from NW_008709380.1 coordinate 158,512, forward strand.
ATAATGGATTATTCAATCCAAATTATAGTATAACCAATCCTGTAGACAACCAGATACTTTTGTGTTATTTGAATTGAAGTGTGTTGAAGATTGTTATGATACACAAGCTAATAATGGGTTGATAGTTATATGACTTTTGAGCATTCATTTATTCACTGATTTTCCAATAAGAAGTCTCATGTAGATTGTTACTTATAAGGAAAGTACAGGAAAAAAGTATAAACACATATATAATTGTGCTAATATTTTAATGTTTCAGTGAAGTTGGTGATTTTACAGAACGTAAAGCATTATTTGAAAACAAGACCCCATCACCAATAGAATCACCTGCAGGTCCTGCTAGAATTGAGAAAAGGGTGTGGTCTCCTACATCCCCGGTCTATAAAGAACCTCCGTCTTCAAATGGCATCACATCCGATTCAGATGTAAGTATCACCATCATAGCATGAAATCAAATCAATGATTCAATGATTGAATGAAAAAATTGAAAGCTGTGGCTCCGCTTCATTGTTGTTTCTGTTTTTGTAGAATGTAGTTTTTATGTTGGCATGCTTTCTTTTTCATTTACAGTATTTTTATTTCATATCCTATATTCTCTCCTTTTCACTAAAACACAAATTAACATTGATTCAATTTTTAAATTGGACACAATATTTATGGTTGTATTAGAAGAAAAAAAGAATTTAATTGTCTGTTTTTGTTAACACTGCAGAAATCATTCAAACATTTCACAAATTTGTTCAGCTTCAAATGTAGTTTAGCTTAAAAAATGTAGTTTAGAAATTAACCTGTGAAATAAGCACTGAATTTCTACATGAGATTAAAAGTTATGTCTAGCGAAATATTAGAATATCATTCAGAGCTTAATTTGAGCTTTCAGAATAGCTAAACCATATCTGTAATGCTCATTAAGTAATGAGTGATTCTGAACGCACAAGCGAAGCATTCTTAAAGATATTTTGCTAGACATTCTCCTGTAATGTTCATTTAAAGGGATTATAAAGAGGTTTTCATAACTTTTTATGTGTATTTTGGACACTGATAGCATTAATTTACACTACCCAAAGTTTCAATCTCAGGTCTTCTCTGAAATTTCACTAAAACTAAGTATTTTATGAATTCACTATTGAAAAAGCAAATAATGACATCTAAGGTTCTTTGCAATAGTGAATTCATTAAGCACATAGATTCAGTGCAATTGCAAGAACTGTTAACATTTAATTGAAAATTGTCATGATGCTATCAATGTCCCTGATACATACAGATCAGATAACCCCTTAACAATCCTTGTATTTGTACTAATCTGTTGTTTCATCTAATCATATCTGCTTTTAGCCGTCTCCTAAAATAGTGTCCACGGCTGTGTTCAGGCCTACTAATGGCACAGCGGAGAAATCTCAAGGATCGCCAAGAAAACGAAGGCCTTATTCTGAATTGTACACGTCCAGTTTTACTAATGCTAATCTTGCTAAATTAGTTTTGGGAGAACCTACCACCCAACCTAGTCATGTAAGTTGTGTGTGTTTATATTTAAACACCAGTGTAGGGTTATTATTTTAGTGTGTATCACATCACCTATATTATATAATAATATGTCCAGTGTATAATCAGACTATAATATATATATATATTCTTATATTCAACATATAGTTTTAATAACTACAGGGCTTATGATTTGCATAAATTATTCGAGTAGTATTTTAGGACTATAGATATGAAATAAGTGAAATGGACTGTAATTGAGTTTCTTAGGACACTTTTTAATGAAAACTTCTTTCTGAAAATCATTATAAAGTAAGGGAATGGTATGGGTTATTTGATGCAAAGTAAAACCATTATCAATCTATAAAATGACAAACCATATGTACCGTAAGTTCTCTTGATCACCACAACAATTATTTTTGACAATTTTATATGTGATCTGTAAATTAAACTATGAGCCCTTTATAACCATATCTACAGTAGAATTAGTCCCAAAATCCCATATTATAACATAATTATCCAAACCATCCCATATTTATTGAACAATAATAGCTATAAGGTTACAGTAATAATAATAGATGAGGAAATATTTTGATGTCTCTCTGCAATTGGGATTTTCAACTCATTGTTCAATTCTAAATTAATTTAATTAAACCTGAAATTATTTGATATTTATAAATTTACATTATTTAAAGGAACTAGCCCTTTTGACTGATTTCAAAATTTTTCACAAAAATTCACATATCTCATTATTTTTCTACTTCTACAGATCTTGTTATGCATGATTGTTAATAATTTACACTTCTATCTGTAATGTTATCTCACATTAACATATTGTTCAAGTTTATGTTTTACTAAAACTGCTTTCTGCTTCAAGCCTTCAATTAATTTGAATAATAATTCTTATATATTATATATATCATTATGTATTATCCATATATATTGCCTTAATGCTTTTACATTTGTTTCAATTTTCATGACCAAGGGCATTTAAAGATTTAACCTAGTAATTTTATGTGCATTATATCAACTCTGTAGCATAAGCCTATTATGGACAATTAATGTAGTAATATTTCACAGCTTTTCAAGTTATGTTGCTCTAACCACTCTTTCAAGCTCTCCACTCTTTCTCTTTGCTTGTAGAAAATCCATGTGCGTAAAATGTGGCAACAGCCGCAGACTAAACCACATGATGATCACAATGCTCCTAATACTGATGCAGAGGTACGTATTTGTGTTGTGTTGCAGGAAATCTGCTGTCCTCGCACTTTTCACTTGTAAATTGACTTTAACTGAGTATTTAAATGGTAAAATTGTTTTGAAGTTGATATTCATATAAAAATAATTTTCAAAATTCAATTTATACTGTTAAAGTGTGAGATCAGTTGTATATATTTTATTCTGCCTTACAAATAATCAAAATGGAGATTATAAAAAGGTGAACTAATTGTATTTCATGTGTTAAACAAATAATTCTGTTGTACAGGAGCCCTATATATTTTAAAGTCTCTGTTACATCATATCATAGTTCTAGATAGAACACATACTCTGACAAGGGAAAAAAGAATAGACAAATGCCATTGCAAAAGCCTCATAGCCATCAGCATGATGATCATCTTTGTTAGCCTAACATATTGCAGAAGAGCTGCGCTCCATTTACATTGACAATTATCTTGTAACTTTGTATGTATACCACTGGTGAAAGCAGGAAATGATTTTATGTAGCTTTTATTCATTTTTCGCCAATGTTCTATTTGTAGTTAAAGAAAGCCTATTTTAGACAGCAAGATGAAATCCGACAGTTACAAGAACAAATCAATTTAAAAGATAAAAGAATTCGACAATTAGAAGAAGAATTGAAGGGGATACGAGAGACATCTTGTGGACCAGGAGAAAGTAATTGTTGACTATAGATAGACATATTGTTAATATCATTGTCTCATTATTATTATCATAGACTATACCTCCACATTGATTATTTTACAGTGCTATAATCTATTAATCCTACACAATTAAAACCTTGCCTTATTTCACAGCCTTTATCATTGTTTAAGGTGCCCTTATACCATAGAGATTACCAGTTGTGTACTGTGTATGAATAATGAAAGTGTTCAGGAGTACCTAAATGCAACTCACAATTCAGTTGCCTATGAAACTTATGACGGCTATTCTCATACAACTGATGATAGCTATGGTTTGAGGGCCACTTAAGTTTGCAATAATATTTAAGATAAATCTACCTACTAGTGCAAGGATTGCTGTAAATTTGAGAGCAACTCACATGACCTTATTATTGGTCTATCCTCGACAAGCATTTCTATAGCTAGCTAGCTGAACCTTGGTAGGTAATAAGTCTGTGATTGGTATGAGTGACATGACTGTTACACCATTATCGAGCTTGCTATTGGGTAGTATATAGGGTTATCTTGATTGTTTGTTCACTTTTATTTGTTTTTTTTTCCAGTTTGAAATTGTTAAGTTTTGAGTTTTGAGTCAAAACTTTTGACTGAAGAAAATAATGTTAATTTTTGTTTAAAAGAACCTCAATAGAAAGTGTTTTTGAATGTTGTTGAATATGGGATACTTATCATCAGTTTCTACTTATGTAAGTGATCATTCTGTGAAATTTCTGATTTAAAAAACGGTAGAAATGAAAGATATTTTAGCAATATGGATGAATAATAGATTTCTTTGGCTTCTAGAATATCGAAAATATACCAAAATGTCAATACAACTACTTATTATTATTCAAAATTTTTCCCACCCTAGCCCATTTGGCGTTATTAATATTTACATATTACTGTGCTCATAATTATTAATTGCTCTAATTAACTTATTAGAAATGTGCAATCAGATTAAAAATATAATGCTTCCTGGCTCAATATTGATCAAAGCATAGCTCTTTTTCACCAGTAAGCTTTTAGAAATCTAAAACTTGCTTTTTTATGCTTAAGAAACTTAATATTAGAAACTGCTTTACAAATAAACTTTATTATGAAAGTTTTCAAAAAATAACATATGATCTATTTGTTTTCTTTATTTTTTTCTAATTTCTGTTAATTTTTTGTTTCGCTTTTATTTTTAGAAATTGTGACATACTTCAAGATTTTCTTTTTGACTGTTGTAAATTTTTAAAGCATAATGATATGAATTTTTATGAGAGACAAACAAATAGGATTATATCTAGTCAGTTTATAATGAATATTAAATATGTTTGGCACTGGTGAATATTCCAATATTTTTTAGCCCTTGAAAAATTTAACTCTCTAGGAATAAAGTTAGAAAAGATTTTTAAATGCTTTCAGTCTGTGACATCAATTAAAAAAAACTTAACTTTACCTATCAGCACTTAAGCACTTGTTTGATTAAGATCATTAGCAAATGATTCATTTTCATTCATTATCTGGCTTGTTTATTATATTATAAGTTTTGAATAGTAAAGGAATAGACTGTATTATGTTTTATATCATTAATCACTTACTTCTTTCTTCAGATAATCTTCAGCAAGTTTCTTGTGATATATCAATAATTGTAGAAATATTGTACATTTTTAACACATATTTATATAAAGTAATTTATCTTTAAGAATTTGATGTGATTTGAGCAAATTATTGCATACCTATAGTCTATAACAATCCTGTATACTATAATCCAGTGAATACTACTTGGTAGTAATGGACACAGAGTTCAATTACTTTTTTTTTTCTAACTTAGATAAAATAGGCTGCACATGTTTATGTTATGAATTAGAACTGAATGTGCACAATATATTTGCCAAACTAATACTTACTGTTGGTATGATTGATCTTAATTTACTATCAACTGTGTCTTGTTGCTATGTCGCAAGCCTCCAAAATGTTTACAATGAAATTATATTTATTCACATGATGCTGAAATCTAGAGGTGCCAAAATCTCTCAAGAAGAATCTGACCTTGTTAGGGATATTGAAATAATTTTAATTCCATTTATTATAGATCTGTTTAGAAACATTTATTCATTTTGTGTATATTGCATTGTTGATCAGATAATGTTTTTCTTTTAAAATTGTATTTTTTGGAATGTTGATCTGCTGCATGTTTCTCTATTTTAATTATTTTTTTTATAACTCTCCCTACTTTTTTAATATTTGGTCTCTGATATGAAATTAAACTGCCATTTTGATTAAATGAAAGTATGAGGATAAGAATATGAATTTGGAAAATTCCAGTTATTCAAATGATGCCATGACAATATATATGAAATACTTTCTGTGACTTGTATGATTGTATTTTAATACCCTAGAGTGATTTAAATTATTGTTTGTATATGATGCTCTTTGGTTAGACTGTAATTAAAGCTCTCAAACCCGTTCATACTCTTTTTTGAAATTTTCACACACCTGGAGCAATTTCAATACCATCCTAAATATACAGCATACCTTTGAGATGCCTTGATATTGTTCCTTCAATTTCTTCTGAGCCAACTCTCATGACTTGCTATCAAGGAGGAAAAACATATAAAAAGCACGAAACTCATGAATTTACACTCTTTGAAATGTCTCCAGATTTTTTACCCCAATCTCCAGAATTTTCAAGGCCTGTCTCCTGATTTCGTTTCCAGACCTGCACACATATATGCAATGTTATATCTTACTGGTAGCAAATGGAATTGTCGGAAGGTTTGGGTATCAACAAGCCAACAAAAACCTCTGGTAGTCACTCCAGTCAGCATTTTGTCAGCTCTCAAATGGTTGTACCTTTGACAGTCATTGACATCAGTTAACATTTACATCAGAAAGATTAGAAACATCATTTGGTCAAAGTGCTTGTGCTACGAAGCATGACGCTTAATAAAATTTCACTCAGTGAACTGTCAAACAAAAGTGTTAAGGAAACATCAACGTCAAATAAGTAAATTAATAGCGGTCTGAAGTATAAAGGGAATTAACTCAATTATTAGGAGGCGTTTTCGTGCATATTTTATATAATATAACCCTGGAAATCTATGATGACTGAAGATTACAAAATGGTCACGAGAATATTTTGACATTGCCATCAGAACCATTGTTTCTAAAGAATTACAAGAAATAATATATCATTAGACAAGAGTAACAATAAATTCGCCTTATTCTTTCTCGCGTCAGTATCTACATGGTACTCGCGGCTTACACCGGTAAAGGCCACTCTTCTTACCTTCTTTACGAAAACAGAACGTGTTGAAATTTATTTTTGTATAAAGAGAAAAGTAACATGGCACAACAAACTCCGAAACAAAATCAGGTGAATAGGCATACGTTCTCATTAGCTTTTTATTTTTTAACATCCGACGTGTTTACCTTGAAGTATGGATTCAAATTTCTTATGTACTCGGTATGTTTGTTTTGGCGCCTGTCCCTGTCCCTTTTGCTGAGACCTGGTGGGAGACTTGTCTAAAAAATATTCTGATGACTTTGTAGAGGAGTTAACAGAGGAGTAGGCCACATAATGTCAGTTTAAAACATAAGGACTACTGACCGAATTTTGTTTGCCAATGTTTACTTCAGATTATGTTTGATAGGCCAAGAAGGGACATATCAAGGCTGTGAGGTGCTTCACCAACCTATGGATAATTAGGATGATATTCCCCTGAGGCTTATTTCAAAAGTGACAAGTGTTGTTCAACTTTCCAGGGTTTACGTTTTAATTTCAGCCATTTGGTGACAGAGATAAGGAAAAAGAAAAGAAGAAAAAAGAAAGTATATTAGATTTATCAAAGTATTTAGATAAACCAATCAGAGTTAAATTCAGTGGTGGTCGTGAAGGTTGGTAGTTTTTTATTACTGTAAATTTATTTTCAGAGTTCTATTGCTGTTGTTTAGACAGTCCTGTTGTTCAATGGATGGGACAATGAGTGCTACTGTGGTACAGGTTCTACAGGTCAAAGATTCTCAAATATTTTGCAATTGTACAATTGGCCAAAATGCTAATTTTTCCAACATGCACACTGCATGTCAGAAGTAGAAAAGAATGTTATGATTTCTGATATCAACTGAGTCTTTCACCGACCGGCAACTCCTAAAATTTGAATTTCTTATCCACTGCAGCATGTGCCAATTATGTAATGATTGTATAACAAGATCAGTAATACTTCTATTTTTCTATTGAACAGCGACTGGAATGTTAAAAGGATTTGATCCATTGTTGAATTTAGTGTTAGATGGAACTACAGAATTTTTAAGAGGTATGGAGATGTTCATATTAATGATATAAATTTCTGCCCATTATCCTAGTAGTCTTACAAATTTTAGTATTAATTGAACTCATGTATATATTTTACAAGACACACAGTGTATATATAATTCCAAGTTCACTGTACATTTAGGTACAATAACCGTCTTATTAAACTTGTTGTTTTGATGTATTTTAGATCCAGATGATCCTTATAAATTAACAGAAGATACTCGTCAGTTAGGATTAGTTGTCTGTCGTGGTACCTCCGTTGTCTTAATTTGTCCAGCTGATGGTATGGAAGCCATTGCAAATCCTTTTGTTCAACAGGATGGATGAAAGTTGTTTTATATTTGACTTTTTAAAGACTTGTACATATTTTCATAAAATCTCAAGGATCTGAGTTTATAGTGCTAAGAATGCAGGCATATGGGTTGTATCTGATAAAAGCCCAATTATATTTGTCTATTTTATCAATCTATTATACTGTCATGAATTGTGGAACAAGAAATTGCAAAGTATAATATCACAACTGTAAATTAAATGAGTGTATATTCATTAACCTAGTTATGCTCATCATCATATATGTTGATTTGTGTAATCAGTCCATTCTGTTCTAATCAAAATAATGCAAGTTGAACCATTCAGTATCATAAAGATCATGAATAAATTGTTATGAGACTTTATGCATCAAGTCTCTCAAACTACAATATTTACAGGTCAACCTAAGGCATGGAAAGTAATAAACAATATTGAAGGACTGATGTTGTATCACTTAAAATATCATGACCATTTTTCCAAACTAGGATATTGTTGTATAATTTTGAAAATAAAAAATATACACCATGTTGTTTTCTGCATATTTTATTGCATTCTGCTGCTACAGTACTAGCAACAATGATCATATAAACAATATAGTTCTAAATATAAGATTTCTAGAAAATACAATGTCTGCATATATCATCCATCTTGTAACTTGCAGTAACACTACTAATAGCCCCACTTGACTCATGGGCCCTGCTTTGCTATAATATTTTCCTCTCAAATGCAACTTCAATGACCGAGTTTCACAGGCAATACAAAGCATGTATAATACCAGTATTGAGTGTTGCTATAATCCATTAAGTGTCTATAATATCTACGTGAGGTCAATATTTCATTTCAATGTGGCTATACAGACTAGGCACAGGGTAAGCTAAAAATTGTATCGGTGGGATGGAAAGATAACTATAAACATTAAATAAATTGTACAATGAAAGTTGTACCTAATAGATATACAAGATTGATAATGAAATGGTTCTTATTTCTGTATATGAATAGGTTTTCTGAAATTAATCAAAGCAATGTATTAGGATTCAATATGAATCTCAAGATTTTAAAGCAATGTAAAACCTGTTCATACACCATGAAGAGAAATGGCCAAAAATTACACGGAGGATGATGCTGCATTCAATACCTAATTGTGTTCACTACTTTCTCGTAAATCTCCAAATCTGAAAAGGGGGATATTGTAGACCTTGTGAACACAGTTATCATGAGAAGTATCGAACGAGTCTCCTGGTCACTGGAAGATATATGACTTCACAGTCATGTATGATCATTTCACTAGAATTATGATCCTCATGTAAAAATGTCCACATCTCAATTCATCTTCAAAATAACTTTGTGGCCTTTATATTAACAATAAATCATAGTTAATTTACAGTAAAAATGAAAAATTCTGTAACAATTAAATATTTAAAATAAAATTTCAATTTATACCAATATACTTAATTATTATAAACAACAAAAGTTAAAGCTATCTGGTTGAATGTCACAAATATAAATTTCAAAAGAACACAACACTTTGATAAACCAGTAAAGGAGGTTAGAAAATGGTTTTTAGCAGCATATATAAATACAAAACACTGTGCTCTTTAATTTCCATAACTGTATCATAGCATAATTCCTGGAATGGGCACAGTTTGTATCACAACCAAAATGGAATTCAAAAACTAAATTTTGGAATGCCATGATTATATTAGCGCCTGTGGTTTCAAATAAGATAAAGAATTCAAGTTATATAATTTCTATCACAGAATGCCTTGCACAACATAGTTTTAGCACAAGAAGTATAAATAATAATATATGTGACCAGCAACAATTGTTTATATTCTCTAATTAGTAATTTAACGAGACAAAGTAACCTAGTATTAATTAATAAATCACAACAAATCCCCCAAATTGATACATGCTATACTTGACAATGGGACTGTACAATGTATGTTATATAGGAATATAGAATTACTATAGTTAAACAAGGATATTTATGCCACTTCTGAGAAGATTCAAAACATTGTTTTACATTGCGTTTCCTCCACCTAATGGACTAATACGTAAAGTAAATAGTAATTGAAACTATTATAATTCAGATTCAACATCGTGTTCATAGCTACTTAGACTACATTAAAATATTGTAGACTGCTCATGTTTGAATGACTTGTCCTCAGATGTGCACAAAGATCTCTAACTAATAATAGATACAGGTATTTAAGTAATGACAAGCATTAATCTTAATAATGCTGCAAGTTACATTTGCACTTTTTTCAATATTCAAATGCAAGTTTAAAATTTACAACCTGAGCTATAATGAAGTGTACACAACTATAAATAAAATGTATATTCTGGCAGAAAGTGGTATATTGAAAATCAAGTTTATTTCATAATAAAAACCTGTTAGTGGTTTCTCTTTGATTGTTGTTTACTTTGTTGAATAAATCGTTGTATAACTATATAAGAATTGTATAACTACAAATAAGATTAACTGCTTATATACAATAACTACTAATATACAAAACAATAACAGATTTCAATCATCAACCAAACATAATAATTCTTTAACAAATAACATTTTAATCTATAACTTTGATTCAACTTGGCACTACAATGCTTCTGATATATCCTAGACCTTCTTGACTATATTAGATATATGTAATATATCAGGAACCTCTATGGTTTCTAGTTGTATATTGGAAGGGTTAAATGGGAATGTAACTGGATAAGAATATTTAGTGTCCATTAATAAAGTATTATTTGTATCATCACGTGATTTTAATTTCTCCTGAATTTTACGTATAAATGATATCGGTACTCTTTCTTCAAATTCATCAACTGGTGTATACAGATTTAATATCTTTACGATCTGAAACACAAGTAAAATGAGAAGTTAAATAACATAAGGGTATATCAATTGGTAAATAAGTATGACTGGTGTCAGGAGTAGGAGCCTAAACTAATTTAGGAGGTGTAAAGTTTTATACTTAAGTTTTACTTTACAATTTTACAATTTTTCTAAAAGATGGTAACAAATTATTCAAGAAGAATTCACAAACCTGTGCATTGGTTAATTTTGAACACATTTCACTAATACTATCTACATCTGAATCTGTTTTTCGAGCTTGTAATAACTGAGAGGCCTGGATAATAGGATCTAAAGCTGTGATTGCACCAGACTCACTCAATTTATTATCACGTAACCACTGTTCTAAATGACTTAGATTATATCTGAAAATGAAAGTAAAATAATACAATTTCAGTGCAAAACCCAAGATAAATCAAATATGAAACTCTGAAAGCATTATAGACATTTAGGCACAATAAGAATATAAGAAAAAAATTACCTGATTTGCATTCCTTTTGACCAGTTACACATATCTTTTCTTAATAATAAATTATTTAATGAACCAGCACAGATATAATAAAATACCTACAAAATAACAAGATATCATAAGTCTACTTATCTTATAAGTGTTAGAAATTCTGAGAAAGGGAACATACTGGTGAATGAGCCATTATGTCTTAACATCTCTCAATGCAGAAGCATTCCAAAGTCAAGAATTATGACCACAATGAAGTTTATGAAATAAATAAAAGATAGGCTATATAATATAACATTACCTGTCTAAATATCTGTTTACCAAGTTCAGGATCTACAGCATGTTGAGTTACTATTCTCATATAATTATTCAACTAAAAATAATAAATATAAAATCTTCTACACCCTAATTCACAGATCAAAAACATAGCATAGTGTCATCAGATTTCTTAAATGAAATAAATTTATGTTCTTGTCGCCCCTCTTTTTACTGTAAGGCCATGAGGTGTGGAATCAGGGTAATTTTTCTAGGAAAAAGCCATTAACCTACGCCTTTTAGTGTCAAAACTGGATGCTGTTTCAATGACAGCCCAACAGACTCACTCCAATTCTAATATTTTGGTCAGCTAATAAGAAATTAAATGAATAAAGTTTTCTGTCTGCCGATTAGAAGCAATAGATAAATCTTACCGATCTCATAAGTGAATCTAAAGAATAGTCATTACTATCTAGTTCTCTAGCACTACTAGATGACCGGCCCCGTAATCCAGATGGTTTACTGGCGTTTAACCCAGATATAGCTTCATGTTCTAATATGGCTGGTACTATACTGGGCTGAATTAATTCTTCCATCCTCTTTAATAAACCTTGATATATCCATACCGCTAAATCACTGAATACTTGACGATATTCAGATAAATCAAAATTACGAAGACATTGTTCATTCTGTTTGGTTGAGTTTTCAGGTTGGAATGCCTAAAAAAATAGAAATATTAATAAAATGTTGGAATATACATGGAGCAACCAAAACAATAATAAATTCAAAAGAATAAACTGTCCATAAACAAACAATAAGCTATCATAATATATAGTTAACAAATGCACAATGTGGTGAAGCATGGATAAGAATACATGTGTACATCTGCTAATATTACAAGTGCTTTGGTATGAAACAAACTTTTATAACCACAGCCCAAAAAGGACATGATAAGATAATAACCTGTATGATATGCAGTTCTTACCTTTTCACCACTGTATTGTTTTAATGTATGTAATAATCTACAAGTATTAGCTAACCATAGAGTTATTCTATCTAAATCATCATTATGTCTCTACAATAACACAATAGTTTATTAATGACATTGTTTCAATATGGATCTTAATGGTCAGTTAAGATCACCAAAGACAAGATGGCATAGTCAAGAAGTGAGATAATTCAAATATTCTTCAGTAGATACATATAACATGTCACTTTTGAAATAAAAAACTGTCAAAAAGAACCTTAAGGAAAATTATTGCCTCTGTAGAATGGGTCAAATATAAAACTCCGTCAAATTAATAAAATTAAATGGCTCATCTTTTTACTTCTCAAGAATGCAGTAAGGCTATAGTTTTTAAGCAGTACTTGCACTGATAAACTTACCTTCACAACTTTTTTAATACCATTAATTGTATTAGTTAATAAACCTCTGACTTTCTCATCATCATTAGTAAAATCTGTCTGTCTTACAATCATAAATAATATATAGGCTGGTAAACCTGGTATTAAACCAGCAGCTACTTTAGGTTTTAAATCTAAAAGATACAATCATTAACAAGCTGCTATTTTAATTCAAAATTTACAGAATTAGGAAATCCAATGGTATCATTTCAACCAATGCCTTGAGTCCCTGATCTTTAGAATAGCAACTAAGTGCTCCTCTCACTGAATCACATCAGCTAAGTGGATATTGGTATATCAATTGCACATTATCATTTACACTGAAGCATACTGTAAGTTATACACTATTGAACCTATGAGGGTATAGAGCTATCTCTCTACTGTATAATAATACTAACCAAGAACAAGATTTTTAATCAGGGTATTTTCATCATCTTTCTTTAATTCTAACATTCCCATAAAAGTTCTTTCTCTGTGTTTGACTGTAGCTAGTGAACCATTACCTTCACCATTTTCTGCTCTATCTAACTCAGCTTGAATCTCAGCAGCTATAAATACATTATTTAACTTATATATAAACTATCCATTTCACCAATAATATGGTTCTGTGGTGAAACAGTTTGTTCTTCAAAAATGATTTTTTGAAAATTGACCAGTGTAATACAGAAAGTGTATCAAATATAGTCATTACTGTGGAATAATTCTAGATAGGTAAACATAATGTAACTTACTAACGTAACCAATGTAATAGTCAAATTTTATTATTATTTTACAGTATCAAAGTTACAAGAAATACCTATAGCAATGCAATTTACTTACTGCAATTTGAAATAATATTCAATTTTAACAGAAGGAATTCTACCTTTCATCATGGAATCAAAAAAAAATTGGTACATTCTCAAGTGCTCAAAGTTTAGGAGACAAAAATTCATGGAATTACAAAAAAAAATTGTCTAAACTAGTCCTACGCTAAAAAAATATCAACGAAAAAAATCTCTTGGTGGTAAGTTACCACTAGTGACGTATATATTATTTCATGCCGTTTGAAAACTAAAGAGTGAAATGACGACATCAAAGGAACCTCTAATCTTACCAGTTGTAGGACTTAATGAACAGGTAGAGTCAAATGTTAATGAATGCTGCAGAGTTCCTAGTAGCACAATTTAAAATAAGAATATGTATTGACTTTCATGAATGATGATTTTGTTAAGTTAACATATTGAGGTGAGATTTCAATAGCTTGTACTCTTAACAGATAATTTATTAACATAAGGGGTCCCCCGCAAATTATGTAATTTTCATTTCATATATGGGACAAGTTCTCTAGTTCCACAGCAACAATATGTCTTTTCTCACAAAGTTTGGGCAGTATTCATTTCTTCACATATTTTGATGAAAAAAACATAAATATCAATTTTGTAATCACTTTCAAAGGTAGAAGCTCTCGGAAGCACTGGCCAGGAATTTTGTGTTAGGAGCAACAATGAACCAACTCTAAATGAATTGATGATTTAAATGACTATGTCTTACCTTCACCGGCTCGTAATTTCTTGGAATAAACCTTTAACACTTTCTTTAATTTACGTATCTGTTGAGTTTGATCATCTATCATTTCTCGTAGATCCTAAAATATTAACATCAATTAATTAAACCCTTACACATAAATAAATTTAATCATAAATATCATGGAAATTCCATTTATAATTTCATATGCAACAAAATTTATGCCTTTAACAATTTCAATCTAGTGCACATGAAATTTGCATTGGTTGACTTGATATTTTATAGAAGATCTAAGTGGACACATAATAATATTGACATTAAACTTACCAAGTTTTCAGAGGTCAATCTGGTGATTTCATGTTGCATAGTAGCTTCAATCTTAGCTTCTGGTCCCAATGATAGATTCTGAAATGGGACAAAAAAGAAATAAGACATTATATTTTAAACAGAAAAGGATGGTTGATATTTTAAATTGTATTATATTCATGCAGTAAGCCCAGAATTCAAATTGGAACATGTATTTCAAAAATAATTTTTAGTCATCAAGAACTGTTACCAAAAGATTCAATTTATCCCTTTTAACGTTGATTGAGACGGATAAATGAATGTTATTTTGCAACCATATTCACCAACATTCATATTACTCAAATCTTAAACATTGGCTAACATTAAAACACATGCAGAAACTGAGAATTTAAACTAAAACTGGAAATAATTGCAAGTTATCAAAACAATAGACCCACCACCAATAACAGCACAAAAATAATTTTAATATATTAAAAAACATTACTCTCCAGAAATATTCAACCTTATGGATAAACTTCTTTTTTGGGGGGTAAACTTGCATAAAATTAGAACTTAACAAAACTTTACAATCTTTACAAAGTTTGCTATAATAGGCATTATGCCACTTTTTCTATAGAAATCATTACAAGACATGCATACATTTGACAGTTTGATTTAAAGACGGCCAATGCCAACTATTTTCGAGAGCGTAACTCTTAGTAATGTCTTGTAAAACGTGTTATTTTGCTTGACAATCCTGTATGAAACAGGGATAATGAATGAAACGATAATGGTTTCAAACAGTGATTTAATGATAATGAAACAGAAAATGAATCATGCTAAAGAATCTGAGTTTACATACTACTGTTACATCATTTAACTGATGGTAGGAAAGAATAGAAAACAATTTTGAAAATTATTTGAAAGTCATTTTGATCTACAGATACCATAGAAGATCAGAAGAGAAGAAAAGTTCACAGTAATTATAAGAGCCCATCCTAATTAGCTAGTGTTAATCCAGCCTATATTTAACCATGGAATTCTAAGATTAAAGTTTCAGAAAAAAACAAATTAAACAGAGATCTAAAAGTTCAGAATAGAAATTTGTCAACATGGACTAATAAGGCAAAGTTCTCACCTGGCCAATGAGTTTCTGTTGTCTCTCATTGTCTTTCTTTAATTCCTTTATTTCCTTCCTTAATTCATCCTGTATTCTCTTGGCATCTTTCTCTGTCTTGTCTAATTGTGACTGTAATAATCTAGAATTAAAATAAAAATACAATATAATAATCCTATGAAAAAAAAACCCCAAAGCCTTTTTCCAAGGTAAAAGATCAAGAACCTTACAGTATGGACCTAGAACAGGTAAAATTACAAATATACCATTGCTGGATATTCTATTTATTGTTTTTTTTCAGATAATTTATTAAGGATATTCATACCAAGACAGGTACTATTAACATCATGAATGAGCAATATCATTAGTTTTGAGAGTCAAAACACTTTAAAATGAAACTACAAGAAAAATATGATGGGTTAAGTAAATGAATATACATGTATATAGAGCTCTATGTGCATAGTGTCCATAATATGTTTCAGGTTTTGTTTTAATATTTTTATATCACTCTACAATTGATGTATTGATGACTGAAAATATTGTTATTTTGGATATTGGTCACTGTTTGTTTTAAAAACTATAATTTGAACAGATTAATTTGGCCAAAAATGCAAATATTTGAGCTGAAACCATTTCCACTAAGTATAGTTAGTTAACAGAATCAGAAACTTATAGAATTATATATCATATATTACTTTCACAGTAAGAAAAATAACAACCCACAAAAAAATCAACAAGTTGGCATAACATTACATAAAATTATATACAACCTCATAGAAAAAGCACATTAGTGCTAATATTACACCTAGTAAATGGAGACTAGTCAGTAATATTGGTTGAAATAGTTAAAGGAAGTAGTAAGATTACTGAAGTATTACTGGTTATTTATTTGTAGCATTCCTTCAGTAACTACTAGTATTTTAATCACTAAACATATTAACTATACCTGTTATTTCTACTATTATTACTATTTGATTTTACTCCTACAATAATTTGGCTACCATTTTAGGTTCAAAGACAACTCATGTACAATATAAAGATCTATAACGCTGTTTTGAATAAGTGCTCAAAATTAATTACAGATTATGCATACTCTTTTTGTTAGGAAGTTCAGGATATTTATCAATTCACCAAAACCAACATGACAAATAAACGTAGCAAGACACTACCTTCAGTGATGTAGTTACAACCCTCCCTGATTATTCCTACCTATACTTTATACTTCAATATATCAATATGAATGAGATAAACCTCAACATCTTTTACATCAGTCATTGATATAGTCTGCTAGGATTTTTTATTATTAAAGAATCTTAAACCAAATTTGATATCAATGAAATCTTCACTCCAAGTATTTTCTCAGACTAAAACTGATCAAAACAATACACATTCAACACTAATAGGATTATCAAATTACCCAAAAACAATTACCATTAAATTCTGTCCTGTCAAAGGGACTGTTTAACTAATAATGGCCTGAGAAATGAGAATGAAAATAAATCGTGTCCAAACATTAACTATGATTTAACAGTAGAGTAAGATATTTAACATATTTAAAGACCAATACAGAGATATATAGGTAGGATATATCAAAATGATGTCAAGATTCTCACTATGTTTAAAAGTAAATAGTATCATGTTGATCAAACCTGACCATCTGAATAGTCTACTAGATTACTAACATAGTCCATCATTTAATTTTAATACTTATATCATAACCAACAATATTTTATGTCTATCAATATTTTAACCTATATCCATTTTCAAAATGATTATTGAAAACTATTTTGTTACATATTATATTATTAAATCACTTTTCAATCATTCAAAGAAACAAACAAACAACCAACCAACCATATTTTACAAGGATAACAATTTCTCAACCAAAACTCTTGGTATTTATCTTTCCTGGACTATGCAAACCCATTTACAGCTGCTTTTTTAGAAGACTTATTCAAAGTTTCACACGCCAACAAAAACTAGAACCCACGACCACGATTTGTTTCACCAGGCACTACAGTAGTCTAACCGATTGGGCTTCAGTTAATCAAATTTTAACAAGAAATAGAAACACATGTTAAAATAGAATGAAAGAAATCAAACCTGGTCATATTGCAATGTTCACTAATAATCATATCTAAAACTCCCACTGTCTCTTACAGTATCCTAGAGAGTTACTGACACTTAGACACAACAATTTCACATCAAATCTTTTAAATGGTGTTTAAAAGTAATTAAAGGTGAATTTAACCATTGAACTATTTTAATGTATGTTAATAATATTTGATTGAACTAGACTGTATCATATAGGTCAGTAGAAGCTGATCTCATCTGGGTTAATGGCTCAGTAGTCAAATCATTGCCAGTGATGTTTGAATATTAACAACTCAGGTGTTAAAATGGTTAGATTTAATCAGATTTAACAGAAACTAGTGATAAAAATATTGTTTTTGATGATAATAATATAGCCTTGAGTTATCACATCAGTCTACAGGCTAAAATATAATATTAATGTAAAATCACTGGCTATTGCTTATGGTCAAACTGACACTAAATTAATGACAAAGCTAATAGAAACAATCAATGAGCTCTGGATTTTAAACAAGAAGATGGTTGACTATTACTATATTATGTATACTATGTATATTTGTTGAAACATCAGAAGTAGCTTACCATAACATTGTGATCTGTTATTTCATCTTATCATATTGTCTTAGTTTATGAATTATCATTTGTTAAAGATGATTGAGGGTTTTCTTACTGTAATAGTTTAATAGCTTATGGAAGGCTGATTTTCTGTGAAAATGATCCTATTTTCATCAACTCAAAGACAATCTAAGACCTTCAGTGTTATTTTGAAGTTGATTCCAATTGATACAAAAACAATGGCAAAAATGTGATTCAGAAAATATTGTGGTCAGATAGCAGTATGATTGGTGGTTATCTTTCATAAAACAAGCATTTCAGCAGACCAGTTGATCATCATCATAATATATTAATGTACCTCCCTATTCAACATTCAGCTGCTTTGATCTCATATAAGACAGATTAAAGTCTATTAATGAATGAACATCTCACAAAAGTGAGTTTTGGCTTGAGTTTTAATCTCACAAACTTCTCAATTAAAACAATGTAAATTCTGGTGAATACATTTAACTGGTTTACCTTGTTTTATTTGGGTGGTTCACAGTATTAAGATTAATCAACAGACAAGTGAACACCCTTAATTAGCCTCTAGATCTAAAAACCTGTCTTTATGGTCCACAATTTTGTTGTTTTACTTCTATTGTCTTCTTAATACATTATTCACTTCAGAAGAAATAGAATGAACGTCAAGACGAGACTGACTCGTGAATGAATATCTGAAATTCAAGTATACCAGAGAAATCAGGGTCAGGTAAAACTGGCAAGTTGATATTTTTCACACAAAATAATTAGATGAAGCAGTTTTGTCTTTTTGTGTACTTTGCTTGTGTCGAAAGTTTAAAATTGTTATAATATTATGAATATTATGAATAATGATTTTACCTGTAGAAATATTAATGAGGTTTTGTCAATAAATTTAGTCCATTAAGGCCGTAATGAAAGAAATCAAAGAAGAAAAAAGAAAAGTAAGATGCAAAAAATCTTCAAAACATATCTAGATGATTGATATGGCCTTCAGCATTCCATTATAACTATGATAAATATTAGGGTCATTAAGTTTAACAAATTGACAAAGAAAAAATTCAAACCAGATTCAAGAGTTTATAATGACTTTACTTTTGCCCTTAATAATACATCTCATTCTATATACATGTATATATACTTCACCAAATTTCTTTATAATTCATTGTATATCAAAGGCCCATTATTGAAACTTTTAGGGTTTGTTGACTTTCTTATAAAGTTCATAACATTTTATCATATACCAGTCTCTATTCATTGTGTGTCTATATTTAATAATGAAAAATTTCATAATCTAGGGGCAAATACAGTTAAATATAAGCTTTCAGAAACAATAATTTATCTATAGCTCTTCAACTAGTCTGAAATTTACTCATTCCTACTTCATTTATTCAAGCTCTTGTCCTTAATTTTTCAAGTTCTTGGAACAGATATGAAAGTTTCAGACTCTTCTGTAAGTTCTAATTGACATTCTGTTGCTTCAAATAAATTCAGACCTAACCATGTATTATGTGAATGAATGAATTACCTATAGATTGAAAACTTAGAGAACAGTAAGTAAATAGTATAGATATTTACTATTTCAATACATAAGAAAAACTATAATTTTCAATGAATTAATTATTTCTTTTCATGTATTTATACTTTTTATATAAAGCATAGATATATGTATATATATATATTAAATATTCAATTATATTATATTGAACATAGGACAAAGATATTGCAATGAAATCAACACAATCAATGTCAATTCAATGTCTGTATTGAAATACCAATTTAGATTGTAAATGTAAGAAAAATGCACATATAACTGCCTTGTATAGATGTTTAGGAGCTGCTATCTGACAGGACAAACCCACAATCCTTCACCAGAATGCAGTGTAAAGTTGCTTTTCATTAGGTGGGAGCAGTTCGGCTTAGTAGAGGGCTATAGAATTGTCATGAGGGTCTCTTAGCACCAAGCTGACAGTAAAAACATCACTGTGTGCAAACCTGTTGCTTTGAATATATGTCCATCTTGCCAAATGAAATAAACTTGTCAAGGTCCTGTGTTATATATGTTATATATATCACTGTCATAATTAAAAACATAAGAAAATGACAGGTATAGTAATAATGTTAATTAAATCTTCCTGGGGCTTGTTTCCTCTATCACTAACATCTTAACCTAACTTTATCTTAACTTCTACTATCTTTGATCAGCTGCAAGCATTGCATAAGTTTTAACATTTTTACGATTATAAATATGATTTATAAAGTACATAATAAAAAAGATTAAAATTTCATTTTTTTACAGAAAAATTCAGACAGTTTGCAAATAGGTAGAAGAAGTGTATAGCTCATGGGAACATGAAAAATCTAAAAGACCACGGACACACCTTAAATACAGCACAATGACAGGACTGCTTGAAAATACAATTAACCATCATCTTGCCAGAGGTTTAACTACAATAGTTTAAAATTTCAAGAACCTCAAGATTGACATTTACTATCAGTTCAATTAATAAAGAGTTCATAACCTACAAGACAAGACAATGTTTGTCTAAATTTCAACATCTTATTGACATTTTTGGATTTGTTTACAATAATTGTAAATATAGGACAAGTTCAAAGCATTAGAAACACTAATTTATCAGAAGATTTTCTGGTCACAAAAAGTTCACATTCTTGAGTCTTGTAAGATGCTCATTAGCCTTTGTAAAAAGAGAAATCTTCTCAATTATGTAGATTTAGCTAAAGAAAAAAATTTTCATCACAGCATATTTCTCAAAATACTGTCACAAAATTATAACTTATCAAACGGTTTAACTTTATTTAATGTCTACCAATTCAAGCTTATCTTACAGTCAAATTTGATGTCTTTTTGATGGTTTAATGTCCTTTAATTAAAATTTAGTAGACAAGTTTTATTTAATGATGTAAATTTGTTTTTACTGCCAGAACATCAGAAAGCAATTATTGCTCTAAAGCGATACAGAAATCTGTTAACTGCAAAATAATATAACGATACTGTGATTCTTGATTTAATTGAAATGAAATGGAGTTTTCTACACCTGTATTGGCTAATGATGACAATCAAGCCATAAAGTGTACAGAGAATGCAAATGATAAATTTGCCAGGACAGAAGAAAAAGCCATCTCTTTTCCACTTCCAACTGTGGAGGGATCTTAACTTGCACCACCTGCTTCACACAGTACCTCTGTTCATTGTCTGATCAAATTGATCAAATGGAAATATCGTCTGCCAGAAAACACTTACCCTTGAGGATATGATCCTGTATCATTTCCACTATCAGAATATTTCTCTCCTGTAATACACCCATAACATTGACACTGAGAGCCCCATGATCTGTGTCCAAATCCCTCGAAATATTCCGGAGGATCTAAACTAGAGGAACTGGTACGATGAGTTTTAAACCATTGTTTATCTATATTACCAGGGGAGGGCATTGATTCACCGTGATCTTCATGATCTGTATCATGAGAGAATGATATATCTATACTGCTATCAAATATACTGGATTTAGATGTAAAATCCAGTGATTTCCAATGATACGGGTGAACAATGTGTCTACTTGGAAATATTCGAGATTCTGAACGCACTCTTGGGATTTCACTTTTACTTGGTTCAAATAAGTTCACACTACTTGAATTCTGTTCTAATTTACGATGCAAGTTTTCACCAGAACCAGAAGTAATTTCAGGATTAGATTCTGTAATAGATGTAGTTTCAGTCACATTGGAATCCTGATGATCCAAATGAAGATTGTCAGGGAACAATGAAGGATCATCAGAATCAATGGAACATCCAGATATATTATACATATCTTTATTAATAGATGACATCCCCGAGGAATAGTTTGTATTGATTGGAACATCCTCAGAACCTTTATTACCTGGTTCTTGGACATCATTAGTGCTTCCATGCAACTCCTCAGCTACGGTTGGTTGGTCTTGTACCTTGGTTTGTTCTGGGTGGTCCAAAGAACCAGGTGTATCACAGATAGTTTCCTTTCTGTCTGAAGGCAATTGTTCAGATTTTGTAACATCATTTGGTATTTCAGGTTCCATACTTAGCTCTGGATGATCCTCTGATGAATTTTTCTTCATGCTTGGCTCTGAATGATTCACAGATTCTGTTGTATCACAATTAATTTGTTTTGATTTGGTCATTTCATTATTACACTGATCAACATACACTTTACTATTGTCTGATTCTAATTCCTCACTCTCAGACACACTGGGTAATCTCCCTTGTCTTATTAATGGCTTATCAAATGTTGAATTCAACTCTATTGCACTAGGTTTGTCCTGCACCTTGGGACTTTGCTCATCTCCGTTTGAATCCATTTCTTCATCATCATCAAAAGACAGTCTGTAGTTCTGACTTGAAAGATTAACAGACGCCATTTTTGAAGATATCTGCTGCTCAAATAGTGAATCTGCTACTTCCATTTTAGTTTGGTTTTGAATCTGCAATGTCTGTATAATTAGCTAACACTATGTGTGGTCTCGTTGGATAACATTTTCACTTTTGAAAAAATCAAATGGTCACTGATGACTACAGTGAACAAGAACAAACCTATTTTGAGTCTTTGTTGACAAAACTGAAATAGTTAAACTAAAGTCCAGACATGGCACACTACCTAGAGCTAATATATCTCAACACATAATTGTTTACACTTCTTATAAAGCTAGTCAACATCAAAACTAGGATCCCTTACTCTCTTGTCATTTTCTGTTATGATAAACTCATTTTTTAAATTTATTCAAACATATTTCAATAACCAAATACAAATTTTGTCAATCACTGCACTAAGTTATGTCAACTATTTCCTAAATAATTTATACTGATGTTATCTTTTCCGATCTCCAGGTCATTTAACTTTAAAAATAATGTTTTATAACACAGCAGATATTCCTTATAAAGATTTTCAGCGAATATTTTTGCCGAAGGTAAACTTCACCTCGACTGTTACAGATGTGAATGAAGTATTTTAAACTGTTTGGTAAATTATGTTGAGTTCAAACTGAGTTGACAAATCACAATGTTCATTGTGTCCAAAACAACCAGATTTTTTCACAAACACACATTAAAACCTCCATACTTCTTTTTTTTATAGAATTTTCACAAAGTTAAAACTACGTCATATTTGAGATGAGTGTTTCATTGAGGACTTCTGATGCTTTTCAACAAAGTCTTATGTCTACACCAACACAAATGGTTCAATAAAGACTGGTATGTTTGACTAACTCACTACTCTGTCTCGTCCTTTAACTACAGAGATAAGAGTTGTACCTCAACTTCCGCTAGTCAACAATCAACAAATTTTACTTGTGTTACTAATCTATAGCCAACCAACATACTGTCACCAATTTTAACAACATTTTCACATACTTCAAACAACAGATGGGTCACATATTCTTATTATGAGTCTACCAAACCAATCATTGGGGCATGTCCTTCTACTCGTACAAGTTCCGCACTAGTAACTATCTATAAGTAAAATACTATACAGTGGAGGTTCTCAGGTAAACACACAGTCTAATCTAGTCTCTATTGTAAAGATAAGTAATGAACACACCCTATATACAGGCCAGTTTTCAGGTATCTTTAGTCAGGTAAACTGGTCGATTTACTGTTATTCTTCCTTAACATTACCTTGTAAAGTACATTTAAAAATAGCCTCAATTTTAAAATTTCCTATTCAACACCAGCTGATTGAAAAGGGAATTTAGGAGACATGTTTCTACAGATATATTTTAGGTATTTGCCAATTACTTTTATCATTTCACTGTGAATATATATCTCTCCTCAGTTGTCACAAAAAGAATTGCATTTACATGGCAGACGACAGTTCCAAATATTGCAGATGTCACATTTTAACTCAACTTTAATGTTTATCACAACCATACTGCTAGTTAAACTTGAATGTGGTCATTTTACACTATTATAAATTTGAAATATTCTATGCATAACAGCATAGCATTTTTATCCAAACTTAAAATTGTAATTAAACCAACACTTGTAGCACAGAATAAATCACAGCTTTTCTGTAAACTTTACATTAGTGATAATATTTTTAATGAATACATCACAATATCCAAACTAATCAGTTGACAGTTTGGGGGAAAGATAAGTTACAACAGCTGTTATTAAATATTGCTCTAGTTATTTATATTAATGACTAATTTCCAGCATAATCTTCCATAGAATAATTCTAATATGCATAATATCATATATGAAGATCATAGATATACAGTACAAATTAACTGTTTATTTAATAATTTAGGCTGATTTGAACATTTAATCATTCTAGTTTATAGTCAAACATTGGCATTTCACAATGATTTATATTTATGTACTTTTCTATGAGAATTTATTATAATTCCACATCAACAGGTGAACACTGCTTACAAGACTGTTTCCAAAGTCAATCTTCAATCTATTTGCTTTAAGCTCTCAATTCAAAGTCCAAAAAGCTTAATGAGTTTGATCCCCATTTCAACAAATACTGTGTCATGACAGGGCAGGTTGTGCTAATACTTCCAGACCACCTGTTGTCACTCTGTTACTAGGTTTAACAATTGAGCATCTTTCAGAAAATTCACATGGCTATTATTTGAATCCCTATATTGTTGCAAATACTTGCTACATAATTAAACATTTATATTGTTGCCTTATATGATACACATTACTAGATAGCACATAGAAATAATATCCAGGCTGACATGATAATTATAATAGAGGATTATTTAACACAATGACTGACACATATCTCTCATACCATCCATGCATGAATGTGACCCAATATACTGGGACTGGTACATTATTCTTTGCAGAGACTTTACAATGATCTCATGTTCTGTTGAGGTGCTAATTAGGGAATTCTCTGGAATCAATTGAGAACTCTTCCAAAATCTTATAAACTACTCAAGAACAGATTAGGCCCTTATTATGGATTGGACTCTCCTGATTGAGAAATGGGTTGGTGATACCACTGAAACTATCACAACAATTTTTTGCTAACCTAAAACAGAACTAACCCAAATTTTGTTCGCACTTGACGTTACTATGTAATCTATATAATAAATAGTACAGGGCATCTGCTGCAGTCATTATTTTGTCTTGAATCCATGTCAAATTATAATAAGGGAGGACCATGATGAAGCCATTGGTACAAAAATAGCTTGGTTCATCTAAAAAATCTAACATTTGTAACCACTTGATGTCTACCTTTATCAATATAATGGTGATAATTTATTCTACCTGACAATCTCTCTTTAAACCCCATTATAGATTACATGCTAATTTGCCTTTTAATTAAACCATGATGTCACATGTCAATATTACTTCTACTAGATTAGAGATTACAAAACAAGTACAACAATATGTCAAAGATGAATTGACCGATTTGACAAATCAAGTACAGATGTTAATCTGACTTTAACTGTAATTGTCAAATCATGTAAAAACATAGTGTGATTGTTCATAAACATTGTGAACTTAGCAAAGGGAGCGGATCTGTCAGATTAGGCCACTTAAGGAAATTTGGGAAATAAGGACATCTCACATCCATGTGTTCCAAGTATTGTGATTGGTGACATTTTGAAGCTCTCTATGATAAAATCTCAACAGCATGTGAAACTCTATGTCGCCTTATAACATAATAGTGATATTGTTTATCAGACATGAATTTGGTCTGATACACTGTATATCTAACATACTTCCTTATAAATATCAGTAGGCAGACCTTTGACACATTAATAATCTCTGAAAGAGTAAGACTATCCTATATGTTACGCATTATAGTTTTCAATTTCTAATTTTTTTGCTACACCTGTAACATGATGCAGTGAGTGTGAGTCACAAATATTGATATACAAACTCTTTTTCTTGTATATAAAATTAATGTGTTATGATGAACAATTAATTTTTACAGGCAACATGTTTAAAAGTGATGATCCCTCAAACATTGGGTCTTCTCTTAAGGAAGTTTTAGAGACCCTCAAAATGTACATCATTAATACTTTATGTAAACTGCTGTAAATGTATGATCAGGATAAATTTGTATATCGTATGTATATTCTTTGTAGAAATATATGACCCTATATATGTAAACTGAGTGTAATTGTATATAAATGTAAATGACTAGGTATGATTGAACATAATACATTTACTGGTGAAGAAAGTATGATAAAAACAATATATGATAAAGATAATGATATGATATAGTATGCTTAGTTTTGTGTGATAATAAAGTATTGTAAGAACTATGTACAATAGTATTTGGAATTCAGCATAGTTGTTATTTTAAATGTAACTGTTCATATCCATATATTTGAATAGTAAGACTGTTACTACATCTTTCTGTATTTGTTGGAATTGCTACGTGAACCTCAGAATTTCATTCATTACAGAAGTATATTGTGATATTGTGTATTTTGTCGAGTTTGTTGATCTGACTATGTTTGTAAATGGATGATTGTAAATGCAAAATCCAGTAATAAAAGTTAAAAGTGGTGTGCATTATATTCACAATTATACAGTACATACCTATTGAGATCTTTCTGTGTTTTATAAGCCATAGACAACTCATCATCTTCATTAACTAAGTTATCTTGTCCACTGTACGATTCTTTAGCTATAGAATGAGTAGAAATAGTACGATCAGCTAACATAGCACGTAGTTGTAGACATTCTTCCCTTCTTCTGTCTAGTTCGTCTCCCATAGCATCATATCTCTCTGTAATATAATACAATACCAAGTTAGATATTGAACACAGTAAATTAACATAGCTTGGCATTCTGTGATTCAAATGGGAAAGAAATAGATGTTAAATGTCTACGAACACAGAAATAAATGAATGAAAAAACAAGCAAAAAACACAAACTAAGTTTATTTTGCGAATTAATCAACTAAATATATATATAACAGTTGTTGATTTCATTATTTGTACCCAACATCTTTGACACCCTAAAAGATCTGTTATCAAGGTCTTCAAGAAAGGTTTAATTTGTGTTATGGCACAAAACAAATTCTATATGCAACCGCAATAAGGTGGAGTATTTTTAAAGATGTAAAAGACCTAAATTTAATGGGGATCTTGTGTTTTACTAAAAAAAAAATGTGATCACTGCCTGAAAATAATATTGCTTCAACAGATAATACACCTGTATGATACTGTATGCTTATCAATTAAACTAGTAAATGTCATTTAACAGATATTGAAAACAGGAAAATATTCAACAAATATTTTGATACTAAAGGGTAAAATGGGGAGATGTTTACATCTTACCCTTGGTAATCTGAGTCGTGTGTGATTTTTTCTTGAATTTGTCTAAAGATGAAGTAATAAAGAAAAGATGATATAAGACCACACCAACAAGCAACCAAGTAAATAGAAGCCATACAATAGTTGCCAAATACCACATGCAATAGTAAAGAAAAATAAGAAATGAAAATTAAAATAAAAACAGATAAACATTTATAATTAGTAGTAAAAATTATTAAGTAGAAATATTAAGAGAATGGTCTACATGAAAGTCAGAACACAGTAGTGGCTGATGTAACTGCCATAGTTGAGAATTTCTAATGAGTTTTAAAGATCTTTCAGTGATTGATTTGTAATGCATTATCATCATACAAATGCAGAAATATCATTATATTCAAAAAATAGCACTATTGTTGTTTTGAAAGTTTAAGTTTGATCTGTTTCTCAATGCATGTTTGTCTTACAAGAGAAGTTAATCACTACATAACATAAAGACTAGATTAGCAACACACATCAGTACAAACTAAACAATTGAAGAGGTATCCTAAACCTTTTATTAGTATGGAAAGTATTGATTTGCACCATTCTGATTTTCAGTCTGAAGACGTCTGTGGGTCCTACAAATTTATAATTACAGGAACCACTTCCATCTGATGAAAACTGAATGATGTAAACAGCACTAAATTGCACATAAAAGGTTAGAAAACCTCTTCCAATCCCTTTCAGAGTAAAAGCATACAATAGGACTATATCCTTTTAACTACAAGCCAAACACCAAGAACTGAACAAGATTAAAATACTCACCCATAAATTTCTTGCCAGTCGGTGATAACTCTCCACTTCTATCATCTAGATCAGTACTTTCAGCTATAGCATTCATTAATCTTGTTACTTCACGTTTTAATTTATCATTCTCATTCTCTAATTCTTGCATCTACAAAATTATTATATTTCATTAGTTGACTATACTAAATAATAGAATAAATACAAACAAAATGACAAAAATAAGTTGATAAGTTAGCGAAGTTACAAAATTCACCCATGTTTATGTTGAGGTGGCAAAGATTACTACTAAATTTAGTTTATAAAAAATGTAAATGTTGATCCCATTTTTATTTGCAAAAAACCTATAACATTTCTTATAACAAATTAGTGTTTATAGACCTTGGATATACAGAGAGGCCTATATTTTCTTTCTATATTTTGTGCAGCATGCTCTACTCTGATCTACAAGTGTGTATCAATGTCTTCAATGAAAATATGCAGAACAAGCATAGAGTAGAATATTATAGCTTGCAATTCAATTGAAAAAGAATATTTTGTTTGTATAGCTAAAGAAGACGCTAACAGAAGGATGGAAAGGTAACAATAGAGCATTCTTTTCAGTTTGATGACTGAGTATATCTATGGTATATCAGGAAATAGAATCATAATATTTTTAGGTGATCATAGAGGTTAGCTTTATTTCTAGAATCTATGAGTAAGATTTGTATCACTGAACTAAAATCATTAACTATGATATCAGGCAAAGTTTGAAATCCAGTTTAAAAGAGATGAGAGTTTCCTCTAACTTGCAAGGTCAAAGATGATATCAAGTTCTAATGTGTATCATATCAAAGCACAGAATCTAAATCTACTAGGCATAGGCATATATATATGTGTTTCCCCGTAGTATACCTTCAGGCTCTGAAAGGCCATATCACCACCCAGAAAATGAGATTCCTCCTCAATATTCTGTTCGTCCAGTCTTTCTGTTAAATGATATTTTTGTTCTTCCAGATCCCGGACACGTTTTTGCAACTTAATGACCAAGGCTGCATCATCGTAATTGCCCCCATCTTCCTGTTAAGTTTTAATATTTTTAATACAAAGATCTGGGCTATTCTATTCTCTTACCTAACAATTTATACACATAAAATCCAAATGGATAGATCGATACACACGGATAATTGTATTGTGGCCTAAGCATCATTTAGATATCAAGAGTTGTCTCCCATGAGATAACAGTTGAAGAGGCCTGAGACGAAATCATATATGTACAGATATTGATTGATACAAAAACATTATTGTGGTAATGTTGCCTTAACATCATTTAGATATCAAAAGTTGTCTCCCATTGGAAAAGCCTTAAAAAGGCCTTAATTGGTGAATGAACAATTCAGAATCAGGTTCTTTAGCTCAATCCATTTCACATAATTTCAGGCTTTTCACTTAGCAAAGTATAACTAAGAGTATTTAATCATTAGCCACCTATCATAATTATAATGTACATAATAAACAAAACAAAAAGAAACAACTGACTAACAACAATTTGATCCATTTCCCTTTAGATCAAAATAGAATAATAATCTAAAAATTTCCTTTTAAGATGTACATATCATGTAACTAACCTTCAGATTATTAAAAGCTGAAACTGTAACTTGTGGTAGATCATTACTATCTTCATATCTGTCAATTCTTTCTTGTAAATGTTGTCGTTCTTTTTCTAACTCCTTCACTTTATTCTGTAGTTTTAAAACCAGACTGACATCTACCTCAGCTTCCTGTGAAAAATATTGGGTTCACTTATAAATGATACTTGTTATGTTACTTCATCCATTTTCAAAAAGCATGTCAATTACTAAGCAGGACTAAAAAATACATGCCAAATGCAACAAGAGGTCACAAGAGGGGCCTCTTTTGCAGCCTAAACATTTAAGAGAACTATTACTTATATTTTCAGTCTAATCTAGCAAAAAGGGGCTAAGAAATGGCCAAAAATGAGAAGTAATTTTCTTCTTTGAAGACTCTTCGTAAGCAGCACTATTCCCTATTGTTATGATACATTATTCCCTATTGTTATATATACATATATCATTAAGAGGATTACACATGAGGCTATAGAATGAAACCAATACATGCTATTGGTTTAGGAAATGTGTTAAAGTATTGCAGAGGAGAATTACCATAGTCAATGTGCATGCAGACAACACTTACCTTGTGCCCTGATACCTCATTCATTACCCTGTCTAATATATTGGGTCTTTGAGCTTCAGACTTTCTCTTGACAGTTTCATATCCTTGATCCTTAGAAAAACAAGCCAGGGTAAGCAAGACAGATAAATATAAAGATAATTTCCAATCAAACCAATTTCAAAACTCTGAAACTTCCTGGCTCTTGTTGGACTGCTAATATGAAAGACACTTTAACAGGATTAGTGGCACGACAAGGAACAATGTCCTAGTGAGTAATTTTGTATCCAAAACTATGAATATCAGAAGGTAAATATGAGTAATCAGGTTTTTTGGATTGATTGAAGAAAAGGAATTTAAATACGGTTCCCATCACCAAATATTGACATAACATTTAAGATAGAGGCATTTAGGAATATTTTACATGCATATATAATCTTGCCCTGAATGCTTTATTCATGCAGGGAACCTTAGAGGATAGGAAAACATCATAGCATTGTATATGTAATTACAAATTTTGAAGGAAGAGTAAGATCATGTCTGTTGTTTAACATAGAGGTATTAAAACTAGAAAATTCCAAAACTTAAAATGATTTCACTCAAAAATATCATCACGAACTCAAAGCCTTTCTTTTATATTTGTAAATACCTTACAAGAAGAAATATCAAATTAACAACTGAAAAATACCTCTTCTTTTTCTTTCTCTTCATTATTTCGTTCTGCGTCTGCTGAACTGCTGTAGGATTCAATACTGACAGCACTGATATCTGATGGTGTGCGTTTATGTCCAGTTGGGCTGGTCACTATTTCTAATTCTCCTTGTAAATTCTCAAACCTCTGTTGTAATCTGGCATGCTCTTTGACTAATTTCTGATGATGACTTCTTTCTGATTCAAACTCTGCTAGTAATAGTTTGTTAGCTGCTTCTAGCTTGTCTTTTACTAGACCTGCAAAATATGATTCTTATTGTAAATCATGTAAACTATCGAATAATGGAAATTATGTATGCTTTTCGATTTACTCTGAATTAGAGGATTTCAATGGCTTTATCACACTTAGAGCTCAAGTTGAACATATAACATGACGCACTCAAAATATCCAGAAACCTACCATAATAACTTACCCATTATGATTATTAAAAATTGCCCACAAAATTCAATTACCTGCTGTACTGCTTTCAGCTTCTTTTAATTTCTCTTGAGCCAGATTGAGTTGATTTTTGATTTTCTCTTTTTCTTCTAAAACTTCATCTATGATCTAAAACACATCAATGTTAACAACAAACTTGACAAAAGAATTAATAGTTTTGCATTCTTAACATTAGCCTACACATTTTGGATTTTTAACTGGATCTGCCTGTAGCAAACATGGCCACGATTTATTGCATATCAAATCAATACCTTTGTGTTACGTTTTCTAACTTTTTTGAAGAGAAACTTTATTTCCGATTTCTAAGACAGTATATCTACAAAATATAATAATACACGATAACTGTACCTTGTTGTGATCTTTCTTCATCAGTTCTTTCTCAGAAATGAGGTCTTGTTTTTCACCTCTTTCAGTTTCTAATTCAGCCTTCAAACGTTGTATTTCGGCTAATAATTCAGTGATCTTATTGGAAGAATCTTGAGCCACTTCCTTATTTTCTTTAAGTTTAGTAATTTCTGACTTTAACTGAACTATCTTAGCTTCTTCTTGTTTCACTTCTACAACTTCTTTGGCCTATTTAAGAAAATAATTTTGACCGTAATTTTTCCAATCTGAACATATCGGTCACATCAATTTAACATTAACAGATAGTGACTTTGTTCTAAAGTGAAAACCTGTTATTTTTTTTTTAAATTGCAGCAATTTCAGACCATTTATTGCATTTCAGCATACAGATAACTTTCTGCAGAGCAGGATTTTGGAATGGTCAGCACATGAAATCAATTCTCTTTCCTGTGTAGCTACACCCAGCACAAAATTATTAAGGCAGCCAAGGCCTTTTGTATGGAAAGAAGTAGGTGGTTGAGAAACAAGGGCTTGTCAACATTATGAAATGATGGTTACCTTTTGGTCCAATTTCTGTTGTAATTCAATAATCTTATTTTCTAAACCTTTGTTAACCTTCTTCACATGGTCTACAGACTTAGCTTCAACCTTGAATCACAAAAAAATACTTAATAATTATCATAAAAACATGAACCATAATAACACTGGCTTGCTAACACCTTATGTTCACACTATCAGTCTAAAACTGAACGTTTCAAATGTTCATAGAATAAACAAGGTATGTTAATCTTTTCACACTGATGTGTTAATCAGAGTAATCTCTCTTTCATTCGAACTCTCTTAGAAATAATTCCAATAAGTAAACAAAGCTCAATTTGAACTCTGACCTCTATGTTAAAACTCTATTGGTTTAAAATTCTTCTGTTCAAGTAAACAGTCAATAATTACTAAACAGACATTTTCCAATGATAAAAGTTGAAACAATTCTTAAAATTTGTCATTGAGGTGGCATAGTGTTCTTATTGAAGTCGGTAAAAAGTGTTTTGATTTCCGCATGATTTTACTCTATGAGAATTTGAAATAGAAAAATATATATCCTCGATCAGTTTTGCCCTTATTTGTACACCCAATGCTGTTGATATTTCATTTTCAAAGGGCAGGCTTGGCAAATGATCAAATTCTTGGAGCTAATAAAATTGTGCAATTTATTTTTCTGATTGTCTGAAATTAAAATAGTCACACTGGTCAATGAATTAAGGAAACAATTGCTTACCTTCAAAATCTTGAGTTTAGTTCGAGCCTTTCGTCTTCTATAATGACTTTGTAACAATATAATGCCCCGTAAAACATGTTTATATCTTCGTTTAGCCAAGAATGTTCGTACGTGTCTCTGTATAATCTTAGCTTTATGGTTTTTAAGGAGAGAGGCATACTTTCTTCTTGCAAAGAGACCTCGTATACAAGCCTACAATAAACAAAAGTAATTAACAAAGTTAATCTTACTAACTTTTCAAATGACTTGTAGTAGAAGCACAAATAAAATTAAGCAATGCCAATTTGGGATACAATCAACAATCTTTCATGAGAATGGCAAAAAATGGGCATTGATTTAAGGCAATGACAGTAAAATGGCTCAGTCGTCTACTTAATGAATTAGTGCTGTGGGTTTCCTTTCCTCCTCAAGAAAAGACAAATTCTGATGACTTAGTCAGTGTGTTAGCTCTATATCTACTTTCACATCAATATTCATTCTGTGACCTAGGGAGTCTATGTCCAATGAAACCTACTATGTCATTAGATATTCACCACTCTGAATTATGTAGAGTCTGAAATAACATTATAATAATTATAAATGAAACTGACCTGTAACACACACATTGTAGTACGTAATTTACTATATTGTTTTCTATCTTTATATCCCTTCCATGTCTTCTGTATAACAGTAGCAGCATGAGTCTGTCTAAGATATTGGGCGTGTCTGAAATAAAGCAACACAATATAAACACTGGTATGAAGTAATCATCATTATCAAGCTCATTTTTTGACATTTTTTGCTTCAAGAATTCAGAAAATATTTTGGGGTCTTGTCTTGCTTTAAAATAAAGATATATCTAATTTTGACTTTAAGGACAAAAATATGTGTGATGATCTCTTTCCTTAAATGCTTTCAGAAATTCAGAATCCAATATGACACGAAGCATTATTAGATGTGTGATAAGTGTAGTTCCTACCTTCTAGCCAATAAACCTCTACCATAACATTGTAATAACAGAGCAGATTTTCTAATTTTACTGTATTTTCTTCTTAATAACCAACCACGAATATGTTTCTGTATCATTATTCCACAAGCTCGTAATTTATCTGATCTCAACTTCTCCAGATAAGCTACTTGTCCAGCACGGAAAAATATCTTTGATTTACCAAATCTATATTTATCTTCATCCTGGTAGAAAAAACAAAAGAATTTTCTATTAATACTAAGTTATTCAGTTTAAAACCACAAATTATTGGAAATATTTCAGTTCAACAGTTTTCCTGGTCACTTCCTATTGTAGAGGAATAGCTCAATTGCTGGAAGTTTGCTGTGCTATTAGGCGGGTTGCAATCACCCTCAAGATAAAAGTACTTCTTATGCCATGGTCAATGCCTCAAGAGTCAGACTTGTGTCCACTTTCTATACCCTATCACCTAAAATAAGCTTGTTTACTTACAACTGAATGTATCCATCAGATGAGATAATAAAACAAATGGTAATATGATAATCAATATCAGTAAAAAATATTCTGTATTCATAAAGTTATTTTGAGCCAAATGTTTTTGGAATGAATTCAGATCATGGACCATTTTTGCCCTAATTATGACAAGAGAAAGCTCAAAGTTATAGCCTAAAACACAAGAAAGAACTTGATACTTACAGCAATAAGATCAGGTAAAATTGATTCACAAGTTTTCCTCATATTGCCTTTAATAATTTGTTTAGTTTTAGCAAGAACTCTATACCTCTGGAAAAACTCTGGATATGTCCACCTTAAAAAATATAAATAAAATATTTCAATGCATTCCAAGCAATTGTCAAAATCAGATTACCTTTTTTAAAAATCCCTTTGACTGATTATACTGCAGAGAGACATATAATTATAAACGTCAAAACATTGGATAATAAAACAGTGAAGTCAGTGATGACTTACCTAGATGGGTAGCCGGCAGCACTAATTCTAATAGTTTCTAAAACACCACAGGCTCTCAGCTGTTCTACTGCTCTCTTCGAATCAAACCTGAAAAACATAAAATTATATAGAGAGTTGGGAGACTCAAGGGAGATAATTTTAGTTTACTACAGTAAATTCAGTCTTACAAACAAGTGGAATTTCTGTACTGACAATAGTTCAATATTTATGTGCCATATCAAAATATAGATAAAATGTTGCCCACCAATGATAGTCAACAAAACAAAGAGTAATTTTGTACAGTACTTAAAAAAACTTACGTAAAAGCACATTTTTCATCATTAGGTTTAATACATCTAATATAATGTGGTGTTGTAGCGTTGAGGGTGGCCATCAACAATGATAAGGAGTCTCTGAATTGAGATCCAACTGTTTTTTTATGTTGTTTACTGCCTGCTTTAGGTTGTTGTTTAATTGGCTTTTCTCTACCTTTTTTACCTTCACCTCCTTCAGAGAAGAGTTCACCAACAAGTTCAATCTAAAAAAAGAATATACCAAAATACAGCAATTGATGCACATGAATGAAGGTGACTTCCCATCTATTGGACCTTTTCATTGATTAAGAGATGCTCCCCCTCGGTGATGACTAAAGAAAACTGTGCTAAAAATATCACCAAGCAAATAAAATGTCACGACAAACTGAATTCATACCTCACTAGCTTTCAATATATTAATTTGTTCTTCTAAAACTGTATCTCTATTTTTCTCCAGAAAACCATCAGCAGTATAGGTGACTTGATCAGCGAAATGTATTATAACAAATGCTGTACGTGACATTCTGGGTTTATTGAAATGTTTTGATTTACCCAAATGTTTATCATATAACTTCTGACACCAGTTACTATCAGAACCTCTCGGCATCTGTTACAAAATAATTAAGAAATGTATAAATGGATTGTACAATAACACAACCCATGTCTGGATGTATAAAATGGAAGAAGAATTCTGATTTCATGGCCAAGGTCTCTGAAAGTTCACCTGGTGTTATCTCGAGAAACAAATAATTCTATTGCTCCAGATAGATTCTACATGATATACATCATATACATTTGGCAGTAATTATACCATTACAGTCTGTGTTATCTTTAGACATAACCTATAGCCAGCATTGATATACACCTTCTTTCCCATTTCCACTGTCTGGGGATCTCTTTTAAGAGAAAAGTGTACAAAATTAAAGCCTCACCTTACACTCTTCATCTAATAAATCTAGAATACCCAGTTTACTTTCTATCAGATCTATACATGGTTGATTATCATAGAAATCTATAAATGACCATTCTATCTGTTCTCTTACATATTCTTCTTGTTCTAGTTTAAACACATGCTACAAATATAGATACAATAATTCAATTTAACTGTAGTTAATAGTCAAAACAATATTATTATCTGATTGAACATGATTATTAATTCCAGGGTAGTGCTTGATTGGTAAGGCCAAACAAAAAGGGTATTGTGACATCCAGTTCTAGTTCAATTCTCTAAGTTTGGGTTATATTGCTTAAGCAATCACTTACCATATTAAATATTTGTTGTAATTTTTCATTGGCATAATTTATACAGAACTGTTCAAAACTATTTATTTCAAATGTTTCAAACCTGCAAAATATTATTTCATATAAAATAACCAAACAATGTTTTAACAATCATGTACAAAAGTATTTAATACTTTATAGAACTGAAACATACATTTTAGCAACCTATTTTAAATTGTTTCGATCACCAATATACCAAAACAATATATTACAATATCAAACATAATAGTTTACAGATTATTTTACCCATATGCCCAGAGATTCAGAGCAGTCAACAAAGTGTAATAGAACGTAAAGTAAATCCTACCCATAAATATCTAGAACACCTATAAATCTGTGTTGTTTACTAGTACTATGTAAAGCTTTGTTTACTTGAGTAACAATCCAGTTAAATAAATTAGAGTATATATGTTTAGCTAGAGCATCTCTTGAATCTTTTGCCTGAAAAATAACAATCATGTAAATCATTATTACATCATGAGTCGGGCAGAGAGATAAAACACAGCATACATTGTACAATGAGGGAAATTTTGCTAGAACAGCAGTATTGGCCTACTCTTTCTCGATTTCCAACTGTTGAGGATTCTTTAACGTGCACATCCTGTAGCACACAGGCCCTAGACAATTGTTTCATTCGAACGACTAGATGCTCTTTCCATGGCAGCCCCTCTAACCTGCAGCAGTGTAAAATAGATATATTATCTGATTGTCAGGAAAGTTCCTTGTAAAACCGTAGTTACCTGACTTTCTGTTAAAGGTTTATTTAAAACTTCATTGACTGTAGTAATTTTTCTGTTACATAACCAAATCTTCATCTGGGATTCTTCTATAGCTAATAATTTACACATCATCTTTAACGATTGATCATTATCCTACAATACAACATCATTTATAGAGAATCCAAACTTTTTAACGTCTAGTCTGTGATGTGAGATATAGCTAAAAGCAGACGTTAACTTGTTGTCAACCAACAAACTGCAACAACTGCTCATCTTCTTTTTAAATTTCCACAAAAAATGAAATTCAAAAAATGAGATTCTGCTTATTTGAAGTTAAATAGTTTTACTGGAACTTACAGGAATTTCACAAGTCTCGCCTTCACCTTCTCGTATACTGACATTACCAAAATGTAAGATAGCTGCTAAGATTTGAAATATAGACATTTGTTGCTGTTCACTCAGACCGAGTATAGACAAAGCTTCACGAGTACTGTTCAAATCTTTAGCATCATCAACATCATTGATCTCTGGAGCACCTCCTTGACTTGTGTAGAAAAAATCGTCAGCATGCTCTGAAATTCAGAAATAAAAAATACATCTTAGCAGACATTTTCCACATTTTACAATCAAGAAAACATAAGATAATATGCAATCTTCTCTTTCATCATTTTAAAAAGTCTGCTCAACTATCTATAGTTTAATAATAGATTAATCAACAAGAGCTAGTGTGGTTCAACAATTTTTGGACTGACTGAATATTCCATAAGTAAATACAATTCTCTATTCATAATGTAGCATAGAAATCACTATGTCGAAGGCATAACAATAATGAGAATAAAACATAGAACATACGTAATTCCATCTTTTTGAATTCTGGTATATGAGCAGAGGCACACATCTGATAAAATATATGGTAATTTCTCTCATCTTGAGCTTGAAACACAACTCTAGAATATAATAATAACAATATATATAATGACAATATATCATGATAACAAGAAGTATAATAATAACAAGGATTATAATAACAACAAGGATTATAATAACAACAAGGATTATAATAACAACAAGTATATTAATAACAAGAAATAATAATAACATTGCTAATGTTGTAATAAACACAAAAAGTTTGACTTGTACAATTACTATATATCTAATTACTATATATTCTACCTCAAATTAAAAAAAAACATTTTGTATTTTTGTATAGACTGATCCTATGATGTTCATAAATATATTTTTGGTTAAATATGATATACGATGATTTAGAAATATTAACTATCAAAAACAAACGAATAGGCAAATGTAAAGAAAAAATGTTGAGAACAAGTGTTCTCCTTTCATTAACAAACAAAAACAAATTGGCTGCTAAACAACTACATGAGTAAACAAAAGTAAACAAAGCATCAGTTGTTTACAAATTAACAGATAATCCTCTATTGATGACAACTATCTTGTTAAAAAGACTTCCTTACAGCTGAAATATGTAACAAACAGACGACTGTTAAGACCTGTCAACATCAGACCACAAGATAAGATTTACTACTTTGAGAGTCAAAAGAAAACTTAATGATGGGAAAGGACATGATAACTGTCTCTATAAGTTCTATTATTTCTGTACATCAATTCACAAGACCATGGGAATAATATTAACAGGATTTAGTTGTACAATTATGTCCATAACAAGCTGATGTCATTACAGTTTAATTAACCCTTTAAACACTAAGTGTTGATAAAATTAAACTTCTTTTTACTAAAAAGTTGAAGTGTATGCCTGTTTATATTAGGTGACGTTACTTGGTAACAGCTCTCTAGATATCAAATCACATAATTATGTGACTGGTAGAAGGTTCACTAGTGTTGAAAGGGTTAATAAATTTCAGGTGTCAGAAACAACCATTCAACAAAAACAGACTATATAAAGACAGATGAATTATTACCATATTAAAATGAACATACCGTGATTTTTCCAACAGATATGTTCTCATATTAGCACCAATAATAGAATTTGATCTGCTAAAACCTAGTTCTATATATTTACCAAACCTACTACTGTTATCATTTCTGGTAGTTTTAGCATTTCCGATGGCCTAAAATAACATAAATGTTTAATATTTAAATAACTGAAATAAACACAAACAAGAGTCCTTTCCTAGAACCCTTCTTATTTAACTCGATGAAGTTAAAAACTGGTAAAAAAAAATGTTATTATCACTTGCTATAATAAGCCCCAGTTTGACAAGCCTGTTGTAAGGGTAAAAAACTGTGCATTATATACACAAATATACAGTATATAAAACTCACCTCCATAATAGGATTAGATGCCAGCACCTTTTTCTCAACTTGTGTTTCAGTTTGGGACCCGCCCACTGTAGCGAAATATCGCATGGCATATTTAGCTGAGACAGTTTTACCAGCACCACTTTCACCAGATACAATAATAGACTGATTCCTCTCAAACCTTCAACAAATTATCATTAACTATCAAACTATGCCTCACAAAATAATCATTAATATAAGTATATGGATTTTGAAAACTTACATTCTTAGTTGTAGCCAGTCTTATTCCAGTCTGATTATTGTTGCTAAGTGTTAAGTCTAGAAAGCCACAAAAAAAGACAACCTTATCCTTAAACTCATGTCGCAGTGGAATGGCTCACTCAGTAGGATTGTTATCTGCTTGCTAGTGGCGATAAGGTGCAGAGGGTTTGCATCTTTCATTAGGCAAAAAAAAAGTCTGATGCAATGGCCAGTGCTTCTGAGAGTCTGGCCCGGCATCACCCACTACCTTTAATACATATAATGGCTTTCCACTTTCATATTTAAATATTTATTTATATTCTTATGATTTTGAATACTAACTCACCGAGACATTTGTTTAAAAGCCTCTTCAGCAACAGCAAAGATATGAGGGTCCATAGCCCCCATATCCTGTCCACTGTAGGCATGTATAATATCATTACTGTAGATATCAAGTTGTTCATAAGGATTAATAGCCACTAACACAATACCTACAATATGAAATATCCAATTGATGTAAATTGTCTATTTAAGTCACAAACAAGTTTCTCCATCAATATCATCTCAGAAATTGAAAATTTGAGATGCAATAGACAATTAAAACTTCTAAAACACTACAGAAGCAGAAAGTTTGACGACGAACAATCAACATCTCTTAGTAAGGCTTCATGTATGATCAACAAATTATAAACTGTAAGCCCATTTACTTTGAGAAGCATTATGAATAGGGAGAAAAAATTAGTGACACGTTTTTTAAGAATTAAGACTAACATTCAAAGTTTACTTACCACAATAAGTATAAATAAGATTAGACTCTAAAAACCTCACTCGTAAATTATATAATACTGAAAATATAACAATATATAATATATCATATAAAATAATAATTCATCTTTCATGTTGTAATCTTTCTTCATGGTCAAATCTAATCACAGTTATTGTATAATTTTATAGAAACAAATTTTGTAAACATCCCAAAAATACAGGACCATAAATTGTGTAGAGGCAGCTGCCTTCTCTATTCTGGCCAAGAATGATACATGATTTGACAAAATTAGAGATTATGCAAGCTAGAATCCTAGATCACTGCCTGAAATTCTGCCACCTTATACTTATTTACAGACTTAAAACATAAAAATATTTGGGATGCCATACCTTCAGGTTCATTTAAATAACTAAGTGAGGTTAAATCATTTTCACCAATTAAAATATCTGGATTCCTTAGATGTGGTAAATTATTCTTATCTATGTCTAATGTTGATTCCTACAGAAATAATTTCACATTTGTAGATGAAAGTTCTCAGGAAAATGTAATATTTGGAATACAATTTGAACTTTGATATTTTTTTTTTAAATAGTTACAACAGAGTTAAGTTGGTAAAGAATTAGTGATAACTTTCTAGTCTAATAATATAATACATGTATTCTAATGAAAATGCTGTGTAAGCAAAGTAGAACCCTTTCATCATAAAATTTAACAGCCACCTAATGGCTGTGTCAATTATTCAAACATAATCTATAAGAAGAATATCTCTATAGTCTATACTGTGATCTTGCATATTCTGACATCAATATCATTTTATTTCTCTTCCCACACATCTGGTCAATATCAACTGAGTAGATACACTAACCAATAACACAATGATATAGTCATCTTTATGTAACTATTTCACTAAGATACTACAGCACAATTTAATCAATATTCAAAGCTAAAATTGAGATCCAAAGACTGATGATAATTTTTTTTTAAAACAGGGAATTGGCCATCATTATTTATTTAGCTTCTTATCAAACCTAATATTTCATGATCGAACTTGGCACAATGTTAGTAAAATATGAACTAAAATCATTACATTAGTATTAAAAATCTTCATGCAAAAACAGCAAAATAAAAACTTAACAATAACAATCATTCTTTCAATCAACATTAAAACAATTCATGCCTTAAAACAGGGATTTAAAATTGTCCTTCAAATGAACAGTAAAGTAACACATTGAACCCAACTGTGAACATACATACTGTAACAGGAGGTTTATTGGCATATGTTACAGAACATATTGATGGTTTATATTTTGGTGACCTCATCTAAAGTATAATGGAATAGACCTTAGTTATCAGAAATATCATGGTATCAGAAGTAAAGAGGGCATGATACAAGAACAGCAGGAATCGAGAAATAAGATAAAGTCTTAGTATCATTTGCCTAACTGTTTATCACTTTTCTGTGCTATATAATTTCTGAAATAAATCAATCTAACTACTGCTATGATACTTTATGTAATGAACCCACAAAAGATTTTTTATTGAAAGGGTTTAGAATTAGCTAATAAGGCAAATAATCATTTCCCCCTAACAGTTAACAAAGATTCAGAAGACAGGTATAGAATTCAGAGAAACATTTCACTTATTGCCCTGTTACATCTTTAATAAATTACAACTTATAAGAGTCTAATTCTGAGTCTAAAATTCATAAATGTATCTTGATAAGATAAGGCAGAGGAGGTCCTTTCTCTTATAGCCTTCATATATCGAGGAAGACTTAGTAAAACCCTCGTCACTCTACAAGAACTTAAATTCAGGCTAGGCAATTTATCCAATATTTTGACGACAAAGGCTAATATGAGATGGGAATGAATCCCTCTAAGAGTAGATCTCTAGAATGATGCTCAGCTATCATTAAACCCAATTAATATTAATAAAAAACTGATGATCACTAATTTTCAAATAAATGCCACTTATTATTCTATTAATAACAATTGCAAAGTTCTAATTACAAAAATGACAAGATGCTGAAATGAAATAGTTAATAATGATTTCACAGCAAACATATTAATCAAACAATTCACTCTAACAGACAGGACCAATAGCTAGAACTAAGATGGGAGAGAGAAAATGGGGAGTTGCAGGGAGAAATTAATATCAAATTTCATTCAATTTTCCTAGTTTAAAATGGTCTAGTACCAGCAATAATATTGCAAAACTCCTTAGAGGTTCTACAAGACTATAAAATCTTTTCTTGTATTGTGGAATTCAGGAATATAATTGGATTGTACACCAGTAAATACATTCAATCAGGGCCCTTTCAGATTTATATTTTGCTATATTTTGTAGCGTTTGATCCAATCAAATCACATAAGTTGATACAAGAAAAGAGCCCAATTAATAATATCAGATAAGAGCTTCAAAAAGCTCAAATATGAATTGGTTGCAATTTTTACAAAAATTGAGCCTATTGAACAGTTTTTGCCTGTGTCATAGACTGGATCACCAACTAACGGGGTTCGAATAATAAAGGTGCAATATTACAGCCGTCTAGAGAGCCTATGATAATATTCAAAATCTAATCTAATCAGTCCAATATTATAATTATATATAGTAGCCTAGAAATGATATACCATGCTTATCATTCTACTTACTTTCCAATATTCCTAAAACACACAAATATTACATTTCATTCATTTTGAATTTCAGCTATCTGTTTAAAGGTGCCCTCACACCTGTTAATTGCGAATAATGAAAGTGGCCATGAGTTCCGAACTCAACTTACAATTCAGTTGCATGA
Organism: Lottia gigantea; assembly: GCF_000327385.1. Classification (NCBI taxonomy): domain Eukaryota; kingdom Metazoa; phylum Mollusca; class Gastropoda; family Lottiidae; genus Lottia; species Lottia gigantea. Next base: position 202,336 of record NW_008709380.1, read on the forward strand.
GAGTTGTGTTCGCACATTTGACCGCTATTCTTATTCGTAGGTATACGTAACTGGTGATCGCTATGGAGTTACGGCCCCTTAACCCTTTACCTCATAATAACCAGCATTCATAACCTATCTTTATTATTTGGGAATAAAAGTAAGCTAACATGTACATCCCAGTGTTTTATTTAGTCATGAGCAGGGATGGTATACATTCAACCAACTGCTAGAGCCAAGTTAACCTATTCATAACACCATTTTGGAAATTTGCATGTAGGAGATTAATTCTGTAATGTGATACCAGCAAGTAAAGCGAACATTTTCATTTTGTTTCATAGATGTCTGGCTCTGATTACATTACTAATACTCATGACAATTAAAATTTAAAGCATTTGTTGTGAGACAAACCACAGCAAAACACAAAAGCAAATCAATGAAGTTCAGACAACAGTTTCCTTATAAGTCATTTATCACAAATCTTGATTTAAACATCATGTAAATCTATTCTTTTTCAGTAACATTTGATCTTGAGATTTTTATGAAACAGAGTACTGCTCTGGGAGCAATGGAGATTCAAAATTCCAAGGAATATTTTAAAAGGTTCAGATGGTTTAAAAATAACAATAGGGACTGGCAGAGGAACTAAGAGAAGTAATACCATACCTCAGCCTCTTCATATTTTATAGCTGTTGTTTTCTGTCCTGTATAGTCTTCTAATAATTCTGCTGCTCTCCATACATTTTCAACATCAGGAATCCAGATTCGAGCCCCCTACAAATAGAAAAATAGAAAGATAATTCCTTACTTTCTGCTCTTTTAAATCTAACTTGCTTGATTGGTACAGTAAACTTCACAGCAGCTTAACATTATGTAATAACTTTAAGTATTTATTGAAAATTGAATGGCTGTGGCCTTCTTGTTCTTGACTTTGATGCTTTTTTTGGCCCTCAAAATTGTAAAAACAGATTGGAACTTCACTGATACTTCTGACAAGATTTAATTGGATTTATCTTAATTTGCTCATTTGCAAGATGATTGGGTTTTCAGTAAGCATTTATCTTCCTTCAAAAAAGGAAACTGATCTCATGACATTTTAATTGGCTCTTAAGATACAGGTTAACTAATCAAATATAATTAAATAAACATCAGTAGAAAATACAATAGTTTTTATCATCAACAGTAGAATAGAAGGATGAATAGATATAGTATAAACTCCTACTAGTCTCCTCCGAACTGCAATCCAAGCATCTCTATATAAACATTGATTTCCAATAATTGTGTTATCTGTCAAATTGGACGTAAACCTAACAATTCCCTTCACTCACTCCACAGTGTAGTTTGATCTCAATCTTTAGTCACTGTCTATTTATCTTCCCAGAATGATTCTAATATTGTATTGTCTACAATCTACTTTGAATTAATTTTATTAAAAATTGGGTTACAATTTTCTTTCTCTTTTGTTTTCTAATATATTTCTTCTCCATTGTGATCTAATGTTGTACTAAAACATGTTAGACTATAATGGAGACAAAAACATATCAAAAAACCAAAAAGAAAACAAAATTGTGATCTTAATTCAATTAGATAGTCTAGGAATATAATTTCAATAATATTTATCCCCTAATAAATATTTGTTGCCAAGCTTTATTGAATTTTCGTCTTTCTTAGAGATCTGCAAAACATAGCCATTGACACTGTCATTTTAACTCAGGAAAGTACAACCACAATAAACATAAAACACAAAATATCTGTATATAGGCTAGAAATGGAAACAGGAATTATCGCAGTAGCTTATCTGTATACTTTTTACATCCAATACTTTGCCAAGGATGGTTTTATAACACTTGCAAACTGATTTCAGTCAATGGAAGAAACTGTTTATCTCAAATCAAATAGATATAGAACAACTTCAATAACATGCAAAACAAATTTGATGGAAAGAAAAATCTACCTCAACATATCTATCCTCAGTTTCTATATTCCTTAAAACATACTGTAACTGAAATCTGGAATATGGACTATCAATTTCTAGAACAGTAGTCCTTGTTTTTGGTTTAGTTCTGGTTGGTGACACAGGTGGAGAAGAACCACCCCAAAATTTTAAAATCTTATCCATATGGAATGCAATGTCACAAAACCCTAGCCGCCATCTTGGCTGAATAATGAGGAAAGGGTTGTATATTTAATAGTTATAATATTATAAAATGTCAACCATACAATATCAGGCCAATTTTCTCATTAACAGCATATAATTGGCTCTGAATAACCAGTCAGAAATTTCAACCATTTGTGATGGCTGCCATATACATGGTCATACTTGAATTTATATTGTGATTTATACTGGATGGAAGTTTATGATTTATGTCTTATACAAAGGTGAGTATATTATTAGATACTTAGAATCTTTTTTCCCAATATTTCTATTCAGGAATACTGTTTTGGTTTCAGAAGAAACATGGGGATAAGCCATATGCTGATCAAGGCACAGAACAAAATAGATCTAAACTTCAACACACATATTATTTAGTAAAAAAAACTAATGCCTTGGTCAATAGATCAAAACAATCTGGAAAATCAACACCTATTGGGGACTAAAAAATATTTATGTGAGATAAATATGGGCATTGACATACAGTATATCTATTCTATATTCAAGTATTTTAATTGGTGACCATTGTTGACCTACACTAATGGGCGTTGGCTATATACCTCACATTTCTTACTACTGTAAACTCAAGGTGCACATTTTCTCTTACAATAAAGATTTTTTCAAGCGTGTTTTCAGCCACATTTAGTTCAGTGAAAAGAAACCACTTAGAAACTGTTCCAGAATTTAATTTTTCTTTATATTTTGATGTCAGAAATACTTATTAAATTAATTCAAACTTAAAGCACATGAAAATATAGATACTTTATAGGAATTATGTCTATGCTTTTGACCTTCAAATCCATGTGCGGCTAGAATTATCCCCTTTGTAAAGTTAACATGATGACTTGTCTTTTCTTGAGACTATGCCTTATATATAGAAATGCATATATAGAAAGTGAAATAACACGTTTGAGGTAGATTTGAAGAAATTATACAATTTTCGTGCTGTTCTAGTATTTCTGAAGACGTTCTAGTATTTCTGAAGACTATCTATTAATATTCCCAAATCAACCCAAGAAAATCGTGATGTGTCCCTTTAACATTGGCTGTTTAGAAGATGAAATATCCTCAAATAAAAGAAGGAGTGTGCCTATACCATCAATCTTGAAATGTTCATTTAATTTTCTAATTCCTTATAGTTCTAAAAGTTTAACATCTACTCAAACCCATTATACTGAAATAAGACAACAATTTATATACAAGTTATTCTCAATAATAGATATCAGAATGAAACAAACAAAATTTCATAAACAAATAAACCTGCTTTCTGCCACACCTTAAAAGTGTTGACAAAGAAAAACTGAGGTTTGTGTAAACCAAACAATTGTATCAACGAATTTGTAGCATTGGGAAAACAGTTGACACTCAAATCAAACTCTAGTATTGTTCTAAGCCTCTTATTTTGTTCAATTTGATTTGTAGTTTTGAGTGTTACAGAAGCACTGGCCAAGGTCAACATATGTTGTCTGGTTATCCATGGAATCATCAACAACGGAACAATTATCATTCTATTTCATGAGGAAAGAAAGAGAATAACCTATGCAAAACACCAAGAAAAACTTAAAGCACCCTTTTATTGTAAAAACTTGTTAAATAATTAAGAACAGGTGAAGGTCAGAAGGTGACTAGTTTATCTATTCCAATTATTTATATTAGGGTATTGGATGCTTATCAATATATCAACTATTCATAAATTAATAGTAGCCTAATCCTATTTACAATCAATAAACAGGTCACATGAATCATACCCCAAAATAAGGCTGTACAGTTGATAATATTATGGGAAAAAATGTCATCTATTCAAATAATATGTCACATACAGATGAGTTGACACCCTTGTAATACAAATAGTTTTCATATCTTCAATGTAAGTTTTTAACTGTAACACACTTTAAATCGAATGACTGCATACCGATGCAAAATATGCTTAAGTACAATCATATCCAGATGTCAATTTGTGATATATATTATTATTGTTTTGCTCTTTCTTGAGGCTGTCAATTTCTACTGAGCTAATTAACTCGGACATACTAAGCTGACTGACTCTTCAACTTGAAAATTCCAGTGTAAATAGAGGCTTTGATACAATAATCTCTGACCAACCCTGACAAATATAGGACACACTTGGATTCAACTTGTAAACTAGGACTCAATATGGGAAAATGTTTCATCTTTGAGGATTTTCTTAATTCTAAACTCTCCTGCAACTGACACTAAGTCCTTAAAGATCAATGGGCATAACAGTCATATATATCAGATATTAAAACATTGACTATAGAACAGTTTTGTTATTTGTATGTCAAGAACAACAGACTAATAATATATCATTCTATATGACAAGAGCTCATCCAATGTCATCGATTTTTTTTTAATTTTCAACACTAAAAAGTAATCATGTCTTGAGTAGACTATTTTAAAATGTGAACAATTTCAGTTTGTAAACATGTTAATACTCATTAAGAACTTATACCGAAAAAAATCTATTTAGCATCTTTCAAAAAATGTATGTCATTAAAAAGCCTAGGTGTAGATTTTTAGTATTCCCAGAGTAAGAGTAAGTTATACAAGTGGTCTATTGTCATTGATCCCAACTCAAGGTGTCAACAATTTCATTAAGTAAATATAGTTAGTCTGTGTTCTATTGACTTTATTTTAGTCTACATTATCTACCAACATCTACTTTCTTCTTCCATTCCAATTTGTGACTAATTGGTAAATCGAAGGAAAGATGGTACCAAGGAAATAAGAAATGTGTTGAGGTAATGACCCAATAAAAAGTTCCAAATAAAAAAAATACTAAGTCATAAAAGAAAAATCCTGACTGTGCTTCTGAAATGTCCGCTTTAACCAGGTAATACAAAATGGCATAATCAGAATAGAATTACAAGAGAGTAGAGAGAATTAGAAGTAATCCATTATGAAAAATACAGCCTTAGTATGAACTTCTCAGAATAATTGTGATCAAATACAAGCTTATTAGTATTAATTAGATTACTGTTGATTATCCTAATACAATCTTTGATCTAATGACACATTAATTAATTCATTCAGTTTATATCAATTAAATAACTTGACCCAAGATTTGAACCATGTTGGCTAACACTCTCTTACACTTTTACTAATTAAGCCTCTTATCATTTAGAGTTCATTATCCTATAACATTTCATAAATATTTCTTTATCTTACACCTCATAACTAATCAAAAAAATTTATTTTGCCTTTTTTCTGAGGTCTCCACATTTGTATATGATTTGTGTCTCCATTTAAAATTCATACAGACAGAATACTATAATATTATCTAATGTCAAGCTTTTGAAATGCTTTTGCATTAATATGTGAAGTGAAGGTTATACAAGTTTCAAGTCAATTTTGACATTTAAAACCTAGCCTACTTGTCAGTCCTGTGATATATCTGATACATATCATCATCATCATATGAAATATTTCATTTATTGGTGCAAAATTTTTCTTAATGTTGAAGATAGACTGCTGCATAAATTTTGTGACTGACACTTTTTTTTGATAAATTTATTCAAAAGAATGAATTACTGTTTGTATGTATACAAATAAGTTTAAATATAATAGCCTATAGGTCTACAACATTGTCTCCTTCTATTTTTATATCAACTTCCTTCACATTGTTTATATTTGAATACCATCACTTATATATGAAGCAATAATCTATATACTAGAAAGTTGCTTTTTGTCCCAAAAATTCTAAATTCCATAATTATGCTTGAACTACATAAGCAAATATTTTGTTCTATTTATTTTCTATGCTGGTGACTTCATAGTTAATAGTGCTCAGACTCTTCTGAGGAATACCCCCCCACCTCCTGTGAAAAATGGGGCAAGCTATTATAATCACCAATAAGTTATCTAAAAAATAAGAGAGTCTGCATTTTACATTTTCGAGAAGTTTTCATGCAATGACATGAATTATGACTAAACAGAAAAACATCAACATATTTTTGGCCATGTCTAAGCTATGAATATTAATTTGGGATTATATTACAGGATTGGTGTGACTTCTAATTAAAATCTAATCATCAGTTACAAGTAATCTAATCAACAGGTGATTGGTGATGACTGTCAAGTTCAATGAACACTTCCCTTTCATTGACACAACACAAACAAAACAAACCGATCACAAAATCAACACAAAACTCACCTTCGTGTATAATTCCTTCGTCGACATGATGACCAATTAAAATTTCTAAAGTGTATACACCTATACTTCCCTATTGAGTTAACACGTTTTTGTTGTTCAACGAAGATCCATATCCTAATTAATCAACTTTCAGTCACAAACGCTTCACAGGAAAATTTCATCGCGGCCATTTTCGAAGTGACTATTTCCGCCCACCTTTCCACTATTAAAGGGAGGCAACTGTCCAGGTGAAAATGAATAAGGGGAAAGTGGGGAAGATTTATAATCTCTCACGGACATTACAAAAACTTTTACTTTTCTCATGAATATGTTTTAATATAAGCAATTTGACTACTTCGAATGTGCTAGGCTAGTTGACTGGCCTTGTTGGAGCAGTTGGGCCTTAGTTAGGAACATCTTGACCAGAGTTCCCTTGTAACTACGTAATAGCAAACCTATGACATACATTCATTGAATAGCATCCCCTCAATGAATTAAATCGAATTCTATGCTATGATTTCCAAACCAGAGACTCACAACAATGTATTTTTAGATTTTGTAAACCTTTGGTCCAACGGCAGGCTAAATGTCCCAATTTTCCCTACTTCTAAACTTTGGGTCTTGTCAAACGAGACTAACGCCTCCTAAGGAAAGATAACTCATTTATAAGTAAACAGCGATGTCTTCAATTAATATTATTCAAAGGTAATATTGTTATTTAAGCTTTTATAAATAGAGCCTAAAAATTGGACAAGTGGGAAAAGGTCCCATTTATTAAGCTCGGATAAAATTAATCCAATTTCAAAAGACGTTATAGATTATTAATGGTGTTTAAACCTACTAAGGTCTTTACTAATGGTCGAATGGTGTGTGAGTCAGACCAAAATTACTTCTTTCATCTGCTAAGAACTGCTAATATCATGTTTAGGTTTTTATTAATTCAATCAAAGGATTTGATTTAAGTAACAAAAATGTATATGGTCTACTAATTAATAATTGAGTACTGGTAACAGTAACTAAATAGGCTCTCACTTTGTAGACCTTTCCTAGGCCAAGTAGTAACACTGTCTCATTCCGAGCATTTGAGTAATTGTACAACAGCACAACTTTAAGTTAAATAGGTTGAGATCTAGGCTGCTATCTCTTAGAATTAACAGAAAATTTAAATTCTCAAACTCTGCCAAAGGAGTCAATATTCATTTGGGGACTTACCTGGTGTGATAACTATACAGGTACAACATTACCCTTTATAATCCTTAGACTTACCCATCCATGTTTATCATTCTATTTCAGACCATGTAGTGAAGATTCATCGTATGAAACAATAGATATATTACCAGACATTGCCTCATCACCTTCTATCAAATTAACAGATGATACCCCAGTCAGTAACAGAACAGAACCATTAACAGGAGAAGAATTTCAAAGTTTCTTAGATCAAGATGGTAGACTAGTCAATGAAATTGGGTTGAGAAAGGCAATATTCTTAGGTAACTGAAATTATAATCTTGAGTTCTAACGTTCAATTATGAAAAGTTAACCGTGGAATTGATACTGCTCTGGGATTTAATTTTTCAAATGGTGTTCCAGTGAGAAATAAAAGGTTTATGTTTCAGTAAAAGGAACATTTTTTTGTATTTGAAATCTTTTTGTTGAATTTCAGGAAGTGTTGACTCAAGTATAAGAAAGCAAGTATGGCAGTTTTTGTTTGGGTTATATCCTTGCACATCTACAAAAAGGTATGTAAATGTTTTTTGACCCAATTTTTTGTATTAATTTCCAAAATTAACGTTTAAATTTTGAAAATAAATTGACTATTGTGGACTGAAATTTCATTGATAAAGTAATTGATTTTGAAAATATTTTTTATGCAGAGAAAGAGATGCTTTGTTAATAGATTATATAATAAAATATCATGAATTGAAAAATAGATGGAAGACAATGTTAGTTATTGATTCCAAACCTGGTGGTAAGTATTCTGTATTGCCATGTTTTAATCTTGTGTTTGAACAAACCAATGCATAGCAGCAACATTTTTTATTTGAGAATATAGCTAATCAATATTCTGTTCTAAAATTTGTTTTATAATCATTCCATTTTTTAAGTCCAACTTCTGTGGTTTTTGCATTTGTCTGTTAAATGTTTAATTTTAGTGGAATTTCGGTTCTACATAATTGATATGTCTCAAATTGATGCTATCAGTGTCCCAAAAACACATTAAAAACTTAAAAACCTCTTTATAATCCCTTTAATTCATAATTATTTCAGCTTCCTTAATAGATCAGCTATTAGTATCTACTTACCAGTTACCTGATACAGCTGAATCAGCTCAGTCTGTCAACAATGACCCTGAGTCTACTGGTGATTTCTTATCTAGTAGTAAAATAGATACAGAGATAAAAACTAAATATACCCCTAGACCACTAGATCTTTCACTATTAGACCAAACAAATATATCAGAACATATAAATACACCTGATATGGAACAGAAAATAGAATTTATGAAAATTCAAGCTCAAGTAAGTACCAGGTTTTTTTCCCATTTGCACAAAGAATCTTAGAAGTGTATTACTATATCCACTCTGTGATGTTACGTTGTTTGTTTTTTTTGTTGAAAATAAGAAAAGTATGCCTCCAGAATTCTGTAGGTATAAAAGTAAAAGCAAAAGTTTTTTAATCATATGTCACTCTGATTTTGGCAATAAAATTTATAATTTAACAGGTATATGTTCAAAGACAAAGACTAGATATAGAAGAATTAAAAAATCAGATAAGAGTTATAGATAAAGATGTACCTAGAACAGATAGAGATGAGGAATTTTTCAGGTAATTTTTTTTGTCTTTCTTGCTCTTGTTATTTTGAATTGTTAAGGCATTAGATTTGACTTAAATATGGACATGCCTTGCCTGAATTGTCATACCTACGACAGTATTGGGTATGGTGAAGTCACTATTATTGGTGGCAATAATTGACTATCCTTACTATTTATTTCTTACCTTATTTTTTTCAGGGGTGCTGGTAATCCTAGATTAACTGAGTTAAGAGAAATATTAATAACATTTGCTGGTTTTAGTCCGGATTTAGGATATGCTCAAGGAATGAATGACATTTTAGCTAGATTTCTGTATGTAATGGGATCAGAGGTATGGATTATATTTATGAGTGTAGTCACTTTTAAGGACTTCTAATGAGGAATTGTGTCCCCTTCAAGATAGGGTATATTAGATATATGTCTAAGTTGTACAAATGTCCCCATTTTACCCTAACTGGATTAATGAAGATATGTTCTATTTTTTCAACTCCCTCTTATCCTCCTCAGTACTGTTGGCAATTTAGTGAAGTTCTTGTTTTGGAAAAGTCTCGTGTGTTTCAAAAATGAAGAATTTTTGGTTTTGTACATGATGGGACGATTTTTCTTAATTGAAAGGATGGAAACGAGTAGTCTTTTGATTTATATAATATCTGCTTACAGGTGGAGACTTTCTGGTGTTTTTATCATTATATGGAAAAGATAAAAGAAGATTTTATGGAAGTTGGGATGGTCAAAAAAATTGGTTTGTAAATTTTATTTCACCTTTCTTTTCATTTAGAGAAGACATGATTTAATTATGACAAGATGCAAGTCTAAAGAAAAAGAATTATTAGTTGACAAGTCTTATTAAAGCCTGAAACGAGACGTTTACAAAAGATTATGGTTTAACAAATTCTCAAAACCTTTACTTTCAGAACTAGTAAAGATGTTATTAGGAGAAATTGATAATTCTTTACTACATCATTTTGAGTGTCATGACATGGGTAATTTATTTTTCTGTCACAGGTGAGCAGACTTCTATATATTTAACTCCAACTGATCTGAAGCTTTGCACCAAGGAAAATGTTGGAGCTAGTGTCATCGTGGCATTGATTGGACACATCAGTGACGTCATTTTGGTTCCTAGTTCTCAACGCTAAATAGACTCCCTCTGCCCAATCCTGTGATCAAAATTCTGACTGCAAGATTTGGTTAGTGAAGCAATAACCGAATACAACTTTTACTTTTAATGTTTCCGATATGCTTTCACCAAATTTTCAAGGGATTTTCTCACTCACCTAACAGACAACCATATTTATATAATTTACTTTATTTTTCAGATGGTTGTTATTGGGCTTTAAAAGAGAATTTACATTCCAAGATTCATTAAAATGTTTTGAAATTTTAAGTAGTCAACATTTAGAGCTCTCCTCAATGGAGGCTGAAACAGCTGTCAGGAGAGAAGAAATGAAAGAATTTGCAAATACAGGTGATTTAGTTTTGTATTTATTTTTTTGGTTGTCCTTTCTCAAATTGTTTTGATTAATTCTGTTTTTATTGTCCTTCAAAAGAACATTTAAGACCTCAAATTTCAAGTCATTCTGTGTTCTGAATTTCTGCAATATCAAACAAATTTGTGTACTTAGTACTTTGTACTTGGAATGGTCTGTTTTCTTATAGGCGGTGATACGCGAACCATTCCACTAGAACCAAAAGAATATACATTTGAAGTTTTTATGTGTGTGGCCTTATTAATAGAATTAAGAGATGAATTGTTTAAATGTTCTGATATTGGAATGGTTTTTACCTGTATAAATAAGTAAGTGTCAAGTTAAGTCATCAAAAAATATTCTCTTATAAACAACATGTAATATTCCAAGATGGAAATATGTAAAGATATATTGCCATTGATTCTATGACTTGTGTACACGACAAATTGAGCTGAATCAACAGACCTGTTCAGTGTCAATGGATCCCCATCTGTCTTAAACAATACATAAGCTTCTAACAACAGTGTAGTAATACAGTTATTTTTCTTTTCAGCCTAAAGATGGATTTAGAAGTTATTTTAACAATTTCTGAACGTTTATTTTTTACCTATTGTAAAAAGACAGTTGAAGACAGTTTTCATATGGTTGACAACTCTCCTGAACATAGTAAAAAGAAATTGCCTTCAAAATTTTTAGACAGAATTACAGGGTTAAACAGCTGATAGTGCTTATGTTCAGATTTAGTGGTTGCATCACTTCTGATGAAATTTAACATTTGGAAAATTGCAATTTGGTTATAACTATTTCTTGTGTAAGATTTATTTTATTTGACTAAGAATGTCATATTAAACCTGGTAAAATGAAAGATATACTATATATAATGTATATTCTAATATATCCCTTTAAAACATTGTGTTGAAATCCAATCTAAAATGGTAATTAAAATATTACTATGGTTATATGTATTGTGAAATATAAGTTTATGCAACAGCTCAATTTGAGATTATCAGATGAAAAGAGAAGTGATAGAAGTCTATATGGATGTAAAAGTGTAATCTAAAAGTGTCTAATCAAACTCAAATGTTATAAAGTTTTGAAATGTTATATGTTAAATGTTATTTTTGTACTTATAGTGCCAAACATTGTATAAAGTCAAATTTTAAATTCTATAATAAATGAATTAAAAATGCAATCATTTCCTTTCTTTCACAATATATACATGTAAGTCTATGTTATATGGTTATATATGCTGGTAATGTGGTTCAGGCTTCAATCCCAACATGAGGAGAAGTTATTACCCAACCTGGTTTCCTCTAGTCTGACATGAAAAAATGCCTTGTCATGTGTATGGGACTATAAACTGATGCCCTGCGTACAACAGACTGTACATTCACTATAAAATAAATGTTTCATGATTTATGTTCACCAAGGCTCCTTTTTCCAATCCTCAATTAAAAAAATCTCAAGGTAAAAGTTTGTCTGACACTTTATATGAGAAAAATGACACTCATAAAAATTGTGTGACATGGAATTTGGAGGAAGCATTCAATTTACTAAAAATAATATAGACAGATTTCATGATAAAATGTATATACAAGATGATGAAGTGGGTATGAGATATTATTAAGTAGCAATAGGACAATTATATACATGTAAAGCTCTATCATCTGATACAGACACTACTCTGGTTCCAGATCCATTATACTTCGCACTCCAAACCTGTAATTAAATAAGAACAACTTAAGCAACAAAGTTTGCAGGCAATATTATGATCAGACAGGGAAAATGACACTCAATGGGTTTGAATGGGTGTGCATTATATTCACAATTATACAGTATCAACTGACCACTACTGTGATATGATATTGTACAAAATATTGAAAAAATAATAAAGTAATATTAAATAACTACCTGATCTGTATGTTCGTAAAAGGTGTGAACACACTGTCTGGTTCCTGCATTCCATATTTTCACTGTTTTATCTGAGGATCTGTAACATAGTCAAGAAAATATAGAACAATATCATGAATGATGTGGACCAGAGACATGAAAGAACACAACTTAAGTCTTGTTCTTGACTGGCAATACATGGAAAATAGAATCTTTTCTTAATAATCATATAACCGCAGTTGCCTATAAAAATCGTTTAAGCAAGTCTTCAACTCACCCTGATATAAAATGTGTATTGTCAGGGCTAAAAGCTGTACTTAACACCCAGGAACCATGTCCTGATACAGTACCAGCTAAATTAGCATGTTCTCTGAAATATATAATTAGTTACATCAATTAATGAATGGACTAATCAAGATAATAGTGTGTCAATAGCACACATCAGTGTTATCATACTATCTTTGGGATAAATCAGGATTTATTTCCACCTTGGAGAGGATGGAGCCAAAGGACAACAAATTTTATCGAAAGAAATTAAAGTTCAGTCTAATATAAACTGTTATCGATGTGTGAAAACCCATGAAATATACAAGTAATACTTACACATCATATATTTTAATTTGACCATCATCAGAACCAGTGACTAATAATTGAGAATCAGGTGAAAAACAGATTGATCTTATAGCCATAGCATGACCTGAAAAATACAGAATTAACAATATTTAGTCTCACAAATCGCACATATAATTGTTAAACACTGTTTCATGCAAACAAAACCTAAATGGGCATCATATCAGTTATGTGATTATATTGCATTGTTCATTTTTAAGGCTACAAAGAATCAGTATAAAGCTCAAATTCTGTATTCAAAATTGATAAAATGAATGAATAGAAATATGCAAAAAATACTACCTTCTAAAGTGTGTATTAATTTTCCTGTGGTCATATCAAACACATTAACAATTCCATCTAAGGCACCAGACGCAATATATTTTCCATTTGGACTCTGAAAAACAGAACATTTAACATGTTATCAGTTTCTTTTGCTCTTTTGATACTGTGGTATATAGATTAAAACTGTCATTATGGACAAATATGCAAAAGATGGTTAAACAGAGGTCCAATATAAAGAGTAAAGTACTTACATAAGCTATACTCATGGTAAATTTTCCTCGAGTATCCATAGATGTTTCTTTTCTACCAGAATCTACACCAAATAAATTCACTTTACCCGTATGACTACCAGACGCTAAAAATCTGGAGTCAGGTGAAAATGCAACTGTCCAAGCATCAACTGAAACAAAATTATAACATTTTAACCATACATGGAAAAAATTATCTTAAGTTAAAATCCAATACATGTATTCCAATCGGAATAATAGATAAAATATGCAAACCAACTTAACATGACTAACGTTTGCAATATTGATCAAGTAAACCATACACCAATTTCACAGAATGGAAGTAGACTATCTGATTAGATAGCAATTTGTTACCTTTTTATTAGTTAGAAACAAAAGGAAAAGCTCTTACTAACCTGGGCCAGCATCAATACTTTTGGCTAATTTTCCTGTTTCTAAATCCCACACTTTAACATGAGAATCTAAACTGCTTGTTGCTGCCACTAAAAACAGGGTTAAGAATCATACAGACAATAAATATGAAGACATTTTAAGAAATGGTTCTTCATTAAGAATTCAACACAATATATATTTTTCACACACTAATTCCGATTTATAAGAAAAAAATTACCTGCACCTCTAGTATAATTTCCATTTTAACAATATTAATATTAGTGAAGCTAACTTTATCCTTGTGCCTTCTGTAGAAATAGTTACTTGTTGCTTTTTTTCACCTTATTCCATACAGAAATCAAAAAGAAAAACACAAGTGGAAGTTCATAATTTCCTAATTTTCAAAAAAAGGATACAGGTTCCAGTGGGGTTGATATCTACTGATATAACTCCTAGTTGATGTCCTTCTAATACAAATCTTAAATCTAACTTCTCATCTGCCCTGAAAAAAAAAAAACAATACATCAATATGTCTTCATCAAGCTACATGGGCATCTAAGGTGGCACACCATTCTATCTGAAAAAATTTCAAGATTTTCTATGAGAAAAAAAGTAAAAGTTATGTACTAAGATATAAATCATCTTACCATTTCCAAACTTTAACTGTGTCATCAATTGAACCAGAGACAATATTTTCAATTCCATCTTTTTCATTTCTACCCCAGGCACACGTCCATATACTGTCTTTATGAGCTGGAAAAATGTATTATTAGATTATCCTACTAAAATAAATCATTCTCTTTTCTGATTTCCTAAAATAATGTAATACTCAAAGCAAAAGATAAATCAGCTCAGTTTGTTTGAAAGGTAGTAAGCAAAAAATAAAAACATAAACTAACCTTGCTCTTGTTTGAAAATCAGTGAATGCTGAAAATGAAAAGAAAACTTGTAATTGTCAGACATAGGCCCTACTGAGAAGATACCGGTAGGCTACTGATTTAAAATCTGATTAAAGAGTAAAGCAAGGCCATTAAGTCAATAGTGCTCAGGATGCACACACATACTTAATAGTTAAATAAATGCAGAAAATTAATCCTAGTAGACAAAGATTTAACGAAATCGAGAATCTTGATTTTCTGTAGCCCAATACAAATAAAAAAGCAGTTCTACAACTAAGAAAAAAGAATGCTTTGTTCTTCAATCTTCATTTCGGAGAGATTGTTAATTCATCCAATATGTCATGTTCCATATTCATGTATCAGATGGTTTAGGTAATCTAACAGTAATAAAACACTACTTACATTCATTTTAATTGGTATTTTCAGTTAAGTTCTACTCTGTGTTCATTATTTTTCTACTTTTGGTTTCTGTTTGGCAACAAACTCAAGCGCCCCCTAGTGTAAGAGAAAGCATAACTCTTTAAAGCCGATTTCTTATTATTTTGTTCCCGTTACTAGTTACTTTTCTGTTTTGATGCAATGGATTGAGCTAGGTTAATTTTCCCTAAATAGTCTTTACAAGCTCGGATTTTCACTATGAATTTTGAAACTTTTGAAAACAATAAATTGTGATTTACGAAAATTGTAAATGCTAGCTTTAACAAGCACCTGCAATCCCGGTCTCTGTTACCCAGTCTGCTAAGAAAATGAAAACTGATTGTAAGACTTGTAAATCCAGACTATGTTATGGTGGTTGTTGCTGATGTAAACAACAAATTACATTAATTGGATAAAACAAACCACATTCCTTTATGTTTCTTCTCAGGTATTCTGCTGTTTGAATAAAGAATTACCTATGTTTAGACTGTATAGAGCAATCGTTTAAACTTTAATATAACACTCAGCCTAGAACTCCTTTTCCAATTTTTCTTGCTTGGACATGCATCACTCACTGAACACGTCAGTGTCACACTGACTCAGTGACTGACAGTGACAGTGACAGTGTGAATTTGAATTGGCCTGGTTTATTCAGTTGACCGGTTGACAGTTAATCAAAACTCATTTCTGTGTTTAGTAGGCCAGTATCTAACAACATCTGATATGTATGAGCTGTCAAATTGCTATCATCTAACTCCCCTCTAGGGTTCTATGTGCACCTTCCAAGCCATATGTAGTAGTATTTATAATAAAGCATTTATTTCACACTTCCAAAATCAGTTTATCCTATAGTTTGATTTCATTTGAATGTCTTTCAGGATAGTCTAACAAAATGTCTGATATTGAGCCATCTATACCTGTAGTTGATATCAGTAATTCTAGAAGTCGATACAGAGATGATGAATCTGGAGAAGATTATGATTCCGAGTATGATTCTTTGTAAGTGTAAGATCATCTATAATATCTCTTATCTACAGATTGTAAGCTCCTAGACCATTGTGTATCGATAGCATCGTTACTTTAGAGATTTACAGATTTGATTGACAGTTGATCTGATATGTTTTCTTATTTATTATTCATTATACTCTGTCTCTAATTAATCTATTTCACCTCCCGGAAAATCAAATAGTAAAACCATCCAAGTGTAGGCTAAGGCATACAGAAAATAGAATCAAACAGAATGTTGAAAAGGGATACAAAGTTACAACTGTCTAGACTTCCACCAACATTTTTAATCCTGAAAAGTGATCTGTATAATTGAAATTTTTGGATGACTTTCTTTGTTTGATTTGATAAGATCTTGTGTTAATACTATTGATAAATTTTTGTAGCAACTCAGAAGAAGACGAGAGAACTGCTAGTCCAGCCTCACCAGCTCGAAGTACTAACTCACACGGAATGAGAAAAGTTAAAACAGTCAATGGAAAGAAAGTCAATATTGATATGACACCACCTGATGAACAGTTAAAACTGGCCATAAAAAGAGCCAAGAAATTTGCTGCTAAAAAAAAGGTAAAATATTCAGTTTTTAACATGAAGGATGATGAGCAAGTTGCGATCACAAAGAATCTAGTTTGTAATTCAGCAGGTGAACAGAACTGTTAAGTTTTCTATTTCAAAAAAACTAATCTAACACTGCATGTAACAGGTCTAATAGGTTACGATACAGAGCTTAAAGTAACACTAGTAATAATGTATTGTTTAAAATATTTTTTGTTTGTGGCACTGACCTAGTTGACAATAACCCAAACTTTTTTAAGATTTAAAGTAATTACTGTATATTTACAGGTTGACAAAGCTATTCATGAGTATACCAGGTGTATTGCTCTGTCTAGAATTGTTTATGGTAGTAATCATTGGAAATATGCAGAAAGTCAGGTCAATCTAGCTGAAGCTTATTTAGAACTAAAAGGTAGCGTATTTTGCTTTGCTTTATATTATACCAGTATTTCAAACACACTTGTCTTTGTAATGAAATTTACTTTTGCAGAAAATACCCTGGCTTATTCAACACAAACATAAAGAAAAGGTGGATTCTCCAAGCTGGAAGTGTCATAGTTTTTAAGTAATTATGTTTATTTTCTAGATTATAAAGCTCAAGCAGAATATCATTCAGAGAACGCTAAAAATGTGATGCTACATGGAGTACATACAACAAGCACACAACAAGAAAAAGCTGATGTTTATTATGTTTTAACTAGAATATATCGTACATTGGGCCAAGCTTACACTGGTATGAAAAAATATCCTTTTAGAACTTGATAATCAGTCCTACAATTTTATATAGATATAGATGAGCATTTAGTTAAAACTAGTTTATGGTGTTCAGGCTCTTTCTTGCTGACATTTGTCAAAAAATGCTTATCCTAAAATACTGAGTCAACGAAATTCCTCTCATAAATTACAGTCTTTTCACAAACAAATTGTAAAGAAGTTAATTTGATGGAAATAAAATGAATGGAAAGTTTTCTATTTATGAAGCATTGCCAATCCTTAACTATTATTCACATATCCTGAAGCTGAGCAATGTTTGACTAAAGCTAGTAGAATAGGTGAAGAAAGAGAACAACTATCGTGTGTCAATGCTGATGAAGTAGATGATACTAATATTAGTCTATCATTGGCTATGGCTAGGTAAGATTTTATAGCATTATTTTCATCTTTTTTTCATTATTCCAATAAGGTGCAAGACAAAGAAGCATAAAAAATTTTTGTTTTATCTCCAAATTTTTCTAAACCAAACTGTAGAATGAAATTGGTGATCTGTACCAGTTTCTTTCTTAAATATGAATGAAAGAATGAAAAGTTCTGATGATTTTTTCAAATCTGCATGGTAACATCTGAAGGGTTGATTTCTCTTTCATAGATATTTTGTGCATTTTTTCACTAGGCAATAACACATTGAGCACTAATTGAAGTTAAAACATGTTGTGTTATTATTGCAGGTTACATAGTAAGCAGAAGAAACATGCCTTATCCAGTGCTGAATTTGATAAAGCCTTAGAATTAATGAAAGATAGATATGGGGAAGATGCCCTGGAACTTATCCCTGTTTATCAAGAATATGGAAAAATATCCTTTTGAATTTATTGATGTTATTTTACACTAAACTTGTGGTCTCAACACCCCCTCATTGCTTAATCATGGCTCATTTTAATCAAAGATGTTCCCCTTTTTTGAGATTGAAGTTAAATTTTTAGTAAAGGTTAGAAGGTCTTTAGTAAATCTTTATTGTTTACTTTTGTATTTTTTTCTTAACTATAATACTTAGAACAGAGTAAAGGTCGACATGCCAATCATGAGAAAGCTATAGACCAGTTTTTACAAGCACATTCTATTGCTGGTTGCCAGTAAGTTAATTTTTTTGATATTTAAACCGTCTTCATTAGCCCACATGGTGCAGAAAAGTGGGACGTAAAACTCCATTCATTTGATATTCAAAT
The DNA here is from genome assembly GCF_000327385.1 of Lottia gigantea. Taxonomy (NCBI): domain Eukaryota; kingdom Metazoa; phylum Mollusca; class Gastropoda; family Lottiidae; genus Lottia; species Lottia gigantea. The sequence continues at coordinate 221,122 of NW_008709380.1, forward strand.
TAAAAATATTGATTAAAAAGTATTTATTTATAGAAATGTCTGTTCTAGGGATGTTCAAGGCATTGATCAGTTCCAACTCAAGGGAGGTAACTACTAGATTTTTTAGCAGTACAGTGTTAACAAGAGTCTTGAACTGGCTGCTAGACAGTCATTTATTATGTGATGATCACAACATTGTGATCTATTTCTTTCCTCTATTATTAGCTACAAAGATGGAAGTATGGAACTAGTAGATACAGCACTGTCTTTAGCTCAAGCTTACGCTAATACTGGTCGTGATGAGGCAGAAGGTAGGGCGACAGACTACTAAATTAGTAAGCTTAGTCGGCTAGGTACAGATCATGTGCAAATTGGATATTGGAGCTTTTTAGTTTTGGATAATATTAACAACAATTTTCCAGAAAAAACATTACATTTATTACAATAACTATATAACAAGGCTTAAACAACGTATAATGAAGGGATCAAGTGTTTTTTCAAACTTAACTATTTCAGATTCTGCAAAGAGTTATTTAGAAGAATGTTTAGTGAACTGTACTACTGTATATGGACCTCATCATGCTAAAACTCTAGAGGTACAAGATGAACTAGCAAGGTTACTCATTAGAACAGATAGACATGATGTAAGTTATTCCTTATGAGGGACAATTTTTTAAGAGATATTTCTTAGTGAGAGTCTACATATGAGTCTAAGGAAAATAAAGCACTGACCATGAACAAAAATGAAATGTTACAAGTGGAATATGAATATTTATATTTGCAGGAAGCAATGAATATATTGAAATCTAGTATAAATCCAAAATGTGAAGTATTTGGTGATTACTCTGAATCTGTATCAGATACATATAAACTAATGGCCTCAGTTCATCTATCTCAGGGAAATATAGAAAAGGCTCTTAGAGCTTATAAAAAGGTCAGTATCATAACTTATAGATACACATTTAGTACCCTGTTCAGTTTATAATTCTGATATAACATAGTAACATGAATGGTTTGAAGAGCATAGCTTATTTTTTTCAAGGGTTTAGAAAACAGTCAATACCAATGTTGGTCCAGATTTATCATATTTAGATCCTATCATTCTATGTCATGTGTGAGGCTTTGAAATTGAATATGATGAAATAGATTTAATGACATTTAAAATATTTTTAGCTTTATTATATTTATAGCATTGTATTCGCCCTATTTAAATCTCCACATTAGCATTTTCTACCTCTTCCTAGTGTAATTTTAGATCATATTATATAGTTTATTTATTATTGTTCAATTTCAGTGTCACAATATAGAAACATTAGTGCTGGGTAAAAATCATAAAAAGACAAAAGAATCTCAAACTACAATGGAACTTTTGATGGCGTAAGTGAACTACAAAGAGATTGCTCAGATCTTTGTTGTTTAACATTGTCAGTGTCAAATTGGGAACAAACTTAAAATTTTCTTTTAATATCCATTTATATCAACATGATGCTTGATGCAAGTAATTTTTACCCTTTTTACCTTTTGTTGAAAAACTGTCTGTTTATGTTCTATTACTCAGAGAGTGATTTCTAGGGTAAGAAATTTGCACACTTTGTACTAATTTCAATTATTTTATATTTCAGGAGTCCAGGGATATCCTCCAAGTTTGTTCTAGATAAATCAGATGAACTGCAAAAGAGACCAAAATTTAACAGTGTTGTGAATAGGAGTAGGCCAATATAGAACATCAGCCATTTTCTTATTTATATTATTTAAAGGGATTGTAAAGAGGTTTTTGAAATAGTTTATGTATATCAGGGTCACTGATATATTTGCAGGAACCACAGATGTCTGATTGAAAATGGAAATGGTGCAAATTGATGCTATCAATGCCCCCGATATGAATTTTTGGAAAACCTATATACCATCTCTTGTACAATAATTGTGTATATATTCCTCTTACTCTTAAAGTTAATTTGATTCTATATACATGCATACTAGCAGCAAAAAAACAGAACCTCAGTTTTGAATGCTCTGTGCTCTGCAGAGATTTTATAAAGGACTTAAAGATTAATATTTATATTTATTTGTGTTTCTTTGTAATGAAACACATAAAATATTCTTAACTGTGATATATTTCTGAACGTTGTTGTATGTTCACATAATTTATGGTTATTTTTTAATTCTGTGATATACATTTTAATAATGCCTATTATGTGTATTTCTCAGTCTTATCTATATGTTTGTATTTCTAGTATTTGCTTAATAAAAATTTTGGAGGTGAATAGATTTGTTTGTTTTTTGTGCAAAGTAAAATTGAAATTCCACTTGTGTTTAGCATTAAGGCCTACATGAACATGGTTGATGTCGCAAAGAACATATTAACTTCTTGGTGGCCTGAATTCTACTTCTGCGCATTTTACGGGCTAATTGTTAGTGTAATAACAAACTAAAACAGACTATTCGGACTATCGGAAATAACCTTTGACCTCCTGCCACATTTTTATCATGGCTGACAAACATTGAAGAAAACAAGTTTGTGCCGATTAGAAACCATTAGACATGTTCTAAAGCTTTGAAATTTTTCACCACGCTTTTGATTTCAAGTATAATCTCAGGTGAGTCTGTAAAGATGTAAACATTTATAAAAATTTCTCATCAGAAAGGCCGCAAAGGAAAAATGAACACTTGAACGGAAATTCATTTTTGGCAGGGGGGTGGGACGTAAATTGACAATCCGTAGCCTAGGCCTGAAGCAGTCTGTCAGACCAGTCATTGTTAACTCCTTTCATGCACCTTCAAGGAAGTGGCTTTTTAAATTCCTACATGAATAAATTTTTACAAAACATTATATCAATTTCAAAGCTGTGTTGATACTGTTTTACTTCATAGATAATAGTCTATTAGTGACATAAGTTACTGTTGTTACTCTTGGAAAAGTTAGCTAAGATTTTAAAGGTCATGATTTCAGCCAAATTGGAGACATAATTATATATATATGGTATATGGTTTACATTGTACTAAAAATAAACTTGCACACATGTCTACATGGCTTCATTGTCAATAACTGATTATGAAAATGATAAGTTTATGGATTGTGAATGGTAATAAAATATCTTAGATGATTTTGATTATATTTTTTTTCCCAGACATTTATTTTACTTATTATGGTCTTTCGTGCCATCACAATTCGATTCACATTAATGTGGTTATTTTTTTGAATGGGTTAAATTAATCAAATATATAATTGATGAGTTTTGAGATAACTAACGAAAATAAGTCATTGATTTAGGTTTCTGCAACATCATTTTAGTGTTCTTATAACAATAGCAGGAGTTATATTTGATTAATGAATTTTCTTTTCATTTATAATGGCTGCTTTTTGTTCTGATTTTTCTGTAGCAAGTTCTTGAGTTGGTCTTCTGGGTTTATTTGTTTTTCTGAACTATTTATAAATTTGTATAATTTTAACCTCTATAAAGTCATTTAATATGATATTTCATCTTATCTTTAGATATAAGCTTATCTATTCTCTCGATTCCATATGTGTACCATACAGTTGTGTTTCTAGATATCATTAGGTGGAGAATTGTCACAGGGGCCAACAGCACGAGGCATTTCAGAACTCAATGATGAAATTTGACATGACCAAAACCTGGTCAGCCTTCCTCAAAAAAACACCACCACAGTACCATATGATATGAATTTTAAGAGGTTCTAGGATAAGACTCTGTATTTGCCAATGAACATTGTCATGCATGTATAAGCTTCTTTTGCTTTTTCATAATGATTTGTTTTACATTATTGGGGATATTAGTTCCAGTGGATATCGCAATATGGGTATCTATCATGATATTTTATAAGTCAGATTTTTAGTCTCTATCTATGATTTTTTAATGTGTAAAAAAAAATTTTTGTATATATATCTTAGTCTCAATCTTTGAAAGCATGAAAAAGCTTAAGTACTGGTATTTCAAATATTAATTTACTTGATAAAATTATGCGGATGATCTTAACTGCATGAAAATTGATTTTATGTCATTATAATTACCATATAGCACAATATGGTGATATTTACTGTATTTTTGAAACAGATGATATTTCTAACAATATGAATTACTATACTGATCACCCAGCCCTATAATGAATATTTGTATAAATCATGTTGATCTGATCTAAAGCATAATCAATATCCATTTAATTTTAAATAAACATGTGTGATAGTGAATAAATATTTTTATGTCAATATAAAAACCTCATTGTATACTGTAGCTATTGTCATGAGATTTTTATGCTTTAACACTATTGAATGGTTTCTTATAAAGACAAATTATCGTTGAAGGTCAATGAATGTCAGACAAAAAATTGTATTGTGCGTGTTAAGAAGTTTACATTTTTCTTATCAAACTTGAAAAGAAAACTTATGAGTTTCACAGTCTATTCTTATTCAGCTTTCTAAAAACCTGAGGAAGAAGGAAAATGTATTAATGAGATATTGTTTAAGTGAATACATTATGTATGAAAGGAGAGAAAAAAATATTCAATGAGAATTTACATTCTTATGAAAAGAATCTTCAGACTTCATTTGTCAGGGAAAATGGTTATCGTTCAATGTGACCAAGGCAAGACAATGATAAAGACCAAGGCAAATGATCATTTACTTGGCAAAATCCTCAGAATTCAAGTTATTTATTAATTTTCAAACATGATACACAGAAATTTGAAGGCTCACATTTTGACGGTGAGGTGTGAAAACTATTACTGATTGGCTTAGCTTAAAAATTCCCATTTTTGAAGCTACGGTACAAATGGATGGCAAACCTGTCCCTTTCAGACATTTAAATCTTTTCTCTGTATCTTTTAAGCTGATAAGATTACTGTATGTGAATGAAGCATATGTGAGGAAATGTTCTACATTTAGTAACTGTAGTATAGATTGGGAATTTTTTGCTGAGGAAAAGTTATATAAAAATAGGTTTTGAAGACAAAACAAACATCTATTAATGGGCCAATAGGGCCTAATTAGTATGAATTATATATTTTCAGAAGATGTCTCTTAAGTACAATTTGTTTCAGGGACAATACTTTATAGGATTGATAACCATAATACATACCATAGTTTTGTTTACACTTGATGACATATGTTGTAAATTAAGATTGATATAGATGTCACATACCGTGATACTGTGGAGTCCTTTTTGTTACAAAATAACTATTAATGCAGAAAACCTGACTTCACGGCTGGTCTCGAAGTTAACTGGTTTCAACAAAACTTTTTAACATGTCAGACGAAATGTATTACAAATCAAGTGATCAATATTCTTCTTGAGAATCATAGGCTTGCTGGAAATTATGAAATGAGTGAAAATTATCCCAAATATGTTTTTTCTACTTGGATGTCTTGTATTTACAACAAAACACTGATTAATATAAGTGGACTCTAACTGCGATTAGATCTTCTTGTGCTATTATTGTATCTCACATAGTGTCAATATTGGACTAGTCCGTGTTGTCTCAATTTCTAATATTCCAGTCAATATTTGCTTATATTCTACAGGAATTACTTGGGGAATTTCTTATCATCCTTTCAAACCTTGAACCAATGTTTATAAATTGTATATTGGTGGGCCATTAATGATATTATATCTTCTAGTGATGTCTCTACACAGGTTCCAGTTCCTGTTTTAGTATGGCTTCTACAGAGCAAATAAGTTAATGTGATGATAATTCATTTCCCATGACAACTAAAATGAGATTTATTTGAGTTAGTATTTAGTTTATACTTGATATAGTGGTTTAATATGTAAATATTGTACACTGCATGGTGATGCCCATTTAAATGAAACAATAAGGTGAAATTAGAATTCCATTTCAAGCTCTCATATATCTGGTATAGCTTACAATCTCAAAGGAGTCTTACAAAATAAAAAACAAACTGTTGCCATTTATTTCACAGTGCTCAGGATGCAAAATTTGTCAGAAACCGTTTCTGGTTCTGTTTATTACTAACATATTTATGCCAATTTAGGGTGTAGGATAAAAAAAATTTATAATTCATTGAAAGCTTCGTGGTTTGTGCTGTTACTGTTTTATTACAATATTGTATGTGTGAAACATAGGGGTATGGTAATTGTTAATAAACCATGTGATATGTAGCCAAGCTAGTGAAATATGAGGAAGAGTCAAACATTTAGGAAAATTGACAGTTTGTTGATGATGTTAAGCTAATCAATGGAAGGAGACGTATTGATTGTCGAGTCCAACTTATTGCCAAGATAAATATCGTAAAAGAGATGCATCAAAGGAAATAGAGAAGTGATGAGTTACTATTACTTTTAAAAGCATGTTAAATGAAGGAAAGTGAAAGTTTTCAATAAAGTTGTATTATCTTTTACACTTGACGAAACGAGCTCATGAATATTAATGACATTCTGTTTCTTTAGTTGGAAAGAAAAAAAAACATGGAAAAAGCAATGAAAATTCAATGTTTCTACCAGACTGATGTTTGAATAAAGTTTGACTTTCATCATCACGATCATTATGTAAGTATAGAATCTTTCTTGTTTCTTGTTAAAGAATTGTATTGAAGGCAGTGAAGAATTTTTTAAATGACAGCACATTTATTTGAGAAACTTTTTTTTTGTATATCAATTACAATTTTTGGAAATTGTAGCGGGCAGAGGTTAACACCTGACCATGTAAGGCAACATTAAGGTATAGTCAATATATCTTTTGAAAGGATGCTGAGTTAAAAAACCAGAACAGCACTAGGTGTTCCACTAGAGTTACCATACAAGACTTTATCGAACTATACTGATATTGTACTTGTTATACTGGCTTATTGAACATTATAACAATTGAAATTGCAAACCACAATAGAGAATTCTGTCAGTCTTTGAAAGAGAGACTAAGATTAAGAACTATTATGACATTAGGTATTCTAGGAGTGTTAAGATGTAATGCTTATCATATGTAACCCAATATGGTACTTTATACTGAGAGCTTATTGGACAATTTGTAATGATCATAATTGCAATCCTCAATAGAGAGTCTATTTTATATCTGACTGACCAAATATCTTAATTAGAAGTTTATCTTAAAGTATGTAAACTTCCATGTTAGAAGATAAAGTTGTGGTTAGTTAGTCTCTTGGCTATCAGGTTTTTAAGTACAGTACAGACTGTCAGAATCTCTCTATTGAAATATTCCTTATTGAATACAGTATCTTGTTAAAATCCCTTGATAAATAAAAGATATGGAATATTGGTAAATCTATTTGTGGATGTAGACAGAGTGATGGGTTATTATCATTTTATTGCCTATCTTTTGTTGAATATTGGATTGGATAGTATTTAATATGGAGTATAGTAAGTTAAATCATTATACTCAGACACATTTTACAGATTGGATTTTGTCAGGAAACCTCTTTCTAATTCTTATTAATTGAAAAGCTTCTCTCAAAGTGAAAAGATGTAACTTTTTTTATGGATTTTTGTCTTCTTCTTTTGTTAGTTATATTTTAGTTCTTTCTTAATTAGTACTTTAAATAGCCTGATGGAAATAATTCTAAACAGACATTTTAAAGATTTCCTTTTAGTCAGGGCTTGTAACTTACCTTTGACTCAACCTTCCTGTTATAAAATAGGCAGCTCACAAATCATTTTTAGCTCTCATAGGCAGTTTTTATGCACAGTAATGTTGTTGCAAGGTTGTTAGCCAATTGTAATAGATGTTGAAATGGAGATGTAAAATCAAGAATGCTTTTGTTACATTTGTTGGCAGTTGTTTATAAATGGTACTGAGATTCCTTCAAACTGTTTCATTCTGAAAGTATACATGAGTATAAAGACATTGAATTGTGTAGAAATTATTTTGTTTATTTTGAAGATTACAAGAAGATTATTGTGAGGAGAGGTTAAAGGTTAAAGGATGTTAGTGAGATTATCTATTGATTAAAAGATTAGCCTCCTCTGGTTAATACCAGCGTGTCCTATACCGGTAGTCAAAAGATAGGATTGTGCAGGTTTAGGTCAGATGCATTAACTCAAAAGTTTTAACTTTCTGCAAATTAAGTTCTGATGACATAGAATCTTAATGTCTATTATGCTTATAATTGTTGAATTTATATTAGAATTAGGGGAAAAGATTGAAGACACTTGAAGGATTGAAATTCAACATTCAAATCTTACCAACAAGAAGCATCATTTATTAAATATATAGGAAATTTGTAAAATTATCTTGCAAGGTTCCTTTAAGTCTACTAGTCAGTTCCTCGAATCATATTAAAACCCTCAAAAGAATTCAACGTCAAAATACAAGTTGAAAATTAGGAGTATATAGAACTGAAGAGCAAAAAATCAATTGAACAGAAAAACACAGAAGATTGTAGCTGATGAGGCAGAAAGACTTTATTTAATTCTGCTAGAGATTCCAAGGTTTGTTACAGAAGAGAAAATCTATATTTCTATATTTCAATGTATTTCAAGATTGAGTAGATTATTTGAGGCATTGTTTTGTTTAAATTTGTTGTTGTTTGAATTTTGGAAGAGTTTAAAATAAGATTGGCTTATACCGGTATATGGTATTGTATCGTTTGTTATGAAAGGTTAAAAAAAACCATAATTTGATTCTGTTTAATTGTTAAGAATTATTCATTGGGTATAGCCTATAGTTGCTTTGCATATTTTTTAAGTGCATTTGTCCATGATAGCCACAAATTTGCAAGCTTTGCTGCAGTTAAAATCACATGTTAACATTGAAATGATTAGTCATTCAATGAGTTTTTAGTTCTAAACAAAGAAATGAATCTATGCAGATAGTTGAGCAAAGATATTTCCATTCAACCCAGTCCAAATCAATCAGCAGTCTATTTTATTTACAGGTAGAATACAATAGAAACTTAACAGACTAAACTAACCTATAAACAACCAATATAAAAAATTGGACAGCATCAAACCAGATGAGCAGAAAAGGTTTTTGCTACACTATACTGTAGTATTGTTTCTAAAAGTTTAGGGATTGTTTTGTCATTCTGTTGTATACATTAATGTCTATTTAAATACACATCTGGTAATAAAATGTTTGTTTTATGGTAAACAGATGTATTGTTGTTTCAATTTAATTTGAATTTTTACATTTTTTATGTCACTATTCTTATTATATTTGTTACACACTTCCTATCACTAATTATACAATTCAGTGTTATATATCAGTATTTAGAGCTTTTCTTGTTTCTGCTGGAACTGATTATTATAACCTTAATGATCATTGATTTTTATAGTTAGATTATTATACATCCCTGATTCTTTATTGACTTACTGTTATATACAGAGGGTTAAAAGGCAATTATAACTGTATGTATTGTATTCAGAAGGCAATGTTTATTTTCAGATACTATACAGTTACAAGTAAGGCTATGTGAGTGAAAGAGTAGCTGGCTGCTTAGAGCTTGTTGTTCATTTTTGTTGAAAGTAGATTCTTTGGTGTTCATATATGTTCTCTGAAATACTGTTTCCTTTCATCCTATAATCTGACTCCATTTGATTTGTTTATAAAAGGTTGTGGTATAAATGTGCTGTGATTTTGAATAGCTTGTGAATATGTGGTGCATTGTTGATCTTAGATATGTCATCATGTATGACTATTCTATTTGTTTGATGAGTATTAAATATGTATGGATAATCTGAGAAAGCTCAATGCCAAGTTCCGCCATTGACTTCCTGGTAGAAAGAATCAATGGATTAATATTTCTTTTTGTTCATTCTTGTTGAAAATAAATTCTTTTGGTGTTGGATCTATTAAATTAAATACTCTTCTCTTACTTACAATAAGATTAATTTAGCTAGGCACATCACTTCTGATGGCTAAGGGAGATAACTTTAAATTACAGAGAAAATCAGATTAGTATAGGTAATTAGATAATGATTGAGATAAATTAGATTGTTTCATCTAGATTGAAATGATATGGGTTTCATGGCTTCAAGGAAGATATTTCACAACTAAGAATTTGGTTTGAGATTGAGTTGAAGTTGACAATCGCTGCTAGGCATTTTCAGGTTCTTGTTACGGAAACAGAAAAGAAAAAAGCAATGTAGTTACCAGTATCTAGCATTATTGATATTGGCTAATCAATAGAAATTACTGGTACTAATTACTTCCGGTTAATATTCAATGTATAAATGTAAAATATTCCATTATTATTGTCCGACCAAAATATTAACAGAATCTTTATTTCATTTGAAATATCAACTCATAAATAAAGAACCTTAGATTGCCTGTGGGTTGATGAAAATGTCAACCAAAGAAAGAATAATTTCTTGGGAATATGATTTCATAAAAGGGAATTTTCTGTTTGAAATGTGTCATTTTCATCAGAAGTTTATGGAAGAGAACAGTGTTTATTTTAAAAGTGAAATCACCAAACCTTATATTTCTATAAATGCCAAGCCATTCCAAGAATAAAATTTAAAATTTTATTTTGAATATTTGTGAAATGGTTTTATAGTAGATGTTGGTTGTTGTAATATGGAATTATATAGCAAGGGGTGAAACTATAAGGCAGTGATGATTGAACTGAGACTAGTGAGAGGTAAAATATGTACAGCAATCATAGCTTTTAACACAAATCAATAGCATTCTGTCAGACATTTCCCTCTACACTTCATTGAATTCTCACCAAGAAAAACCCTCCTTTTCCAATCAAACTGTCTTTAACTTATCAAGGCAAGAAAAAAATGTTGGAAGCATTTTCAGTCTTGTCAATTATTGTTATTACAAAACAGGAGTTGTGGAAATCAAATGAATATTATTAATGCTATTTGCATTAATTTCCAGACCTTTGTGGTACAATAAAAGCCAAGTTTTTTTCTAGTAATTGATTCCATTTCATTGCTGTAAGAAAGATAGAATAGTCATATTTTCTGACAATTTGTGTTATATATTGGAAAATATATTTTATGGTTATTGGATTCAGGTAAATTTGGATATGATTTTAGACATATGATTGGGATAGCTGCTCACCTGACTGTTGCCCATGGAACAGTTGCTTACAAAAGAAATCTCATTTGTTTGGTGAGGTAATGTCTGGTGAGCAACTGCCTTACCTCTACTCTTCTGAAATAGATTGATAAGATATGCTACCATGTAGATACATGGTTGCTAATGAGAAGGGTGGTTGACATTAGGAAAAGTATTGGATGGCTATGAATATGGTTGCCTAGCCTGGCATAAATAGTTGATGATGTTAAAGTAATTGGTTGACTATGATACAAATAGTTGATGTTCAGAATGACTTTTAGTTTTAAGATTAATAGTTAAAGGGATTAAGAGGTTTCCTAAAAAGGTTATGTTTATGGGGGACACTGATATCATCAATTTTTAACATTCACATTTTCAATCTAATGTCTTTGGTTCTTGCAATTCCACTTAACCTAGTTGTTTTATCATGTCTTCTTGTCAATAGCAGCTTTTGTGAAAGTGATGTCATATAAAACACTTAGTTGTAGTGGAATTGCAGGAACCACAGACATATGATTGAAAATTGATATGGTATTTTGATGCTATCAGTGTTCCCAATACACATAGGAAGTTTAGAAGACCTCTTTACAATCCCTTAAACAGTTAAAGTTAGTACATATATTTTACTATTAATGTTGCAATAGCCCTCCGTTTTGTGACAATGTGTTTTTGATGTTTAAATGCAGTATAGTGGATCAACAGCTTCTTGTCTTTGTTGACTGGCACATGGTTTGTTTGTCACAAAGAATTGTCACACATTGTGTCTTTCAATTGATGTTACTTATTGGAGGTTGAGCACATGTCTTTTTGATCGGAAGCAAAGCAAAATAAATGGAATATAACTGTATATTTTTAATATGGAAGGGTGACGAAATATCTTGTTGATAGGAAGCAAAGCAAAAGAATTGTAGTTTAACTGTATTATTTCAATATGTTTAATGTATGTAACAAACATGTTTGATCAATGAACATTGTAAAATAGATACACAGTGTAAGTTTTTGTCATATTACAAAATGGCTAAATATAATCGATGATGAATGAACCTATTGTTTTATATTGACCTTTATTGGTCATTTATCATGAGCTAGTGTCAACTTTTGTCAGTTTGGATATATCTTTGTTAAGAATGGTTCATTAAATTGGTCAATAATCTTGAAAGTTTTTTTTTAAAAAGTACAGGTATTGTGATTCTTTATGCATCATATAGATAGATTTCAACATATAAGAATAAATCATTTACATGTAAGCTGTCAACATTAAAATCTTCACAAGAAATGTTAAGTTTTTTTATGTGCTTTTTAATCAATTGACAAGTTATGTACTTTGAAATGTAAGCCTCTACATATATGTACAATGTTATTGTATTAGATGTAGCTGCTATCTTCAGTGCTTTATTTGAAACCAGATTTAAAGGTTTGATTACCCTAATTACTGATCAGATAGATTAATAAGAATACTAAATTAATGGTTTTGTATTGTTTTAATCTTATTAACACTGAATTTGATAATCTCTAGTTCCCTAGGTTATTTCAATACAACCTTTAGTTTCTTGATTACTTTTTACCATTCAGTTGAATTAAACCTACCCATATCACTTATTAGAATTAGAATTTGGTTTTGGGTTCCTTACCTTTCAGATACAAATAAATTTCTCTGCAAGAAAAAGCGACAACAGTGTAAGAATTTTCTTTCTTTTTTTTTCTGTCTACTGATAAAGTGAGAAACTTGACCGACTTGTTAAAGTTATATTTCTGTACTACAAGTAGAATGTATATTATTTGGTATGGGGGAGGTGCGAGCCGATTCTGGGTTGACTCTCGAGAGCACTGGCACAGGCATTAGTTTGGTCTAATGAATGATACTGTCATACATGAAAGAGCATTATGGTATTCCCTTCAGTTTAACATACATAGTTTTAATTAAAATCTTAAAACCAGTTTTATTATGATGTTAATATTAAAGTTTATAAACTTATTATGTCTTCATTAAAAATTGACTTCAATTTGGAAAGTAATTGTGTATAAGTCATGTCATAGAATAGATTTTTTGTAAGATATGTAAATTTTGAAACAGATGTGAATGAAATTTTTAAATAAATAGAAAAGTTAGTCCATTTATTGAAGTGTTCGTACGTCCATAATGACTCTTTTAGGGCGTTCAGACGAATAAAGTTAAAGCTGCTTAATTATCAACAGTTCTTCAAGCCTGGTTTACAGATATTTGGTGAGCGTTCATATGCATATAAAATTTCAGATAATTTGACATCTCGGAAGTTGAGTAGTTCAGAGGTCACAAGATGCACATTGGGGAGCCGTGGTGGCTCAGTAAGTTAGACGCTTGCTCGCTTACCTGAAGGTCCAGGGTTCAATCCCGGCATAGGTCGAGATATTACCTTCGGATTTTTCAACCCGGTTTCCCCCTGTCAGTGCTGCAGGTAAGAGGGGCTGACATGGAAAAAGCGTCTAGTCGTTTGGAATGGACAATAAACCAAGGCCCTGTGTGCAACAGGCTGTGCATATTATAATATCCCTCGACAGTTGGAAATCGAAAAAGAGCAGGCTAATGCCGCTGTCTTGGCAAAATTTCCCTCATTGCACCCTGCATGGCGTTGCTGTCTTCATTTCATTTACAAGTACATTATGACAACAATGATAATATCAGGAATTTGTTTATGCCAGTAGTGTTCAGAATGCCAAACTAAGCTGGTTTAACTATTCAAGCCAGGTTTTAAGCCACCTCCTAAGTAAGTTTGAGTTCAGGCAGCTTAAGTCAGTATCAGAGGACCAAGGCCTTGAAGAACATATGTTAGTTCAGCTGCCTTAACAATAGTCATCTGAACACACTTTTATTACTGTTTTGCTGACAAAATAATTTAGCAGCTGTGTGGTTTTAAACTAGCTTCTATAACATGTTCTCAATGAAAATTGTTATTTAGTCAATGAGACAACTGATCAAATTGAAATTGTCTATCAGCTTCATTTTTTAAAAAAACTTCTATTAGTGCTCAACAATATGTGTCGTTGGAAAATGAATTTTGTTTTTCCATTAATTTTGAAATATTTTGATTTTGAAAAAATTTAAACCATTAGCTTGATATTCAACTTTTTAAGAAAAAAAATATATATTTAAGGCATATGCCCTGTAAACTGGAGCACCTTGCCACTTGAATGTAATTTAATGTATAAAATGAATATGTAATAGGTCACTTGGTAGTCAAGTTAAAGTATGGTATATATAGTGGATTAATGATAGAATATCATGTAACACGATATATATATATAAATTATGTTTGAATTATGATGTTCATTACTTTCCATTTATCATTTTCATATGATTTTTGAATTATCATATATCATTAGTTTTTGTGTTAAATTATTGTATTTGGTTTATTATATCAGATTTTGATTTTATCGTTATTGATTCTTGAATTGAGATTTTTAATTAGGTATATCTATTATCCATTTGGTAATCATACTTTAATTATTGCCAATTGCCTTTATATGAAATTTTTCGTATTTCAGATGAATATGAATTTATTATGATACCAGCCTTTTAATATTCAATTTCATTGCATGAGGTTAGATTTCAATTAATTATCCAGATCAGTATTTACTAATTGCTAACATATTTTATATAGAGTTATTTGTATTTCAGATGAATATGAATAGTAATATAAACATGACGTGATTATTAATTGATGAAGAATGCGAATCAAACGGTCTTATTTGATAACACTGGTAGTTGGGGTGTTCTTATCATGGAACCTTCTTACTTACTACTTACTTACCAACAAACACCCTCAAAAGGTAATGTTTTTTCATTCTTATGGACTGATGACTTGTGGGGATTGTAAAGAGTTTTTCAAAATTGTTTATGTGTATCGGGGACAGTGAAAACATCAATTTGCATCATTCCAATTTTCGACGAGATTGTCTGTGGTTTCTGCATTTCCACTATATTTTATGAGTTTAATGACTTCACTAATTAATCAAATACTTAGTTTTAGTGGAATTGCGAGAACCACAGACATCTGATCAAACATTGGAAATTTAGAAATAGTACTTAATCTAAGTGATATATGACATGCCTATCACCTAGGTCCTTATATATTATTCACAGCTTTTATTATTGTGATGTCATATATGCCATATGGTAAAGCACTTCAGCGATTTCAGGAGCTATGGACATCTGACTGTTGACTGATAATTATGATGAATCAATGGCCCTGATACACATACAAAAGCTAAAACGCCTCTTAACAATCCCTTTAAGATTTTTCAGTATTAAAAATACATGCAATCCTAATTTCATTCATTTTCATGAAATATAATTCTTCGTTGAAGTTATGAATATTATATACCATAATATATTCCCCCGGTGTTTTTTGTTATAAGTTATGAATATTTTAGATTATTTTGTATGATATATTACAGAAAGCAGGTGATATACAACCTCTTTTAGATATCAAATTATCAAAATTAGAAATTGAAATAAACTCACAGTTAAGAGAAAATCAGAAATTACTGGATGATTTAAAACAGTTGAAAAATAAAGGTAAGCAACTGAGATACTAATGTCATGTACTTGCTATTTTCATCGTGTATATTTGAGGTACTTTTTCTCAAGTTCTTCAATAGTTTAAAAAATTTCCACTTGTGTTCTGATAGTTGAAGAATCTTGGTCTTACCAGATCATTTTATGAAAGGATGATTTTCATGTATGAAAGAAAGCTTTATAAATATGTTGAAAGTAAAGACTTGATATTTTTAACAATACTGAAGTCACATAAAACATTGTCTAATATGCATCTAATTTTAATATTATTTGCTTGTCAATTTCATCAGTTATTTTCTAAATTGCTTTTTTTTTAATACTGTAATCAAATTTAACATTTCCTCCGGTTTGATTAAAATTGATGTGTATTATTTAGCTCAAAAAGAAGCTTCTAAAGTCAGTGATGAAAAGCTATCATTAGGAACAGAAGTCTTACCAATTTTAATGTTTGCTTGTAATAGAGTGACTGTAAGTCGAAGTTTAGACAGACTTTTAAAGTAAGTATTAGATAATATTTCAAATAATGGGTAAATGATATGATTTCTTTTCTAAACATGGCTTTAGTTTTTTTTGCCAGGTATATACTTGAAACATAAATGTTGGAGATAAGATTTGCTCAGTTTTTGGGTAAATGATTCTATAAACTAAATGTTTTTATAGTTCTTAGCTGTAGTTGAATTAACACAAGTGGGTCTGTTATTTATGATGTCCATTATCACCTTCATAGTCAGAAATTTGAAAAGTTTAGTATGAAAGTTATTAGAAATTCAAATGACACTAGCTTATGTTATACCTCTTGTGAAAAAACTTTCAGCAATTCATTGTCATCATTGGATGAATGATGATGATAATAAAAATGTAAATTTAGCCATTGTATGCTACAAAACATAGTAATAGTATACTTAAATATTGTTCTATGTTATGTAATGACATTAAAAAGTTATTTGGAGACACTGTTGCTAAGTGCCAGTTAAAGTATTGACTATCAAAATTTATAAGTTATAATAATACAAACTTTATTGATCTGCAACTTAGCATTTCTTCTAGTCTAAAATAAATATATACTGTATTTGATTTGGTTGACTGTAGATATGACTTGTAAATATGTACATCAAGGGTCAGTACCTAACAGACGTCACATACTTTTAGTGCTCCTATTAGCCACTATCGTAACATATCTTAAATCTAGTTTTATTCACCCATCAGATTACTCACTGACTAAAATGAAGGTTTTATCTCACTATTGCTAAGTTTTTGAGAAGATGCCCTCAAAGCCGATGCCTTCCATATCTCAGAGCAAGAATTTTCTCGCCATTTTTATGAAGAATACTTGCATATTTTGTATTTCAAAAATCAAAAGGACACTTATGTCGGTAAAAAATATTTTGTTGATATGGAGCTGTTGCAAAAATTGCCTGATAAATTACAATAATGATGAATTTCAAGTAAAATAACCCCAAATTACAAACAATAATGATTTAAAGGAAATTTTCTTTTAAAAATATTTGAATGTAAACGTATAATATTTATTATTTAACTGCTGTTCTTAGAATCAATAATTATATTTTTTTAGTCTATAAGAATATAGATTTATTGATAATCTGTAGTATTAAGACAGGTATGACAAGAACACCTGTCAATCTTAATATCATTAAATACATTCATATTTATATACATTGTACTGCATTCGATACCTGCTGTAAAAACAGTGTTTACAACTTCCTCGCAAATCTGAAATTTGTGTGAAAAAGTTGAGACCGTAGGCAATATTTACAACTGTTCATGTGGAAAAAGAGATTGTGTTAGCAGTTTAAATATTTCAATACCATGCTCTTTATCAACTTTTGTTGAACGTCTTTAAACATCGTCAATAAGGAAGAACCACATTTGAAGATCCTGATATTTTTGTATTGGGTCAAGGTGAAGGTCATAGAAGTTGTGAAAATTTATGTCCACAGTATTTCTCCATTTTCATGACTTTCCAAGCTATTAAATATGAGAGGATTCCAATATCAAACGGAAATTCACAACATTGAGCTTGTAAACACAGTAATCACAAGAGGTATCGAACGAGCCATTATATACCACAAAGTATCATCTCATGTTTTGCATATAATGACATCCAGATTGGACTAGTGTGTTAGTTAAAGCTAGTCCTATTTAAAGCCCCTCAACTTTCTATTGAACTCTTCCGCACATGCATACCTTCCATCAATCGGAAACCTAAATATATGATTGGCAGAGCTCATTTGTGAAATTAGAGGTGATTTTTGTTTGTTTGCCAAATTATACCCAGCCTTGAATTTTGAACAGATTTTAAATTAAAGAATCAAACTTGTTTCACATAAATTATTATCCAACCCTATTGTTTTTGCTATTTAATTTCATGAATTATCAATACATTTTTTCTTCTTTAGATATAGACCAGATGCTAAGAAATTTCCCATCATAGTGACCCAAGACTGTGGTCATCAGGCAACTGCTACAGTTATACAGAAATATGTTTCTGCTCATGGCATCATTCATATAAAGGTACATAACTCATTTATTCAATTGATATGTGGAAAAGAAATTAAAATACCAGTCAATTCACCTAGGGTAAAGTTGGTTGTTCAAATAGTCATGTCTTTGGTGTGTTTAAAGAGATTTGCTCTCCATTATAGATTTGACTTTGCTGGAGATGTAAAAATGTTTTACTCATTTGCTTTCCTGATGTCTGCTAACCATTGATAATATATCTTATAAAAAAAACTGTCCAAATTTATTTAATGCATATTTATAATAACTCTACTCTGCTTAGACTTATTAAACTTGATTTCATTTCAGCAACCAGATGTAAGTGATATAAAGCTACCATGGCCACAGAGAAAGTTTGCTGGTTATTATAAGATATCAAGACATTATAAATGGGCTTTAGATCAAGTCTTTCATAAATTTAATTTTTCAACAGTTATCATAGTTGAAGGTAAGGTCTTGTTCTTTACATGGTTATAAGAAGTTATGTGTAGCATTATCTATACATTTCAGTAATTGTATAAGAACTGTATGCTCAAAGTAGTTGTCTTTCATTTTCATTTATCAAGTAAAATTTTCTAAGAATATAATTTGAAAATTTTTACCATTTTGAAATTTGAATATGTATTAATGTATAAGGTTACAATATTTTTTTATTAAAGATAATTTTCATTTAAAATTGTATGTTTTTAACATTATCTGATTAGTTTAGTGTTCTAACAATAATGAATTATATTTGCAGATGATCTTGACATATCACCTGATTTTTATGAGTATTTCGCAGCCACATATCCTCTGTTACACCTAGAGAAAGAGTTATGGTGTGTGTCAGCATGGAATGATAATGGCAAGGCTAATCTAGTATCAGAAGAACCAGGTAAGTTATCTCCCTTAGTCTTCATCCATGACTTTTTGTCTTCTGGAAGGGGTTCAGAATCAAAAATTTTTTAATCTGATGGACGGATTTGAGAAGAAGCACACACATTTCCTTTTAGAGAAGCTGAGAAATGTCCTTTAGAAATTAGTTGGTAGATGGGTATGGGATCGTTTAATTTCATCCTTTACTTTTAAAAATGTGCCATGTATATGCCTTACTATATTTATACACATTTGCCAGTAGATAAAAGTACTGTTTCTGCAGCTTTTCATAACAAATATTGTATTTCTTATTTTACCATTACCAAAGTATTAGAATAAAAAGATACATGAGTTAAGACAATTTATGTTTTTTTTTTCTTAACAGAGAAGTTGTACAGAAGTGATTTTTTCCCTGGGTTGGGATGGATGATAGAAAAATCATTATGGTTAGAACTTGGACCAAAATGGCCTCAAGCGTAAGTAATATTTAGTGTTTAGATCCTCATATTATGTAAGCATTGACTCTCTCTGTAGTTGTAGTTTAATGAATAAATTTTGCAGATTTTTACGATGACATTGCAAAGATCAAAATGCTAAATTGGGCATGTGAAGGTCATGATCTGAAACACCGTTCAGAGTTCCTGTATTAAGCTCCTATATAGACATAGATAAGAATGTCATTGTTATTAATTTCAGATTCTGGGATGATTGGATGAGACACCCTGATCAGAGAAAAGGTCGAGAGTGTATTAGACCAGAAATTTGTAGAACCAGTACTTTTGGTAAAAAGGGTGTTAGCAAGTAAGTACTTATTTATTATTAAATGCTGAAATTGCTAATGAGATGTGTACTAATCATGTAGATCAAGTAATTTTTTAACCACAGCAAGCTTGTCCCATTTAAACTGATTTGTTTTTATACAGGTCAAAGTATCTTCTTGAACAGTTTTATTACGATTGATGTTTGAGACCTGTATGTTAACAGCTGATTGCTAAAGATCTGTTGGAAAATAAAATTGTAATGGCCATGAAGGTGCAGATTTTTGCTTTAATATGATTGATATATTTATTTATTTTTTCAGTGGTTTATTCTATGAAAAACATTTAAAATTTATCAAGTTAAATGAACAGCTTGTGCCTTTTTCTAAAATGGATCTTTCTTATTTAAAAAAGGTAAGTTAAAATTTTTGTACATGTGATACATTAAGGATGAATTCATGTCAATATAAATCTCTTTTTTCATAGATCTTTTTGTCTTTTATGCTCCAATATATTGAGAAATCTTTCACTCTTGTATATTGTCATGTATAAAAATTTGCTAAACAAGCTCCAGTAACTTTAGATATAGATTATTTTAACCAATAAAGGAAACATGTTTTTTGTTTGTTTTAGGAGAGATATGATACAGAATTTCTACAAGAAGTATATAATTCACCAGAAATGACAGTAACAGAGGTGGTTGTATCAGCTAATAAACCAAAACTCCATCCAGTCAGAGTCACCTATAAAACTAAAGATGAATACAAAGCTGCCGCTAAAAAATTAGGAATTATGGATGATTATAAGGTATGTAATTCTATGTTTTATAAAAAAAAAATTTCATGTTCAGTCTTTAACATGTGATATTGAATAACATAAGACTACAGATATACTACTCCTACGGTAAAATTGTCTTCTATTCTTGAATGTGATCTCTACCCCTAAATGTCGCTTTAGAATTATTTGAACCAACAAAAGAGTTTAGAATCTAAAGTTGATTGGGGATGGAAGCCAATGCCAAGAAGCACTGGTCCTAGATAATAATTTTTCTCACCTTGAGTTGGATTCAAATTCACAGCACTTGTAATTATTTGTTGTGATTTGTAGGCGGGTGTACCAAGAGGAGCCTATAGGGGTGTTGTTAGTTTTGTATTCCGAGGGAGAAGAATCTACTTGTCTCCACCATCAACTTGGAAAAATTACGACCCCACATGGAGCTGACAGCAGGATATTGTAGAAGTTTTAAAAGATTTAATATATTCAATATTCAGTGACTAGGCGTGTTTCACAACTTTCAAACAACTTTAGATACATGACCAAATTCAACAAAATACTACAAAGATCATATCTTTCTTAACAAAAGACAACTGAATGTAGAAATCTTGTAGAAATTGGCAGCTGTACTGTGTATATATATTTTCAATTTATCCCAAATTGTTTACAACCAAAACAGACAAAATACAACATTGAACAGGTTATCCTATTACTATTGGAAGTTTATTTTGTCGCAATTTATCTTATTCACAGCTTTTCTAAGAAAACAAGGCACTTGATGATGTTATTCTATTACACATGGTAGTATATTTGTTGGAATATCTGAAGTGATTTGAAAGATGTTAAACAAGTCTTCATGTATGATTGTTTTATTGTACGAGTGAACAGAGAATTTATTTTGTTATAGTATGGTTGTTAATTGTTTATATTGTATAGTGGTAAAAACTGTTCAATTCTAATTGTGATATAATGTTGATAATATCAGTAGTAACTTGTTCAATTCTTCGTAAATCACTTTTTAATCAATGTACAAATGTAGTAGTCTTTGAGAAAACTAAGACCAAATATAATAAGTAATAACCAATAGTGTACAAAACCTGAAATCTACATCAAAATGCAAATTGCTGCTCCCAATTTTTGTGGAGACTAAATAAGAACCATCTGAGACAAAATACCAAATATATTACAATATTTATTTTAATAAGACCAAAGTGATCATTACTGAAATACACGTTATGTGTTTTTCTTACCCCATGACTTAATGAAGAATATTATGCTTTTGAAACTCAGAGATACTCAGTTTTAATGCAATGGCATGCAGCAATTCAAAGTAACCCTTGAACACTGAGTATAAATATGATAATGAAACCTCAAGTAGAATAACTTGAAGTTTAAAATCAAACGGTTAAAAGTAAAAAGCTTTAGAACCAATAAACAAAAAAAATGGCTTTTACTCAAGGAGAGTATAGATGGGAACTCAATTTTCGTGTTTTATGAATTTGCCCTTTAAGTCACATGTCGAAAGAGTAAATGCTTGGACGAAGTACACTTGTGCTTAAAAAGCTTTGAATTTGGTGGATTATAAAAGCCCAATCTGTATATAATAATAATTAATACCTATCTTTATTAGTATTTATGATTATATATTGGTAGATTAATACCAGGGGTCTGATATCAGACGGTATTGTAAGATTTTATATTTAATAAATTCTAGAAATCTGATTGGTTGATATTTATTTACTGTAATAAATGGAACCAATCGGATGGTAACAGGATATATTATTAATACTAATAAATGATAAATAACTAATCTATATGTAGTTATTACTTTTCAGTAACTTAATACTTCAACTTGACAAGTATTTTTGCAAAGTGTGACGTGCCTTTAAAGTAGTTCTGTCTGCAATCTAAGAAATATATCTAGTAACAGTTATAATTATAACACTAGACAATTGTTTATAATCTCATTATATACGTAGAACAAAAAGTTAAGCGCCACTAACTTCAGTATATTCTGGGACATCGCGTACGTCGTAGAGACCCTCCTGTACAAACTTTAACAGAGTTAGATGCAGCATTGCATCAGGAGTGGCAGCAAATTCCTCAACAGGACATTCAAAGACATGAAAAACAGATACTTTGCATTTGGGGCTTTAAAGACAATATAATGTATGATCATCAACTTCCTGTTGTTGATTTTTTCACGAATACATATTGTTTTCAACATTAGGTTACAATACATATATCTCTGTTATCAAGTATTATTGTGAATTGCATTCATTTGCGAAACAATGGTTCAATATGTGGTGGCGCTTTTTGTTCTAGGTATATTTGATTGACGAGTTTGGTTGCACATGGATTCTATGTTTTATCTATTAAGACCTAAATTTATATTTAACATTGATCAATAAGATATAAAAACCATGAAATAGGTGATAACGACCACATGAAAAGAGTGTTTCATTGTGATGTTTATTTTGTAGTTTTTCTAAATTGTTAATTAAGGGTTGATATTTATTTATAACAAATGGCTAGTTATGTAGATATTATGATATCAAAATTCCTTACCAAACTTTTAATTTAAAATGTGGCTTTCTTGTCCTAAAACTAGTTGTCTACAAATAGATAATAAATTTTATTATTAGACAGACTATTCAAAGTTTGTTGAGATTTGCTTAAGTTTTCAAAGTTTGCCTTAACTGATAGGGTGTTTATTTGCCGCTTCTTTTTTCAAATATTTACCAACCACTAAGCTGAAATATAACTTCACATCTGAGGATTCAACATCCTTGCCTTACTGCTGTTTTTTTTGTAAATTAATGTACATACATTATTTATGTTATCATATGTAAATAGTTTGAATTGGACAATGTTTGGAACTGAAGTCATACATCATATGTTGTTAATTTGTATTGCAAAGTGACATCATTTACATGTACCTATGTTACAGAGCTGAGAGCCCTTGTGTCTGTTATTGTGTTCCAAGTTAATTTTCAAGAGTTAAAGCAAATTATATTATGGGACCATATCAAAATCCTTTTATTTATCTTACATAAGAATAATTAGCATTAAGCATTTTAAATAAAGAAGAACAGATGCTTTAGGATCACTAATTCCCTGATTTGATAATTATTGAGGAATTCTAATTCTAAAGATTCTGTCTTCATTAGCCCACATGGTGCAGAAAAGTAGGACATAAAACTGCACTCATTTCATTTAATTTCCAAAGGCATGATGCTGTTTTATGATAATCAACTCAAAATCAAAATTAATTAGCTAATGAATCAATGATGAAATTTATAAGCCTAAATTATTTTTTTTTTGTTATTGCTTTTTAACCCTTTGTAGATACTTGTTCATATTCTTGTTACTCAGGGCACAGTTGTGCAGATTGTTTACCATTCATTTTCACCATGATTCGTATATAATTATCATTAAATATATGGTGAATTTACAACCTTGTTATAATATACTAAATAATTTTGAGGTGCAGTGGAGCTTGGGAGAGGTCTTCGCCTCTATTTGTTTGTCTCTGCCATGCCTGACTTTATCATAATATTTCGTTTTCCAAATTTTGTGTGTTAATTAATATCTTACCTACACTCCCATAGCTGCAGAGCCAATGTCTGTATCCTGTGGTCAGATGTCTGATATACTAATTCTATTGCTTCAGTAGTGGTGCCCATTTCTTGCCCACCACCCCAAGATTAACAATTCTTGAAAATTCTTGCCAGATGAAATGAAGCAATAACCTCAATAACTGTGCCATGCCTTCTTCACATTGCCATTTTAAAATACATATAGGTGTGCATAATATAATAATATTTAATAAATTAAGTACATGATCAACAACAAACAATATATAATATTGGTTAACTATTAAATGAGCAGGAAATATATTTTCCTTGAATAATGGCGCATAATTGACAGCATCTCATAAAATACATAACTGACAAATCAAAGCATGATGAGGTAGCATAAAAACATATTAAAAATTTACAATAAAATATAGGCACGTTATTTGGAATTGATAAATAGGAAATTCAGATCTATCATCTGTAACAATGAATGTGAAGACCAGCTTGAATGTGCTAAAAACTTGAATTAATTTGACTTTTTAAACCAGTTCAATAATTTAATTTGAAAAACTTTTAGGCAAGATTGGAAGGGCAGGGTTTAATATCTAAATATGTACATTACCAGCTGATAGTGCTCAATTTCAAATGTCCATAGATGATAAAAAAAATACCAAACTGTTACAACCATTGTCAATTCAATTTTTCAACTTTTTTACTATAAATTATTATTGATTATGAGAATTGACATTAGTCTAGACTAACACAGTAGGTTTTCATATCATTGCAGGAGAACTGGACTTCAAAGGTGCTACAGATAGCTGACAATAAGCTGGTTTAGTGACCTTTATCTCTTTACAGATTGATGAATGATTTTAAAGATTCAATGGTCCCTTCAGTTAAAAATGTTCCCTAATCCGGTAGGCAATGGTCAATGGCTGGACAGAAACAAGTTAAAAATCACAGTAAAAACTAACAATTAACAAATACTTAATGTAATATTGCACTTCAATTTATTCTGAGAATAATTAAAAACACCTTTATCTGGAGATGGAAGCAATAATATCAAGTTACTGGATCAAGTTTTTTGGTTGTAAAAGTTTTTATAATATTGATTTTTCATCTCTATCTAAATTATAAATGTTAGAGAAACATGATCCAGTGAACATCTTTTACTACTGATTTTACACTTTCATTAGCAGATCAAATTTTATGGATTATTTTTGTGATGAATTGGAAAATCAGCTTTAAAATAGTGATAACTATCTAAAAATAACTTTAAGATATAAAAAAAAAAATCAAATTTTTTTTGCTAATGTCAGAACACTTTCCTTCAAGAAATTTTAACAAAAATCTCTTCAATTTTAGCTGATAAATGCCTTTAATTATCAACATTTTTATCAATGCAAATCTAATTTAAGACCAAATCTGCTATTTCGAAGCTAATATTTAAAATCCCGAAAAAAATAATTGGTATAATTTGATATACTGATGACAATACTAAAAGAGTGGGATGATGCCATTTATTGATACTTTAAATGGCAGACTTCAATATATTTCTTGTATGAACTAAAAATAATCCTTATAATTGGATCCAGATTCAAAACTCCTCATTAGACGTGGCATTAACTAAATTCATGATTTGTTGAGGGTCATTTTCAATTAAATTAGGAACGGTAATTAAGCGTAGTGTATTAGTATGACCGGTACCAGGTGTCCATCCTGTTACTAATACCACTACATCATTCTCTACAACTATACTATTATTAACTGCCATTAACAGCGCTTTATGTATTCTTCTATCTAAATCATCAACCCATTCATACGAACATTCATCTGAAGTATTAGAAAATTAAAACAGAACCTGACACATGTTGTTACTCAGAATTTCACACTGTACTATCTCTACCTATATTAAGTTAAAGTATGCGTGCAAATCAATTTCAAAAGTTGCATTGACTCATATCCAAAAAGCAATTATATTTTGATCAAAGGATACCTATGGACTACATATAAAGTTGGATACCTCCAGATAAATGAAAAATATAAACTATACCTGTATATAGTAAAGGTTGGATGCCTCTAAATAAATGAAGATATCTGGCTGTACTAGGTGATCTTGTTATAGCTATTATGATACATGATGGACGGTATTTAGCTATCATTGCTGCTGTGCTGTAAGGAAATACAGAGAAAAAACATAGGATTGTAAAGAGGTGTTCTGAACTTTTTATGTATATGATAGCATCAATTTGCACCTTAAATTTTAGTCAGGCGTCTGCAGTTTCTTTTCTTGATGCCACTATCACAAAAGACACTTCCCTCCTCAATATGCAAGTATTAACTTTTACATGGGATTTATATTACAAATTTTGTGCATAATCGTGTCAGAAAAAACATGCTGTTATCTTACCTTCCAGATGAAGTAACAACTATTATTGCCGAAGCTTGTGATTTACTAGCTGCCTCCACAGCAGCTATAGCTGTAGTATGTGTTTTACCTACTGGTGGTTCTGTTTGTTCTTGTAATTCTTTAAATACACTATCACTTAATACAGCTGATTCTGCTTCACGACAGATCTACAAGTAGATATTAAGCATTTGTTTAAATATGAAATCTTCAGGTCAGCTAGCTATTACACACATCAATATCAAAACTTAACAAAATAGGAAATACAATAGCACTTCACTCTGTCAAATACCTTGACCTCATTAAACACTTTTCTTGGTTAAAATCATATGATACCTGTTGGCAAGCTTTGAAGATGATCAAGAGCAAGAAAATTCGAAAGTATGAAAACTCTAATATCTTCTAGACAAGAGATCATTAACTCATATTTCAAATATAAAAGAACTCATTTTGGAAATGGAGGTTACATGGAGGTTACATGGTTAAGAATATTTGATTTAAGTTAAAATTCTGTGTTATGGTACTTACAGCTGAAAGAGTTTCTACAACTTGAACTGGGTTGGTACCAACAGCTGTTTCTTTAGATAACATAATACAATCTATACCATCTAATACAGCATTAGCTACATCACTAGCTTCTGCTCTAGTAGGTCGAACATTATGTACCATACTATCTAACATCTACAAATATCAATTTAATTCATGAAGCTGCCAAGACCTATTGCTATGAGGTTTGGGGAATTAAGTCGATAAAATATGTATTCCCAAAAAGGTTAGTAAGTGTGCCAAATTCTGGTAACCTTGAAAAGTCATCTTTCCTAAATACTTGTTCATAGCATCCAAGAACCAGCTGGTTGAAAAGATGCTATGAACATATGATGTTATTTTCATACAATGTGGATGCTCCTGTCGTAATTCATTATAATGTTTTATTAAGAGTAATTACTAGAATATTAGTCCTACCTGAGCAGCACAAATTACAGGTTTGCCAGCACTATTAGCTTTTCCTATTATCATTTTCTGAGCTAAAAATACTTTCTCTCCTGGAATGTCAATGCCTAAATCACCTCTACCAACCAATACACCATCACTTACTTTCAATATATCATCAAAACTGAAATACATTAATATCATTAGTTTATAAACATCATTCAGTAAGAGATAAAAACAGCTTTACAGCAAATTAAGACTTTAATTGAAGGTACATGTATTTAGACACATAACAAGAATTTTTTTGAGGGGATTTATACAGCGAAATAAGAAGTGTGTGAAGGCAAAATATTACTATTCTTTTAGGCAAAAGATGAATTTTGTTGAGAGGATTTTCCAGCAAAAAAATAATTTTCTTTCAATTTTTTTTCATGTATCTCAAGTGTAAAATGAAAAGTTATTTCCAGTATGATATAAGCTGATTTCTATAAACCAGTATGAATTATACATGAGTAGATATACTGATTGGTATAATGTATATACCTCTAAGGACTCTTTTTATTGATCTTTTGCTTTAAAAATGCATGCAAAGTTATATGTTATCTTCAATGGATTGTAAAGAAATTTTCTATACTTTTTATGTGTATCAGAGACACTTATAGCATAGATTTGAACTATTACAACCTAAGAAAGGGTATTTTAAACTAAACCTTCTCTTTCTCCTTCAATGCTGTCACTCTATTTCTTTGTCATGATCACTCTCTTATGGTAAATAATATAATATCACCACTTGAAGATGGGAACAAGACAGTCAATATAAATATATTAATAATTATTAGAATATGACGGCTTGACAGGTGTCAAAACAAGATCTATGGATAGCCAACTTTTATTGATCTTCAAGTCATCCAATCCAATAAACACTTCATTCTATCATGTACTGCCAAGCATTGCAAGATTTTCTCAATTTATATCTTAGAATATCTAATTTAGAGTAAAATAATTACATAGTTAACAAGACCAAAGTTTACACACATGAAAACTGTCTGATTCTATAAGCTTAATGTTGCAATTATAAACAACAGGGCCTACTTTCATGTCTTCACCATATATGGTATTGCTTTAACAACTTTTATAAATGAAGGCATCATGGATTCAAAACAAATTTACCCACTAGATTTCAATCACAGACATGATAATTCAAAATTATTTACATGATCAATTAACAAACTTTTATGCGAATGTGAGAGGATTAATCTTAAGAGTGTTTCTATAAATGTTTTAACCACACGATTTCAGTTTACACCTAATCAAGACTAATTTGAAGACAAACACCATGTGTCAAGCAGACTGTCTAGAGACAATAATTTGCTGTAAAAGATAAAAGAGTTTATCTGACTTACTTGACAACTCCTTCATAGTTCTGTATTTTAGCTATTACATGTACAGCATCAGCCTTCGTACCCAGCTCCAGTCGGATTTGTTGAATCAGATCTGAACACCAAACCCATGATGCTAGTATCATATCCACCTTTAATAATAAACCATAAAAAGAGCCATTTCAATAGAAACACACACTCTCTTGATAAAAACTAAAACACATTTAACCCTTCAAACAATAGTGGCTGCTCTATTGGACCTAAAATTATGTGGTACATGTATATACACCAGAACAGCTGATAAAGAGGTTCTTAATATATGAAGTCATTTAATGTTTTTATCATAAGATTAAAGTCATCACTTGGTGTTCAAGGGTTAAAATTAGATCTACAGTCAGTGATCAAATCAGAGGTTGGAAACTTACCATCCTTCACCTTATCAGAAAGATTGTGACTAGCAGTTCTAATCAAATATAAAAATCTTATTAGATAAATGACATTTTCATTTTAAATCTTTCAAATTGTGAAAGTGAAACAGATCATTTGTTTGTAAAGTAAGAAAGGATCAACTATCATGTCAATGTTGGAAATGTCAACCATAAAATTTAGAATCTGTCACGTTTTGACCATTAATATTTGTTTTACACTTTAGACTCGCGTCAACAAATTTACCCACTTGATTTCAGTCAACTGGATAGAATCACAGGCATGATAATTCACAATGATTCACAAGATCTTCTTTTTAAATAAAAAAAGAATTTTTCTTCAACTATCATATATTTCAGACATACATGGTAACTGGTACATTTCACGTTTTTTAACAGTAAAACCTATTTATCTGTCTGTAAAAACAATTAGAAATGTGACAAGGTACATAATTTATTGAGCCATTTCACTTACATCATTTTCTAGGGCGAAGGCAATAGCATCTTTATCACGTTGAGTTAAAACTGGTTTACCAGGAAGTTTTTTTGGTATATGACATTGCTGGAAATTAACCATGTCTCCACCACTTTCTATCTGACAAATTAGCTCTAAGTTATCGGCTGAAAACAAATAAATAAGTTGAGACACCATGTTTCACTGTCAAATTAAAGTTTAGTACCCAGTATTTTGAAGCTTCAATGTTAAATAAAGGGTATGATTAAAACTGCCATCAGAAATTGAAGCACATAAAATTGAATATTTTGACAAACTTATGAATATCTTAAACAAATATGATATCTTATTATATTCAAAGCTCTTTAGTTACATAAAAAGCCTTAATAATGAATTTTCTTACGCCTAGAGCATTCTCCTAGGAGAATAACGTTATTGCAAAAAAAAATTCTCTGTATGCTTAAAAAACAACAGAAAGGAATTCAATAAATACTTCAAAATGATGAAGTATTTTTTGTACCAGTAAAATCAATATCATTTTACATCTTTGACTTGATAACCATGTAAGAAAGAAAAATACTTGATGTCAAAAAATCAATAAAATTTTAAACTTAAAGAATCTTTCTGCAGTTTCAGTTTGTTTTATTACTGAAAACAGAGTGGGCTGAAACATATCAAATAAAATTCCAATAAAAATGAAACTTATCACACAAGAATTACTTACTTTTTTCCAAGACCTTTAAAGAAAGCGGACCATCTTCAATATAAATGACATCATCAATTTCTGCGTTATGGAAGAATTGAGGTTGATCAACATAAACATGTTGGTTATCACAACAACTTTCATATTTCTTATCATGAGTTAACAACATAGTACCTCCTGCTTTTAATGTTATACATATTCCAATATCCTACAAAATATCTTTCAAAGGTTAAATCTTGCACGTGTACATCAAAAATCTAAATTTAAGTACAGATGAGTGTGTTTCATTAACCCTTTGAACACTCAGGTGTAAATAAATTAAATTTTATATACCCTGAACCGAGTATGGTATTAAGTACATTTGATAAACTTTATATTTAGTGTCGTAACAGCCTCACGGACTGCTGGTATGTGGGTGGGCTCTGCGTATCATGTAATTTTGTGGCTGATAGTGCAGTCACATGTGTTAAAAGAGTTAACTGGTCCAAAGATAAGCATGTCATGGATAACTGGCAACTCCATTATGAGTTATTATAGTATTTAATGAAATTAAATAAATTTTTAGTTTTGGGACAAAAATTTTCATACATTATAAAGTTAAGATTTTGTACTAAGAATGATTCAAGTTTTCTTTCGTGTGCCATGAAGTAATTGATGATACACTTATCCTCTTATTTGTATACAAAAACATCACTCAACTTGTTTTTTATTTATGAGAGCTCTATCAGATACTCTGTTACAAGCCCTATAGTA
Source organism: Lottia gigantea (assembly GCF_000327385.1). Taxonomy (NCBI): domain Eukaryota; kingdom Metazoa; phylum Mollusca; class Gastropoda; family Lottiidae; genus Lottia; species Lottia gigantea. Next base: position 252,184 of record NW_008709380.1, read on the forward strand.
GAAAATAAAGCAGATTTCATAGACTCAACACAGTGAAGAGTCAATTATGAAAATCAATGAGTAAATCATATATCATTGAATAAAATATCCAATAAATTATAACATGACTGAGTAAGTTTATAGTATGTATCTGAATATAATAATTGACTACTAGTATTATATACTAACTGCACGCTAATATGACCTATATAAAACTCATTTATATTATTATATAAATTTAGCATTGTATTATTAGTATTATGATCACAGAATATATTCTAGTTTGATTAAACAATTATCATTATAACAAAATAAATCTATTTGTATCTTGTTTATAAATGTTGAATAACATTCTGTGTAGGCTTAGACAATTTTCAAAAACATTTAAGTTTGTTTATTATCATTTAGCACATCATGTTTTTGAGGCATTGTATGATTTGCTTACTTAGCTCATTTGCCTAAAGTTAAGCTTATTTATTGGAAAGAAAACTCTGTATATACAATATCTAAAACACGTGCAAGCAGCATGAGATGAACTCTTGATCAATAAAATAATAAACTTTTTCAATGTAGAAGATGTTTACAATAATTCAGTAATAATCAAACCAGCTTTATTTTAATAAACTGTACTACATTAGTTTACATCCTGTGGGTGTTTAAGTACAATAAGGTAGAGAAATATCATATACCTCTGATAGAAATAACTGGACCTGAATATCTTTATGTCTAAAGTCAGTTAATATACCGTAATTATTATAAGTTTACAAGAACAAGTTTCCTGTCCACATGGTGTTATTCAGTTATCTTCATTATTTTACAGTCAGTGCTCTTGACTTTTATTAATTTTTATAGCCAGACATTTCAGGGTAAAACTTTACATTTGTTAAATTTTCTGAATTTTATTAATAAGACAGATATGCTGAGTTTCTAATCAGACACGACTGGCAAAGAAAATCAAATCAATAGCCCTGTTCTGATACATTACACATCTGAATAATGTTCTTGTTTGACATCAACACTAAGCTTGATAAGATCCATCTGGATATATATCTTCTTCTAAAATTGAACTGCACTTGCAGAGTATTGACCTATCAATATACATACCAAAATATATCACTTCAACTTCGGAAATAAAGATGTATGATAGCCAACAACTTTAGATGTCATTGAAGGGAAACATAAAGGTTTGTATTTTCATAAGGTCGACTTTCATTTGAAGGTGACCTTTAAATTTCTCAAGGTCATACAGACATATTCAATTGATTTGATTAGAACTTTCAATATAATATAATTCAAACTGCACGTGGATTAGATTATTGTGAACAAAGTTATTTCTGAAGTGTCAAAACATTCTTCATTATTCATTATACATTAAACTTCTAAAAAATAGATCTCGAGGAAATCAAAGCCCTACTTTTATCTGAACATTGACAGAGCCAGATTTGAAATCAAGCTGATATTCAACAGTGAGTTCATCTCAAAGTCAGATTGTCTCAATTCATTAGATTGAAGACAACCAGCTCCTAGACTTCCCTTACAAATCAATTCCATGACTAAGCTTTAACACATACAAATTAATTAAATTAGTCAAATGTAACAATATAGTGCTAACTAATAAGTCTCGGTTATAATCGAATTGTTCAATATGCAGAAAATCATTATAAGGTTATACATTATCAAAAGTGCCCAAGTCGTCCACAAAACCATAAACTTGGGAAAGCATCAATAATAAATAAATAACCTATCTGATAACATTAAATATGAAAAGATTGAGAGAAGGAAAACCAAATTTCCTTCATTAGCATTGCAAGATACTACATTAGTACAATAATGCACAAAAAAGTAAGATGGTTCAAATTTTTACAATAAGATCAAACGTAATCTAAATGTATAGAGCGCAGTGTTTAACATTAAGAAGGTCTTGCCACACAAGGGGTTTATGTTACTTCTACAATTTGTTGCCCACCAAAAGAGTAATTGAACATCAGCCTTCAAATTGATGTCTCTAATATGGACATATAATTAAGTGAGATTATTTTTGTAATATATTGCAAATGACAGGACATAATTGTAAATGAATTACTTACAGACTTAAATCTTCCTATTCTAGCACCAGGTCCTGTGATATCAATAGCTATAGCTACTTGACTCTCATCATACTTCTCACATACAACCTTCCTTATGTTTTCTATCACTTTCATATAATACTGAAATATAAGACAAATGGTTTTAGAAAAAAAACAACTTGGTTTCACAAGGATTTTGTCTACCAGCTGATCTGTGGTCAAACCTCAGCGCAGATTACTAACCCATATACAGGTGGGTCGACTGGAATAATGAGGAAAGATCATTTAGTCCAGGTCATCGTACTCTCAACCAAAGGAAAAAATATTGTTGGATACTATCCTACTCATACTTTTATTTATTACCGGTATCAAATATCGTATTCATAAGAATATTATGAGAGGCAATTTTCTTAAGAGAAAACAAGTGTCATCAAAACAGTTGACACTATATAGTTCACAAGGAACTGGGTTATTATAAAACAGAGCCATGGACAATATAGTGTACACATTATATCAAGGTTTTCTTTCTATACACTATACTAGTGAAACTGAAAGAAAGCAGATCACATTTTCATGACTCAAGGCTAATACTTTTCATTACAAAACTGATGATTGGACAATATTTAGTTCAAGAAAAATAGGTCAGTTCAGTCAAAGAGATAAAAAATAGCTGAAATAACATCTAATTTAAGTCCCAATGGTGAAATTGGGAAAATGCCGAATGCTCATCACTTTTTCAAAGTTGACATAATGGGTTTTTTCTCCTCTTTCCTACTCTTTAGTTTTCCCTATGCAAAAGTTTCATTATAATAAAAATCTGTCTTTATAAAACTAGGCAGTGCAGTAGTGAATGACAGGGAATGTACAGAGTTGCAGGAATTGAAATGGTGCAAATAGAAGCCATAAGCGTTCAGTGTTTTGATGAATAGAAGACCTTGGTTCAATCTTCTAACTATCACCCTTTCATAAATCTAAATTCATGCCTAAGGCTGACGTGCAGACATGTGGACAATTACATATGAATATATTATATGGAAAAAATTGAAAGGATTCAGATTCTAAGCTATTCTTGAATCCACTTTGCATATTCAGAAAAAATAGGATAATAAATCAAAAGAATACCTCTTCTGAAGAATGAACCATGTTCAGTCGGCATATTCTCATTCCTTTCTCTATCAATTTTTCTATCATCTCTATTGAATCGCATGCTGGTCCTGAATGTAATGTTCAAATATAACAATTTAGAGATGTCTTTCATTATCACAGCAGTAGTTAGTTTGTATATGAAAATTTTTTCCTCATCAAGGTCCAATTTTTAACGTTTTGATTTATTAATCTTCAGATTTGAGATATTTTCAATCCCAAAATTTGAAGTAAACTGCAGTAACACATGTGAATCATGGACACAATTTAAGATTAATGCACCCTTTTCACAGCATTAAGTAGCGTGATACATGATACATAATAAGCTTAAATGTATTTTTACTAAGTACTGGTATTGATGAAATTACTTCTGAAATAGCTCAAATGAAGTCCATTTGAAGGTTACCATGAAGTGTCAATTTATAGAAAAAAAAGAAATCGATTGTATCATTGAGTGAATGTGACTACATGTCACTTGTAATAGTCCTCAGTAAGAATAATTCAGGTTCAGGAAAATTGACATTTGCTTGAAATTACAAATGAGTTACATGATGTTCTACAGTATAGAGATAGAAACTAATCAGCAGTAAAATAAAGGAATTGGAACATTAACGTAAAAGTTATTCTGTATTTCATTACAAATAGATAATCCTGAGAATAATAATGGAGAGTTAACTTACAGAAACCAGGGCGTTTTGAATCTTAAACATTGTCCAAGTTATTCAGCCCCGAATTACATGTAAGCATAACAGTTTATGATTACTGCTTAAGGGCTCTATCAAATTTCTATTTAAACACAAACTCACATCAAAATGAGGCAGTTCAGTTATAAAAGAAATCAAATATAGCTCAATCTTACCTATAGTACAGATAATCCCAGTTTTCTTCACGTTGGAAGGACTATCATCAATATTCAAATCACAAATATGTTCCAAACGGGTTTGATGTTTACCTCCATCCCAATTATCGCGACTTTTTGTTCTAGTCAAAAACTTTGCGGCCATTTATTCCAGCTAAAGAGAAAACCGTTTGATAAATGAATTATATCATTAAGAAACTGGTTAACTGTAATTGCTCAAGTGTTTCTTATCTAACTTTTTTAAGTAAACAAACTTGTGTTGAACAAGTGTGTACGTGAGTTAACACTGCACAGCACAAATTTAGGGTACAAACGTCTGTTTATTTGATTTAGAATTATCATGAATGAAATATGCCCACTAAGATAACATCCTACGAATAAACAAGATTACATTCTCTTCTCACTAGACTGTTCCAGAAGATAGTCATTTGTCATCTGTTGTGATGATGGGAGATAATAATTACTGCCTCTAATCAACATGATAACCAACACAAATGAAGCCAATAAGACAGTAATAAATCAGGGAAACATCATACACTATCATAATTATATTCCAAAAATTATTTTAAGATACTTCAGATCCTTTTCTTTCATCCATTTTTTATTTTAAAGCCTTTTATGTTCAAAATCAGTAAGATTACTGTTTTTAAATGGATTTATCACTGCTAATGACTTCAGTTTTAGCTGAATCTTATAAATGTAATGCAACTCTCATCAGTTTACTCTTGTCACTCTCTCTTATAACTATTGTTTCTATATTAGGTGAGAATGTATTATTGAGATTACCCTAGAGATGAAAAGCCATTTAGGCGATTTCATTTACATCAAATATTTACTGAACGCCTACTTATTCATTGTGATTGGGATTTATGGTATGATTGATATTGCAGGGAAAACCGAAGAGATCATCACAAAAAAAGTAAGAATCTAGAGGGATAAGGGGGGTAATGCAATCGACCAAGGGTCCTGAACGGGGTAATAGAAAGAAAAAGGTTGAACACCACTGTTCAAACTGAATTTTTGGGTCTAAAAAAGGAATCAAATCAAATAAGATACCATACATACATTTTTAATGATTTTAGATAATATCAATTTATTTTGAAATGTGAAATTCGAAATACCGTACAAATTTATTTTATTAATTAGAATTTTATCTTAATTTTAAATCAAAATAAATTACTGTATAGAAATATTTACATGATTGAATGATAAAATACAGTAAGCACATTGCAAGCTGACTCAACAGTGGAATGAAATTAAATTTACATTCTACTAATCTGCTTCTCAGATAGAAAAGAAAAGGACATTTATTTTATAATAGGCAGGCCTATTGTGTGGAATAAGCTAACAACAATACCAGTAGCCTAACATTCTATAATAGTCAATTGGCCCATCAAGTAATGTGATCAACATCAAATTGAACACTGAAACTACATCTAACCTATGGCTCTGCCTAATCAACTCAGACAACTGTCAAGACATTTACACAGTTATGAGTGTGAAGGCCTAACCTAACAGCCTAACACAATGTCATTATATGACTATTTCATAAATAATAGTGCTGCCAAACCAAGCAAGATGAATGATGACAATTTATGCAGATGACAGTTATGCTATTGCTTCATGATTTTTACAAGAATTTAACTTACCAACTAACAAAATTAGAAAATAAATCACACTGGATAAACGGTATGAAATTACAGTGGTTTTTGACAATCGTCTCCTTGTAAACACAAGCGTCGTCTGCTTGCGAAACTAGATGACTCTTCTTTTTTAGAGGAAAGAATCGTTAGTCTGTCACGTGATTTCTACACACAGTCACGCCCATTTTTTTTTTGATTGAAGACAATTATAGTATACATGTATACTTGCCGCCTCTCGTCCTAAATGTTTTTCTTTTGTCATGTATTTCTTCCCATCAACTTATATAGATTAACAAGTCTACAACTTTCCATCAACAAAATGATATATAGTCTCACGGAAAATTATATTCAAAAACACTGTCGGAAACAAAATTCATCCTCGCTCACCCACTTTCTTACCATCAAGTAAGCAGTAAAGTACCAGTACGATCTTCAGTAGTCCTATCGGACCCGAGTTTAAAAATCATCTGTCTTTCTTCTGGTAATTGCTCTTTGATAGTTTGAATTTTAAGGGAAGCTGTGGAACTAAGTCGTGTTCAGGAGAAGATCCATTGTTTTGAAGTTGAAATGTGGTTTGCAAACAGGCTGGAGGGGCCATTCGCTTCATAGTCGATATTTAACAACAGGGTTGTTTATTTATTTTTTTGTCAGTCGGACATTTTTCAACGACCTGTGAAATTTGATCTCAATTTCAGCTTGAGAGAAGGTCTACTACACCATGTTCATATTATATCCAGTTCCATGTAGAGCTATAGGCTACTTGATTGACATCTGAATTTTTAACTTCAAGGGAGGTAATTAATTTAAAGAGAGAAAAAAAAATAAAGTACACTAAACGGGAGGTTATTGGATAGAAAACTTACATTTCTCTGAATTTAAGTTCATTTTTTACAGGAGATTAACTGTAAAATTTTAAAACTTTCTTGAATTTTGTCAGAAATTCATAACATACTTCAAGAGTGTCATTGGCAATGTTTTAATAGAATATAGGTCAGAATTATCTTGCTTAGATTAAGGGAGATAACTATGTTTCAATTTCTAAATGTAAACAAAGAAGTACCGTTAGCAGATAATTGAATTGATGATTAGTTTAAGATTTATAACAGGTAATTAAGGGATTATCGGGTTGGTAATCAAGTTATTGTAATACCAATCAGTGATTAATGGCTTTATACTTCATTAGACTAGAGTTGTCATTAAATTTTCCATTTCACCGACATTGAAAGCCATATGTAGGCCTAGGCCTAATGGCTAACATATACTTAATGTCCGATCCGGCATATAAGAGTTGCAAAATATGATTTTTTTTATTTATAAGTACAAGTAGCAATTAGCACAATAGATTACCATAAAATTGGATACAATAAATACATGTACAACATTTGCAATAATAGTAAAAATGAAAAATTACTTAATATGTTCTTATATACTATAGTCTTTTGATTGCTGGTGATACATAATATAAGCCTTTATCATTACGACTACGTTCACTTTTTACTTAAAAAAAATAATGAAGGGGGGAACTTAAATATGAGTTTCGCCAAGTTTTAATTTCTAGGTAAAAGGAACTTAGATACGAGTAGGCTATCACCAAGATTTAATTCCCAGGAGAAAGGAACTTAGATACGAGTATCACCAAGATTTAATTCCTAGGAGAAAGGAACTTAGATACGAGTATCGGCCAGATTTAATTCCCAGGAGAAAGGAACTTAGATACGAGTATCACCAAGATTTAATTCCCAGGAGAAAGGAACTTAGATACGAGTATCGGCCAGATTTAATTCCCAGGAGAAAGGAACTTAGATACGAGTATCACCAAGATTTAATTCCTAGGAGAAAGGAACTTAGATACGAGTATCACCAAGATTTAATTCCCAGGGGAAAGGAACGTAGATACGAATATCACCAAGATTTAATTCCTAGGAGAAAGGAACTTAGATACGAGTATCACCTAGATTTAATTCCTAGGAGAAAGGAACGTAGATACGAGTATCACCAAGATTTAATTCCTAGGAGAAAGGAACTTAGATACGAGTATCACCTAGATTTAATTCTTAGGAAAAAGGAACTCAGATACGAGTATCACCCTGACTTAAATCCTAGAGAAAAGGAAATTTACACAAATATTAAATTCCCAGGAGAATGGAACTGAGATACGAGTACCAAGGTTAAATCCATGGCAGAAAGGAACTTAGAAACGAGTATCACCAAGAAAATACCCGTGGAAAGGAACCTATATTCTAAGGTAAGGAGGAAGAAACTTTTGAGTTGAGACCCAAAGTCACAGAGGAAAGATAATTTCTTATGATTTCTATGTTTCCTTAAAGGAAACTATTAAAGACAACATAACAAAATTAAACAAATAAATGAGTACCACGACCTTTTTTTTTACTTGAGGATATCATTTGGAATAACAGCATGGAAATGTCCTATTCAGAGAAGAATAATTATTCTTGACAAATCCTGATTGTTAAGATACTGCAAAATATGGTGATTACTATAACTGTTACCAATAAAAGATAGCAAGATTTAAACAAACTTTGCTCGATAAAACAAGATATAATGATTACTATATACTGTTACCAATACAAGATAGCAAGATTTAAACAAACTTTTGGTGATAGAGTAATATATAATGATTACTATACTGTTACCAATAAAAGATAGCAAGATTTAAACAAACTTTGCTCGATAAAACAAGATATAATGATTACTATATACTGTTACCAATACAAGATAGCAAGATTTAAACAAACTTTTGGTGATAGAGTAATATATAATGATTACTATACTGTTACCAATAAAAGATAGCAAGATTTAAACAAACTTTGCTCGATAAAACAAGATATGATGATTACTATATTACTGTTACCAATAAAAGATAGCAAGATTTAAACAAACTTTGCTCGATAAAACAAGATATGATGATTACTTTATACTGTTACCAATAAAAGATAGCAAGATTTAAACAAACTTTTGGTGATAGAGTAATATATAATGATTACTATATACTGTTACCAATAAAAGATAGCAAGATTTAAACAAACTTTGCTCGATAAAACAAGATATGATGATTACTTTATACTGTTACCAATAAAAGATAGCAAGATTTAAACAAACTTTTGGTGATAGAGTAATATATAATGATTACTATATACTGTTACCAATAAAAGATAGCAAGATTTAAACAAACTTTGCTCGATAAAACAAGATATGATGATTACTTTATACTGTTACCAATAAAAGATAGCAAGATTTAAACAAACTTTGCTCGATAAAACAAGATATGATGATTACTTTATACTGTTACCAATAAAAGATAGCAAGATTTAAACAAACTTTTGGTGATAGAGTAATATATAATGATTACTATATACTGTTACCAATAAAAGATAGCAAGATTTAAACAAACTTTTGGTGATAGAGTAATATATAATGATTACTATATACTGTTACCAATAAAAGATAGCAAGATTTAAACAAACTTTGCTTGATAAAACAAGATGTAATGATTACTATATACTGTTACCAATAAAAGATAGCAAGATTTAAACAAACTTTGCTTGATAAAACAAGATGTAATGATTACTATATACTGTTACCAATAAAAGATAGCAAGATTTAAACAAACGTTTGGTATGTTTCTTCATAGTTTCAATCAGCAATTTCAAAATGTCCATCGACACATACAATCACTCATTTTGATGGTTTTCCATGTCCACATTTTTTTTTCTGGCTGGTGGCAGAGACGAGTATGAATCGGCTTAATTTCGCACACGAGAAAACATTCATGAGTGTGCCATTTGAGATTTTCATCTTCTGAAACGTGTTCTTCACTTTAATTTAAGGTTGGTTGGTAGATGACAAGCTTCCAGTGGAAAACCGGAAACCATGCCACTTTCATTCAAAAAATGCATACTCCTTTTATCTCTTAAACGAAACCAATGAGTTTTATTATTCAATCTGAATGCCTGTGAATATTAGGGTTTCACAAGTGTAAATTTTCTGTTGTTTGGAAATTTTTAGTCCTCTATTGATCGTGAGTGCGTTTCGCCATCTTGTTCAGCTACTGTATATAGTAGTCATTTCGTTGACATTAGAGCCAGCTCTTGCATAGGCTTATTTTCACTTGAGTTGGTGGTGGTTCGACTTCTTGTTCACTACGTTAAACAAAACTTAATACTGCGTTTAAAGAAGCTATACATGTAGATATTATCGTGGATGAACCCCAGCATATTCACCATGAGGATGCCTGCTTCGAAGGTTTGCTGCAAAATAGACACAAACAATTAAGATTTAACAATGATATCTTTTCTCCAATTGGTACTGCGCATTTGCATGATTCACAAAGGTATGCTTATTACGAATAGAACAGATCTTTTAAAGAATAATATATTTACGTTACAAGCAATTGGATTCAATATAGCGTGACGAAGTTCTCATACAAAAGGAAATTTAGCTCGACAGAATCATGAAAGACATAAAATTCGGAATTTTTTTATGGGTGTGCTTGTCTGTTTCATAATATTCAGAAAAAAATGCAATTTCATTTACTTTCATATTCCCCGTCTCGGGTATTGCTTTTTCAAAATGGTGCTAAAAGGGAGTACATATATGAAACTAATGGTGGACCACTGTGATTTCCAAAATTTTGGTCATTTCTCAAATATTCAATATCAAATCTTCAAGTGCATGTAATATATCTTTGAATGTCTTTCAGGCAACGAGGTCCATAATTAAATAATGGTTTAATAAGTTCACTTTTGAATTATCACACTTCCCTGTGATGAAATTGCACCTGAATATGACCTATATTTGGACCTAAAATTTTTGAAAAATTTTCGACTGGAGAGAAATTGTATGAACCCAAACATTACCTGAGTTTGTCAGTACACATATGAAGTAAATACTTCAATCCACACAAAAAGAATTGATTTTACATTTAGGCCTTTCATTTCTTAAACCACAGCGGTTGAACATTATATTTGAATATGACCATTTAGTACACGTATAAAATATTTTTTGTAATAAAAGTCTACATACCTAAACAGATTTACAATCCTTTCTGAGCATTTAATTCTCATTCCGAGTTAGACATAATCCTTTTTACGATTCAATGGTACGTTGAATACAGCTGATCCTACTGTGTACACACATTTTAACTGCTCTTTGTTAACCACATTAAGTAATAACTGTATATGTCCCGTGTCGTGAGTAATGTATCGTATCAGATTTCTAAATAATATTTATAACTAGATAGTATCATATATATTATCTTTTCCTGTCTATAAAATATATACATCTACTTAAACAGTCTTTATGATTTGATACTTATCATCCATCAGTTATATATTGATCGACCCCTCTTGACAATAGCCTCAAAAAGGACTTGGCGACATTCAGGTTGCTATAGCTGTTATTTCAATCAGTTTGGTCCGATAAATAACGCATTAAGTACATCGGGTGTTTACAGAGAACTCAACTTTCCCTGAGAATTTTGAGCTTTCTCTATTTAGAATGCTTTCACTTATTTGTTACCTCTTGTTGATATCATATTAAAACCCAAGTCAGTGTTTCATAGTATTTTATATATACTCCTATAGATCAATTCGTAATTTTGAATCTCGGAACAAACCACAATGATGACATGATTTGACATATTCCGACCGCTATGTAATCCCCATGATTACTTGGCCAACCAAGATCACGCCATTTAGAGAAATAAGCTCTGACAATGGTCATCTGTAATTGTGGTGAACAGTTTTCTTTCAGTCAAATGTGAAAACATTGTGACAACACAGAGTACATAACTGGACGAATTATTTGCCTGATTACAGGGATGCAGTCGTGTAAATAATTCAATGGCCTGAAAGGACTCAATGTCATTTATCAAGAACGATTTTCAAAATATGTCTCTGACACCAAGCCTTCCCCTGTCTGTGATCTTTCATCGCAGCAGAGCCAGTGCGAAGACAAAGTTGGACTGGATGATAGAGGCTAGAATAAGTAAAAAACTGTACACGATTATAAAAGGGCTATTTACGGTATACGGACTTACATCAGAAGAGCGTCCCGCTCCTCTGTAGGTGTGGCGATCATTGGGGACTTAGTTTTCGATAGATCGCCAAGAAGAAACACAGAAGAAGAACCAGAAGAAACCATGGGAGCAACCCGTTCCCTACTCAATGTCTGCGATATGGAATTTTTCCGAAGCGGACACCATCCACCAAGAAGAAGAAGAAGAAGTATACGGACTGTAGACGAGATCATCGGATTAGCCAGTCTTTTGAGTGAATAAAAGTTAATACGACTTATAACAGCTTAACACATGGTGTTAGTTTATAGTTATTGTTCAGTATATTATACTAAGTAGATATAGGGTCCAGGCCTAATTGTAATCGATAGTTATATCTGCTCTTATAATAATTAACCACCCTGCTAGCAGTAAATTGTTTATAAATCTCCATGGTCACCAAGTAAACTAAACATAACAAAGGGGAATAATAACAAAACTGAGTAAATACAGTAACCTTCCAAATATTGCCCAATATCTATTAGTTTCTCGGATTATTGAACGAGAGTGAAAATATTCCCTTGGATCATTACTGAAATAAGGTTTGTTGGAAAATATAATTATGTGCTTGAATATTATATTAACATACCTGATGTTGTGAACACTCTTACTATACTAATGTTGAGCTTATTTTAAACAGGTTAATTGACTTTATTCGTGATTTGAATTGATTAGGTAGAAGCGAATCAGATCGTAAACATGACTTCAACTGAACCTTGGTTTATATCAAAATAATTGTCTCAGTTGTATTCTCAGAGGAATACAATTTTCTCCATCTTTGTGCGAAATATTGATTAATGATTAAATGAACATATTAGAAGGTATGTTGACAGTACAAGACATAGTAGGTCCTTGCGTTTTGACACGAGATAATCTTCTATAGAATAACAAGCACGTGATTTTGTTCCAGTTTTGGATTGAGGTTTTAAAGTTTTTGAATGTGTATCGGCTTTAAATTACATCGTCCTCTTTTCCTTCTGTAGTTCCTGTAATTATAGAAATGGCCAATATAATCGCTAATAATATCTAAGAGCTTTTGTGATAGCTATACGTCTAAAAACTCTTAGTTTGTGGAATTGCAAAACCAGAGAAGTCTCACTGAAAATTGGAATGATGCAAATCCATGGTATCAATGTCCCCGATATGGATTCGTAGCATATTAATTAAGCAATGGATTTTCTTACAGATCTGAAGCGTTATGGGTTGCGCTCACTCAGAACCCACAGCTGTTTCAATGGGTAATGGGCAGTCCCACAGACCTTACCCAAAACAACCTGTCCCACAACATTATTATCAACAGCCCCACCATCAAAATGGTCACCAAACAGCACCACCACAACCACAGTCTAACCACGTAATAATATTGTGTTCTTACTAATTCTAACCTCTTGCTAACCAGTGTGTCTTGAGGAAAAAGCACCAATTAATATGATCATTTAAAGTATTAATCAAACTATTTGAAAGCCGTGGAGTCAAGCGAAATTCTGAAATTGTTGCATACAATACATACCATGCTCAAGCCCAATATGATGGTTGGATATATAAAATCTTTTGCTAATCTCATAAGATTATTGAAACTGAAAATGACATGTCTTTTTTGCAGTGGATGCATCCGCACCTTATGAACACTTACCCAAATGAATCTACATAACACTGCGTTCTAAATGGCCATAGCATTGGGCACCTTTTTATAAGTGAGGCTGGCTTGGTTGACACCTCCATCGTTTTACATGGGTAATAATCGCCTTAGAGCCTCCTTGACAATTGGGTGATCTCTACTAGGTCCCATCTAATGATTCATAGCAACGCCACTGCATACAGACACCAGTTCCTTGGGTAGTTATTAAACTTTTTCTTTTAATTTTGAAGCATTACCCACCACAACCACAACCATCTGCCCCACCGTTTGAATCCAGAACACAGGCAGGAGCTCCCAATCAAAATAACAAAATGGAGGTAGGTCTCGATTATTCATAAATTGTTGAGTGCTTTTGAATTCCACTTGTGGGTCATATCTTTTATACAAATAAACTTGTGAATCCAATCGGTTGGATTTGGATAATGATACGTATACACACTTACGCCTAATCAAAGGTAAGAAATGGCCGAAAAAAGGGTTGAGATAACATGGATCCTTTTATCCTGAAAGTAATGATTTCTACCTGCCTTACTAAGCGCGAACGACCGGGCTGTGTGTAACATGTGTACCATCTGATCGTTTATCTTGACTAAACAAAACTCTCTATGATTACCTTGACTAAGACTAAACCAAACCTCCCATAATGACAAGGACGGGAAATTGAAACGTTCTAAAACGAGAAATGATAGAGACCAAGTATGAAATTAACTAATTTAATTCATCAATTGTGCTAATGAAGTTTGTAAGACTAGATCTGGTGTCACTCTTAACTAGAATCTGAGATAATCAATCAAGACGGACTGTAACTTGTCTGGCGAGCTTGCCGACAATATTACACCACGACACCGTACCAGTACCAGACACACTGAACCTAATCACCCGATAAATTGCTCTTGATATACTTTCCTTCCTACTTAAATACTATAGCTTTCTTTCATTTTTATTTCTAAGACCGAATCACCAGAAGCTATTTTAAACATGTTGAAACGTTACATAGAGTTAGAAAAAACTGTTCGACCATTGGAAGAACAAAATGTGGTTGGTACTTTGTCAATGAAAAAGGAGAACTTAACCAATATTCAAAGTTCGGTTGAACAAACAGAGAAGCAATATAAGGCTGCTACTGATAAAGTGTAAGTGATCAATACTATCTTTATTTATTGCCAGACGCCATTTTTCTGGGTTAATGTTCCTCTGGTTTTAGATTACAGTTTAAATTAAGTGGGTGGAGATTAATGACCGTTAGAAAGAGAAAGAGTTGGGTAGAGGGGCATGAACATTGGTCAAGAAAGGATTTGAAAGGGATTAGGGACCAAGGCTAGGAGGGGAGATATAGGCGGGGAGAGCAAGGACAATTAGTTTCATTATAATGGAAATTAGTTTCAGTTTAGATGAAGGTCAATTAGTTTCAGTATAATGGAAATTAGTTTCAGTCTAGATGAAGGTTGGGGGAGGAAGGACAATTAGTTTCAGTTTAGATGAAGGTTGGGAGAGGAAGGACAATTACTTTCAGTTTAGATGAAGGTTGGGAGAGGAAGGACAATTAGTTTCAGTCTAGATCAAGGTTGGGAGAGGAAGGGCAATTAGTTTCAGTATAGTGGAAATTAGTTTCAGTCTAGATGAAGGTTGGGAGAGGAAGGACAATTAGTTTCAGTCTAGATCAAGGTTGGGAGAGGAAGGGCAATTAGTTTCAGTATAATGGAAATTAGTTTCAGTCTAGAT
Source organism: Lottia gigantea (assembly GCF_000327385.1). Lineage (NCBI taxonomy): Eukaryota > Metazoa > Mollusca > Gastropoda > Lottiidae > Lottia > Lottia gigantea. The sequence goes on from NW_008709380.1 coordinate 267,308, forward strand.
GAAGGTTGGGGGAGCAAGGACAGTTAGTTTCAGTCTAGATGAAGGTTGGGGGAGCAAGGACAGCTAGTTTCAGTTTAGTTGAAGGTTTGGAGAGCAAGGACAATGAGTTTCATTTTAGATGAAGGTGGGGAGAGTTAGGACAGTTAGTTTCAGTCAAGTTGAAGGTTGGGAGAGTAAGGACAATTATTTTCAGTTTAGATGAAGGTGGGAAGAGCAAGGACAATTAGTTTCAGTTTAGATGAAGGTGGGAAGAGCAAGGACAATTAGTTTCAGTTTAGATGAAGGAGGGGAGAGCAAGGACAATTAGTTTCAGGTTAGATGATGGAGGAGATAGCAAGGTCAACTTGTTGTTTCAGTTTAGTTGAAGGTTGAGAGAGCAAGGACAATTCGTTTCAGTTTAGATGAAGGTTGGGAGAGCAGGGACAATTAGTTTCAGTTTAGATGAAGGAGGGGGGAGCAAGGACAATTAGTTTCAGTTTAGATGAAGGAGGGGAGAGCAAGAACACTATAGTTTCAGGTTAGATGATGGAGGAGATAGCAAGGTCAACTTGTTGTTTCAGTTTAGTTGAAGGTTGGGAGAGCAAGGACAATTAGTTTCAGTTTAGATGAAGGTTGGAAGAGCAAGGACAATTAGTTTCAGTTTAGATGAAGGAGGGGAAAGCAAGAACAACTTGTTTAGATGAAGGTGGGGAGAGGGAGGACAATTAGTTGCAGTTTAGATGAAGGTGGGGAGAGCAAGGACAATTAGTTGCAGTTTAGATGAAAGTGGGGAGAGCAAGGACAATTAGTTTCAGTTTAGTTAAGGAGGGGAGAGCAAGGACAGTTAGTTTCAGTTTAGACTAAGGTGGGGAGAGCAAGGACAGTTAGTTTCAGTGGAGATGAAGAAGTGGAGAGAATTGAGAACAGTGGAGAACAAAGAAGTGCTCTCAGTAGAAGCAACTAAATCATATAACTTTTATTTCAGAGCCAAGGAAAAAGCTGATGTAGATAAATTACACGAACCAAGTGTGAGAGGGTTTTTTAAAGACCAGACATCATTTGATGAGAAGCTGTCAAAAGAACAGGTAATAAATCTAATATTATCTTATCTGTGCACTAGAAATCTGTTATGTTATTTTATACCTTAAAGTAAATTAGACCAAACTTTCGTTCCATTTTTTTTCTTAGCTTTTATCTTTATTATAGCCACTTCAGTCAGGGTCTAAGGAAAGCCCTATTGAACATTCGTCAAATTAACCCTTAAACCTAACCCTGCTTTAACCAATCAAATTTAGGTTAGGTCACATGGTTAATTTGTCTCATTTTAATTAGACTGAAAGTGTAGGCTTACTGTGATAATTCTAGATATTTGAATATTATTGTTCACAATGTTATATTACATTAATTTTTGTAAGACATTCAGATTAACTTGAAAATAAGCTGATAATTTTAAAGATCTATGTAATCTAAAAGCTCTTTATGTCTAAAGAGGCTTGAAGGCCCCTTTTCTCAAGAAAAATCTTGAATTATCGTCTCATGGCTAGAGCTTAAAAAGAATACATAAAGTGATGAACAATAGGTCTACAGCGAGACAAAGAATTTCATAATAGATATCACTAAGAAACTGTCATATATCAGATCATTTATTAGATATAGAAATGAAATGGAAATTACCTGAGAGGTACAAATATTTCACAAAAAATCCAATTCTCTTTTGAAATATATCAGATCTGTTTTAATTTACCCGATTCAGAATTACATAACTATCAGTTCTGCCATGGGAGTGTTCAATATTGACTGAAAAGTTATGAATAATAGATGCACATGATATGGAGAAATTCTCTGTAGAACTATAGCAAATTGTTACAGGCGTTACATTCTATCAGTTTCATTCAACATTTTTAAAAATTGATATTAAAGTTTTTATTAATTCTATCAACAATGATACTTATTTCCCCTGATGATGACTGTGTAAATTTTTGAAATGTTGTGTACAATAAACCCCAAGAGTAGTACACAATATTGTGTTCCATTATGTGATATTACCAAGGATAATCAGCCACAATACTTTTAGATAACAGTCGAAATTATATAGTTAATGAAGGTCACTATCAGTGGGTCTTTTTTATTAAAGTTAAAAAACCCCTAAAATACCCCAAACTAACTATTTATATGAGGAAGTTTATCATGACGAAATGTTGTATCAGGTGTCCGAAACAGAATCTAGTTTGAGATGTAATGAGAAGGTAAAACATGTACAAGAATAATTGAGAAGATTTATTTACTGTTTTATGTGTGACATGTTTATAGCTAATGCTATCTGATATTACAGGAAGAGTATTTAGAGGCTGTTAACGGCCAGGAAGTTGTCAAGAGTCAATTAGAGAGTTTGAAATCCCAGCACGCAACAGTTCAGAAAGAGGTTGAAGAGCTAACGAATCAAGTGAAAACTTTAAATACCTATTATGATGAACAAGAAGGACTTTTAGGTAATTTTAATTCTTGAGATGCTCAAATCCTCAATTTCAAATAGTTACAAGTAAAAAAAGATAAAGAATTAAGACAAACAAGTGTGTTTCCTTTTCTTTCTTAATTGAATGAAAATAAAATTTGCACAAAATGCATCAATTACACGAAAATTCAAATGAGATCAAATTGTACAAAACAAATCTATTAAGAGCAATAGGTCTGATGCATGCACTTTTCTTTGGCATCTCCAAAATACTTCATAGTAAATATAACATGTGCAACTTTTTTCAGACTATCTTTTAACAAATGGTATTTCTTTTACTTATGACACTATCTTGATATTGCATGATTCACATGGAATGCCTTCATTGAAATTTTCATCTATTCCTAGTTTATTATGGTTATTCTGCAGAAAACATGTGCCTGGGATGCACTGGACACTAAATAGGCTTGAATGAATGCTTTCATTTTCACAAATTAATTTCTATAAAATGTAGATAAAGTCAATACAGCTAGTAAGCTTATTACTTTGACCATTCCTCAAAATATAATTACATAGATTTGCATATTAATTGATCATAGTGATTTGAAAATTTAAAATCAAATTAAGATATTGTTAAGTCCGCTCTAAAAAACAGAAGAGCTAAGCACAGAATTTTTTATTTTTACATATCTTCCAGACTGAGCTCATATCAGAGGGCATCAGTTATATGAGAACCTATAATTATTTGAGATATTCTGATTTCATGCAATGTAATGTACACAGTCAAGTCCTGTCCAAAATTTCAGTTACTTTACATCAACTTTGAAATTAAAATGTCTTTCAGTTTATGTTTTGAATCATCCCAGTGTACCAATATCTTTACCGATATAATACTGATTGTTTTACCATTGTAGATAAAATATTTAGTGGTGAATATGGTAGTGAAACAGAAAATAAGTTAGAATTTGAAGTCAATCAAATTAAAGATAGAAAAGATCGAGTATCGCTGGCTAAGTATAAATGGAATAACAGTCGTGTTCTGTTACAACATGCGTGTAATCAGTTAGCTCTGGCTGTACGAAGATGGTATGATCTACCACAACTAAGTGCTCAGTAAGTTTTGGCTTTTTGGTGATTACTCTGCCTTCTTTAATGGCATTGAAAGACATTTTTGGGCCTTTTTCTGTATCAAGTTCCTATTTGATAGCAAAGTCCTACGCCAAATTCATGAAATGGTGCAAAAATGTTATGCAGTCAAAAAGAAAGCTTTACAATCTCTGACCTTTGATTAGGGTCTGGCTTATTTGGAACAACTATCTGAATAAAGCTGAAGATTCACTTATCATTTAAGAGGCTTTTCAAACAAACTTTTATTTGAATCAACACTGCTACAATTTTTTGTTTCAGAAATGTTCAACATAAATATCAAATGGCAACTGAATGTAGAAATAACTTAATAGCAGCCAGTCAAAATATAACCAGTGCACAACGTTATTTATCTAATATCAAATTTCCATATTGTGAACGATCAGAAATTGATACTTTAAACAGGGCCTGTAATAATATCTATGTTGATATGCAGACCCCTGATAGACATCACCATGCTTATCAATGTTATAGTGTGACACATAAACGTGCTGCAGCCCTGTTACAGTGGTTTAACAATGTAAGTAAAAGCTCTTACCTTTTGACCTGCCGTGATAATATACACAATAGCTTATCTTAATGTAATATAATATGAATAAACTCTATTAGTAATCTATTTATCATGCATGCTTTAGATCAATAGGTAACTGATAAGTATATCTCATTATAACAATAATTAGTGTATTAGTATATAATAATTTTCATCTAAAGGTGAGTTTTATTCTTTTTTAGGTAATTGAAAGTACAATAGATAAAGATGTCAAACAATTATCAGAGTTATATAACAAAAAATCTACAGAATTACGACAGGAGAGATTGAGATTAATCAAAGAAAGAATGGGAGATAAATTTGGTGATCTCGGAATGGCTGAAGGAGGTAGGTCCATAGCTGAATATTTATTTTTAACTCTTGTCCAATTGACTGTTATAGTTGAAGGAAGATATATCTGGATCCAATTCAAAACATTAACAATAGCACTCCATCCTATTTTGAGGGAGATTTGAAACTCTATCATCCAAAATTGTATTGTGTTTAATAGCACTAAATCTACTTAAAATTTTAGTGTATTGCTTGTGTAAACGTTTTAAATTCTCCATTAAATAGGCTTTTTTTGTGTGCTGAAAATTTATGAAACTTTATGATTTAAAAATTTATGAAAAAAAAAACAAGTTTAGTTTGGTATTAATAAGCCTGCTTGAGAAAAGTTGTTTTTTATTAATGAATTATATCCCCATATTAGTATTCAAAATCACAATGACTATCATACTATTGGTATGAAGATAAACAAAATACAGACAACTGTCTAAACATGTGTATTGTTGACTGGTGCTCTTGGATTTTTAAAACATTGAAATATTGGATATGCAGTATTTATACAACTTTTGTGAAAGGTAAATAATTAGGGCTAACAGTTATCATTTATACATTTTTTGACTCAAAATTATTCCAATCTTAATATATTATTTATTACTTTATTAAGAATTTGAAAATCTAATGGGTATGTATTGGAAGTAATTTGTCTTGATATAGCACTTGTTGTTGTAAACTTGTTATTTGCACCAAAATGCATTCAAAACTGTACATGTATATGCACTTATGTTGTTTCAGTTAATTTTAAAACCTACTATTTTTGTGATCTGCACAGTAACATTTCAGTGCATGTATCTTAAGTTGGCACGTGCATTGACATGATTTTATTTCTGAGGTTATGGGTGATGCATGTTTTATGTTTGTTTGAGGTGTTGGTTCAAATGCCTTTTGTTTTAATCACTTTTTTTCATGTTTCTGTTTAGATTTTGCACATTTTTCATTTATACACTTCATCTTTAGTATTTAACATAAAAATATATACAAATAGGATTGTTCAGTAATGGGACAAATTAAAACTTGACCTGGTTTATTATTGAAATTGTGTGGTATTGCCCATGATCAGAACTTAACATGACCAAAAGATTATCATATTTAAACGTAAAACCATATATTTTTGTGTATAGTGCAGTTTTTTTTACCCCCCTAAGAGGCATTGCAAAAATGAGCAGGTGCATTTTAGAAAAAATTGAAAGCACAGGTTAATATTTACAGTGAGTCTGTCTCGTCAGGATAACTATAAACGAACATTCCTTTTTAGCACCATCTCAAACAAAACAGAATGAAATGGTACAAGAAGAAGTGGTCCAACCAGATTTGGTGAAAACTGAAGATGGCAAGGTGAGAGAAATGGATTATTTAATTAATGTACAATGAATTCTCATGGTCAAAAAAAACCTTTGGCATAAACTCTTAGTGCATAACTTGTCATTCCAAATGTTTGAATTTTGGAGATCTAGGACTGAAAAACACAAAGTATTGGAAAAAAGTGACAGCTAGACTAGCAGTCAAGTTTTCATTACTCTCAGATTAAATTGACAACATGATTTCTTTCAGACCCTGACACCTGATGAAGCCTCACCTAGTGCTCCTACTCCTCTACCATTGGAAGAATTGGCTCCAGCTCCATCAACAGAGGAACTCTTTGGTAAGCTTAAAATTTTGTAACAAATAATTGTCCATCATCTGGTAGTGCTGATATCTCAGGTTGACAAGGATTATAATGGGGCTGGACATTTTGAATAATGGTGACAGTTGTTTTGAATGAGTAAAATTGTCTAACTAATTGCTTCACCAGCATATCTGGTAACATTTTGCAGATTAAAAATCTTTTCATTCTTTTGTAATTCATGAAAAGCATATTATGGAAGTACGATGTCTAACTGAAAGTTGGAATGGTGCAAATTGATGCTATTAGTGGCCCACATACACCTTAAAAGTTAAGAAAAGTTCTATACATTTCCTTTAAGTTGTCAGAATTGTCATCACCTCCATCTAAATTTCAGGTAACATTGAACAATTGAGAAAACAGCATGAACAAGAAATGAAAGAATTTGAAAAAGCTCAGGAAATGAATAAAGCGAGAATGGAGCAAGGTTTACAAGATAAATTAAGAGAGAGAAGAATTAGACGCGACAGAAAAACAGAAAGTTAAAGTGTAAATTTGAAACATATCACAGTGAGCACAGCCAAAAAAATATTTTAAATTGAATATAGTGTACAGAATCACTGCATTTTCACTTACAGCACCCTTATTCCTTTACTTATTACTTTAACGTTTCTCTTTATGCTCTATATTCTGAAGCAGGATACATTCTGCCCAACTGAAGACAGATGAAGATATTTCTGCACTTTGGCAAGATATAATTTGAAACAGGCATATTTATCTTTAAAGAACAAGCTGTACCAAACATACTAAAAATTTGGTTGTGCTTTTATCTTATGAATAGATTTTTTAACCTGGTGTAATGAACACTGTTAGTGTTTTAACTGCTGCAGGGTCCCATGTGGGACTCTGCTATATCGGCTAGGAACTAGGTTTGTCAACCTTACATCTTTTCAGAGGTCAAATAGCTAAGATAATTTGAATTATATTTGAGTTTTGCACTTTCTTGATATTGCATTCTATACTTCACAATTGATTTGATGTTATTTAATTCAATATTCATTTTCAAAATCAGAACTTTGAGTCAAAATAGAAATTTCCTTTGAACTGCTGAGAATATGGGCATTATTTGGCTGACCCTTAATTTACAACTGAACAGGTTAATTGAGGCATCTAGTGATAAAATGTCAACATTTCTGTTTAAGACAAATGTTTTCTATTGTGAACTGTGATATCAGTTTTGTGAAATCTGTGATATTTTTATTTATTGAGTTACCGGTATACAAATAAATTATTGTTTTCTTATCTACTCTTTTTATAACTATAGGGCCCACAAAACAGCTTTATTGGCGTCCAACTCACTTTACCACAGAGGCATCCAAATGGATAGCCGTGAACGTCATACGGTCATACATCAAAGCAACCCTAGCAGGACTAAAGTAATATGTTTTTAAACAACACGATAATTAAAATAAATATGTTTTAATAATAAAAATGTCATCATCACAGGCTTTAAATAAAAACATATTCACAGAATAATAATATTAATAGATATAGAAATAAAACATTTCACGAAAAAACCATCATTTAGTAATGATTGGTCACTAATTTTCAAACACAATATCAACCAATTAGATTTCTTTAAATCATGATGAAACTGTGTGTATTTATGAAGTTCCTGACAGCATTTCCCAGGTAACTAGATTACCCTAATTTATTTAAATATCTGGAATATAATATCAGCAAAGGTATTGACCATCCTTCAATCATGAGACAATAGTTATTGTAAGTATAACAGGAAATTTTAACATAATTTTCAAAGGGATTGTTAAGAGGTTTTATAAAAAATTTTTGTGTATCCTCAAAAAGGAGTTTTAGTGGGTTCGCAAGAGGAATGGTGCAAACTGATTGTATCAGTGTCCCTGATACACATACAAAATTTAGAAAACCTCTCTTCAATCCTTGTAATGTATAATTAAAACATTTTGGGATACAGATGATAAACAATAGCAGATAACTTAATCTGATTTTATGACAATTGTCAAAGCAATAATATACCAAATATTAATCAAGTTTATCATTACATTTGATGTAAATTCTATATATTCTTAGGTTGTATGCCTGCACTTATCAAATAAGTAGGAAAGACATGGAAAAATATATATTTTCTTTCATTTCATACCGTAATCTTTCTTATCCCTGCTAAGCACTACTCTTAGTGAGCAGCTACGTTTGAGCATTCCCTAACCACTTGGTCAATACAAGTTCCACTGTATATAAATTGCTCACTTAAATTCCCAGCAAGCAATAAAATATCAATTTCAATAGCATATAACTGTTCTATCAGAGCCATGTGTTAAAAGTATCTCCAACCTCGTGGAATTCATTTCATTACAATATTAAAATAAAGTTACCAAATTAACAGCCCCTAGTTTATCAGAGTTGAATGTTTAGATATCACAGATTATTTTGTAAGAAACTCAGCACCATAGTTTTATAGTGTTCACTAGCTTCATGTCCTCTTATACCATGTCTTTCATTAGGATATACCTACAAAAACAGATCCATTTTATATACACTTTGTATAAATTTCAAATTTTGTGAACAGATAATGTAAAACCTTAATTTGTCATCACCATCCTAATTCAAGACATTTTACAAAATCTCCTTATTCTAACTGATCAACCAAATAAATACAAGTTTAGAAATATGGGCACTTACTAATCCTTTTGGCAATTGAAGGTCCTTTTCCACTTTAAAAGACTTGAAGGATTGCCAAAGCAGATTTTCAGCAAAGGTCAAAGTTGATTCAGAATTTTGCTGATATTACTACTCTCAGATCACATCCAGAAAATATTAATGAAATAAACTGAACATACCTGTAGTTGATATGGTTTACAATGTTTAACTAATGAATTAATTAAATAATTACTATGGTGGAAATGGACATTCTCATCTATTAAACCATGGATTATTAACAAACGATTCTCTCTATAAATACAGAAAAAACCATTCAAAATAGTAATTTAAATACTCTCATATATTCATTAGGCCATACAAAATAAATAGTCTGTTTTACACGCCTAAAAATGCCTGATTGTTGCCTTGATATTAAATTTGTGGTAATAAATAATAAATGCTTTCGCTCACTCCGATTTATTCCAGTTGAAAATCTAAAAAAGCGTTAATGAATAATAAATAATAAATTCGCCCTCTCGCCCAGATTTTTGAAAAAACAAGGCCTGTAAAACAGGCTATTTATTTTGTATGGCCATGTTTTTTTTATATAAATGGACAATATCAAGACAGCTATCGTTAATGGATTTGAGAGATAAAAACCAAAGCTCTAATCAATGCACTGATCAGTTTTACATCAATGACTGTTCTGTTGTTATAATGTAACCAGAATTTCATTAATGAAACTTCCAAACCAGATAATGAAAGATAACCTGTAGATAACAGTCTCAAACAGTTGAGTGTAGAGCCCTTATATCTATCAAGATTTAATATAAACAAACACTTACTCATCAGGGAAGGAGTTGATATAATGTAAAACACAACCTTTCTGGTAGGCTTCTGAACTGGTTGTTGGTAGACCTAAATACCGTTCAGTATAACCAGTGTCATATAGAGTCCAATCTACTACTGGAGCACCAGCTATAGAGCACTACAATGACATATACATACAGATAAAAATTAAATTCTCCAATACAGGAATATTTCAAAAATTGTAAAAAATTGTACAATATCTAAGATATTTCCCATATTTTATCTTTTTTTTTCCAAAAAATTTGTTCAAATAAAGTTCAAGATTTATAAACTGTTTATTTAAAATGTTTTGTAAACTCAAATGAAAAATTTAATCAATTTTAAACATTGAATTTCTGAGAATGTCTTATAATTAGTTAAAACTTGTTAGTAATGCCTTTATTTACCTTAAATATTTCAGGTCTCTGAGCTAAGCCCATCAAGGAAAGATAACCACCATAAGACCAGCCATGAATAGCTACCCGTGAAATATCAATAAAATCTACCATAGAATTTAAATAAAACAAGCCTTCAACTTGTTCATCTATTTCTACTGTACCCTACAATTAAATTAAACAAAAATCAAAATTTCATTTTCATAGTCCTTATTGACAAGGATAACAACTAAGGTTCACAAGGATCCTTTTGGATTTGGATCTTTCCCAGACTATCAGTACCTATTTACAGCTGGATTGAATGGAAATAGAGGTAAAATTACTTATTCAAGGTCACCAGACTTGCAAATGCTAACTGAGATTAGAACCCATAATCACAATTTGTTTGACAGCAAATGAAGTCATGTTAATCTAACCAACTGTCCTACAGAACCTCATCACTAGTTTTACATTGTCTTGAACAGTAAAAATTAAATTCATGTCCAACACAATAAAGGAAATTACTTACTAAACTGTCTTTTAAAACACTTTCATATATTAAACCTCTATGAGAAGAACCTCTACAATCTATCACTACTACAGCATATCCTTCAGCAGCTAACGTATGCAGCCTTAAAAATCTGCAAAATCAAACAAAATCATTGTTTTGGTTTCATTTAGTTCAGTGTATCAAACTACTTAGAACAGAGCAGTAAGTTTGACTAGTTTGTCTCTTAAACAAGGAGTAAGTATGTCAACAATGTAGTTTTCTGAGATGTCCTTTTGCATGTTCGCAATTTCCAAGACTCACAGATAGAAAAATCATTTAAGTTTCAATGCAGCATTTTGGATCTCATAGAAATGTAAAAATACTTACTTGAGCCCTTTAAAAGAATTTGAAACTAGCTGTACTTGTGGACCACCATATACAAATAATACAGTGGGATATTTTTTACCCTGTTGATAATGATGTGGTTTATAATACATTCCATAATTAGTACAACCTGACGTCGATTGGTAGTTAAACATTTCTGGAGCATGGAATTGTTGACAAACTGAAAATTATATAACCAAAACTAAGTATCTTACTGACTTCCAATATTAGTTGAGGGTATTTATTTATTAAAGTTTTTACAATAATAATAATAAGAAAAGAAGATTGGTGAAGTGACAGCCATTTCTATGCTCAATATTCAAATATAACTAGTTATGGCACTATGTTTGATCTTTCCATAGATTTGATGGATCTTTTTTTCACGTAGAGAAAATCTTTATCTTTCACAGGGAATTCTGCATCAACACAGATATAATGGTTTGATCAAATTTCCTGTTTCTGACAGATGTTTCTGATACAAAATTCACAGTTTTCAAAAGAATATTATTGTTACCTGTATGTTCCATTAAAACAGCAAGACATTTAGTAGTAATAGTATTATTATTATTAAATATAAGTTTATTAACTGTTGACCTAGGTGATTGTTGTAAACTACTATAAACACTAACATACATAGATAAATTCTACAAAATAACAAAAAATAGAATATAACATGTAAATAATATTTCAAAGCTTTGTTTCTTGCCTTATTCATGGAAATCCTGCTCTAATAAAGTTTACACCCAATTGAGTTCTATGTTCTACTTTTATTCTCCTTATTTGAATATCAAACATAGACAACAAAATACAGTGTGGTGGGTGGAGAATTATGCTATGGCAGTGACCGACTCTTTTTTTCTTTGTCAAGGTATCTTTAATCCATGAAGCAGCCATCAGGTAGGTATATATATATAAATAAAGTAAACTTACAGAATCCATAGTAACAGAATGGCTATAACCTAACGTTGTTAGTCTGATAGGTTCACCTGGATTGGTATATGACACATAATATCTGAAATCACAAAAGGAAATTTTAGTATAATGCTTGGATAAAAATGGAAAATTATGTAGTATTTCAAAAATTATTAGTTTCTTAAAATACGGCAAATAATAAAGGATTGAATTGGGTGAAGATAATTTCTCAACTCTGTACTAATGTTTGACTTTGGGATTACACTTTTGCGAGAATATGGAATATGATATGATAGAACAAAGACATCTGACATTGTTCCCCGAAAGCATTCAACCAAATAGGGTAAACTTACAAATGTGTCTCTAAAGGTGTATCTTTAAGGCCTGTAAAATATACTATTTTTCTCTCTTCATCAATCCATACCTATAAAAAAAATCATCTTTCATACTACGTACCATGGACAATATTTCATTTTTTTAGGGTAGTTCAGGAAATCTTGGGGCCCTACACTTTAATAGTCTATTGTTCCTATTCAAATGAAATGAAATGAAATGAATGAAGTTTAACGTCCTACATTTTTTCATATTCAAAACTATATTATAGCTTTGTTCATTGTTATATTATCAGTTTTTCTCATTTGGGCTTTAGAGATCAAAACAGTTATAGTGTACAAAATCATACAAAAATAAACAGTTAGTAACAGTGAAATACTTACTGGTAAAGATAAGACCTCCCAGTCACCTTGAGTTATCTGTTTTTCTTGTAATTTATTACATTCTGGACATTCTAAAGTAAATGATAAATTGAAAAAAAAATAAACTGAAATAAATGATAATTGAAATATTTGTTTTTGAAAAAAGTTATGGACATAAACATGACAAGATTTGGTAAGGAATAAATGTCAATACCTAATAACTGTTCCTTACCTGGTTTATCATCATATTCCATACTTTGATTAGAAGAATTTAAACTAGATGTTGTAGAATGTATGATTTCACTTTGTATATAATATAGATGTCTATAGCCAGATTGTTCACTAGACCAAATAAAACTTAAACTATCTTCAGTACATTCTGATGGTAAAAACTGTAAGTTATCATGGGTCTGAAATAAACAGAGATAAGATAAAAATACTGTGATTCTGTTTGAATATTTCTAATAACATATCCTTCAGGATGGATAGGGCACATTAGAGTATCTTTCAAATATTTATTAAATTTGTCAAGCAGAACAAAAATGAATATCAGTCTGGCTATTACCTCGGTAATAACATAAATTTCTCACTAAAATAAATATATACCACATAAACAATTCTAGCTTTGTTGACTCTTTGAAGAGAAAGTATCATTTCTATAGTTGATTTCAATAAGAATTCAATTAAAAATTTCAAGGTGATTTTGATTTTAAAAATGCTATACTACTCTTCAACATTATCCCAACTTACATTAATCCAGATGTGTGAAGTTTCTTGGTATAATATCTGAATAGGCTGTAGATTATCAGTACCATTAGACATATCAATATCAGATTGTACTGGTATAAAATTATCTATTGGTATCAATAGCAACACACTTTTCTCTTGTTTACGATCTAATAGATGACTATATATACTGTAAATAAATAGATAATAAACTTCTTTAACAATTCACCTGGGATTAACTCTTTCACTATGGCTAGTAGTAGCAATTTTCTAATTCACAAAAAGTGATTAAGCTGAATAGATATTGGATTACACAGAATCTTCTGTTGATCAGTCCCACTTCGGAATTAAGAATTTTGTATCAACTGATATAAAAAAAAATATTCACTTACTATTTGCCACAAGGTGTCCAGCCAGCTCTGACAATATATTCATACCAGGGAAATAATTCACACAGTGGTTCTCTTAGTTGTTTTTCTATCATAGTATCTAATATCTATAATCAAAACAGATTGATATACCAAATATAATAACAAAAGACTGTGAAACGACTATTGCATCACATAACTTCATACACTGAGAGTTAAATAACTTGAAGTTCACTTTATGAGGTTTTTTATTTACACTCAGTGCAAGGTTAAAGTACACTTACCATTCCACGGCCATCTACTTCAAACTCTAATATCTTTAAACTACTTTTGGCATTAGTTGTACCTGCAATTCAACATTATTTATTATTATTCACAAGCTTTCTCTAACCTCAAGTAGATCTTTCTTATAAACACAATGAATTATACATATGAATTCTCCAAATCTAAAAAAATAAATGAAATTCTACCAACCTGCACGAGGGTATCGATATTCATCAATACCATGATCTTCTGTTGATGGAGCGAATAAATTTAAAACCTCAACTTCGGATTCATCTACTTCTTCATATAATACTTGGTATGTTTTAACTGAGGCTGAAAAACATATACAACTTGTAACCTGGGCCAGCGCTTTCATGAGTAATTGCTGAAAACCAATGTACGCACATCTGAGATCTGTTCTAATCCAGTACAATCAATACATGTACATTTTTCTTTTAATTTATATGGTACATTCTGGAGGTTTACCTGAGGTAGAGGGAGTGTAGGATGGTTTCCACCAATATCCAGTATGTCTGTCAAATTCTTCTTGAATAACAAATGAAGGTACACCAGCACTTAAAGGATCTGTAGATAACTGACCAGTGCCTGAAGTTATATTGAATTATCAATGACAAGGGTGTATCCTTGGTAAAGATAACAGTGTTCCTATTGGTGCTTTTTTTAATTCGGCAAGATGATAATTTATAATTGGTTTTTGCCTTAGATATACAGATGTTTGTTGTATTATGCAAAGAAGAAGTCTCATTGCCAGTACACTGGAGATGCTTTGATACAATAACAGACAGAATAATTCCCTCTGTTTCTATATTCTTGGAATAATAATCCTCTCATTCACTCTTTAATCTTGAAGAGTTCAATTTGATTTTTCAATTATAACAAACAGAGTTATCATTCTTACCTTTATGTGCAAACGTAAGTCTTTTTTCACACCCAGTCTGAAGATTGGTCACCCAGACATCATTATCATGAATAAAGGCAACTAAATCCACATCAGTGGGACAGATTTTAGGATCCATTCTAGCACTGTGACAGAAGGTGTTGATAGGCTTGGGTGCTATATTCCTTGGGGCTTGCTGAAAAGTGACCGAACAACAAAATTACTAGTGAGATAATAAAAGTACTGGTAAACAAAGCTTTCATAGTCTCATATATTTCTCAATGAATTCACTTTCTAGTTGACCGCACTTTCAAATACGTAGCTATGCATAGGTTGATGTACCCTTAACCAAAAATGCAACATTAAAAAAAAATGTCATGTAGGTTGCTGAAGAGATGTTAAAAATTATTGTTATCAATCTGAAGAACTTACCACATTTCCTATATCACTACACTGATATAAATTATTATTAGCAGGGAAGACAAACAAGGCCTGATGTTCATTAACATCAAATGATGTAATACCATATAACACTAGTCTTTTTCTCTCTCTCATTAACTGTTCTTCACGTGATAACTGTCCTTTTCCTGATGCTGTTTCAAACGATTCTAATAACAGCTCCCAATCTAATATTTGAGGCACAAAATCACCTTTCTCTGTCTCCTCATGGCTTGGTAGATCCATAAACAGCAGTGTGTTTTCTCGACTATGTTTAGGAATACCCAAAAAATAAATCCTAGTCCTTGTACCATTATCAGTTTCATAGTTACGAAATACAAATGCTGAAGGTATTGTGCTCTTTAAGTGTGACAGCAGTCTGGTGGAATCTCGAACAGATTTTCTCAACTCATCCCAGGACTTTTTGCCAGATTTATTTGTCATTGTAGGTGAACTTGCCATCACATCAAATGCATCAAGTGTGACTTCAGATGCCATATCAGTTCTGCAATAAATTAACTGTGAAGTTACTAAGTGCAGTTAACAACATAGTTTTGAAGTCTAATCTGATCTACAATAAATTTTATTTTCTAAACAATTCAAGATCAAGACTAAGAGGAAGTTTTAGATGACCAAATATTAGGATCTACTTCTATCACTATCACTTAAAAAATAGTCACGCTAAGATAATGATCTGACCTCCAAACAGTTAAGAGGAAAGATGGAGACACTGAAAGTGCTGGCCATTACATCAGCATTAGGTCGTGTTTAGATATGACCTATCATTATTCTGTATTGCATTCGAAGGCCAGAAATGAGCTTAGGTTGAGTTACACAATTAAGAATGATAAATCTATGAGTTTTTCTACATGACAAGGACTTAAATATGTCTGATATAGCTTGATTTTTTATTACACTAGAAACAAGTCAATATATTCAGCAAGGTTTAGATCTAATAAATATTGCGATCGTATTTGTTTTGTGCTTGTACTTGTTTGTAGACAGTGCATCAGGCAGTTACTATTACTAGTATTAGCACATGAATCAAAAATCAAAACATTTTGGAAAACCCCTTACTCGTAGATGGAAATTGCGACTCTTATGAGTTTTTATCTGGCCCAAAATAGGACAGTATGATCTTCGAAAGAACGTAGAGAATAGCAGCGAATAGTAGAAATGTAACTTGTAGTTGTAATTTCTTGTTTCACTCCAACATTTTTATTATTTCTTCATCAAGGCAGCCATTGAACTGCTAAACTTCCGGTTGAAAAGTGTAGTCAAAGGGACGTAACTCTATTTAAGAGAAATCCAGACTACAGCCGTTTCAAATCACGCTTTCGTAGTGTGAGATAGTTAAGCTTCATTTATTGGTTAATTATTGTCTTGCATAAATAGTGTGTATATTTAATTCATTTTGGAATACTAGACAAAGGTTTCACTCGAGACAGCTTTCTTACAAGCTGTGGACAGTTTCTTTTAAGAAAAAAAAAATTATCTTAAATTCATTTTAATCTGTACATTCATTGACAATAAAATAAATATTCATATAACAATAAGTGACATGAAGATGGAATAACAAGAATTTTAGCATGAAGCAAATTCAAAATTTGATTCTTTTTTTTACACTTTTATTGGCCAAATGATAACTTTGATGTGATATTATTTAGAATAGTCCTTTAAGAGTTTCAAGTTTTGGTTGGTTTATGTGAAGGTTTTATATCATAATATAAGAAGAAGATTCAAAATGTTATGCAACATAAAACAGAAATCAGCATCTATTCCACCATGTTATTAATGACTCTCTCCTTTCTTTCCAGCAACCTGAAATTATAAATAGCAAACCATCAATATATATCTTCGACAAAAATAATTAGGAGTTAAACAGAGATTCAGGTTACCACATGAAGATTTTAGCAATTATTTTCTTTCTCAAAGTAACAAGTATCCTTCATCTTTCCAAGCTTTGTCGCTAGCTGAGCGAATACATTCATTGGATTCTTTCACACTAGGCCAAAATAAGCGAAAGTTTCTATCAAATAACTCTAGTGTTACTCACCCTTTTAAAATCTGCCATATTAGTTGAACTAACTGGACTACCAACAAAACCAATATAGTCTACTTGAGTTACTTCCCCTCCTTCTTGATTATCTTTTATAAAAACCTAAAAATAAAGAGCAATTAATTCCTGTTAAGGAAAACAATCAATACCATGCAGTGTACATAGGGTAAATTTTGTAAGGACAGAAGCCCTTTTTGTCCTTACAAAATTTACCCTATGTACACTGCATGGTATTGATTGTTTTCATCAACATACAATTCACAAAAGAGAATCAATAGTAAATTTATCATACTATAGAATATAGTATTTACTGGTATAAAAAGATCATTACTTACTGTTAATGTCTGTACATTCTGGAATTTCACAAATCTTAAAGATACCAAGCCTTCTGTTAGGTCTTCTGGGTTTAATCTGCAAAATACACATTCCTCTTTGATTAGTGTGACAAATTATACACTTCAAATATTAATACACTCTTTATTCAACTAATATTTCACTAAATAAAAAAGTTTTTAAAGCAGTCTGTATCTTCATACAATAACACATTTCAGGAAACAAAATAAACAATCACTAAGAACTGTCTTTGCTTAACTATCAGATCTTAAGTCAACCCACTTCTACTTTGGTAACTCAAAATGAGTCTAAGAAAAGGCTAAAGACTTACTCTACTATTTGTACAGGTTTCATAGACTCTGCTTGATCAAAATCTAATGTATGTGGTTGATTGATAAATATTTTCAATGTTTTTGGACCTTTATCTAAAAACAAAACAAAACAATGTTTCATAGCTTAGAAAAATAAATAATAAAAAGATAAAATATGCACAAGCATGTGTCCAACTAGTTTACCATTAAAGTTATAGAATCCAGTATTTGTCAAATGAATATCATAATTTCAATTGTTTTGCTTTGAGATGAATTGAGGAACACAGATAACAGGAACCCGATATACATGTCAAATTCGCCATTGTTACAATACCATTGAAACATCTCTTGACAGCCATCAAATATTATGAAACATGTATTAAAATAAATGTTGAGCAAAATATACCTTTTGGTCCTTGTACTTTCATAGAATGTATTTTCACTGCCTGATTGAAAGCAAACTGAATAATTATCTGAAAAAAAATATCAATTGATAATCATCTACTTTTTGTCAAAAAATATGGCAATTGGATGGTTAATATCTTGAAATATTCCTTGAAAAACAATTGGATAAGAACTTAAATTTGGATTACAACATAATAAGATACCAATAAGTAATGGAATCCATTGAAGGCTGATTTCTTTTTAGTTTTTGAGTTATTCTTTTACCTGTTCATCACAATCTGACTCTAAATATCCACCTTTTGTCGTTAAAGCATGAGTGTAGGGGTGTTCATCACTGTCATTTAAACATTCACATTCTGATTTCAATAAGAATGATGATAAATCCATCTGAATTAGAAAAAAAAAATACCCTATCAAACTACCATTAACCAACTCAATTTTAAAGGTACATTTACACTACAAGAAGTAATATTCTTCCAAATCACCTTATGGATCATAATCATCCATTCTTATCAATATGTACAATTTGAAGTGAAGCCCATTACTTCATTTAATATGTAACTAAGGCATGTAACTCATTTATGGCTTTGTATACCAACAATAATAGTCATTAATCTTTGGATTTTGATCCACATTGAATGACACTCGATGTCCAACAACCAATATTTGACATCCTATAGAAGCTTGTAATTGTAAGAGATTTGAACTCAACTGGCAAATAAGACAATGCGACATGTAAAAATAAAAATCTTACATGTCCTTTAACTGGAGCAGCATCTTCTTCCCCTTCTTCGTCTCCATACCAATTCTTTATTTTATCTTCTAAACTAGCTGAGTCTGAACCTCTCAAAGAATCTATCTTAACTTTATTACGATAAAATATAAATGTTGGCATAGCTGATACACCTTGTGATTGAGCTGTTTCCTGAAAACAGAAAACAGTTTGAAATACAATAAAATTTATAAAATTAAAAACAATAACTTATAGAGTCCTAAACTCTAGCAGCTGGATTGGCTTCAAGATCAAAGTATCTGAACATCTAAGCCCCTCCTATGTAAATTCAATTTCTTTTTTTTTTTTTTCAACTTTCAACTTAAATTAAAAGTAGTCCATAAATATATCTATCCTGATGATGTAAATTCGTTCCAAAATGCATGAACAAAGCGTATGTTGTCTATCGTATATCCAATTCACTTACTGGACATTTATCAACATCTACTTTCAAAAAGACTGCTCTGGGATATCTACTGCTAAATTCTTCAAATATTGGTGCTATTCTCTGACATGGTCCACACCTAAAATAAATTCAAATTTACAAACAAATAGGCTGAGAGGCAAAGTGTTGTAATTTCAGTTGTACAAAAGTAAATAGTACTACTAGATTACTAGGACTACTAAAACTATATAATATTCATGGGCCACTTTGTGGGCAAATGAAATTGGATACAATGAATCATCGATAGGTTAGTTGGATGGGAAACTAAATCTACCAACATCAGTAAACGTGCACCCAAACAATGTCGATTATGAATCAGAATACTCACCAAGTAGCGAAAAAGTCTACTACAACTAATTTTGGTCCAGCATTTGTCAGTTCTACTTGAAACTGACTATCGTCAGTCAAAGCCCTCACAGTTCCAGTCATTCTTTATCAATTTCTAGGCTTTTATTTACAATTTTTGACAAAAATAGATTTCGCGTGTAATGCTAATAAAGGGGGATAACTCTAAAGTGTTAAAAGTTAGGATTTGGTTTCAAGACACATATAACGGAACGAAAATATCCAGAACAATCCAAGGACGATTATAAATCCAGTACAGTCATTTCTATCATAGCCAAGTCTAATTGGAATTGTTATTTTGGAAACGACCTAATAAGATAGTACCTTGGCATAGACTGTCATGAGTATGAATTTATCTGGATTCCAAGCTTTGAGTTTGAAAGTGGGTTAAACAGGATATCTCATACCTTACTTTAAATTCTTGTTTAAAAACAATGTGAATCACTGTATTATAATTATACTAGTCATTTATCAGGTCATTAAGACCTATTTATCCTGATAAGGTCAAATTGTTCAGTGTTAATCATGGAGGATCAAGCATAAGATTTTACAACCATTAGTAATCTTCAGAGAACCTTTTAATGGACTGCAGATGTTAAAACTAATTCTGTTAGGATAGGAGGACTTAAATGGCTTGTGCTGGCATTGACTTGAAAATGTACAGAAATGCCAGTTGTGTTTAATCAAAGAAAAACTAAACTCCACGATAAAGGAATAAGTTTTAATTGCTCAAGAAAATTAATACACATTTATTACAGAGGTATTTGTAATGATTTCATATAAATTGTGACAAACAATATTTACATCTTTTGGTAATTTTGGTAATTTGGTAAATTATTATGATGGAATTTACATTGTTGAATAATTTTATTGAATAATATCTGTACACATTTAAAAGATAAATTGACCTGTACAATTTTTTTTAACAAGCAGATGTAACAAATATATTTGAATAGTGCACAATATTTTATACCTAAAAAAAGCTTTTCAAACTAGAAAGCGTGCATTATAGACAGGGACAAACTTTTGGAGTTTTTTCTCCATGAGTTTCCCCAGTCTGCCATTCTGTTTTTGATTGCAATTGGGTCAAAGCAGCTAATATTCACAAATTATTCAGCTTCAAATTGTTTTTATATTTATCCAACAAAATATTAATCATATTTTCATGTACTTTTAAGCTATACACATATGAACTATGAAAGTACCCCAGTGTACAAAATATTCGAACAGATCAAATTTTTTCAAGCAAAAGATGCTAGCTATGATGTGATCAAAATTTGTTTACATTAAGAGACTTGAAATTGCTCGTGCTTTATCAGCTATTTAATAAAAAGTTAAACATTTAACTAATAAAAATAAAATTTTATAACATAGTGCAGTAGATCAAATGATATATAATATAAACTAAAGAAAAATTATTTGTAATAATATTTTGTCATAATAAAATCAGAATTGATTGAGAGCATCAGGTTCATACCAGGCTTTATTTAGCATTAAACCTTCATAAATAATCTACTCTGGATTTCTTTATAAGAAAATCAAAGTCAAAAATAATTTTTCTTTCCACCGAGATGTTTGTCCTTCAACCTTTAGCCTTGTATCTATTAATAATACAATAAAAATAATCAAAACTCAAACCTATACTAGAAAGTTGTGTAAAAGAATTTGAGCAAAACTTTTGATGGAGAGAAGAAGCTGAGCCAAGACATTTTCATTTATGAGCATGGAATGATATAAAAAAAATCTCATCTAGTTTAATTTCCATGATGGAGACTTTGTGACATCTATAATATAGAAAATATAAGAATATTGAATGATAGGCAAAAGAAAATGTCGACAGTGCATATTTTCATCCATTGCTAATCAAATCATTCAAAGCTAAAGGTCGAAGGGAGCTCATCTAATTAGAGTATTGTACACCCTGGACTCTTAGAATCAGTGATGACTTTGGGCTCTAAATTTTGTTGTGCTTCTCTGATGGCTTCAGCTACCTGAAATAGAAAAAAAAAATTTCATTCAGGTGGGTTCATATATTCAAAATTTTCTCTCTTGGTTTTATGTGGTTACATGCTTTTGAAAACATTAATGGAAGGTTTTTGATGAAAAAAGTGTCCCAAAATCAATTTGCCTTCTGTAAAGAAAAATTTCAATGAAAAATTGTTTGATGGTTTAATGGAATAAAATATATCATAGGTAAGATCAGATCAAGTTAAAATGTTTCAAACTAAATTAAATTAACAACATACATCTTTTGTGATTGGGAAACCTGATAAATTCAACTTGGAGAACACCAATTTACCATTGATAGTAACTTCAAAGCTTGCTGTAAAAATAACATAACAGAATACATATCTTGGAAATATTTGGGAATTAAATAAAATTAAATTGAGAAATATGGAAACAGAAAAAAAAAGAATGAATGGAAATATGTCTTCTCTGAACATCTATTCCTTAGAACACAGACTGTTATGTCTTTGAAACACTGTGGTTAACTATTCGGTACTTAATTTTGAGTTCAAACTGAGCACACTCACATCTTTGCCCCACACCACCATTGATATGAACCTCGGATGGTGAAAACTGTGTCAAGAGTTCTTGCCTCAGTTCTCGGTACCGAGGTTCGTAACCTCAGGATCCACTGAAATATAAATAAAAAAAATCAATTCAGGCCCAACCAATAATGGAAAGCAACCATATAACTTAAGATAAATATCTGAATTTTGGTGCCATGATTAATGTTACTTCAGGACAGGTACCGGTATAAGAGGTAAGTTAAGCATTTGACAACAAAGCCAACAAAATAAAACTCTTCATATATACAGTGGTGTAACCTATTTTCGTGGATATAAGGATTCAACACCGAATTTCATCAAAGTTAAAAAAACAAAAAAAAAAAAAATTTAGAAGTGTCCTCAAATATTCTACAAAATAATTAAAATTGGTTTATTTCGATTTTCTTAATGAATCCTTCACTTTGACCTATATTTCATGAGCAACCAACTCGGTAACGGCGGCAGAATGCGTCACCTATTTTCGTGTACAATGTTTGATCTATAAATAAGTCGAGAAAAATACGTTGTATAGATACCGGGCGGAATAATTAACTTCTCTTAGTATTTATCTTTAATATCAATTCATTATAACTAGTGACAATTCCTTCAAAGAACCACGATTTTGAAAAAAAAATTGTGACTGACAAAATAAGATACGTAGCGTGATTTATTGCTAAAAGTCAGTGAAATAACATAAGAATACGGTCCACTTTGTGTTCCGTAGAAATTTTCCGCTGACACGGAATCTGCTAGTTGATCACGTGACTTCATTCGTTGGACTACATTCTAGCAGACGACACTTGGAATTCCGATTACCGCTTGGGATTATAAGGAAATTCGACCGATAAAAAATGGTGACGTTTGGTAATAACTGAATTCCGCCATTTTGTATTTGTCAAAGTATACATTAATACATTTTACCTTGCTTGAAACTACTGGATTCATTCAACTAACTGATATTGTAGAGAAAACCCATGTTTATCAAAACAAACTAATGCGGAGGTCGCGCAAGGTCGCTCATGTAAATTATTAATCCTTTCCGGAAATCCACGAATAATAGGTTTCCACGAAATTAGGTTACTTGACTGTATATTTCAATGCTATAGGCCTACTGTATAAGCTTAGCTATTATAATCTTTGATATAAAATCCATTTCTTGACAATAGTTCCATTCAAATTGAAATTCTATAATCTTCAATTGTAAATTGTCATTGTTTACTTGGTTACTGCTGTACTGTAGACTGAAGCCCGTAGGTATTCTTAAATAGACATTTTTTTGTGTAGATCTAACAAATCTACTTCGTTAAAATATTAAAACCTTTGAAAAATAAATTAAGGCCTAAATGGGAACTATTGGATAATACAAGTTTAACTACGTAGCACTAATAAATTCATTAACTGAATCACAACTTAAATAAAAATTTAGACCTTGTTTATAAAATGAAAATCAGTTTACCAATATTCAACATAAACTTCTACAACTCCCATTTTAGAACTACAAGATGTTTTCTAATTCTCAAACCTAAATACGTTCTTTAAGATCTTCTTTTTACAAAACAGAATGTGTTTATAAACAGTGTTTGTTTCGTTATCCAGTCTTTAGAAGGAAGGGAAATAACTCTACCATTAAGAAAACAAGAGTTTCCCCCTTTTGACCATAAAATTGTTTTGACATTGGTTGCATTGACTGCAATGACAAGGCCGAGGCTTTTTTATTAGAGAAATGTTCAAATTTGATATAAAACAACTTATTAGTAGTAGATCTAGGTCTGATAGGGCTGAGAGAGGCAAAGGTCAATAGTCGATTAAACATGTGCCTTCCTTGGGCGTGAGAAATGAGAGGTGTCTCACTTAGACTCCGCCTTAGTCTTAAGGGACAAAGCCCTTTGAGGCATGGGGTCTGGGTCTGTTCTCGGACGGATTATCCGGATGAGATATTGACATGTTAATGCGCCGATATCCAATCTGTATATCATGTGTATATCATGGAACGTATTGGGCCAGCTTATTATGTCGAGCTAACAAGGGCGAAAGTGTCGATTCTCTCTGAAAATGGGCTATCAATGTATTGCCGGATAATTTGTTAGGCTGTATAGTTTAATATTTATTATAGGGCTACCCACACTAAACATAGCAGAGATACATGAATTTTGAAATAATTTTATTTTTATGTACATTGATTCTGAACTGGTTAGTCTTTTTATGTTGTTGGCGGTTTTGGAGTACGAACAGCTTGTGGAGTAGGTATCAGGAATGGAACAAGTTCTTGAAATAAAAAATAAGACAATGGGAATACATATTTGAAAGCTTTAAATGCGTCCAAAACATGATGGAAGCTGAAGACTAGATCACATAGTTTACACAGAGCAATTTGGTGTTTCGAAGCTCAAATTTAAGCGAAGTGACGATTAAAACTATAAAGAACCAAATACAATAATAAAGGCATAATCTTTGGCGTTTCTATGAATCATTTAATAGGAGGGTCGAATAAGGGGGGACATAGCCGTCAAGGGGCTCCCACTGGCTTCCCGTATAAACGATAAGAAATTTGAAAGAAGAACATATCTGTATCTGTAAGAGACTAAAATGTGTACTCACTATCTTGACAGAATTTACATGTAGAACGACAATTTTCATCAGTCCAAGAGTAGTATTTTTTATCTGTACAAATTCTAGAATCATATTGTGGGCAATTTGGTAGCTTATCAACACAGAGTCTTTTAGATTTGGTTACACCTATAAAAAATGATAGATATAGTATGAATTTAAGATGGTATTATTAAGATTTGCATGTCGATGTGTTAACATGTATTTAGGAATTGAAACCTTTTTCAGGTTCAGAGTTATTGACCAGCATGAGATTTGGCAGCAGTCCAACCTGATCCCCGCGTTCACGTCAAGATGTGATCTAAACGTTATTACAGTTTTAATATTTCATAATGCTCCAATATAGTCAATTATTTGGGTCTTAGATAGCTGTAAATATTTATTACTCCGACCTGTTGAACAGAATCCACAATATTTTTGACAGTTGTCTGTGGCCCAGCTTGCAAAGTCTCCTGTACAAGCTTTTTTACCATAACGTTCACACACCACTTTATCAAAGCAATCTGCAATAAAAATACATCTTCTTTTTGTAGTAGCACATATTGAAATTTACATAGGCTACTTATTACATATGATATGTGTAGGTTTTTAAAAGCAGAAACCAGGTTTCGATCCAAAAGTATGGAAGTATATAAGTATATAAGCTTTGAAATATATTATATTTTGGAAAAACGCACGAAGAGGCCCCATTCAATAAAATATAAATGTAAACAGTTGTTGGGAAAAAAATGTCAAGCGCACAAATCGACAAAGGAGTTGGGACAAGAAAGTTTTCTTCTTGTGCAATTTCTCCGGGTGAAATTTTGCCCAGTGGTAATGGTTTGATCTCCTAACGCTTGGTTGTATAATTGCTGACAGTTCCACTTTACACGTGTTTGATTCAGTTTCTTACCGACTGGTGTAAGTGTAGTGGTCATTAAATCTAGTTCAGCTAGAACTTGCTCTGAAAAAATATAATATCTTCTATATAGGAACCTAGCATATGGTGAGGTTTGGAAACTGGAACAGATAAACAAGATTATGACCGCGGTCAATCCTTATTTGAGCCCGCCTATGACGAAGTAGGCCTACTGTGGTGGGTGGTGTTAGCGAGCACATAGCTAATATAGGTGGCTTGCTTATATATCATAGAGACTAAGAACAACGAGTAAGCACTAAAGTTCTACAGCATATTGATCCCCAAGGGTAACTAACAACATAAAACCCTCGCAAACTCTTTATGGGTTTTAGCTCACCTGGACACATTCTGCAAAATCGCCTGCATTTCGCCTTTGCCCAGCTTATAAAGCTTGGATCTGTACAGATTGAGGTAGTATAGAGATCACAGCCTTTCTCGACATCAGTACATGTCGGTGGTTTCTCTGGTTTGCCTGAAAAGGGAAACATTATTTAGTTCTTTTTTGTCATTAGCTTATAAGTTTCAGACTGTAATCTACCAAATCCTAAGTGTGTAACAATGGCTGATCACCTGGCATCACATCAATCCAGTTCCATAATGTGGTACTATTTTCAGATGGGGTTCATTTTTGGTATTTCCCAGCTGTATATCCGCCTGGTTCTAGTCAAAACAATAGCATGTATAATTGAAAATTGCTACAACCCACAAAACGTTGCCTGAAATGGTCCCTTTCTAACTTTATTTAAACGTACTGTACATGAAAATGCTAGATTACATAGCATCTTGCCATGGCACTGCGTGAATGGCTTAAACGGTATGCTGGTAGTCTTCCATTATCATTCTTATTTTGCTTATACGCAACATCTTACCTTGGCAGAATTCACACGTCTTGGCACAGTTTTCTCTTGCCCAGCTTTCGTAAGGCTTAAAACAGGAGGCTATACCAAATTCTTCACAATCTGATATTTTGTCTGTACAATCTAGGTCAAAGATAATGTAAACATTTTTCTCTTGTATTGGAAACAGTACTTAGGTAACAATGCCGTTAATCTGACAATCTTCGACGATATCGCATGAGTTTTTTGGGGACGTGTCACGGGATGTTCAAATCATTTTATTCCTGAGACACTTAGTCTTCCAAGCAACTCTTGCAAAATCAAGACGAAAATCTAGACTAGAAGTCAATCTATTCAACAAGTCAAATTCAGAATGCTTGATATTACTTTAGTAATGACGGTGATGATTTAAGAGGCTTACACATACCATTGTTATACCACGCGTCTGGTATTTATCCTTACACTGGATACAGCTTTTTAGTGGCCCAATTTCTCAATTTCAGATGCAGCACAACAAAGGCAGAAGAACGTGCAGATCTGATAGTAAATTAGGAAGGCTCGTGTTTACAATGGGTTGTTGCTTTTATGGTATCTTGAGGAAAATTTATTAAATTAGTCAATATTTCCCTTCACTTACTTTGATCATAAAAACCTGTTGGAGTTGGTGGAATTCTGTATGTTACTTCCTCATAGCTGAACTCAGCAGATACAGTGGACACCAACAAACACGAAAACCAGAACATCCCATAATACAAATACGAGAGGTCCATTGGTGTAAATTTTACATTCTATTTCCTAGTTAAATCTTATCTAAGACAAATTATTTTCGAAACATTATTGCCCATGGCTTGAATTAAGATAAGACCTTTAAAGCAGGTGTTAGATTCTCAGAGCACAATTTCTGAATCGTCAAAGGGAGACAACCACGTAAAAAAATAGAATATTACGTCCTACTTTTCTGCAAATGATTTGTCTAATTAAGGTGTACAACTCGTCAAATTTTGCCAACGCCGCAGCGGCATTAGCTTACTTCTTTTCATTCCACCTGTCGAAGGATCTTTAACGCATACAGCCTGCAGTGACCGGATGCTTACATGTTGGTTATAATGGTAGATACTATGAGCTACATCATCTCCATGTACTTCTTAACATGATAGAACAGGATGTCATATTAATCCTGTAAGTAACCATAGGCATGTTTTCCAGCATCTGTATAACTCTTCAATGCGGAGACATTCAGGGCGATTAAAACTACATACAGAAGCAGTCCACTTTTTATTCAGGTAACATAACAACTTATTCTACCCCAACACAAAATCGACTGCTCTTATTTATGATTTCAATAATCACCGGACGTGCACATATTACAATAACCTAATTTCATAAATCTACAGTCATAAATCTTGACATCATTTGGAAGTAATTTTAATAAATTAAACAAAGCGAAGGTAATATATGGCACAAGAATATGGACAATATTTTAAACAGTTTTCACAATGTGCATCATCGACATAATTATAATGTATATACGTTGTTCAATTTGTCAAACAAAAATCAATGGCATAATAATATGGAAATGCTGTGAAAAGAATATTAACAATTATTTTATTATCAATCACGAACCCAATCTCACAACGGATTGGAAAATAACAAATAAGCACTCCTTGTAAAGCGGTTTATAGGCGTAGTGTCCATATAGGTCATCAGCCACGTGACGCAATGCTTTAGTAATGATAATCAGTGATTCTTCATGAAAGCTCTCTATACGATGCATTGTAGTTCCTGAAGTAGCTTCTATCTTCATGTTCCCGGCTTTAACCCCCACTTTCTCCATTCTAGGAATACTTATATTTCATTCAGTTCTGAAAATATAAAATAAAAAAAAAACGTATTTCAAAACATATATGAAAAATACAACAAACATGTGGACCTAGTATAAGAAATCTTGTCATAGAGATTTGTGTCTTAAGTCTCCGTACTTCACTTCTCATTGAGAGGTCGCTTCACACAGGCCTCATATCCAAATATTGGACACCATATTTGCTAATCAGTTGTCTTCACAAGCTGTCCCGATGAGCAGCAGTAGAAAAGCCAAATAATTACATACTATATGTAGTGATAGAGCGTATGCCTGAAGATAGCAGTATAATAAGGTGTTATTATTGAACATTAAAAAAATCCGATATCAAAATACAGGTTTATGGTTAGCCAATATAAATAACTACACATTATAAACAAATGGCTTGAAAGGGAAATCGGTCATTCGTAAACATAGTTGAGATAACAACTTAATGATATTCATGACTCGAAAACTGACTTGAAGATAATCTTCTGATAACTTTAATTTTATAGATTCACTGAAACGATTGTAGCATGTACGGTAACGAAATGTGTTCTGCATACCACCCTGTTAAAATATAGGCTGAATAAATAATGTAATGTGGTCACCTAACCCACTATACTGGTCAAATTATTGATCGTTGTCTATGGACAGCTAACGCCACTAGTGTTATCTAGAATTTCTAGTTGTTAGTATGTCATTATATGGAAGGCAATCGATGTAAAAAATATCTTCAGTTGAGGATGGTTATTTATTTAGGTTTATATAAAGCGTTTTTCCTAAAAGTTGATATTGCAAATTATTTTTATATTTTCAGCTTCTGTAAAATACATTATGCACTTAGTTGAAAAACGCATTTCCGGGGTCCAGGGAAATGGAGCTGCCCCCAAACCCCCGCCACACCCCAAGACGTCAAAGCATTTCAGATGAATTTTGAACATTAAGAGGGCTAAACTTAAGTCCGATAAATTATGACCCTATCTGCAGGCTCCGACAAATGATTTTGCTGGATTGTTGCTCAAGGTCACAGTTTTTTACAAATTACTCGACTACAAAGATCATTAAAAACATGATGAGCACATTTTTAGTTTGTAAAGGGAGACAACTTGTATTAAAGTAAAGAGATATATAATTAGCACTATATAAATGCTTAACCGTTTATGACTTCACTATCGCATAAGCTACTGATGATGTTCGTCATAAAACACTTAGTTTTAGTGGAAATGCGAGGAGCACAAAAATCTTAAATAACAGTGTCCCTGATATACATACAAAGTAACCTCTTTCAAATCTCCTTAGCAAAGGGTTACAGTTAACAATGATCTTTCCTCATCATACCCAACATGGAAAAAATTAAATTTCTGAAGAAACTTGAGCGACCCCCACTGCCGACATGATCGTGGCCAATCACTTTATCATGGTTAATTTGTAAATTCGATGTAACTGTACTGTATAAAATTTCGATTTAATTCTGTGATAAAATCAAGGACCATAAAGTTTAGCCAAGGGGTAAACTATTTATCAGTGAGCTGAAAACGAAACACGGATTTTTACCGGATTTGTACACGTAATACCAAGTCTTCATATGAACAAAACTTATATCGAGTTTGAAGAAAGTAGAAGGAAAAGATTTTATACAAAAAAAATTTAAAATGGAAATTTGACTTTTTGTGAGTATGAAATGTTTTCGTAAATATCACCTTAAGGTTTTTTTGTTTTATGGATACGAATAAGGTGACGATGTGGACATTCGTAGATATGTAGTATTTATTTGTCTCTTCCCAATTTATGATATATGATTTATTCCTTTAATAACTTAAACAAAAAAAATATATGTAAGATCGTTTTCTGCAAATTAACATGCCCTTATTTGAGTTAGTTGTTCAGATTCTTTAACTTCTTCTTAACGATATGAAAGGAGTCATTAAGTATCTTTATGTTATCTGTGTTGAATATAGGACCTGATATTAGCACCGGTAGATATAGTTAGAATGAAGTCCTTGGTAGCAAGATTTGCTGCGATTATATTGGCTATGATCTGGACATTGGTAATAATTGCTTTATATCAAAGAAGTTTACGCCATCCCACACATTATCGAACAATGGCTATGGATGCACTTGTAAACAATCCGGGTAGGTGAAATTATTAAGAATAGCCAACTTCGTAATATACAAAGTTGGTTGAAAGAAACCTTATGGCAATATTGAAATACGTATGCACCAAAGCCACATTTCAGTATTAATTTACATCATAACAATTTTTCCTGTACAAGGAAGTTTTGTATTCGCACTGAGTTAGAATTTGTTCTGACGGCTTATCAAATAAATTATCCTAATAAGTATATCAGAGGGTATATTTTATTCACGTATTTGAACTTTGTGCAGAAAGTAATGATTAATTTCTAATCTACCTTCTTTCTTTGTTCCAGAGAGTGCACCATCTTCCCGATCTTCAATTCCTGTCAAAAAATCAAAAATTTTGTGCTGGGTTCTGACACAACCAAAGAATCATAAGAATGTGATGGCAGTCAGAAATACCTGGGGTAGTAGGTGTGATAAGACATTATATTTCAGCAGTGAAGCCAATGATACCCTTTCTATATTAAAGTTGGACGTTCCCGAAGGAAGAAAGCATCTACCAAAAAAAACAGCAAAAGCTTTTAGGTACTGTCACGATCATTATTTAGAAGAATTTGATTGGTTCCTAAAAGCAGATGACGACACTTTTATCGTAGTTGAAAATCTGCGAAAATTTGTGTCGAATTTTTCATCTTCAGAACCGATTTATTTTGGTCATAATTTCATGAGGTATTTCAAACAAGGATACATGAGTGGAGGGGCAGGGTACGTTTTAAGTCGAGAAGCTCTAAAAAGGTTCGTGACGATTGGTTTGGCTGCTGAAGGAAGCCCGTGTAAAGTACATGATGTCGGCAATGAAGATGTACTGGTTGGATCATGTTTAGAGAGGTTGAAAGTCAAAGCTGTCGACACTGTTGATGATAAACAACGTGAACGATTTCTACCACTGGATCCAGTCCACTACCTGCTCAAGATGTGGCCGAATTGGCTTCTTGATTTCAGTAAATTCAGGCCTAAAAAGGTTTGTTTATATACTAATAAATGTTCTGCTAACACTTTTAAACACATTTTTTTCTCTCACAATGGCCTAAAATATCTGGCAACATACTGTATAATCAGGTAACAGAAGGAACAACATGTTGTAATCATATGTGTTTTTGTTTTTCAGGGAAAAGAGTGTTGTGCTGAATATATCATCTCTCTACATTATGTTTCTCCATCCAAAATGTATCTTTATGATTATTTGATATACGGAACCAAACTTGCTTCGGAGTTTACAGTGTAGTGAAAATAAAAATATGTAGTGTTAATGTTGTTTTAAATCTGTTATAAATCCGTAATATATGGAAGGCTCACGTGACCACTTGATTATGTAAACATTCATTCGAGAAATAGCGTGGCTTACATTGTTTTGTACATAATAGTACTTATAAGCAATAATGAGATATTGCCACTGTATTTAGTTCCTGTTTCTTTATTAAATCAACCTTAAAACCTTGTCATCTTGTGATGTGAGTTAATCAAAAGGGGACTATCAAAAACACAATAGAAATTTGGCGTCGCCGATAGGATTACTTCCCTTTGACGAGAGATTGAAAGATGTCTGAAACGGCGGAATTGATCAAGTTGATGAGAGAGCAACTTGGGTTACAAGAGTGTCAACTTGTTCAACAACAACTACAGCATAAAGAAGACTTGGAGTTACAACAGCGACAACTTGTACAACAGCAACAGCAGCATGAGAAAGACATGGAAGAACTTATGAGGCTTGTTCAGCTTAAAGCTGCCACCGCTAGAAATGAAGAAAATCCTTCTTCTCCACGTACTGGCCCGAGAACTGTGGCCCGACTATTGTTCTCGTTTTTGTACTTTTATAGCGGCCAATGCAGTGCCTGACGAACGTAAGGCTCAGGTTTTTCTAAGCAACCAAACTGTTGCCGTCTATAAACAACTGGCCAACCTTGCAGCGCAGCAAACTCCGCCAAAAGATATCAACAAGTTAATGATGGAAGAAATTTTTACATACATGAAGGAACAATTTGACCCTAAACTGTTCGTGGTTCGTGAACGTTTCAAATTCTGGAGCGACATGCAAAGAAAGCCTGGTGAAACGCTACTGGAGCTGGCAGCCCGAATTCGTCATGACGCGGCTACCTGTGACTTTACTTCGATCAATGACCCCCAGGATGAAGCTCTACGACAGAGATTCATATGCTCTGTGTACAATGAAGCTGTCTTGAAGGCCCTGTTCAAGATCAAAGATTCTGGACTGACGTTTACCAAAACTATTGATGTTGCCATAGAGACCGAAGATGCGGCGAGGGTTGCCAAGACCAAGTCCGTCAACAAAGTGCACCAGAAAAAGAACAAGGGTCCACACAAGAAACAACAACATCTGTCTACTTCCACAGACCAAGAAAAGTGCTACCGATGTACAAAGACCCACAGAGCGATAGACTGTCCCTACAAAGAAGCCAAATGCCATTACTGTGACAAGCAAAGACACTTGGAAGCTGTCTGTAGAAAGAAACAACAGTACGGGAAACGCGATCGATCGCAGCCTTCCGTGAAGAAGATCACAAAAGCAGAGATCGTCAAAGCTATTCTAAGTGAAGTTTCCCAAGAAACTCCAAAATTGGATGTACTTATCCAAATCCAGGACCGTCAGTTCATCATGGAACTGGACACTGCCACAACAGGCAATTTCATAACTTTGCCGGTATGGAGACAACTTGGAAAACCGGAGCTCAAAGATGTCAGACACCGTTACGAGTCTGCCAGCAAGCACGACCTACCAGTGCTGGGAACTTTCATGAGCCAAACCAAGGATCCAGTGACTGGTAACCAGAGGTTAATTCCTACATTGTCACCAAGATTCCACATTTGAATTTGCTAGGACGCAACGCTATCCAGAGTTTAGGAATTTCTGTGGACAATGCTCTAGGACTGAGGAGCATAGAGAGTCAAGCCATGAGTGAGGATGTTTCAACTACACATCCTGAATTCCTCTGAATTCCCCGATCTCTTCAAGGAGGAATTGGGATGTCTCAAGGATTTCGAACTAGAGGTGAAGTTCAAGTCTGATGCGAAACAAGACTTTCACAAAGCACGTCCTGTTCCATTTGCTCTTCGAGATGACTTGGCTAAGGGTTATGAAGAAGGCATCGCTAAAGGAGTCTGGACACCTGTCCAGTTCAACGAATACAGAACACCAGTTGTACCAATTCGTAAAACCCCTATTTCTGGCAATTTGAAGCCTAAGTTGCGGATCTGTGGTGACTACTCAGTGGGTATTAACGACCAGCTTGAAGATCATCGTCAACCAATGCCGTTCCCAGAGGAACTGATGCAAAGGCTTGGAGGTGGATTCGGGTACACCAAAATCGACCTTGCTGATGCCTACAACCAGATAAAGCTAGCACCAGAAAGCCAACGTAGGCAGGCACTTAGCACTCACCGTGGGGTACTCCTGCAAGATCGACTTCCTTTTGGAATGCAGTATGCACCTGGTTACTTTCAGGAGATCATGAAAACTTGACTAGTAATCTATCAGGGGTTGCCGTCTTCCAGGACGATATGATAGTTAGCGGAAAAGACGCCAGCGACAACCTGAAACACTTGCTCATCCGTATCAACGACAAAGGACTCAGATGTCGTTGTGACAAGTGTCTGTTCGCACAACCAAGCGTTGAATACCTTGGACACACCTTGTCGGCTGAGGGGATCTCGAAAGGATCAAAGGTAGAAGCAGTTTTGAAGATGCCACCACCTACTGCCGTCTCAAGTCTGAAGTCTTTCCTTGGTTCAGTACAGTTTTACTCCAAGTTCATCAACAACCTGGCTACTTTTGCTGAACCACTCTACCGCCTCACTAAGAAAGTGGGGAGACGAAGAACAAGCCGCATTTGAAGAGCTGAAGAAGGTTCTCGCCTCGGACCAAGTCCAGGTACACTTCGATCCAGGCAAAACATTAGGATTGTCTTGTGACGCGTCCAACGTTGGAATTGGAGCAGTCCTGTTTCATCGCTTTCCAGATGGAAGTGAGCGCCCAATTGCCAATGTGTCAAAGACTTTGACAGCTTCACAAAGGAATCCAGAGAAAAAGTCAGAGAAAGATCCAGTAATTTCTGCAGTAATGCGCTACGTCCGTGAAGGCTGGCCACCAAAGAGTGCTGAGATCAATGAAGAAGTCAACAAGTTCGGGAAGTTGTCTGACTCACTAAACATCTGTCATGGATGTCTCGTCCATGGATCGAGAGTGGTGATTCCACAGAGTCTGCAGTCCAAGATACTGGATTTGTTGCACTTAGGACACTTTGGCATGGAACGTATGAAGCAGTTAGCTAGAACCGCTGTCTATTGGCCCGGCATCGATACAGCTATTGGGATGGCTAGCCGACGATGTGACTCGTGTGGTGTTCATCAGAACAAGCCATCCAAGCCCCCAGTTCACCCTTGGATGCTACCAGAGAAGCCCTGGAGCCGCTTACACCTGGACCATGCAATCAACTTCATGGCTTGTGATAACAGATGCTTACTCCAAGTAACCATGCATTCACCCAAAATCATCCACGTCCTCGAAAGCCACTATTTACCTGCTCATTTTGGATACCCTCACACGCTAGTCACTGACAACTCGTCAACCTTCACCTCTGAAGAATTCAAGAGCTGGTGCAAGGAACGTGGGATAACGCATCTGACAGGAGCACCATACCACCCAGCAACTAATGGAGCAGCTGAACGCTTGGTGCAGACTTTCAAGCAAGCTCTCAAGAAGTCTTCTCTGCCACCAAACCAAGCACTTCAAGAGTTTTTGATGCAGTATCGGAGAACACCAACGTCCTGTGGATGCTTCAACGTCAAGGTTATACATCATGGTCCAGTGTGGAGACGACATTGGGAAAAGTTGCAGCCACGCCATGCAACTGAGGAAAGACAATGAACCTGGTGATGTATTAAACAATATTTCTGATTTCATGACAGATCATCATCCAATGGAGATTTTAGATGTAGATCTTGCTCCACAAGCTCAGAGTCAAACCAAACCAAAGACTGTGCCATATGTTCCAGAGAACATATTGAGAGACTCTGTTTGTGATGCTAAAGTTTAGCATCTATTTTCAGTAGGGAGGTGTTGTAGGGACTGTTTTAAATCTGTTATAAATCCGTAATATATGGAAGGCTCACGTCACCACTTGATTATGTAAACATTCAAATAGCGTGGCTTACATTGTTTTAATAATGAGATATTGCCACTGTAATTAGTTCCTGTTTCTTTATTAAATCAACCTTAAAACCTTGTCATCTTGTCGCCCTTGTGAGTTAATCAAAAGGGGACTATCAAAAACACAACAGTTCAGAAGTGTCGAACTAAACTGAATTGTGCTGTGTGCAGTATACGTATGTCGATGTACAATATTTGCTAATCTAACTTCAGTAACGGATTATATCACAACATTTAAAAGCACTAGGATAACTTCTTAATCGATAGTGAGCTGGATTGTCTGATGTAGAGTCGACATTCATTCACAATCAGCAGACTGATTTTGTAAAAGATGGGAGATAACCACGAATTAACCAAAACCGATATGAAAGATTAGTGGTGAAGTCCCGAGGGACAGATTAGGATGTAATTATCTGTCCACTGTAATTCTGTGATGTATAATAATTACAGATTATCATTAGGATAACAACAATGCCATGGGCACCACTGAATTACATCAATAGTATGTACAAGCCTATTGTACAAACCAAGGTCGTCGTTTATTTCCTTCTCAGGAGTAGCCTAACAGAAAATCTTTATTTGAATGGAAAAGTTGAATAAAAATCTCATATTTACCAAGTTTTAGAATTTGTCAAGCTTTATCTTCCTATGTTGTAAACAATTGTTAATGTCATTAACATTGCAAGACATTGCCACCCAAACAAATCAAACGGGGTTCTAGGCGCGATTATAGTATAGGTCGATATAACACCTTCAGATATTTCAACCCGGTATCCCCCTGTTAGTGTTGCAGGTCCGCAGGGCTAGTCATTTACAGTGAAACGAACTTTTAAGAAATGTCTGTCTAACAATGAAGAATAACTTTGAAGTCTTCTTTCAGGATTATGTCTGCTTTCATCATTATTTCCCGCCATTGATCGCCTGACGATTCCAGTTTAGTCTCGATCTTTCAGTATAAACACAACGCTTGGTGAGATTTCTTTCTCTAAACATTTTTTAAGTTCGTATAAATACATACATATGCATAAAACATAATTTGCTAGACACATTTTTGCCGTATATTATAAATCTAACACCAATGAAGTTAATGAAGTATTAAATTAAAGGCATTTAAAGGGACAGATCGCCATTTTTAACCATCGAAATTTGAGCCTTCAAATCCTTGTGTGTTCAAAACAATTTGAA
Organism: Lottia gigantea; assembly: GCF_000327385.1. Lineage (NCBI taxonomy): Eukaryota > Metazoa > Mollusca > Gastropoda > Lottiidae > Lottia > Lottia gigantea. The sequence continues at coordinate 304,327 of NW_008709380.1, forward strand.
AACAAGTTGAAAAAACGAGTCTTTTGTAGAGATTCTGCCAGACATAGAAAAGATAGCCTATATATAGAAATAGAAAGTGAAATTCCTAGTTTGAGGCATTTTTGAGGGAATTATGCAATTTCGTACATTTCTAGAACATGTGAAGATTATTTGCATGTATTCAAGACCCAAATCAATCCCCGAAAATGGCCAGTCTGCCCCTTTAATATTATCATATAATTATGTCAATAATGATCATTTTCCAGAGTTCGTATTCGTTTCATGCACTCTTATTCAATCCTCAATCCGATTACTTCATTTTAATTAGTCTACCATTGGGCAAAATCCAACTTAATGATGCTATTTTAACACTGTCTTGTTTTAATCGTATTCCGTCACACGAAACAATTTTGTCATTTTGTAAATAAGAAAAACCCTAAGGCATAGATGTTTGTGCAATTCAAAATTTATTTACTGTTTTGGAATAATGTTATATTGTTTCCAAATGGAATCAAGAAATTTAACCAAAAACATCTGTCAAAACTAGCCTATATTTCTTCAATTAAAAACTGTCTAGAGCTCAGTAATTAGAATAGATGACATTCAAAAGATAAGAGATAAGCATGCAGTTGTCTTAATATTTGAGGGGTGTATCTAGAAACTACCTGAGGGGGCTGGAGGAAAAAGACCAAGCCCATTGAGGCCAGGGATCTGGGGCTACCAGGGGCCCCCACAAAAGCCAACTCTGAGATGAATTTGGGGCATTAAGAGAGTTTAATTTTCAGTTCAAAATGAGGCCTCAAAGGCTCGAGGGAGGCCATGGCCCAATGACCCTCCTCCTAAATACGCTACTGCATTTGCTGTACGGACTGAAATAGCCAATCCAGATAGCAGAGCAAGTATTTAGACGACCATATCCCTTTGATTCTTGTAAAAAGGAAACTGGTGCGTATACTTAATACAGTTAATTATTCGATTTTAATTCTGGCGACACTCGGCATAAGCATGTACTACATGAGGAGAATAACTATTGAGTTGTATAATTAGGAATAATGGTGATAGACAGAACATAGCAGATAACTAGAATAATAATTTGTTTTATAATGTAGAAAGAAAGACTCTATATTCAGGATTATTAATTCCATAATACAATGTGGTTATTCCATAGTAAAGGTTACTGACATATGGTTCCAATAGGAATTAGATTATTTGATGTTGTCCAAAGTCCATACAATGGTTCGAATCTTTGTAAACACATAAATTCTCGTAATAAAAATATCAAGGACTTCTGTCTACTCCATCTAAGTTTGACATTTACAGTGCACTATATCAAGTTACCAATTAATCACACCGTAATCATTACTTCTTTTATAACTCCCTGATACGGTAAATAGGCATTTAATTTAGATGATCCAAATGGATAGAGTCATATTTCAAGTGTATCCAACATCTTTAATGCCGCAGTGATACTCAGTGATAGTTATTGATGTACAATCTTGTATTTTATTGTTCGGGTTTTACAGGCCATCACTAACAAATAGCTAAATCTCTGACAAATAGTATGATAACTCATAGGATAAACGTCAGTTGTCAACGGTCATTAATAATAGATCGAAACCTTTAAAACCCTCTTGATATATCTACATCTGAAGGACATGGACAACCTATTTTTGGTACCAAAAACTGACTTAGTCATAAATACAACATGCGACAGATAAATGAAAGGGTGGATTCTTAACAGGTCATACCGTTTTACGTCATAATGTTCCGACCCTGCTAGGTCTTAGAAACACCTAGGTCCTAGTTTGAAATATGGTTAATCGATAATTATGTTAGAACAGCAGCACAGGTCACATTTTATTTTCGAATTTGAGATATTTGTGCTTAGCCTGTAAAAGCAAAGCCTAGATTGTATAATTAAACGATTTGGCACTTTTTCTATGGCATCATTTTCAGCCTTGACAGCTACTGCAATGTCATATTCTGTATCCATAAGTATTTTTTTCGCCAACGTGTGGTATTCAAATAGTTATCTTTACGACCACGAACACAAGATCATTTAAAACCAATTTAGAAATTGGAAATGTGAGCGGTTCTTTCAAAGAGCATCTCCTCTCATTTTACTAAATTATTTTCTAATTAATTGCTCAGTCTCGTCTGTCTCATTTTGTTTTTATGGTTTTAGAAATAATATAATAAGCTGTCCAACAATAGGGTCGACTTAATATATATCAAGTCTTACGATAGAGTAATTTATTGCTTAGATTTAATAGGTAACGTGATTAAAAACACGGATAACGTAGTTTACATGCCAAGATGTACTCGTAACTGGATATTGATAAAGGAAGATTTCATATTTTTGTTTCGTGTTACAAATATTATATTGTTGGTGCGCTACATGTTTAACTATTACCGAGTACCATTGTATAAACTCACTTTTTCTTGTCAAGATGGTCGTCCAAAACTTTTAAAACTGTGCCAGAGCATGAAAACCTTCAATCCGAACTACATGTAATTGACTTTATTGCCGTCACAATTATAAGGAATATGAAATCTTAATAATATCATCTCTATGTAACATAAATCCAGTTTATCTACATTTGGCGTGGACATGGAAGAATGCGTCCCATTTCGGCGTTCGTTTGCTCGGTCAGTCGATGATTTGGGACTTCAAAATTGGTAGTTGCCGATTTATATCGACCTTTCTCGTATCCAAGGTAATATCCATAGAAAAATTACAAGCAAATTTGCAATGCTTCATTTGTTTTCCAAATTTTCAACACTTTGGTGTAAAAAAACACGCTTGAAATGATGAACGATGAAAAAACTCAAATCATTCGAAGAAGTGCGTTAAATTCAAGTAAACTCGTACACTTGTCAACTATTTTTGAACTGATTCTGTAAAATTGAAAGCCAAGCTGATTTTTCAATTACAGCTCAGCTCAAGTTGTTTTACGAAGTCGGTATGAGATGGTCGTTTAGGTAACAAATTGGTTGAATCAGAGTTAATGGTGCTAGTCTTATTAAGTTATACTCCGGCAGAAATCAGTACAAGAGTTATTCCATGGAATAAGCTTCGATAACAGTTCTTTACTAATGGATGTAATATCTTTTTCAATTTCCTATGTAAACATGTAAATGAAAATGATAATCAGCTTAATAATGAAAATGTTTCCTTAAAAATATTATTGTCAGAATGAACTGTGTTTTTCATTAACATTTGGTATTGTGTTAACACTCTAAACTAATAAAATGATACAACTTTTTCTTGAATTCCACTTAAAAGAGTTTGCCAAGTTTGATCTGTCACATATAATTGTTCTTTAAATTATTTTCACTGTTAAAATATTGTCCAATACAATAATTGTAGAGTGATATAAAAATATAAAAAACAAAACCTAAAAAACATGTTATTTAATATTCATATTTCACAAGTATATAAAAATAAGTTTGAGGGTGAATAACTTGAACTGTCGCGTTTTCATCGCGAAAACTGGGCAATGAGATAGAGATGTTGCCGATGATGATGGAATTTTCAAATAATTTGATGATTAAATCCGTAACAACTACAACAGATCATCCTGGCCTATCCGGTTGCCCCGGTTTTTGGCCGATATGGTCCGTTTTCAAATAATCTGTCCAATCTGGAAATAATATAAACCCAGTAAGCTAATAAAAGAAGCAACTGAAGTTTCAAGCGATGTAATGTGATCTAAAATTCGTCCTGGAATATTCTTGCAAGTTATACGTTACAGCTTCTTTGATGTTTTTGTGAAAAACTTGTCCTTGACGATATCTCTTACATTTTTAAATACATTTCATTTCACTGTTGAGATGCTTACTGTATTATTTGTCGGCAGTAGATTACTGGATAATACCCAGTGGATTTGTTTTTAACAATGGTTTCTTTATTATCAGTTTTTAGCCTTAAAAGAGAGTAAAAACGCCATGATCAGCCAGTGAAACGATGAACACATCTAAATCACATAATTCGATTTTATTCAATTCTAAAAGATTCCCTCTGGCATAACGAACTAATGTGTTTGGATACAGTGATTAGGTGTCGTATGTTCGAATACTTCTCTTATCAATAGATCTAAAAGTAATTCTGCTTTTGATTTTCGCTTTCAGCTAAATATTTACAGCTAGTTGAATCAAGGGAAAACTGAATTATTTCTATTTCTTCTCAAGTTTAAAAACATTTAAGATGAACAACACATGGCCTTAATTTTAATGGCACAAAAAAACTATTCAGATGGCGTTTATTAAGCGTACGTGACTGTTTATTCATACGCCAACATAGACTGTTGCGCGTATATTGCAGTCACCCGTGTACACCGTCGGTCCTTCCACGATTGTTCGCCAACACTTTGGAAGACGCAATTCTTGACGGACTTTGACGAATCTTGGTGTTAGATGGTGATGAGAACAAAGTCTCATAACAGCTCTGGGGTCACAAAGATAAAATGTTTGATAAAACAAGATGCAAGCAGTTTGATTGAGTTTTAGCTATTTTAGAAGACAGAAACATATGGGGCACCCCTCGTACTAACATAAATCTAATACAATGGCCTTGACATCAATATACACTCAATGGGACTGTCTTGTCTCTGTAGATAACAAGGAAAAAGTATAGAAAAAAATACGAGCATCCTTTCGCTTTTATAGATTTATGTGGCAGCTGGAAGAGGAATAATCGGATATGTCTGGATTTTCTTCGTTAAAGAAGTTTTATGATTCTTTGTCTGGAGATGAAATCTTCTTTTAATAGTTAAAAGTTTTTATCCCAATAATCTCAGATAAAAGACTAACGAACTGACAAGATATGGAAGAATAGCTGATCTTGACGGTGGTATGATGTGTTAGGTTTTGCATTCAATTTTCGTACATTGAGACGACTTTTTGCGAAGAATACAAAATATAAAATGGAATTTTTCGTCCTACTCTTCTGCATCTAATTTGGCGACGCCATGTGGTAAATTTTTTCTGGACAACGGTATTAGCCTACTCTTTTTCGATTTCCAACTGTGGGGAAGGAGGGATATTTAACGTACACGGTCTGTAGCACACTGGTTAATTGTTCCATCCGAATGAGTAAACTTTTTCTCCATGCCAGCCCCTCCAATCTGCGTCACTGACAACCCAGGGCGAGTAGGTTAGCGAGTAAGCGTTTACTTGACCAATATATAATGTTCGGTGATTTCATGTATAATTTTTCATATCCCTGATAGCTTTAATGAGTCATAAACATAGTGATATTTTACATATCACAGAATATCAAAGACATATGTTCATGTCTGACATTTTGCCCACACAGGAATCTGGTAACATTATAATTTTATTTCATTAATTTGCATCTTCTTTTTTAGAGTCGAATTTATTTCCTATTTGTCTCTTAAAAACTTATTCTTTTGTCAAGGAACTTGTTTATTAGAAGAAATTTCTTCCTTTGGTCGACTTCACATAATTGACAATTTGACTAAATTTTGGTGAATTATGCAATTATTTAAATTGGACAGATAGGTCTAATTTAAAAAAAAAAACACCTCATGTAATTCAATTTAACGAAATTCAATTTAAGCACGGCTTTTTGCTATTGAACTACCTAATGATGAGGCAATTTTTCTACATTTTGTTATTTAAAGTGAAAGCTATGTAAATTATTTGTACTGGCATCATAAGCTATGTGGACTTCTTTATCAAGGGTGACTGGTTAAAAAAGAGTTAGACGAGGATAATAAGAGTTAAAAAGGTTAGGAAGACCTCTCCCAACTGTCCTTGATAGTAATGAGGTTTGTTAAACAAAGTTAATGATATTATCAGTGGATTTGTATCATTAACTTAGTTTTCACTGTCACATTATACAGTCTTCACTAATTCCCTATTGTGACATAATATATAGAAAAATTCTGAATAAATAAATACCATAATGTAAACGGAGAAATACACAATGTGAATGAACAAATACTGATAACCGATTCCGTGCTACAATAGCTGAATGAAGTTTGGCATACGATTGTTCCTCCATATATTATATTCTTCTGCATATAATCATAATCATATAATCATCTGCATATTAATGACTATGATGGAACACGGATGCCTCAGGCCCTTCGAAGTGAAAGAAGAATCTAACCCGGTTTCAACAAGAATCTAACCCGGTTCCAGAAAAAAGAATCTAACCCGGTTTCAACAAGAATCTAACCCGGTTCCAGCAGTACGTGTATTCAAAAATGAATAAGAAAATAAATAGGTATATAAAAAGTATTTTGAAAAAAAGAAAAAACAATTCGCCATTGAAACAGTAAGTATACATACTAGCATTCGTGTTCTCACCATAATCATTTTATGAAAGGATACAAATTTTCACTGTCCCTTTAAATTTCTAATTAGATAAGTTCGTTAAGCTTTACTGCATTGACGTAAAAACCGAAGAAATCAATTCATTAAGATGGTTTATTCTTACATCGCCTCGTTAGCTCATCCTATTGACTTATTAACAAATTTATAACACATTACCAACGATATCATGTGAATTTTTTAAAACCAAAGTCGTGTCAAAATATATTTGTAAGACCACATTAATTGATTTTGATGCTGGATTTCTATCCACATGTTCTTATCGCCCACATCTTTGTGTTCAGACTGCCGTTGTGGTTGATCTTGATAAAACTTGTATGCTTGTTAATACATTGAGGTGTATTTGAATATGTTTTGATGTCGAATGAACTACTCGTGTAGGAAGTTCTGTTATGGCCTTTATTACATTTTTAAAGCATAATGGATTATCTATGGCTTTATATTACCATTGGTAAAGCATAATGAAATATTAATGGCTCTATATTACCATTATTAAAGCATAATGAAATATAAATGGCTCTATATTACCATGATTAAAGCATAATGAAATATAAATGGCTCTATATTACCATTATTAAAGCATAATGAATTATAAATGGCTCTATATTACCATGATTAAAGCATAATGAAATATTAATAGCTCTATATTACCATTATTAAAGCATAATGAAATATAAATGGCTCTATATTACCATGATTAAAGCATAATGAAATATAAATGGCTCTATATTACCATGATTAAAGCATACTGAATTATCAATGGCTCTATATTACCATTATTAAAGCATAATGAAATATCAGTGGCTCTATATTACCATGATTAAAGCATAATGAAATATAAATGGCTCTATATTACCATGATTAAAGCATACTGAATTATCAATGGCTCTATATTACCATTATTAAAGCATAATGAAATATCAATGGCTCTATATTACCATTATTAAAGCACAATGAAATATTAATGGCTCTATATTACCATGATTAAAGCATACTGAAATATCAAAGACTCTATATTACCATTATTAAAGCATAATGAAATATAAATGGCTCTATATTACCATTATTAAAGCATACTGAATTATCAATGGCTCTATATTACCATTATTAAAGCATAATGAAATATCAGTGGCTCTATATTACCATTATTAAGGCATAATGAAATATCAATGACTCTATATTACCATTATTAAAGCATAATGAAATACCAATGGCTATATATTACCATTATTAAAGCATAATGAAATATCAGTGGCTCTATATTACCATTATTAAAGCATAATGAAATACCAAATGGCTCTATATTACCATTATTAAAGCATAATGAAATATAAATGGCTCCATTTAAAGCATAATGAAATATTAATGGCTCAATATTACCATTATTAAAACATAATGAAATATTCACATCTTTATATTACCTATATTAAAGCATAATGGAATAGTCATGGCTTTACCCTTGTAAGGAATAGTGACATATCCATGAATTTGTAATACCTTCATAAAGGCATAATAAAATATCCATATTTAAAGTAAATTGATTTGCAAATCGTTGGTTCCAGACGATACTAAGAAGATGTACCCATACATGCTTGACAAGACAATCTTATCAACCCCTATCCTTATTTATGTATTTCATCAGTATAAAAGAATCAGGTTTTTTGAAGAACAATAACCATCCTGTGTGCTCAGAAGTCCATGAACTATTCTGATTAAATTTCCTGTTCCTGATCGAATTTACTTCTATAAATGATAATAATAACCACATTTTGAATGAAAATATCTATTTAATTGCTCAGAATAGAGATGTGTTTCCGGAGTTTCTATCAACAAAAAAACATTATTGTCATGCACTGTTTCAGTTACATGGGGGTATTGAAGATCCCAATTCCTATAGATTGAATAGATTATATACGTCTTATATTGCTGGGACTAATTAATCGAAATAAAAGTTGTCATTTATTATTATTAAGTCAGCAGATAAAGACTATAATTTCCATTTTTCACAAGATCACAACTTGCGGTTTTTAGGATATTTTCTGCGGGTAAGTCCGTGGTGAACGATGGATTAAATACGCGTCCATGACTTGTAGTCATTATTGAAGCTACTTGAATACTAAAAGTCTCCTCATTACCAGTCGATGGTTGCGAATAATGAAAGTGCCGATGAGTTCCGAACGCAACTCACAACCCAGTAGCATAAGAGTTGCAACTGGTGATCGCTATGTTTTGATGACTACTTAAGTAAGCTAACGACTTCAGATTACCGTGATGAAAACTAGGTTTAGTTGGAGAAGGAATTCCAAATCCTCATTATTACTCGCATATATAATATTAAACAGTGATCAAGCAAAGTGGTAAAAGAAATACTCCCTACTACGCTTTCAATACATTTATCTGTCTTGACACATTTTAAGAGAATATTATGTCGGGGTTTTTAGATACTGGTAATATCTACTGAAAGAGACATAAATTTATTTTCTGTTCACGCAAGGTGTCAATTCAATTAAAATAATTATGTTCAGATAAAAGTACAATGCATGCTCTTCCAATTCGTCTTCATAAAAGCATCGAACATTATCACATTAAAATATAATTTGTATATCCATATAGAGTTATATTGTTAATGATTCTTCGCATTGAATTTTTGGCATTTCTAATTTGTTAAAGGAGAAGTTTTCAATTGTTATAAAATAAAAACAAATTTTGAATATTTTAATCTTAATAATGCTGTTTTTATTGTTATTTATCATCTAAGAACGTTATATGTATTCAATATATCAGGAAAGTTAACGGAATATTTAATGATGTGGCTGTTCTCTTGAAGTGAAGGAGAACCTAATAAGTACGAACGACTAGACACTTATCCATCCCTCTCATCCATACAACAATGCAATAAAAGCCACTAGAGAATTACTGAGTCTGAGTGTGGGTATGGGGGTGTGTGTGTGTGGGGGGGGGGGGGGGGGGGGGCTGACTTCCTCAACTATAATGATATCCCAGTCGAATTGTAAATAAAAAAACGGAACACTAGATAAGCTTACATGGTGTGGTGTATCACTTCAGACATTATTAGTACATCAAAATCTGTGCATGTTCTTCGTGTAGCTAAAGAACTTTAAAATTTCTGGTTGATCTACAATCAAACATTATTGTAAAAAGTATTTACAGTATTTAAAACAATGCCAATTAAAATAATTTATGAACAGCAGCAAACTGAACTAAAAAACGTTCTTTGATTAGTGCAACCTTCTGACTATAAATTACAAAGGCATGGCATGAACAAACACGGTGATAGTTAAATTATATTCCTTATTATCTCTAGAATAAAACAGTATATCATTATCTTCTTTTTGAAATTTTATTAACAACGATTTACAAGGGCTGACTGAAAAGTTCTTAGGTGAAGTGAACCTTGAAAGACTCATACCAGGTTGATGGTTTTCGTTTATTTTTCTACATAATCCAGCAGCGCTGCAATTTGTAGATGCAAGGCGGGCAATGATTTTCCGCAGCCACCATTAAAATGGTCAGAAAGGACGGCAGTTAAACAGACAAAAAAAATTCATTTTGGTAGACGAGAAACAGGATTATAAAACAATGGGCATAGTTCACAAGATGGTCTAATACTAAGACAATAATAACACTGTTGTAGTTCTTACGTCTATGATTTAGATTGTAGTTGATGATAATCATTTGTTTCAATCTGATTGAGGCATAGAACGTTCCAGCCAACCCTCGTAACTATTGAAAGTGAACTTGTGGCTACTGAAATTGTCCTCACAGTATAAGTCAATGCGTAGGAACCTAGGCATGTTCTCGTGTTCCCTTTGTCTCTTGGCCCTGGTCAAAACCCATTAGGTAATATATTTTTATGATATTACGAAATCTATCTTTTGTTACAGTAGCCTAATGTTTTTATTTCAATATCATAAAGCAAACGAAGCTGAAAGACACTGATAAAGTCTTTAGAAATTTTTTGTCGCTAAAAGGAAGTAAATGTATACTCACATAACATTTATCACTTTTAATCTTGTCATGTATGTCGATGAAACATTTCCCCAGTATATAAGGGCAGCAAGAAGCTCACTGGAGAAGGTCATGGCTTTATTTCGACCATAATTGACCAAAAATAGTGAGAATTACCTACAGTCGATTATTTGAGGCACCTGTTTGCAAGTTGCATGGTCTAATGAACTTTGACAATCTAAAAATTATACGAAAACATTTGATTGTACACTGTGCTTGGTCAGAGAAAATAACAGTGTGCTTGTTAAAGATACATCAAATTTTACTTCCTAAGACTTTTTTTTATTAATTATTTTGCTTTGATATTTACATTAATAATTGACTTGATTAGTGCTTCATGTCGTTTCGTGTTTTTGATGTAAGACAATGTAGGTTATTATATTGAATTTTCCGAATTATCGGTATTTAATTCTTCCATCTCTTTTATTTACGACCAATGATAATCGGAGGGAAATCGATTGTTGTATTTTGCTTGTCAGAGTAATGAATCTGTAGATATTTAGAGAAATAACCTGCTGCAATCAGAAAATCACATACATCCTGCTTCTATATGACTTCTAAAATAACAATAATTAATCTTATTTCTAATTCATGGAGCTTAAATGAATTTTAAAAATAAAATATTTCAGAATATGAACCAATATTTGATAAGCCAAGTCTTATGGTTGGTCAATGTTGAACTTCAGCCTTGTTCTCTTGCCAATCATATCCTTGTCCTGTAGGCATTTCAGATGTCGTTTTTAGTTTGTTAATAAAGTAGCACAAATCTGAATATCCTGATGAAATACCTTCATGACATCACAACGACAAACAAAGTTTTGGTTACTTTTCAAACGACCAAAAAGACGTGATTGGAACAGTTTCTGGATTGCCAAGTCAATGAAGCCAAATATAATAGGTGAAATCGGAAACAGTGTTACAGCTTGCATTGGTACAAAGAAAATGTAATATATCGCCATTTTGAACAACAAAACAGCGTTGTAATAATACTCCAATGATAGATAATATATGACAAACTTTTCGCACTGTGCCAACCTGTCTCCAGAAACAGCAAACAGCATTTATTTGTTTTGGATACACCAGCTTCAAGCATCGAGTAAGTCTTTAAACTAATTACTGGGGATAAAAATACTGAGAGGCCACCGCTAGGCCAAACTGTAGTTAACTTGAGCCGCAATATTCTCACACCCCTTCAGCATTCAATCTTAGACCGTGGATTTATTCCCACACCAAAGATAGCTAACTTGAATTATCTCCGACCATCCATTGAACGATTTCAACGAAATCTTAGCTGCACATATTTTTTTTCGAAACCACCCCCACGTGGTGCTAGAACAATGTTTATTGCTAAATCCACGTGGACACCCCCTCAGGCCGCCATCCATCCTGAAATATTGAAAGCATTTGCGAGTATGAATAGCCAAACAGTGAACCTTTCCATAACACACGAAAAGCCTAATCTCACACGAGTGGAACGTGAAGCGTTAAACTTACTTAAGAAAGACGATAGCATTGTTATTAAAAAGAGTGACAAAGGTTCGTGTTGTGTCATTCTGAATAGGGAGGATTACGTTTCAGAAGCAGAGAATCAACTGAATAATCCTAAACATTATGCCATTTTACCGAAACCAATTTTCAAAGAAACTGCTAACATGATTAACAATATTCTTGCCGATTTAGTCAAAACTAGTTATCTCAAACAGAAACAATATGACTATCTGTCTGCCAAACCTGATTGTCGCGAGAGACATTTGTACACTTTGCCTAAAATCCATAAGAATCCAACCAAGGAGTGGTTTATCTCGAATAAAATCCCTAAAGGCCGCCCGATTATATCTGACTGTGGTAGTGAGTCATATGCAGTGTCAGAATACATTGATCATTTCTTGCTACCTCTAGCATGTCAACATCGCGCCTACCTTAAAGACACAACCGATTTTGTCAATAAAATAAAAAATCTTCGAGTTCCCTCTAATGCTATTTTAATTTCTATCGACGTTTCTTCTATGTATACCAATATCGATAACACTACTGGTTTAACGGCAGTTCGTAAAGCTTTTAATAGAAACCCAGATCCAAACAGACCCGACGATGCAATTCTACAGCTTTTAGAGATTTGTCTTAGTCGGAACGATTTCACATTTAATGGTAAAACATATTTACAAACTTCAGGGACAGCAATGGGCAAACGATTCGCCCCTTCGTACGCAAACCTTTTCATGGCAGAGTGGGAACGTGAGGTGTTGCCCCTCTGTCCATTTGACCCACTTTTTTCGGACGCTTTTTGGATGACATTTTTATGGTTTGGACTTATTCTATCGAACAGTTTTGGGATTTCTTTGAAATTCTCAACAACCACCATCCTTCTATCAAACTAACCGCAAACGTGAGTGACAAAAGCATAGACTTTCTCGATACCGCAGTCTTTAAGGGAGATTCCATAGCAGAAACAAATAAACTGGATATTAAAGTCTATTTCAAAGAAACTGATACTCATCAACTCTTGCACAAGAGCTCCTTTCACCCAAAACATACCTTTTCTGGTATAATTAAGTCACCAGTTTTACGATTTCATCGAATTTGTACAAGATCTTCTGATTTCAACCAAGCCTGTACGATTGTTTTCTCAAAACTAAAAGAGCGTTGGTACTCTAAACGATTTTTACGAAACATAAAAAATTTCACCTTAGCACAGATAGCAGCTAAAAACAGACTTTATGCCGAAGTACCTCCAGGTTGAAGAAGTGCTCCATGTTTGTCCAGTAGATGCAAAACATATCCCTTTATATCAGAAACTCATTATTTTGTAAGCAACTCTACGAAAAAATTTTATCCGATCCAGGAACATCTAACATGTGAACATTCGAATGTAATATATTTAATTTCATGCAAGAAATGCCCCAAACAATATGTAGGAGAAACTAAGCCCATTGGATTGAGACATTGAATACAGCAAGACCTATAGGACTAAATATTCATCATAATGTAGGCATAGCACCCTTTGTTGTCCCGTTTAATACAACCAGCAATCGAGCAAGCAAGATAGTTCATGCCTTCAAGAGAAATTCCCCCATGTCTACAAGCAGAAAATGATAGTTGCATATTCAAAAAATAAGAACTTAAATGATAATATTGTTCATAGTAAACTAAAAACAATCAGCATATAACAGATACTATACTTCTCGCCCACCGGGCGAGTTATTTTTTCTAATTTAAGATCAGAATAAGAACAGAAGAAAACCCAATATCAAGACCCTTAATCCAAATTTCTAAATAAAGTGTCTGCTCCACCCTAGGCCTGTACATTTGGGAGAATCAAACCCTCCCTTCCTCGAAAGCTAATAGTTATTGTTAACAGTATTATATTAGTGTTAAAGTTTTCCTTGGAGAGATATATGATTTATTACTTAATCAAATTTTCTTGTTTTCCAGTGAGACTAAAGACTACGTATTTCTCCGTAGTACACCTATGAACTTTACATGAGATACTTGTCACACTTTTCCGGATTTCTTCGCTTTCCACTTCCCGTTAAAATTAATATTTCAAAGATAATTGGGAATATGCCATAAATGTTTGGAAATGGCTATTTGTCACGGAAGAGTTTTTTTCTTGCATTGAAATAATTCATAAATTCTTGTTAACGTCAATCAGAGCGGCGCATCGAAGACTCTGGGGAACCTTAAAATCGCGTCATCATTTCCCTTAAATTACATTGAAATTGTAGAGGATCAAGGTCGACCTTGTAACTGACAGAATCAGGCAAGTGGTATTTGAGACAATCAGATTAATTGCTGGATCCAAATGAATATACCGATTTACGCACTTCCACTCATAACTGCATTTAAAAGCAGTAGAGATGATCTTCTTTCGAATGAAGTTATTTTATCTATATCAAATACAGATGTATTTTGGTTTTAAATTCATCCTTTAATGATCACTTCATTCCTTATTTGCTAAAAAGGATTTGCATTTTTTGTTTTTTAGCTTATCGTTTTTTCTTTTCATTATTTTGAGAGGTATATTGTTGTTCATAAAAGGTTTATCTTTTTGTCTAACCTCTTTGTCTGAGTATACTGGTTTATATTTAGGTTAATTATTTCTATATCATTGAAGTTTATTGAAACTTATAGTTCTTCTAAATTCTTGTCTCTTGTGGAATTCCAAGGATGATGTCAAGCCCTGCGTAATAGATGCCGCTCAAGTCACTTTTACAAGGATTTACTTAATGGAGATAGGTAATTTTAGAATATTTAAAGTCTGTATTATCATTTACATTCTATAGCCATTTCATAATCTGGTTCACTCATTTCCATTAATAGCACAGAAAAGACGCTGTGAACAGTAAATGAATATTCTGTCCCTTTATTTCTTTACAATCATTTGTATCAAAACATGATGGTTTAAATAATCTCTCCTGCATGAATACAAGGAACATGTAGCATTGGTTAATTGAACAGTTGAGCTAATTGAACTAAGAAGTGGAGATTCGAGAGTTTGTGATTACAGAATGATTATATTGATTGAGGTGTTTAAGATTAATTTATATTGTGAATCGTGATTACTAAGTACTGTGAGTGGCGAACGATCCAGGCGGCAAAAGGATATCGTGTGAAAAGTTACTTAGTCTATAAACTATATGACAGATATTGACAATTATTTGGACAGACTGTCTCGCATGCTTTTATACTTTTGAATGGTGCAAAACATCAAGAATTGTCAATACACATAGAGGTGTATCCGCAAAGAGTACGATTCCTGACGATTAAAGATTTTGCGAAACATCCTACGATGCTGTTTGGAAGACCATTACCTTGAAAGGAAGTGGAAATGTGGATGTAGAAAAGCTGTAAGTGGTAAATAATTTTAGCAAAGTGAGATATTATCAGTATAATAAATTATAGGTATAAATACCTCACCAATTAACTTTATAAAGGAGGTTACTTTTCGAGCGAAAATTCCGTAAAAAGAGATATTTCAATGGTATGCAATTCCTCCTACTAAACTTCCACTTTGAAATCTGTTTTCCTTTCTTATTGCGAAGTAGTTCACATTATTTAACGACGAACGAGTCTATTGCGAGTACATATAAACTACCAATAAAATACTCGACTTGCTTGTGTTACCTAGGACTTTAAATATTCATAGTTCAAGATTGTCTTTATAGCTTGATACATTTGGATAGATCTGGAAAGGTTTGTTACCATTTACATTTTCGTAAACAATAATTTTAAAATATATACGTTATTTAGCTGTCGAGCAAAGTCATTTGAGGTTTATTTGAAATAATTGGAGATTTTCTTCCTATTTTCTGATGAATCCTCTAAGGTGAACGTGATCGTATTTTGCCATGAAAGTTCAAAATTTAGCGTTTTTAAAGATATCAACGACAATTCGCTTCTTAATTTTAACTATCATGCGATTGGCAATGATAAAAAATTGTTGCACACGGAGAATTAAGAAATGATATTCACCAAAGCATGGATTGAATCTTAAACCTCCGGAAGGTCAGGAAGAATCGACCCAGAAAGTGCTAAAATTAACATCCGTTGATACCAATATCATCATTCGTTTTGTTACCTCAGACCTTAATGAAGCAGATGTTAATCTTTGTTATTTTTTCAGGGAATTTGATGATCGCCAGTAAATATCTCTGAACGGTACAGTGGTACAGCTACAGAGTATATCAATAAAAAGACTGTGCAATAACTGGATATTTGTATTACTGTTAGTCACCACCGAACCCTAGTTGAGTAGATCGAGATTTCTACGGAGGAGAAGATGGAGAATACTACGTTATCAACTGTTGGTGTTGTCGAATTGGAGAATTATTTATTAAGGTTAGTTTGTAGCTTCTCTTCTAATCTCCGAATTCATGTTTTACCATAGATAGTTATCAAATACCATATCTAAGTCTCCATATACTCTATGATCGGTCGTTTGAATTTGAATGGTTCATTGTCATCTTTTAAACAAGTACTTTTTCTTAAGTTTTTTTTAAGTATAATTCTATGAAAATGTGAAACTAAGTTCTACCGTTATGTCTAACCCTTCTAAACAATTGTAATGGCAGCCCAACCTATTTCAACTTAGTTTTTTTTATGTTTTTATGAGTACAGCTTTATTAAAATATGGTGGTTAGTTTGATGCCATCAGCTATACTTCTGTCACATTAAAGTTCTTGAATTTAAGCCTTTGTGGACTTTTTGAATTCGGCTTTTATTAGATTCACAGAAACAGTCCCAGATTGACACCAGAAATAGAAGTAACAATTAAAAGATAAACAGAAAACTGCCATTGAAATCAACACATGTAAATCTCGATATTTTTTTAAAAATTTTCTTTGTAAAAAAGATCAGGTGTTACCCATGGTGTCCTTCATGATGTAAAAGAAAGAATATTAACATCATGTGTTTTGTATCTTGATTTTGATCCAATAATATTGTATGGAAGCTCTCGTGGGGTTTAATTAAGTTGGATGTGGTTACTTAATAATGCTCTTGTGCTTACGCTATTTTTCTTTTTTCTACTATATATTTAGCATCATAAATACATTTCTATTTAGGTACATGACATGACATGTCCGTTTTTATAACATTTTGCTCAGTTGCCTGTATCCAGCGAGATAATAACTTTTTAAATTTGTTTTGTTGTTGATTATCTGGCATGAGGAAAGCTGGTAATACATTTTGCTGGCTCTAATGGAACCTTTATCAAGTTAATTAGAGATAGGTTGCTAATGCTAATGCCTAATGCCACTTGCCTTAATAAACAACAGTTCTGTTTGTATCATTTTCATAGAGTGACGCGACATTCCATTCGTCGATGACCACTTTTCTCTAACAGTTGCAATGTCACACTAGTAAATCCTCGTAATAAAACACTGCCAGAAGCGGAATCGGATTAATTTCAAATTAGGTTTGAGGAAACGATTAAAAGAAAAAGTATAAATTTACTTAAGAAGAGTATTCATAGATGAAACATTTAATGAAAAGCATCTCACAGCGTTCTTGAGAACATGATTTGAACATTATATACATATTTGTAATAAAACCCTAGAATAATAGTGTAATAACAGCCTGTACTTTAAGGATCCTGCCTGCTTGTCATTTGTTAAGAAAATTTCTCTATTTCCTAATTGACCTCCTATGGCGATATACAGGGAATCATTTCCATATTCCTGCTAAGTCTTTTGTAAAGCTGAATCCCGGCGGCATTTTGTTAGATATTCTCTCTGTAGTTTATTTAAATAATTTGCCGAGATCCTGTTTTTTAGTCTTTGAATACCAGGTGGATATAAAGAAACTATTGATTTGATATTTAAATCTGCATTGCCCTGACGCCAAGGATATTTCTGGATGGTTAGTGATGAATGCTTAGTCCACTGGTAGCTTTGCTTGAATTAGAACACAAAACAAAACAGATGAACGGCAAGGTTTTGTCTAAATCAGTCACAAGTTATGAAGAAACTAAAGCTAAAAATCTAACTCATAATTAATATTTTCCCTTTTTTTTATACGTTTTTCACTTAGGTGATAATAAACAATTTCGCCAAGTTTTTGCTTTGTTCTTTTTGTACTATAAGGCTCCACCGTATAATAGTTGCACGTTTATGCTCAAATACAATGTGGCTGCTCCCATGGGCAGTACATTTTCGGACTTTATCTTAGATTCCTTGAAAGATTAATAAAGGAAAATATGCTTCGCATAGACTAATAGTAGTTTCCTGTGGTCAGAAAGACAAAAGACGTTTGATTTCTGCCATATAAACCAATGATGTTATTATATAGACAAAGTAATTCAATGTAAATAATAACATTACTAATAATGACAGATTGCCATCAAGTTGTTGTAACCTTGTAAAGAATGAAATCGAGTTTAGATCTTGTAAGATTTCAGAACCAGCCATCGATTAGTTGATGGTCCAGCGTTATTTTCCCCCTTAGGTGGTCGTGACGTCACTGCTTCCTATCTGTAATCGTGATTAATTTTCTCTATTATTAAATGTAGCCATGCCTTGAAGATCCACTGTTTTCGGCCCATCTCAACAGACAGAAGCATAGATTTTATTTTGTCCGACATCAGGTATCATTTGAAATAACACTTTGATTAAAAGATACAGCTTTATGGAACAACAATCACTGGTTTAAGTTTTATGCAACGTTTCGGGGTATTTCCCCCGCCGTTTGAATGATTGGAAGCGACAGGCAAACTATATATAGGTACCCGAGTTTGAATAAATGTCCTTTATATAAACCAGACTACTGTGACTTTAAAAATCAAATATTCCGCCTACTGATAATCTTCTGAATAATTGATAGAAACCGAATTGCCAGACAATTACCAATTTTTGATTGAAAAAAGGCTGTCTGCTTTCGTTTCTGACATACATTATCATGATCTATAAAGTGATCTTTTACCAAGTTTAGAAAAACCCAGGAAAAGAAAAGCGGATCGCAGAAATCCTGCAGGTGAAGAGAAAATTTCCCTTTTCGACACAATTGATCGTCCTGCGGGGAGATAACTCTGTAATGTTACAGTGTTTTCAAACCTTATAAATGATCTTGCTGTAAACTATGATTATGGAAAGAGATATAAGAGGTCTGTCGATTGAAATAGAACTAAAAATGATGATAGGGTTTCCACAAGAAATATGATTAAAATCAGTTTAAATCAAATTAATTTTAATAAATAATTGCAAGAACGGAAGACTTAAGATTGACAATTTTAATTCTTTGCACATGTCTGAGAAA
This sequence comes from Lottia gigantea, assembly GCF_000327385.1. Taxonomy (NCBI): domain Eukaryota; kingdom Metazoa; phylum Mollusca; class Gastropoda; family Lottiidae; genus Lottia; species Lottia gigantea. Next base: position 323,446 of record NW_008709380.1, read on the forward strand.
AAATCATGCCAGTTTCTTTTAGGAAGAAACCATGCTAATTAATACTTTAAGGCTAATGACATTTCATTGAAATGGGCATGCACAGACTTGCATGAATCTCATGTATAATCCTTGAATCACATTCGTGTGATTTTGTCTTTGCATTATAATCATACATTACAAAATAAAATGAAAATATAATGAATAAATGAATATCATCAGATTTTTATTTCATATATGATGGGAGTTTCAGACAGAAGGTCGCAGATTATTGAAATGAAATGAGTTTCATGCCCTACTTTTCTGCACATTATGGATACTGTATGTAATGTATGTATATATGTACAAGTATTGTTGAGATATATATGTACAGTCGAGTAACCTAATTTCGTGGAAACCTATTATTCGTGGATTTCCGGAAAGGATTAATAATCTACATGAGCGACCTTGCGCGACCTCCGCATTAGTTTGTTTTAATAAACATGGGTTTTCTCTACAATATCAGTTAGTAGAATGAATCCAGTAGTTTCAAGCAAGGTAAAATGTATTAATGTATACTTTGACAAATACAAAATGGCGGATTTCACTTATTACCAAACGTCACCATTTTTTATCGGTCGAATTTCCTTATAATCCCAAGCGGTAATCGGAATTCCAAGTGTCGTCTGCTAGAATATATTCCAACGAATGATGCCACGTGATCAACTAGCGGATTCCGTGTCAGCAGAAAATTTCTATGGAACACAAAGTGGACCATATTCTTATGTTGTTTCAGTAACTTTTAGCAATAAATCACGCTACGTATCATATTTTGTCAGTCTCTATTATTTTTTAAATCGTGGTTCTTTGAAGGAATTGTCACTAGTTATAATGAATTGATATTAAAGATAAATACTAAGAGAAGTTAATTATACCACCCGGTATCCATACAACGTGTTTTTCTAGACCTATTTATAGATCAAACATTGTACACGAAAATATGTGACGCATTCTGCCGCCGTTGCCGAGTTGGTTGCTCATAGAATATGGGTCAAAGCGACGGATTCATAAAGAAAATCGAAATAAACCAATTTTAATTATTTTGTAGAATATCTGAGGAAACATCTAAGACATAAATTTTTTTTTTCGTTTTTTTAACTTTGACCAAATTTGGTGTTGAATCCTTATATCCACGAAAATAGGTTACACCACTGTATATATTTATTAATTTACACCAATTCCAATTTTCAGCCAGACTTCGCGATTAGAGACCTCTTCAAACACTTAGTTTTAATGGAAACTACAGTCACCTGAATAAAGATTGTCCCCAATACACAGACAAATTTTAGTTATTGTCAAAGTTAGCTTTCGAAAGCGATGTATATATTCTTTTTTTAAAAGTAATGTAGTACATATCTCAAAATATATCACCAAAAGGTAGTTAAGTAAATATTCTCGATATGTCTAGACGACATTCCTGTAGCGTGGATATACGCAACCTATCACATTCACAGTGTGTTTTGGCGACCTTTCTATCTGAAGATTATAAAAGGTTTGAAGGTTTAGTGGAATGAAAACGTGTTTATTTGGTGGATTGAAAAAATATCAGAAGACGCTGTAGAATTAAGTGACTGTTAACCCCTTTCTTTGGCGGTCTATAGGCGGGGGTTAATAGAAGCTCTTAACCATATTTAAGTTAATCGCTGTTATTAACTTCTCATTTTATTAATTAACTTCCCATTTCAATAATGATACCCTATCTGGTAGACATTCCGGCGAATCTTGACTTTTCCGCAGTTTTGATATACTAATGGATATTATAATAAATCTTCATAATGAAGTTCTGGTTAAAAGTATGCCAAACACGACTTAACATGGTTTGTGGATTTCAGAATATCTCCCAAAGTTTGTTTCAGGGTATGAATTAATTTAACAGTTAAACCGCCGTGGAACTAAAAAAAATCCGATAGCACATTATGATTCTTCTATTAGCTGTTTGAGTCCAAAGACTTCATTTAATTTGAGCTTCATTTAAATAAGGTCTGTAGCGGATGTCACTTGCATCACATTCGCAAAATGCTCATAGTCAATATTGCTTATTTGGTAAATATATTTGAAAATACATTTAGAACTTCTGTAATACACTGAAATATTCAAGGACTCTTTCAATTTTAAGCGCGGTCAAATGTTTAATAACAAGGCAATCGGAATAGACAAGCCTTCGGTCTTTCTTGTGACCAATTCGAAGTTGATTGCTCATAGACTCCGGGCAGATGATAAGTACCATATCGACAATATCGAGTTTAAGTTTTGCCGTAAGTCCTGAACTCAATATTTTCGCCCACAATCCTCTTGTAATGTGATAGGATTATTCTGGTTTATCAATACTGTTTATTTAATTTGGCAAGGAATTGAAGAAAAATAACACCAACATTAAATTTGACCGAAACGTAATTACGACCATTGACAGGTTTTCTAATTTTGTGTCATTTTGAAATTGTTATTATTTCTGTTTTAGAAGTAGCTATTTTTGGAGAAAAAACCCGGATGTATTCTAACAAACTGTAAAAGATGCAATTTCCTTTCTAAATTAAAAATAGAAAAACAAGTTGAACACTGGATTCATGAAATTGATTAGAAAAACTTGTATCGGAAATTTAAAAATATTATCTGGTTTATTTATTGAAATGATTCGTTTTGTGTATTTATTTCAATAATTCTTTTAGTTGAAGTTTTTGTTGTTTAATCAATCAATCTGTAACCGACCAATCTGTAACTGCCAGATTAGCTTCAAATAAAGCTAGATGGACCAGATAAGGCAATTTACGTTATTTATACTGTCCAAAATGAATGTTTCATCAAAACACGCAGTTATAAAGCTGGACAGAGAGTTCAAGTAGATGACCTATGCTGTTGGTTTCAAATGAATTAAGAGTTGTCATCGAATAAAATTCTAACGCCAGTGTTAATATTAACGGTTCAAAAATAATATGCAGTACCGAATAACTAATTTCACTAAGAAATCCTAAACATGCATATCTCTAGTTGAAGTCCCCAAGCCGACAACTTCAACAAGGTATCAATTCTCATCTCATTCAAGATCGTGATGATTAACAAATCATACCTGCCAAATTAGCATCGCTGCAAAGACAAGACTTGCTCAGGTTTACATCAACAATCATCCCACTCAGTTATTTTGAATGGTAAATGTTTCTTAAGCCTTGATACAGACCATATGATATCATTGATAAATATATTCAATATTGTAAACTCTGGTAAAATTATTGTACCTTGTGTATTCTTTCAAGCTACTGCAATGGTGAGTCCGAACCCTATAGGGTACAGGACGCCGTTTACGTACAAAACGCTTTGTTAATTCGCACCTTTTTCGCCTAAGTTTCAATGAACCTTTAAAAATAAACACAGGCATTATCTATAGGCGTAACAATTCACACCTAGTTCCGTCATTAATTTCTCCCACATCACACGATATTCGTAAGCGAATGCTATCACCTTTGAAGGATGGGATAAACAACGTTCACAAAAAGCTACAGAGTTTTACATCAAATATTGTCGTGTTGTCATTTCAGATGTTTTTGTTTACGATAACTGTTCTAGACACCTGATACCACTTTTCATTATACCATACTTCCATATTTATGATGGATACACTTCAGCTCCTTCAGTTCCTAGTTCAATTGCTACTACCAATGTATTGCCGATATGTTATTCTGAATTTCAGGTTTCGGTGTTTGGTTCGGATCGTTAGTACTGGATTTGTTACCTTATTATGATTACGACTGTCATAGTTGTTTTTCTATTTCTTTCCTGAAGTTAAAAGCTAATATTTTCTTATCACCTTAATTATATCACGTATTTAATCCTGAAAAAATAACGAATCAATCTCCTAATCTCGTTAGCGGCCACTGATGACGTGCATTCCAAATCTAGAGATTCTAATAATATAATATACTTCTTTGTCGAACTTGTGTGTTGTTTGCTATCTGAACTTACAATTACGATCATCGGCGTACAGTCGTACACGTTGTGTAAAAGTTGCGTCTTGAACTTACGTTTGAGTTGGGTAAAAAGATACAAGTTGCCTTTCGCCTGCGTACGTGTGGAAGTCGATTATGACTTTTTTTCAGTACTGCTTTGCATGTGAATTGCGTGTTGATCGTTCGCATTCAACTGATGAGTTTCGATCGTGTGTTACTTGTGTTACATTCTCTTAAGAAGTCAGAGAAATATTAAACATTCCAAACCTGAGCTGCGACCACCTGCATGATTGTTGCATACTTCAAACCAACAAAACCTAGAAGTTGCGTATGAGTTCGGAAGACCACTGTTTTAATTAATGAGACCAAGTTGTACGAGTTACTTTGTTATTACATATGACATTTAGAACCTTTTGTCATGGTTGCAGAATGATGCTCCTTTTCTCACCTTAGATCGTAATAAACTAAAGCATATTTGCTTTTTTAACTAACTATAATTCCGTACGAAGTTGTTCCCAGCAAGAGGGCTAAAAGATGAACCCCGGAAAATTACCCTTTCAAGTGACAAATATATCTGTGCCACTGATATTTTAAGGACAATGTGACAACAATTCTTAGTACGTTTTTTGATACGCAATAATGACTACTTTTTATTATTTCACTTTTCTTTATTTAATTAATTTCCAACTTCATTCAACACTTTTCTTCCAGATTAAAATTCTTATTACTGGCAAACCTGATATCAACGTTTGTTCTTCTCTTGGGGAATTCTTGGCATTAAGACTATTCTCAAAATCCAGACAATGCATCGTCGATTTATTGATTTCAAGTAATGAAATACACCCTTATATACCGAATGATTTATTAGCTGTTATTTTGGTTCGATTTCGGTTCTATTACCATCCATTAGGTGAGCTTCTTCTACGCCTCATTGTCGACATCGAGGTGGCAAAATATCTTGTTTCGGTTATCTTAACTCATCGCAGTAAGCTCATCTTTGGATTTATGCCTAAGGACCTATTCTTATAAATTATTTAAATTATAATTTTGTCGTTTGATTGATGAACTGATAAATATATAATCTAAATTTAGCTTGATTTTAAGTAGACTTTCTGGTTATTTCTGGATATCATTTCCAGGGTTTTGAATAAAGAAGCTATTTGATTCTTCTGCATTACCCACTTAATATGTGATAATACATTAACCATTCATAACTTTGCCTTCTTGAACACATGTAGTTTGAAAAGTAATTACAAGCCAAAACTTTTTAAATTCCATTATAATCTGCATATTTACAGTTTATGGCTACAGGTCTGCTTTCTGTAAACAGAATTCGAATTATTCTTCATTATTACATTATTTTATCGCTATCTCATCATTGCATATAAATTTGTGACTTAGCAATAGTTCTATTAACTGTCTTTCCCATTCTTCAGCTAATAGGAAATAACTTAACCATTGATGGAGAAGAAACCCTAAAACTATAAAACTACCGATGTATTTCACTGCTAAAAAAGTTTTGCCGTGCATTGTTTTGCAAGCCCAACAACAAGTTAAATTCGCTCTTTTCATAAAGTTTTATTTCCTCATTTGGTAATCGAGGACGGAAGCACTTTTCGATGAATCGTAATTATTCATAACTAGTAGACTTCAAATCTGCGAAGTGTTAATAATTAGGTCTGAAGGAATTGACAGGGTACCCAATGTCCCCTTGAGACAAAAAGAATCACATTTCAAGACAGCCTATTCATTGTCGAACACAATGTGAAAAGTTTGTCGTAGATGCAGACAAGTGGAAACGTTGCCATTATTATTTGTTGACTGAAATTCGATCTGAGAAATATAGTTCATCATAGGAGATGTAAAGAAAACACAGACTAATATAGCTTAACCCCTACCAAAAACATAGACATACTCCGGCTAGTCTCTTATTACTACATTTCAAATATCTACATTGGATATATATTAAATACGAAAACATTCAGTTTCATATCCTCAACGGTAATACCTGTTTTTATTCAGATCATTATCGATCAGCAAAGTCCAAAATATGGGCCTTGGGTACAATTTAAACACTTCAGTTTGAAGGTATTATAAATAAGGCAAGAACTAAGGATCAATAAAACGAAACTCAAAATCCAGCACAACATATTGGCAATAGTAGCAGCTAATGAAATTTTCATATGAGGAAGTTTATCAATCGTAAGTGAGCAAGTGTCGTATCAGGTGTGTTGATATCGATGTCCTGGGCAAATAAAATCGAGATCATATAAAGTTTGTTAAAAGATATGAAATGTACATAACAATCAGATGTAGTTATGGTTGCGATGGTTGGTTTCGTCTGGTCAACTAATGTATAAATAGTATGGCGTATGTTATTTGTTTAAGATTTTCTACTGGATGTTACAAAAAGTCATCATTATAGTTTCAGGTTATGATATTATATCCTTCCTAATGAGGCTTTTTTCTGTCTTATGTCGTAATCAATTTTGATAATGAATGTGTCGATCTGCTTCGTGTTTCGTAGACGTTGTTTACGTTAAATTTACTTTGACTAACAAAAAAGAAAAAGAAAGTTTTCCAGCGTGACATTGCTCAAGGTACTGAAGAGTTGACGTATCACCCATAGTCATATCAATTACCGTTTCACAGATTAAGGTATATTTAGGTATAACTGTCTCTAATCATATGATCCAAAAACTTAGTTGTAAAAACATTTACCAATGGACATCAATATACTCACAACTTTATGCATTATTGTCATCATAATTGTAATAAGTTATCTCTTCGTGCGTACAGGTAAATTTATATGGTCAATTTGGACATCATTTAAATATATTTGACAATATCTGGGTTAGAAAGTTTTTAAAATTTCACACGAAAACAGTGAAATGAATTTGAAAACACTTTCAATGGCATTATCATTATTGTTTTTCATGTTGTGTTTTTGACTGAATGCAATGTATTTGCAATGCTTTCTTTACATCGAAATTTCCTGATTATCGTCTCTTAAATTTCAAGATCATCCATCAATTCAATATATTTAAAGACACACAACGCGTAGGTTAGATAGACTTTTAAAAGGAAGCTCAGAATGACTGACAATTCATCAAGGAACTCCTAGGAGTCGTATACCGCCCATAAAACATGTTACCATCAAATTGCGGTTGAATTTTCCACTGAGACGGAAACACGCAAGTCCGAAGGTATTATTTGCTGAAATCATCGGTAGTAAGAGGAACAGACTTGTCAACAATCACCAAAAAAAATCACTGCTGAAAATATATGGTGTTCGTAAGGCGTCTCAAATACTTGAAAAATACGCCACTCTTGTGGATGTCGCTACAATACCAACTTGTAACACGAACAAGCACTGAGTAGTGAGACAAGCCGTAGTGTGTTCAGAACTCGCTCGTCATCGCGTTTAGAGGTCTTAACCACTAAACAATTATGAACGTGTTCTTTTGTACGTAAAAGCCAATCGTAAAGCCCCCAGATCAGAATGACACGGTGTGGTACTTTGTCATCCATTTTATTAGCTCTAAAATGGCAGTTCCTTTTGATTTACATTTCATGTAGAGTCAGACTTTTCCTCGGCATGTATTGTGCTGCATTGTACAGACTGACACTTGTTTGATGTATACAGAACCTGTCTATACTGTAAACATTGTTAAGGCGTACAGGCGGGGATCATTTTGATGTCTTTGAATGGTGTTGTCGAGTAAGCTACTGCGTGTATACAATCGAACGTTTCATTAATTCTATTGGCGTGTATATTCTGAACATAAAAGTTATCAAAACGCTTTGTAACTACTTTTTATAGGTTTATCCTTAGCACGTGGTCATACGAAGTTATCAATCAATTGTCCATCGTATTATTTCGTTAATAGTGGTAAACCATTATTGTTCAATTACTTTCATCCGATACGATTTCCTTGATTGTAGCAGTGGGAAGAATTATAAATCTTTGAAGAACATACTGTATCTTTACCTTTACGGACGTTAGTGTGGAAGACTGCTCATGGTGAGTGAAAAATTGTGATAACACAATGACTTGTTGAGCGAAATAGACACCTTGGTGAAATCTTATATACTCTGTTCATCTTGTGTTAAGAAATCGTCAGTTCTTTAAGAGTGTACTGAAACAATATTAAACGTTTACAAAGTTACACTTAACTTTCTTCAGGACAGTTTTTTCAACCAAAAAATATTATTTGATCACGAATCGTTTATTGAAAGTGACATTAAATTGTATTTTATTTAAATAATTGACGAATCAATTATTCAGAAGAAGGCTTCGTGAGAATATTTATATCAATTGATAGGACTTGAAGTGCTATTGATTTAATCATAAGAAAAGGGTTTTAGTGTAAAAAGTTATCATCATTATCTTATGAAGTGACTTAGCTTATTGTGGAGGACTTAAAATGGCTCATGAAGGAGTAAGCGACAGGTAAGATGTTAATTATAGTCGAATCAATGCAAATTGTAATATGTATATGTGCAGTATTGGACATTTGTTAAATTGTAGGCACTACAATGAAAATGGCAGAAACGAAAAATAACAAGGCATGATGCGGTTTTGATTGGCTTCATCTTTGTAATTACTCTACCGCAGCTACATCGCCGTACTATTGTGGAGGTTTATCGAAATGTTAACGCATTTAAAATGAGAGTAGATTTTCTGGGGTTTCTGCACATTAGAACGACTATAAAATAAAACAACATGAAAATCAAATTATTCCATTCGTAGTACGTAGTAATCAGCGTTAAATTCATTTGTGATACGGTAGTCACAAACAGTCTGCAAGAAACATAATTATCATACATGTATACCGCTTATAGACAGAGCAAAGATTTCAAACTATCCTTGGCAAATTTGGCCAACCCCTCATACTACGTGAGCTTATGCATTTGGCTCTGTAGACTGATGTATATTTTAAAATGCACATACAATACTTTATCAATTATAGGCCCCGTGGGAAATGTACATATATAAATCAGTTTTCTTTTTATTGCGATAACTTACTGAACAAAAAGTTGAAATTATAGTTCTTGTTTCTTGACAGTTCTTGTTTCTAGACAGTTCTTGTTTCTAGATCCACTTCTGAAAGTTCGTAAAGATATATTGATAGCTGAAATTGAGCTCTATCTACTGGTAAGCACATGTTTAAACGTCTGTATCCTCTTAATGAGATGATACATCAGATAAAAAATGATTTAAAAATGATCAAATAAGGGTGCCGAATAATGTACGATATACCTCAAATATTTTCCTTCACAAATTGCCATATGCCGAAAAGGCAGTTGACATGTCCATTTTTTTCAGAGCAACTGACGATGTTGAGTTACTCAAGACTTTGAAAAGTAGGACCAGAAACACCGTTGCCTTCTGTGGAGGGGAGAAGAGTTGTTAACTCTGCACCGACTGTCGTTTGGTCTTTGGGTGAACCCAATACTCATCTTGAGTGTGAAAATGTTCAAGGGAACTGGCTAGCTCTGCTTTAAATAGTGCCAAGCTTTCCTACGACCAGCCTGGTGTGCCAAATTATATCCATATTCACAATGTTCCCAGTTATACTTTTCAAAGTTTTGAAACACTCAACCAGCGCCATTTGATCTGGAAAGAAACAGTTAACAGTTTCAGTAAGTGTCTAAAATGTTGAATGTTATTCATAAAAAGTTTCATTGCTGTGACATTATTCCTTCCGAAGTCAGCTTATGAACTTTTCAGCCCCCTCCTCTCACATCAGCACATGATGATCGGGAATATGACACCCTTCTTATCATTACTGATTTTTTCATTAGCCTTTTTATCAATGTTATTAACTTCACCTTCGCTAATTGGATAAATAATAATATTAAATAGCTCGTGTCAGTTTTATTACTGATCTGATTTCATAAATAAGTGGAATTGCTTTTTCTAAACTGAGGCATCCAGTTGCACAGAGTCTGATAACATTGAGATAAGGTGTCATAATCACGTTTCACGCAAACGAACACAGACAGACGCCATCTTGGGAGGTTGGTTTGAGTCTTGAATATACATGTATGTACATGTAAAAGTTTTTAGAAGTACCAAAAATGTACGTAAATCGTTCAATTCCTTCAAAAATATCTCAAACAAGGAATTTCTTTTCCTATTTCTGTAGATGCGTTTTCTATATGTGGTAGTGTCTCAAGAAAAGACAACTCGTCTTTTTAACTTTCCAACGCGGATAATTCAGGAAACACATTGACTTGAAGGCTCAAATTTCGAAGGTGTACTGTGAAGACTGGTTGGCTCAGCTGAAAAAAATCATGTTTCTTAGTCAAGGCATGATTGGTTAAACGAATGGCGAATATGTCCCTTTAAGTGTCATAATTTTGTTTCATTCCAACGATTACAGACTTCTAAAAACGCACATTCTGGCACTTCGACTATGGTCTAGTAAACTTTGATGTATTAGTACTATTAACCTTAATACCATCTTTCTTATCTCAACTTAATTCGTGTTATGAATTGAGATAATATTGATGTTTTGACATCATTTCACAAGGAAAAATTTTTTAACTGACTGAAGTGTCAATTAACAGATGCTTCTAAACGAATGTCAATATATTTAACTCTCTTTTCATATTGTTTGAATGGCATCTCAATCTTAAGATGTATATCGAGTTTCAATTGAAAGTTTTAAGCAACAATATCAGAAATAAACCAAATGTCAGTGTCTCAATCTAACAATTATTGTTCAAATGCTAGCAGTCGTCAACTAGAATGACAAAATTTGCGAATGAAAACATTGTAACTGAAATGCCAAATTTTAATCAAAATGCTCGGTGCATGAATATTTATTTGAAAATCAACTTATAGAAATATTAAATTCAACGAGGAATGTCTTCAACTTCATTTTTCTGGAACTGTCTTCCAATCGCCCGATCAAATTTGTATCTTTAATCCCCAGATGAGAATACCATTTTAATGAGAACACATGTCGAGTTTATCGCATTTAGTTTTCATTGAACAAAATGAAAAAATATCAATGTTATTTAACATCAGCGTTTGATTTCATTGAAGTTGGTAACATAATTGACTTAAAGTAAAAATGTCAACCAGTTCCACCATCGATTATCAGACTTATTTTTTACCACCAATTACTGATTTTGTTCTACTTCTTCGTAGACAGTAACGATCATTCACACCTTAACAACAACTTGTCAGTACGACTAGCTCTTTTCAAAAGCAGACATTACTTTTGTGCTACATTTGGCAGAAGGTTGTACACATGCGCTTGCAAATATCAACATTCTTTTAGTTGTCGATACAAGTTTCCACGCCTTGGTTCTTGGTATTCAACTTAAAATCCCAATAGAATTGAACACGAGGACTTAAAGAGGAAAAAAGTCGCCTAATAGCGCTCATTTTTTCTGTATGACTTTTCGAAATAAAGAATAAATGTCGGATTCCTCATCATTTCAACAAAAACCCTTCATGGAAGTAACGACCTTCTTCATTTCTTTTCTTCTCCTCTTCGTTATTAATGTAGTCATTAGCATTTATGATCCAATGGAGATTTTGATCCAGAAATCTACGTTGAATATCCGAAACTGAGCTTTGTCAGCCAGTGAAGATTTTGACGACCATTTCCATGTGGTCAAATCTATAGCCCCTTGCTCAAATCTATGACCCTTCCCCACAGTGTTAAATATTATTTTAGAATACCAACGAATTTTAAACTTCAATTGGTAATACAATTTACAGGACCAGAATCGTGTATAAAATGTCAACTCACATGAAAAACTTTGATATGCCAAGTTTGACAGTCCGCTTCAGTTCACACTTATACACTTTGACGACGTCAATGAATTATTAACGCATTTAGACCTAAGACAAATTACTTTCTAATTTCACCAAAAGTTTAAAAACCTCAATTTTAAATTAATTAATACCACCACACGTTATTTGTTCAAGTTGAATATGAATGAATATTTGAGTGTTTAATTGGCTAGAAGACTTCGACCAGATGCGATAAACAGTCAATATTTAAAACGAGCAGTTTGAGGTTAAATTTAAATCTTGTGGTATTAATCTCATCGTAAATTCGTTCGGGAAGTTTTATTTTGGGTTATGTATTAAATTCCACCGCAATTCCTATTTGTTCATCTGCAATGAAGTAATATAGAAAAGGTTAAGATCAATTTTTTTAACACTGCCAATCTAGCGACAAGCGTATTGGGTGTGCAAGTACTCCTTCAGATATATAATCTTAACATCTAAAGGGCTAAAGCTGTCCTATCGTGAAGCAATTTCAAATAATTTACTTGCTAACCAACATACCACACTTATCTGTTCTCTGGTGGGATCCGTTCTAAGATCAAAAAAGTTCGAGGGTCGAATTAACTTGTCTTGAAAAGAAGTAAAGAAATAAATATCATTTCTGAAAATATCACATATCCAAGGGTGATAACTCATTATCAGTATTTAATTCCGGTTCTACCGGAAGTCCATTAAGAAATGAATTAATTCGATGTGTCACTGGAAATATGGAATACATTGCAAGATGTTATCAGAAACCATCCTTTGATAACAGTTCAGTATTTGAGCTTTGTCGTACATAATGACCAATTCACAATACTGTTTTTACCCAGATCTTTACTCTTGATATTAAAATTCAGAATTGAGAAAATCCTTACACGTAATTGTTTGATAAAACTAAATTTGAAAAAAATACAAACCCTTACAACACATGTTGACCGTAGAACAGCAGTATCATCATCGATGGATCGTGCACAATCTGTATCACTTTGGGCATAGGTGACTCTTTCAAACTTTCATCACTAACAGGGTGAAAATCATTCCGAAAGTTACTAGGGATTGGCTTACTTCTAGTAAGCGAGCAAGAAAACACCATCAGCTTTCTTCAATGTGAAAGGATTACAACTGCTCTATTATTAATGTCAGGACTTACATTATTTTGATAAGGTTATCTATATTGGTGTCTGTAATTTGTTTACACTAATGGTGTACCTATGTCGGGTAACAGAATTTTCAAACTAGTTATTGGTAACCAGATCAAATGTTGCCTCAAGCATGTTTTTAGAGATTCTAGATTACGTCACTGTTATTATCAAAAAAGGTTTACCATTATAAGGCGCTATCTTAAAAACATTCTTGATATAGAGCCGGTGCTATACAACAACTGAAATCAAGTAAGTCTGCCGGTTAAATCAGCGCAACAAAAAGGGATCTTTAGTGTAATCTGTTAATTAGTACATTTTACGTATTGGAAGTCACTTTTCATTAGGATAGCATAAAGAAGTCAGACGGAAAAGAAAAAAAAATAAAGAAACAACTCGATTAGTAGCTCAGTCACTCATGTTACCATTGTAAATGCATTTTGATAAGATTGGATATTATAAACAACTAAGGGCACTTCTGGACTAAACAACAACCGTATTCATTTGGCTAAATTTCGTTTTTAAAGGGACAGGTGGGCCATTTTGGGGATTGATTTTAGTTTTGAATAAATGTAAATAGTCTTTAGAAGTACTAGTAATGTACATAATTCATTTTAAAATTCTTCAAACTAGGAATTTTATTCACTATTTCTATATATGTCTATTGTATATATCACTGAGTATCATAACGTGACGAGTCGTCATTTTAACATTCAAACGCAGATAATTCTGAACAGACATGGATTTGAAGTCTCAAATTTCGACGGTGAGCTGTGAACACTTTTATAGATTAGCTCAGCTAAAAAATTCAAGTTTCTGAGACGAAAGTATGATTAGTAAAAAAAAAATGGCCTACCGGTTCCTTTAAGCATAGGTTTGAAAAATATATTCTTGGGCACACCAGGGATTTTACTAAATGAGAATACTAAAGAACTTCCTTCTGGTGCGGAAGATGGATACATATATGACTTTTATTTGAGATTTTCAGAACATGTCTATTCGAAGATACAATTCGTAGATGACACTGTGACCTATTAATCAAGTAGTGAAAGACGACAAATTTCTTCATAATATGTCCGCTGATTATTGTCTTTTCTTCGAATAGGAACCAGCACTCACTTTATTGCCTACTCATCCAAAGTTCCTCTTCTTTCATTTTTATTTCCGGGCACTTCATGTTGATTTTATTTACCAGGAAGTATCGCCTCGGGCAACAACTACAAACACTCTTCCTGGTACAAAGGACTCAAAATTGCTAATTGTGGGAATATATTTTCTGTCACGTTCCTTTAAATATCTAGGTATAATTGAACATTATTCTTTTTCGAGCGTGAGTGGAAATTAGATGAGATTTTTGTCAATAGGATAATTAATAAGAGTGACGATAATAATATCTTTTAAGTCAAACCCCCGTAAATTATTATGTATCCAAGAAACATTTTTCTGCTTTCAGATTAAACTAGGTTTATAATTTTTATTAGACCTAATTATCGTGATAGACACATATCACCAAGACTGTATAGAACTATAATTAATTTACTTGCAATATCGTAGCCAGAATAAATATCCGTAATAGAAGTGCGATAACTATCCAACGTGTTCGTAATATCAATAACTATTGTGAAAGTTAGCAGACAAGTTTTGATATCTATCTTTAGAATATTGTATATATATCTTCAGTTCAATTTTTAAAACTCTTTTTCAAACAGAATATAGTTTAATATTTAAAAGATATATAGAGTAGGAAGGTTAACATTAGGAACACAAGATATATGGAAATGTTTCGAAACGTAGTATGAAATAAAGTCAGAGGTAGATTATCCGTATATCTTGTGTTCTAAGAATATAATTGATGATATCACTGATCATTCGAGTGTGAAACGTTGTTTGTGCTGACTGCCCGTTCGAGTGTCCTATAGATAACTTTTATATTATACGTATTAGAGAAAATATAATAACTGTTCGGCGGCCATTTTGGGCGCCATCTTGGATTTCATACCCTTAGAATTTCGAGAAAAAAATGCAACCATAATTTTGTTTTTAAACTTATACTAAATCTATCTTTTAAAAGAAAAGTTGCGAAATTTCAAATATAACTTCACTATAGCATGTTTGACGCGATAAACTTTCATACCTTACCTTTATTCAATAAAAAAAAATGCGCTAGTTATATAACCAACAAGGCCAGAATAAATATCAGGAGTGAATGTTACGCCAACACATGGCCTCCAGAGATAGTGGTGAATCAAATCACTGCTCAACAAACCATTTAATTAAATTGAAAACTGCAGATTTCGGTGTATTCATAAACTCTACGCGTGGTGAAACGTGATTACACTAAGTTAATTAGCACCCGGTAATTTCCTTTCAACAATTCTTTTGGAATATAATTTGTTAAACGTGGCGACTTCTTCGTTAGAACTCTGTCTGAAATGTATGTGAATTTAATATTTTTAAGTAATTAGCGTTTCTTAAAGAAAGTCATCCGATGAGTATTAAAGACGTCAAACGGCGAACAATTTTAATATATTTTGATAGGTGTGGGCCAGAGGTTGGGGTGGTTGGGTCAACGTGCTTCCCATAGAATACATCGCAGTCGATAAAGCATCTAGGATGACTTGACTTGAGCTGGTTACTGTCTGATTTTGAGAGTAGCTGGCGATATTGACAAGAATTATGACCATGCTATTGTCAGAATCTGTAAGCGACTGTATTTACAAACGACTGCATGCATCTGGCGGCATCGACGATAATCTCACCACGATTTATTCAGTCGACCCTAACGAACTGACTACTGAAAAAATACAAAAGAATAAAGTCGGAATTTAAGACCATCCAGTCGATAGCAATTGTAAGCAACTGATTAATAATAGGCATCGAACGTTTCTCGTAATAAAAGTGGTCGTTGTTCATTTAAGATTCCCATTAGTGTGATCTTTCCATGCACAAAGATAGCAAGATTCGATGTTTAATGTCAAATGACTTTAATTGGTTAATCTGATTACAGCTATAGATTTTGATTTGTTTACCTCTGCATGCATTGACTGAAAAGGGTGTTCCGTACTAAGAATAGGATGTTTCGATCCAAAATCCAATTAAACTGATATTGATTAAAATTTTATCTACCTTCAGCCAAACGGATTTTCATTCAACAACAACAATTGTATCGTCAAAACTCAAAAACATACAGTTTTATGTCAGGCTTAATTTGCTTCAGATATAAAACTTAACCTTTACGAAACTTACTAAGTTAACGTACATACATGGCACCCGAGGGTGCGTTTAAACTCGTTTTATCTGATCATTCATGATGTGTGACACATCTGAAAGTGCATGAGACATTTTTGTTTGTTTGGGAAGGTTGGTATGACATGCCAGGCAAGTGATAAGATTCAAACATCGGGCAATACGTATGCAATGCAACTAGCAGTAAGAATAATGTAAAGTAATATAATACCTCATGGACAAGACGAGGTCGAGAGCGAATTCCTATCCTCATGCCAGCGAGTTCATCAATATTAGAATAAAAGTGTCTGATCTGTTTTATTTACGTGAAAGGCTACTTAATGTCAAACTTTAAGATTTATTAGCAGCTAGAGTGTCCTTAATTCTGTTTAATCTACATATTAACTTTGGTATCTGTTTCATACACGGATACCCGTAAGACTTCTAGACAATAAACATGTACTCTTTAAAAGATTGGCAGTTGGACCTGAAACAAACATCTCTGTAGCCGGTCATTATTGATGGAGTCATCACCGCCTACTTTCCAATCTCGAAATAATAACATTATTTTATATTTTTAAATTTCGATAAAAGGCAATCGTGATTTTCACCACAGGGTACTGTCGATTTTAAGAAAATGTCAATAGAACACTACCTTCACCTTCATATAAAGTAGTTCGATCTGAGGTTTTGAATTGTGGGTTTCTGTGATAAACAAGTCGTTTAAAGAAAATCAATCCATATTACACCATAAAAGAAGTTTTCTTGAAGTATTTGCCCTCCTTTACGACTATTATAGGTTACAAGAACGCCCTGATATTGCCTTCGCCATGTGTTTTCAATCTGGGGCCACATGGTGCAGAATAGTAGGACGCAAAACTCCATTCATTTCATTTCAATCTGGAGCTTATAACATAAGAGCAAATATATAAGACGATGTTGTTAGGATTTATAGGGGTAGTGGGGGGGGGGGGGGAGGGGTAATGCAATCGATCAAAGATCGACAAAGGACAAGGGGTAATAGAAAGAAAAAGGTTGAAACCCCTTGGCCTACGCTTTTTCACAGACACTCAGAAATGGTTTCTTGTACAGGTTTACAGACAAAGGACTATTTTGTAAGGAACATGTTTTCTTTCTAAAGACGCTAATGAGTCCTCAATTGTTTAGAGTTGTAGAAAAATGTCCTCGCACCAGAAGCCGATCAAGTTGTTGTTACTTTTTCGTTCAAAATAAAATCCCAATAAAACCTGTTTACAACCTATTGTTATAATAATTACCATAATGAATTTCTGTAGTTAATGACAGAAAATCTCAACGTTTTATCAATAAATTTATTCTTTAACGCCCAATTATTGTATTTTAGGCTTGACTTGGCGAAATTTGCTTGCATTACAGTATTACACTGATTCCATTAACAAGTTTATCTTTTCTCGATATTCACTTTCTTAGGTAATAAGATAAGACACGGCTTTAGAACAAAATCAATGGTCCAAGAGCAGGATGATTCCCATCGTTAAGTCTACTCACTAAACGCCTTCATTATAATGTGTTTGGAGTGTAAATATACCACAATGTGGTAATGTTTGTTGACGTTTCAGTGACACACACACTTGTTTCCGTTTCCAAACATCGCATTGCACATTGAAGTAATGCTGTTGAACTAATGCTAGTTTTACAAGAGATCGCTGACTGTGTACTAATGTGTTGGTTTTTGTTTACAGAAATTCAAATATGTTATGTGCACTCATTCTTTCATTTAATAAGGCAGGTTTCAAGTTCTTGATGAGCTTACATTAAACGGAAGCCTGCAAGCAATTCCTTGAAGATGAGCTATTTATCAATCAACGTTGCATTATGAATAATAACAGCCACTTGTGCCGCAAACTAGCGCCGAAGGCTGAAAGATGATCAAGATACTTTGTACTGATGATTGAAATATCTTAAAACATGGCAAAGAATGCCGGACCAGGAACTAATTACCACCAGATCACTAGAAAGGGCAAGTATGCCCTACCTTGCTATGCCATAGATGTTTCATTATTATTTTACAACTAGGTTTCCCCGGGTCTGTGACGGAGGTAAGAGGGTCTGACATGGAAACAGTGCCTGGTCGTTCAGATGGGACAATAAACCGAGGCCCAGGCTTTGCACATTAAAGATACCTGACAGTGGGAAATCTCATTTCATGAAATATTTTTAGACATTGACCTAATCTTTTTCGATTTTTCCATTGGTCAAAGGATCTTAAAAGAGCTTCTGCTTTTAGTCCTGAACTAGATACAGTTTCCAGTAATACAAATAATAAACCCTTTATTTTACATGGGTCAGAATTAGGCCCAATACACAAGGACATGGTCCTGTCTAACATTTAGCCCATTGGCATCACGGATAAGAATAACAAATTCGTAGACATTAGCTCGACCTATGCAGAGATCGAACCCTGAACCAAAAGGTTAGCAAAACAATTCCTCAAATCAAGGATTGCGTGTCGATTTCGAGTTGTGAATTGTCCTTCTCGTATGTACTTGACAGTTTTCTTCAATTGATTATTGAAGGATGAATTCTATTTTTTATATTCATGAAGCATGGGATTACTAAATACTTATTGGGGCCTTGGGACGTGTGCACCAGGTGCATGTCAATCTAGTTGTTACATAAGTTTTTTTCGATTAGGTCTTTGAAATTGTGCATCAGCTGTTCATTTATCATATCTTATTCAAGTGTTACACTGAAATCGTACATTGTTAAATTAAGATCAAGTTCCGATCTAAAGATAGTGGGCCACAGCCATATACGCCCACCACGGCATGCGGATGGTAAATATTCAAGATTTTTGGGCAAGGACAATATCTCTGCTTCTAACGGTCGAAAATAGCTCAAATTCGAACTTGATCTTCGTTTTATGAATATGTATACACATACTGAAGTTTACAAGCAAATGTTGACGGACGGACGGACTGACGGACCGTCGTTTCATGAATATGTATGCACATACAGAATTTCATTTGATTCCTTCAAACACTCTAGTTTTTAGAGTGTTTACGAGCAATTGATGTTGATAGAAGCACTTACTCTATAGAGGATACATGGCCATAACTCCTCAAAACTGACGTAAGAGGTCAAATCTTGAAAAAGCCTTAAATTTAATCAGAAGTAAACTAAACTTTCTCAAACCTTTCGATTTAGGTCCAATAACATCCTTTTTAAGTTTCATCAAAATCAGTTGAAAACTAAGAGAGTAAGAGCATATTCATGATTTTGGGGCAAGGGCAATAACTCTGCTTCTAACGGTCAAAAATAGCTCAAATTCGAACTTGATCTTCGTTTTATGATTATGTATACACATACCGAATTTCATTTGATTCCATCAAAAAATCTAGTTTTTAGAGCGTCGGAAGGACGGACGGACAGGGGTGCCGACAATATACGTCCACATAGAGAGATGTGGGCGTATAAAAAACTATTTAAATGGATCAGAAATCTATGAGATTGCGAGGATAGGCTATTTTAGCTGAATTGGTGGTCAACATTAACATTTACTAATCTCACGGATGTAAATATTTTATCTTCGTGAATATATAAATGATGTATCAACACGAAATGGCTTTATATCGTGTATAACGTACCATATGAAGATACTAGATATTTAAATACAGAAAACATTGCGGTAATCTGTAGCAGACGTGAAGCGAATACCAGAACTGAAAAACCCGAAAAAATAAAATTTCATGACAAGTGAAGGGAATTAACAACTTATCTCGACCCTAGGGAATTTAATTCATTGAAAGTATTAATCCCCCGTCATGAACCGATAATCTGCCAACATTTGAAAGATGAATGAGAAAGTTACAGACAGAAATCAGTTCGATTCCAACAGGGATTTACATTTCGAATATTCCTGTCTTTAATTCGGAAGAGGGATAAGTTTTCACTCTATCAAACGATTTATTCAAATCTTGCTCACTTAAAATCCACTCCGATGATTATGAATAATGATCTTGTACGATGTTAGCGTTAGTAACGTATTAGGGGTTAGGGTGTGGCGTTATAGGTTAAGCCACAATAATATGAGGTTCCGCAATTAAACATATGGTGCCTGTTCCTTTGACATTCTTATTACAAGAATGTTATCTGACTGAATTCAGAGAAATAATAAGGCTGAAATAATGGATACAATTTGTAACGTATCATACAGTATCAAATTTGTTAAGTCAATCCAATTTGCAGTTTCTCTGTGTTAATGTTAACTTGACCATTATGTTATACGATGCTAGTTCCTTTGACTGATGCTCACAAGCTATCCAATAACATATCTGACTGAATTATTAGAAATAACAGGGCTGGAATAATAGATAGAACACCCGCACGTGTCAAATTTATGGTATATCTTACTGTTAATCCAATATTTGGGTTAAGGCATCTTGGTTTGCAGTATCTCCGTGTGAATTTTGAGTCGGTCATTATGTTTGTTCCTTTGACAAGCTATCTAATGACGATATCTGTCTGAATTTTAGAAATAACAGAGCTGGAATAATGGATGGAACACCCACACGGGACTAATTAATGATATATCATGCTGTTCCGATTTTCGTTAAGTTATGCAGGTTGAGACGTCTTGATTTGCAGTTTCTCCGTGTGAATGTTGACTTGACCATTATGTTATACGATGCTAGTTCCTTTGACTGATGCTTACAAGCTATCTGACTGAATTCTTAGAAAAAACACAGGGCTGCAAAGAAGCAGATGAAACACCCACACAGGAAATATATATCATACTGTTCCGGTTTTCTTTTCGTTAAGTTAATCCAATATGCAGGTTAAGACGTCTTGATTTGCAGTTTCCTTGTGTGAATGTTGAATTATGCCGTGTGATATGATCTAGGTAAAATTTGATTAAAATAACTCACTGGTTGTATATTCATTACTGTTTATGAAGCTATTTTTCTTCGCAGGTTTCTGTTATTTTTTTAATTTGAACGACATGGTAGACAGTTTCTTCCCATCAGTCTCACAAGGAAACTCTGCTTTAAAGGAGAAAAAACCCCTAGGATAATTATAACACAATATGTTCACAAAAATGCACCCACGACGTTTCTTTCTTTGAACAATGACATAACGATTTCAGATGTTGTCCTTATTGGCTTCATTTTTAATGATTTGCAAAAACTGAAACATCATTTGTTTTTAGCTTCATTAAATTTGATTTCAGTCGATGAACATACTTATTATCGACAACCTAAGAAAATGGTTCATTTATTTGTAAGACAATGATAAAAAAAATCGACATTGAAATGAATGCATGTTCTAAAACCATGCGAATTCGAAATTGAATGAGACTGTGATAGTCTTAATGGATTCAAAGTAATATGTAAGCCAATGTAAGTAGAGGTTCCATTGAAATTTTGTTGTCAGATCATCAAACCAAGTGAGAAAATTAGTGTTTTGCGGCCATCTATGCACTTATTATAGAAAGAAACTTGTGTCATTTAATGCAATCTTAGTAAAGCTTCAGACCAAGTTAGTGTTTTTCGGCCATCTATGCACTTATTACAAAAGAAACCTGTCTCATTTAATGCAATCTTGATCGACTTCCTCCATTTTCTATTTTGCTACTGCCAGATTTGGTGAATATGAGCTCCATGCATACTTAGAATCACAGTTGCCTCTAGTAGATTTGGAAGAACTTACAGCAATTGACAGTCTTGAGTGATCACGAAATGCAGTTCATATATCTCTTATATCCCTATAAACAAGGGGCACAAACCCACAACTTTGACCACAGCACTGGTTTTACACTCAATAACTGCTACTGAGCTGCTAACCATATACCTCATTAAATGAACTACACTATCAATATCGCAACATGAAATAAACTAGTTCATTTGCGTAATTTGTGAGTTCACAAGATAGTGGGTAGCTGATTGACCACCCTTCATATGAATTATCTTGCATTATCTCTATTACACTAAATTACAGCCACTTACACTGACTTAGCAATCTGTTAAATTGGATCGAGATACGCTCTGGAATAACATATTACGACTTGATAACTCTGATTCTAATTTACAACACGAATCTCTCGTCTACTTCAGTTGAAGGCAGATGGGTCTCGTAATTAAATCTCTTTTGAAATTAAAATATCCTTCCGCTAGATTTATTAGTATATAATCTAAAGCTCAGATGTTCCTCAGATTGATACAACACAAACAGGAAATTATCTTCACCGGAACGCTGTTTATCTTTGTAAGTTTCGAGATAGTGTTCAACTTTCTGTTCATTAATAGAATACTTGTGTTTAGGTGTGGCTTTATGTAAAACCATATTTACGTGGTCATTAAATTGACTAAGAGTTCATCTCATGCTACCGACATTACTTCCGGATAAATAATCTTCACAAGGACAGCTAGTTTTCAAATGAGGGTAAACTTTTTCAAAATTGGCCCTTTATAAGGAGCAAGGAAAAGAGTTAGAAGACGATGTAACAATATACCTTCATGAATATACACGGCTTTCGCCAAGACAAACCAAGTTATGAATAACCTTTTCAAAATTGGACAAGCATAATGATTAAATTCTAACATTCAGAAAAAAATCGATATTAAGTATTGTGTAATTGCACCGAATATGATGTAAAAGAAGGAAAAAGCGGAAAGGATATTGCAGCAAAAATCGTTTACGTCTTGACTTATAGTTGGTTGATTGAACATAACTTAACTCGAGTTATTCAATCAGAAAAGCAGGAATCCTTTCAAGGGATATTGTCAGCATGTTGTCCATCAGACTTAGGACTTTTTACTTGCATAACAAACTGTCCATTGTGTAAAGCTATTGAAGTTGCACTAACACGGATTTCATTAAAAAAAAACCTAGTAGTAAACAGGACTAAAGTAGAGCAATTTGAATTTATAAAAAAATTGTGTTTCTTAAATGCTTGAGGTGGTTCTTTTATACAATGGTTTTAGATTGTTGACTTCAAATTCTTAAATGATTACTTCAATTTTTACTAATAATTGTAGCGGCAATTTGGATAAATATATATAGAACAAATCAAATCTAAAAGCCGGAGGTCGGCGGAGACATCTTCAGGAAAAATGTAATTCTGTAATTAATTAATTATAGTGGTTAGTATTTACCTCTGGCCGATTGGTATCTCAAGGATCGTAACTAAATCGACCTGTAGGGATCACAAAACCAATTGAAAACATTTTCTGAGAGCTCCGAGATAAACTTCGACATTGTATTAGGGGGCAAGAGTCGATAAGTCAAGATAACAAACATGGTGGCGTATGAGAAGTAATCTTTCAGATCCAGAATGGATGACCTTTATTAACAATAATTTGCATCCTATTCTTCTGGTAATATTGATGACGCATATGAGAAAAAGACGAGAACAGAGTTTCTAACTTTTCAGTTGGCCCATGTAAAAAAATATAAGAATTTTCTGCGAGATAAACTTCGATATTCGGTGTCTGGTCCTTGTCAGATTCACCAACATGGTATTTTATTAGAAGAAATTTTTCTGGTCCAGTTTGAAAGCTCATAATATTTACAATATGATGCTTCCTTTTCTTTTGGTAATATCGATGAAGCATTCGCGAAAAAGACAAAACAAAGGCTATACATGTTTGGTTTACCGCTGTAAGAAACATAGTGTTGCTCTGATATGACATATGTCATCAAGTGATGAATACAAGTCCTTAGAGAAACCATGAAATATAATTGTAATTGACCGGTACACCTCGCATCACATAGACGTTATTAATAAAGACATGATCTTTGTATTACAAACTGCTTATCACGTTATTGCTCTGATGTGACACATGCAATCAAGGCAAGAAAATGAGTCTTTAAGGAATGTATGAAATATAATTGTAATTGACGGGTATACTACGAATCACATAGACGTTATTAATATAGACATGATCCTTGTATTACAAACTACTTATCACGTCGTATAGAGTTCCTGTCTCGGTGTCTCAAAGGAAGCGTTTCAGTAAGCACTGGTAATTTGAATTGTCTATAGCTGTCTCTGACTACTCTTTAAAATGTCAGAACAATGTAGATAATTAGAATATTGTTATACAGGAATGTATTTAAACATTGATATTTCAAAGATACAACGGCAAATTGCGTTTCTGTGGAGCCAGTGTCGCGTTATGTGTTGGGATTCAGACGAGAAGATTGAATAAGATCACGAAGATGATACGAGGTAGTGCCAACCATTTACTCCACGAATTCAAGACGATACCCGGAGCAAGTTATTAAGCTGTGGAAACAGAAACAGAAAAAAATGATAAAAAAAGAGAACAAGCTTAAAATAATTTTTGCTTCTTTAAATTCAAAATAAAATGCCAAATCGAAATTATTGTAAATTATTTCTTAAGAATTTTGAAAAGCTAGAACGACTCAACAGTGTAAATGTTATGTATTATACAGAACTTCCTAGCAATTTCAATAATTTTAGTCATAAAAGATAAGATATTTAATATGAAATGCTCCATCAAATAATAAACCAGAATAATAAATTCCCGGACATTCTAACCTTTTCTAAGCAGGTCATCCCCACAATGTCAAGCTACTACGAAATACGTCTTATACCTTGATTGCAAAAGCAATCTTTATTGTATCATTGGGTGCAGCGAATACAGATAATCAGGACCATCGACAGACAAACTGTAAACATTGCGGTTAATTTTGGTTATAGACTTTCAGTCGGGATGTCAGATTGGCTGTGATCACTAGCTCGGCATTGTGAAAAAGTAAGCAATTTCAAATTAATTGCACGGTCATTTCCAGCATTTTTGTTTGCTTAGAAGGAAAGGGCTCTGTTGGATTTCTTGAAAGCCAAATAAGAAGAACCCCGTTGTAGAGAAAGCGAAATTTAAATTCTAGTCTACCCGTAACTTATGGGATAGCCAGGTCAGTATTGGACACTATTATTGAAAGAATACAATTTGTCAAAATTTAAAAAAGGAAACCCAGAAAAATCTTACAGCGAAGAGACATAAAGTGAAACCTCAAAAGCACCAAGCTCAGCTGTTAAATTTAATGATACTTTCAACATAGCTAGATGTAATGTGATAAAGTAGTTCTGAAATAAAAGAAACAATTTGTTAAATGTTAACAATTACATAAAGCACACATAGAAAATAATTATTTTGCTATCGATAAAAATAGGCTACGACACAAGACTATTTCGAGAAAACTCAAAATAGTTTATTGTTGACATGTTTTGATTATTAGTGAGCATGTTAAAAGAATCACTAATTATTTATCTGAAATGAGATATTTCGGTTTCCCATTCACGATTCATTTTGTTTGCTATTAAAATATGCTTTATAAACAATTAAAATGCAATAAAATAATGAAATTGATTTCTTCATGCAATTCTACCGTTTAAATCTTCGATCTGAGTGGTGACATTAGTAATATCAAGGAGTTCTCCAAAGTTTTAAATAACTCCTTCATCACCA
Source organism: Lottia gigantea (assembly GCF_000327385.1). Classification (NCBI taxonomy): domain Eukaryota; kingdom Metazoa; phylum Mollusca; class Gastropoda; family Lottiidae; genus Lottia; species Lottia gigantea. The sequence continues at coordinate 349,037 of NW_008709380.1, forward strand.
GTGTACTTCTCGCTAAGTATGCATAGATTACATAACTCTTCTTTCTCAGAAGAATGTATTAAATTGCTTAGGAGATATAGAACATATATTTCGTCTCCCTTTCCATTTATTCAAAGCATCGGAAAAGACAATGATAGTACATAAAGGTAAGGTTGAATAATTCTTCTTGCTCTAACAATTTCATTAATGATCAGTAGAACAAATAATAATCGAAGGAAAATTACAAGATCATGACTTCATTACTCGCATCTTCATTGATTTCAAGTAAGTAAATGAAATCGATTCATTGAATGTTCCAGTCTGAAACAAAATCCGCTTATTTCCGGAACGATGGTCAATAAAGCCGGGGATAAAAAGGCTTATCTACGCCGTATCAACATAGAATATAATGTCAATCACCTTAAAATAAAATATGGTTACTTTACCTTGTATTTATGGAATACAGCAGATAATTTTGAAAACCAGCAATTTACTGGCAAGTCACATCGGACTGCAATCCAACCATTTGCGATCTTATGGTGACTGAAAATGTACTTTCAAATTACAAATTCTACTACAGTCGCTACCAACCTGTGACTTATGCGGTCATATTGCGTTCTCGAGGTGGGGTTGGGTTGTAGCATTTGACTGTTATTGCGTTCATAGGGATGGTACGAAGCTTGTCTAGATATTCTCGATTCCGTGGTGATCTGGACGGCGATTATTGGTGACTATACAGTATCTGACGCTTCCTTCACACATGTACAACGCTTATGGCCACCTTAGCATGGTCTTGGTTAATTTTCCGTCGTGGCTGGACTCTAATACGTTATCTTGATCAATGGCATCTAATACAAGCCGTCTGTCTAAATATGATCAAGATACAGTTATTGGTTTACCTATAGTATTTATGAAATACAGCACAGAATTGTTGAATCCATCAATTTAATGGCGTGGATTACTAAGACGTTATCATGATTAATAGCATCTTAAACAAACCGTCTGTCTAAATATGATCAAGACACAATTATTGGTTCGTCATTGCGTACATCCATTAAGATCTTTTTTTGATTACATGCATGTTATCTAATAACTATTATTATAGACTATGAATGTACTGCTGGGAATAACGTCCTCAAAATCACTCATATTAACGTAGCTTTTATATTTACATTATATACATTTATTAATGACATGAAATATATGGAATTTTACGTCATACTCTTCTTAAGAGATTTTTGAGCATTTAATTTTACAAGGTAAAGAACAAACTAGTCAGTCACATGCATCAACTTTTTACAACTTTCTCGTATACACCTAAGACTATACACAGGCGCTGAAGTTTTGTAATAAACCCATTTGGACATGATACATACACTTATACGGTTAAATTTTGAATGCTACAACTAAGTTTTCATTTGCACGCCATGTAAACGGAATATTCTTCGGGGTACTTTTCCATAGCGTTTTAAAGCCGAAAGTATTCTTGTAGTGCTCAGCTTTTGAAAAAAAATTATAATTAGGAATTCGTCGAATTTCCTAAGTTTGCACTAGATGCATTAGAACCTTGATTAACTTTGATGTTGATTGCTGCGCTGATGATAAAAACTAAATTAATAACTACTAAATGATGCACAAAAGAAAAAGATGTGAGAAGTATTAAAATAATCACACTATCCTTTAGGTATAAATGTCACATGTAACTACAAACCCCAATTACGCCCATACATACCAGATTGGACAAATAACGTATTTACAGATGAGACCTTCATAAAAATCGAACAAAGGAAACTACCATCATTATAAAGATGAATGGACAATTCATTCTGCAGCGCAATGTTAAAATAAAAGGCCAATGCAAATTTCGCGTTTTGAAAGAAGCATTGTAAAACTGTAACAAGGCCAGTTTGAAAAATACAAAGCTTGCATTTATAATCACATAATACATTTGAATGCAAATTCAGTCCATCCGGTGTGCTTCACTGTTCGGAAACTAAAATAATTCCATATTTCTTATTAAGAAGCGTGTACCTCACTCACTCAGCCATCTCGACTACATCAGTTAATGCTGGAGACGATTTTAATAACCCCCAAGCAGCATTTACTGCTGTCTTTTAATAGATTTTCGTCCCACGCGAATACAATTTAGTATTTAATACCACGTTTTTCATATTCTTCTAAGAGGATTATTAAATGCTTTCGTCTTTCGTACCATTTCTTCTGCATTATTCGAGGACAAAGGCTTATGTGACTATTTTAAGTTTATGGTTATTACTTGTAATGGAATCGAACCATAAGCCAATAGATTAGATCATACTATACCATCACATTCACGATTATAAACCTTTTCGGATTATGTTAAAAATTAAAATTGAAATATATATAAGAGATTACATACGATGAAATAACACGACTTCTTCTTTCAATTTCATCTTGAATGATAACTTGGTGGCTGTTGCACTCCATGACTGGGGTTGATTTGGGTCTTGAATATATGTAAATAGTCTTCAGAACTACTAGTCATATATAAGTCTATAGAAAAAACTTGCAATTTACCAACGCAGATAATTCTGGACACACATGGATTAGAAGGCCGTGAGCTGCGAACACTGTTACTCATTAGCTTAACTTAAACAGAGTCTCGTTTCTTGGACTAAGGTACGATTGGTCAAACGGATAGCCAATCTGTCACTTTAAACTATGGATTGGGATTTGATTAGGTACATGTCAGTTATGACCATACTTAAATTCCAAGGCCACCATTGATATGAAAAGAAACCATATAAAAGAAAGTATCAAATATCCTATGTTGACACTACATGTTAACCCAACTTGACATAAATCAACGGTTATTTCAGACGAAGACTTGGAAATGAATTACAGCACTACATAACCTCACATATTAATCAGTGGAACAACATGTGTTAATTAGAAACTGTTCTGCTTTCAGTTGTCCACGAAAACATTTTCGTAAAACGCAACGTTTGACTTCGGCTATCTTAAGGATAAGGGGATTTTTTGTAAATATATGTATAGTAGATTGAAACTTTCAATTAAGGAAAGTAACTTTGCTTTGGAAGTCTTGAATTCGAATGTTTTACCACCAATTTAGTTCATCACATAAGTAGATACAGATGGTTTAAGGCCATGTTTTCTGATACGGTATGACAGATAGCATTCAAGACTTTGAGTATATTTAAGAGAAACACATAATTTGAACTTGGAAGGACAGAGTACAGAAAAAATGCCTCAATCAATCATCACAATATTGTATGTCCAAGATGTACATCGGGTAAAAAGTTGCTAAAACCTCTACATCATTATCAATATTGATAAAAACATTTTGCTAGTTACCGAACTGTCACTTTATATTGGTGAACCGTTTCTATAAATGAATTAATTCACTACAGTTCAATGGTTAATAACAGAACATAAAAGGGATATATCATCTATTTTATTAACTTTTATTGGAAATCGAAACATCACCGACTATAAGATGCTAATCTCGGATTTGTCAAATGTCATTCAGAATTCTGAACCTTTCACAGATTCTCTTATTTTATGGAAATTTTAATATTGTACGAGTTTTTCTCAATCTATTGCGTGATAATAGATGGTAAAGAATTTCTTTAATGGTCATACATGAAAGATGTTAATGTTTCCTAGATATCTATAGCCTTTTCACTTTATCTAGCACATAACTGTAACACAATCCAAATGGTACATGAAACCTAAGCGATTTACACTGTCTGAGCCGTTTTCCTTTTTGCTTTAATGTGACACTTTGTATCTCCCATGTCTCAACACATAATACAGTGCAAATTGGGAACTCATGTTGGTAAACTTCGATTTCCATAAAATGTAGAAGATCCGTACCATACTCTTTTGTGGTTGGATCACGAATTAAGTAAATATTATTCTTAAAAATTCACAAAGGTTTCGCATTCAAAGAATTAATTTAAAATCTGCAACGGAACTACTTAAAGCAATATTTTCAAAACACTTGCTAGAACTTCTTCGAGATTGGTGCTAAGATTAATTCAAATATTTAACAGAGTTCTGGAATAGTAGGTTAGTTAATTACCAAAACTTAGTGCCATACCTATTGACCTAGACACATTGAAAAATACGGTTAACAAGACAAACCTATTGCTTCTCACAAGTCAAGTGTCTTGACGGCAATATTTGGAATCAAGAAATGACCAGAATAATCATTTAGGAAACGTGAGGCATGATTTTTTTATTTATCAGTTTAGAAAATTAGTAATAGTTGAGGGCGTTAGATAACTAACCTTCAAACAGGTGGACGACAAGACTAAAGATGTGTTTCAGAAAACTCCTTGTGAATTTTCTCTAAATCCAACTGTTAAAGCGGCAGAGCAGGCTTTCTACCAAGAAGGCTAGGATATTAGTCTGAAATTTGGTTTATCAAATCGATGTTGTTTCGAAGATGGTTACGTTTTCTTACACTGGGTGGCTTACACAGAACAAATGGAAGAGATTAATTGTAAGGGTATGTACACGTTGATGGCTTATCTTATAATGAAACTGACTTACTGTTCATTACATAAGATAGGAAGCTACTTTTGAGTAAAGGTGACTTACCACTTAAAATAGTATGTATTATTCAGTATTTGATGAACTGAGCAAAGGATTTTCCTAATATAAATGTCATCAAGTACATTACAGACCCCCATTACCCAATCATTGTGAACTTGTTGATTGATGAACTCAACTAGAGGTTCATTAAGACTCATCTATCTTTCTAAATAGTGTGAATATAGTGTTTATACGTGGTAATAAACGAGATAACCAGTTATTCTCATCAATATAAAACATGACAGCCAAATTTTATATCTTTATTGAAATCATCAAAAAACTGAAATTGATTTTCGTTTTTTCACTTAACGGAGACATTTTTAAATTATATACTAGTCTGGTCCATTCTGTGAGGAGGTTTTTCTTATTTATTTCTTATTTATTTAGATAATATTTAGCCTCTTGGGAGGCTGAAACACGATCTTGTTTTAATCAGCATTGCGGTATATAAATCTGTTAAAAATCCACGCCACATATCTGCTGACTCTATAAAGAAGAAGGATTTACGAGATAGTGATTTCCCGGTTTACTGACTCTGTCTGGTGTGACGGATGACAATTAAAAATGCTTCGATTGATCTTTCAATTGAAATCAAGAGTTCTCGAGATCTCCTTATAATGCGATTGTGGTGATAGAATTATTTTCAATCGTCTAGACCAATCAAATAAGACATTCAGCAAGTTAATGAGGTCGAATGTATAGAAAACTAAGTATTCAAATTCTTATCCAATCGTGAATCAATTGAAAGTCTTCTTGTTGTACAACATTCTATAGACAAATATTGACATCCACCATTGAAATTGACCAGTCAATTCTTATAATAAGGTTCCTTTTCAATGCTATAAATATTATTTCCTCTCATTTCATTCGGTGCATTAACCTGAATATAATAGATGGAACTTCAAATTCTTTTCAGAGTCTGGTCAATATTAGGTTTGCTCCTATATATCGCTACATTTATTGTAAATTGATAATACGGGTTTCATAACGACGAAATGTGCCAAGCAATAATTTTTGAGAGTAACAAATACCACAACATCACTGTATAAACTTTGCAAAAGATACAACCTCACTGAGAGAAGGCTGAATTTAAATGAAAACATAAATTAGAAACGAACACAGACAAGCCAATCAAAACATTAAATTTATAAGGCTGAAATAGTGATTGATCATAATAGCAATTTGTTTCTTTTCATAAATAACAATTTCTTTAATGGTCTTCTTCTATGAAGTCTGTCAGACATAACAGTTTATGATACAGGACAAGGCAATTTTTATATTTATGAATTGAACGTATACAAATTATAAATAAAGACAAACGTTTGTCTATATTTGGATATTTCTTGAACAAAACGGAACAATTTGCGTGATGTGTCTGGATGAGAATACAAGATACCAAGTCCTACAATAACGACTGTTTCGGTAAATTAAAAAGATAGCTTTAGCACGATTTCTTTGAGAATTTTAAGTATGCTATTAGATAATTAGCTCACTTCCGCTGTTTTGATGTATCAGGTATGTAACCTGATTAATTAAGACAGGAATGTAATTGTTATTGTCAAGCAAGGTAACAATAGTCTTAAACAGTCATATATTAGGATCTTACATTGAAATATAATAACATATCAGTTGTGTCGACCAGACTCATCCAATATTTCACCCATGTTATCGATATTTGTATACTCACTTGGCTTGGCCAAGGAAGAAAAGAAAGGCCATGCAGCATTCAATGAGAAAAATTCAAGAGAGTGATATAAGTCTACTATCCATCTGTTTGGACATATTTAACGTGCACTACCAACAGAATACGGTGCCTCAGTTTATTATACCATTCGAACAAATATGACTTAATCTCTGTATTGGTAAGTGGTGGCATGTCCTAAAAGGAAAGGCTAAACAGTTCAATATTTAGTTCGTGAGATATACGGCGATCGTTTTTTAAATGTCTGATTTTGATCACATGAATAAGTCCTGCAAGTCATTACTGTCATCACTAATGACCCTCTCTGTCAATATAGATCTATAATATCATACTGTTATCGATTTGTCATTACTTAATGATCTCGTCTAAATACTATAACATCATGACGTCTTCTATTGGATAATAATAGTTATATGATGACCTAGTGGGTCATTAATCGAGGTATAATCGCATCAAACGGAGTAAAAGAAAGCTGACCTAAATTTTAAGAAACCTTTTATCAGCTACATAGTACTCTAACAGATTCTGAATATAGATGGTTGAAAAATTAATCACTTATATAATATAACAAAAATGGCTAAAAGACATATGCCAAACAGATTATGTTCAGCATATAGTAGTTTAGTGCAGACACACCGAGGACCATTATACTAACGATTTTATTCAAGAATTGTTACCACAATTAAAAATCTCTTGTGTCCTTGCATTCTTAGTTATCTCTTCTCTCATTTTTGCTGATGGCATCCATCTCGGTCTTAACGGTCTGAACTTTATTTCGCGTACTTTTTTTAATGTCAACAGAAGTAAAAAGTACGGTAGTCCAATCTGTACAATACAAATCCATACGACAAACTCTTACCGAACTGATACATTCTTAAAATTCGTAATAAATAAATTTAAACTTGTAATTTTTACGAAACATAGAAGGGAGAAATTGGGGTTGCAGATTTCAAGCGCCTAGCTCAACTAAAATTCTAATTTTTCTAAACGATTCTGTGGCTCAAATGACTATTGCAGTCAAGATAGAAGACTAAGTTCGTAAAAGCTTGAAGATGGACTCTTCTACTGTACTTATTTCATGACACCCATTAGTCGGAGAAATTGAGGTTGCAGATTTCAAGCGCCTAGCTCAACTAAAATTCTAATTTTTCTAAACGATTCTGTAGCTCAAATGACTATTGCAGTCAAGATAGAAGATTAAGTTCGTAAAAGCTTGAAGATGGACTCTTCTACTGTACTTATTTCATGACACCCATTAGTCGGAGAAATTGGGGTTGCAGATTTCAAGCGCCTAGCTCAACTAAAATTCTAATTTTTGTCAGAATGTAGGATATAAGCAGCTGATATTCTTTAATAGCCGAGTTGGAACTCCCAACATTTAAAAGATTCTCCTAGTCGTAGTTAATTGCTTGCTTGAGAAGCTTGTTTTCAGATCCTCTCTGAACCACCTATTAGCATTACTTAACATTCATTTCCTGTACATTATTCAGTTATTTTATTATTTTGTATTTCAGGTAGGTGACATTTTGTAATTGTTAGGAAGTTTTTTGCATAACTACGGGTAAGTTTCACTACGTTGTGTTAACTGTAAGCAGTTAATAGCTGGCATCTTAAAAGGGGTGCACTAAACTTACAAGTGGTAAACATGGTTTTGTTAAAAGCTAAAAGAATGTTAATTAAACTAACTGAAATATTTCTGTAAGTATTAACGAATACTTATTGACATGGTGCCAAATGAACAATGGGACAATTAACTGTAGCTCGTTTCTTTTACTGTGCCGATTTATCTCGAGTTATAAAAAGCCTTGGTCGACTATAGATTCTAAATATCCTATCCTATCCTGAGCGATACGTTTAATTCGAAAATTGACAGATTACCTAAAGCTACGATCTACTTGATGGTTTCAGACTCCAACCTCTCTGGTCGATACGATCCAGTATTTAATTGAAAGTTGGCCGCGAACAACTGCAATTTTCAAGTCGTCGAAGTGCTAAGGTAAAAAAAGAAAAAAAAATCCAGCGATGAATCGCATACGTCCAGTTGCCAACAGCAGATGGAAATCCAGTTGCACTCAGATTCTGCAGTCGATTCGGTCGAATCTTCTTTTATTGTTACAGCATCTCTGAAGCGATATTTGACCGAAATATCAAGAAAAGTAATTGATTGCCTCACAGGTCGAAAGAGCGAAAGATTTTTGGAAGACGTTGAAAGGATTTATTTGAAATGATAAAATTAAGTTGTATGTATATCTCGGTTTAATATTCACTTCCAATAATCTTTAGTGGGAATGGTTAATGAAATGTGAAAAACTTTCGGGAGTTGATGTTCATATTTTCTACGGCATATTGATCGATACTTTACTTTCAATTACATAGCCTTGATTTCATTTCTTTTTAAGAGAAGAATTGTGTGATATATGTTGACATTTATACACTTGAATACAGAATAGGAATGTTAATTCTCGTAAGATTTTACTTAGTTTCTCTGGCGATTTCATACATGAGCATTGAAATTGAAACATGCATTACTTCAAATGTACAGAAATCTGCTAAGCAAAGGGAAACCTTGAAATAGCAAACGCATACATTTAGTCATAACACCTAAACATCTTCACAATGTCATGCAGCATACATTCCAATCAAATCGCTGCATTTACATACTTCTGTGGCTCAAATGACTATTGCAGTCAAGGTATAAGAATAATTTCGCAAAAGCTTGAAAATGGACTCTTCTACTGTACTTATTTCATGACACTCATTAGTTGAAGAATTGAATACCCTCGATTTGCAGATTATGTCGAAAAAAATGATACATCACGACATTTTACAATCGAATTGTCTGACAATTAAACGCTTATTTTTATAAAATTACACAACTAAATATGTATATTCATATCATGTGCGATGTTCAGACTGAAAAGATTGATTTATTCTTCCGATTTTCCACCATTAGAACAAAGTTTAATTTAGTGGCCGAGTCTAGACCGGATACCTAATCCAATATTATAGATATGATATATGAAATATCAGCAGGTATATTATTGGTATCGATTGATTGATCATATGTTTTGTTAAAACTAATTCCTGAACTATAATTAGCTTTTATCATGCCTTGCAGAAAACAACCCACTCCCACAACAAGTTTTTTACTGAAAAGTGTGTGATTTAAAAGAATACTACCTTTCAGAATGGACACATAATTTAAGGTTTCCAACTTGGTCTACAAGTGTATATATTAATCAGTTTGACTTACCAAGTGCGATGACTACCAGGTGCCATTACTACAGAATGAACTAACTATATATCCATTAATCTAACTATTTTGGAATACAGAGGGATTCTATTGTATAGTTTTGACACCAGGTAAATCCACTGATGAACTAAACCTCATTTTCACCAAGTTCAAAAATTTCAATTTTTGGTCATTTTAAAAGGTAGTATACCTTATAAGTTAAATCCACAGTCGAAAAGACTAATAACGTATACGTCACTGCCTTAATACAACGTACTTCTTATAGTTACTTGAAGTACATCGATCCACATCAAGAACTAAATATGTTCATCATAATAGTACAACCAATTCAATTCGGAATCCTTTTTGGAGACCCAATATATTCCTCAATCGTATTTTTTTTCTGTTTGTATAATTAAGATACACTCTTTGTGTTCAATACTTCCTTGACCACTCATGGACATTACCCGGGGGAACAAATAGTACGATATTTTCTTGTCATATTCGTTTTTTTTTACTGATGTTCATGAAGTCTTTAAGTGTTAATATTCCCGAAGTTCCTGAAATGTACTATCAATAAGTGGTAAATGTTACTCAAATTGTGATCAACTATAATAACAACCGTTTACTCATCACTTGATGTGTACTGTGAATATCAATCTGCTTTATTGAGAGTTAGAAAGAATGATTTAAAGTGGATATCCTGTCAATAACACTGGCTCTCTGGTGGCCAATTAACTATATATTAGTAGCGATTGATATTACCCCAAAGCGGAGTGTTTAATTAATCAAACGATTTCCCTCATGAATATTCATGAAGGTGACAATTATTACTGTCAATTGGTATGTAATCAAGCTATATTGCAAATTATGGATGCAAATCATAATAATAATAATAATAATAACTTTATTTTGACAAGAGTCAAATTGTCACGAGGTCTCACTAAACTAAATTATATTCAAAGTAACATAAAATCAAAAATACAGAAAAATCATAAGGGATGTACATGTATGACGTTTTGTTACCGACGCCACATCAATATTTTGACTACCAACGGTCACCAACGACCAAGTTGTAGCAAGGTAACCACCCGAGGGCACTCAATTTGAACTATATACTATTGTGACTTGAGTATTCTTTGGTAACTGTAAGATTTAGTAGCAACTTATCAACTATTGTATTTCCCTAGATAAGGTCAGAATAATTAAATGAATGACCAAACTCTCAAACCTTCAATGATAAATACACAGAGATAAATTGTTAACTTGAACGAATCATTTAATGTCAATGAATTATACATGTGGGGAAATATCATACCACTTTAAGGCATTATTAACTAGGAAATTTTGGAATAATGATACAGAATAAGAACCATGATAGAATATTCCATTTGTCATGCTAAATTAAAGAGGTAATTGAATTTAATCTTCTAACATAACCACAAAAAACGACGCATAACGCAATAAGTTCGTGAATATTCAATGCCGATATCTTATTTCTTTGAAATTAAAATGAAATTGCCCATTTTTAGAGCAATAAGAAAGCGGAAATCTGAATTTGAACAATAATATGGAATTCAAGCAAAAACATGGTGGTCCGGGTGGGACGACGAACCCCATTCTTTGCGAATACTGCGTAAAATGTTTTTCATGAGACATAAAAGTTTAAAGCTAATAATTTTGAAAGTGTCCAACACCCTTCCAATAATGCTAAAAACAGGAAGTGGTCACTGTAAATGGGAACAAATGCCACTCAACATTCTCCTATTATTTGAAATAATCGGTCCAATCTTAAATACATTGTACAGTAATAGAGCTAAGGTTAAAAGGTTATAGCTCTCTTTTATTTCGTTAATGATGATTAGAGTAAATTATAGTGTAACCCAAGCTCTCAATGTTTTGTATGTTCTTATCACATCATACCAAGCACCATCTTACTCTCAACTACAATTCAGAAGGTGATTGTGATTTTTCTTACTAAATTTGCGTAACGATTTGGAAACTATAATTTGTGTTCGACTATGGAATACGGAAGGTAATGTAAAGTTTATCTCTTGATATGAACTGTGGTACGTCCTCAAATTTCTTAAAAACAAACTGCCTTAAATGTTTAGTTTATGTGCGAATAGACGATGGACGTTGTCTGATTATCAGTACAAGGTGAAACAATATCTACGTGATCATTGAAATCTCAAGTGACAACACAATCGAATGGTTTTTTTTTTTTATGCCAATTTGGACCTTGGTTTTTCGTTCGTCGTTTGTGATAATTAGACAGATTTAATAAACTAAATCATTTACATGTAATTAGATTGATACACGAGGATGAAATTTTATATGACAGGAAATTTTTGTATATTTTTCCTGATAAAAAAAACAAGAGTTCTATAAAAGCTAATTTTTCTCGTAAAATAATATATTTTTAAAAATCTTATCAAGTTATGTCTACATTTGAACAATTTTACATTTTTAACCTTAAATGTTTATGACACACAAGACTCTTTTTATTATTCTAAAGCTGATAATATTGTACCTACGTCTATATCATGGATTTCTTTAACCAATTATTTTAGAGTCCGAACTATTTAGTATGTTGATCACGAATGCAAAACACCAATCGATCAATTCGAAAGAACATTGACATTTGGAATTGTAATAAAGTTTACAGTAGTAATAATTATGTAAAGTGACAGAATGTAAGATAACAGATTATACCGTAAGGAAAGAAATATCACTATAATTTGTCGTACAGAAGTTCTCCGATATATCTGCAGGCCGGGGCCACATCTGCTTAAGTTTTACCCACATTCATAATGCCGAAATTATGCCAAATTAAGAGAAGTTAAATGTGAAGATTAATGTAGTAATGTCATAACCATTTTGCTCTAAAAAATATATTGATAGTTGTACACGTGTAATAGCTATTACAAATTTGAGTATATCTCAGATAAATATTGATTTAATCTCGAGAATGCCGTCTTGTGAATGCAGCTTGAATTGCAACTAAAATGAAAGATCAGATTTTCAGCTGCTAGTCGTGTGGGCGATCTCTTTTGACCATAATTTGTTTGTTAAAAAACATATTTCCAAAACAATGTCTAGTGTTTCTTCGACCTAAATGATATATATTTTATTTAATTTGTTATCTAATGAGGTTTCAAGAAAGTTGTTATTGTATAATCCTGATCTAACCATTTCATTAGTGGAAAATATATTCCATATATAGATATTAGATAGTGAATATAATAGTCTGGTAATCTGGGACGAATCTGGATTAACATTCAGTTTAATTCCATGGAAATAATGTTTTTAATAATATTATCATACTGCAAATTAAATTGTGTTTCAGGTTGTTAAGTAATGGTAGGCTTATAAACACCGGGTTGAAAACTAACAGGCTAGAAGTTACTAAAGGTAAAAAGCCATGAGAAAAGATCTGAGTCCATGCTCTGAGCTGTTCACAGTTCTACTTATAATATTATTATCATGAATCGGGTTTTTAATGATATTATCACATTGCTATTAAATAGTGTATCGTATTACGAGTTGATATGATTGTATTCTGTAAAATGATAATATATATCACACTGCATGACTTAAAAGATTATAACGCCGTATTTACATTTAGTACGATTAACCGAATTCTATCATTGAATAATAACTCGTTTTGTCGACCAGAAAAACAGGAACATAGAAATGTGTCCAGTGTTGTTAAGGGTAAGTACAAAAGGATGAAACGACAAAGTACTATATATACTGTTCCAGAGTTTAGATAGACATGTACTTTTCAGGTTCCTTTTAACACTAGGATGTACACAGATACAACGTCAAAAGCACTTTATTTAAATATCAAGGACGAAGACACATTAAAGTGCATTGAATTTTGATAATAAAACTAAACTTCAGGCTATATGAAGACAATTTCCAATTTCCGCTTTGAAAATTCCATTTTATTTCGTGAGGATGGAATTTTTATTTTTCATAGTTTTATTCTTTCACTGGTATTCAATTCTTTAGTTATCTGACAAGTCCAAGACAAATAAGAACAATATAGTTATTATATTAGTTAGATTTTTAACACATTTTTATTACAAATCTTTATTACAAATCAATTCTATATATATATTATTGTTACCTTTAGCTTTATTCATTAGAATTATACATTTGATTAATCTGTATATGTCTGTCACGTTTTGACGATAGTCACGCAATAGCTGTCAATAATAAGTGACCATCACAGTAAACAGGAACTTCGTCCATGACCAAGGTAATCTACCTTAATGTATGTTTATGCCTTAATGATTGGTTCTATCGTGTAACTGTTGTCTTGGGTTTCAGTTCCAATCAACAAAGAGGGTAAATTGTATTTAATTTCTTTAATGGAATGATGTTATGATGTTAGATATAATTGTGTATCGATTAATTGGACATCAGTTAAGACTACAATAAGTCAACCAATGAATGCCAATGACCAATATAAACAATTGTTTTCATCAACCAAAACAATGGCGTTTCACGTCGTCTTTTTCTGATACGAAATTTGACTTATGAAAACGAGAGCAACTCTATGCAATGCGGCATGACTTCAGCTTATGACAGTTTGTGGGACACGCGGTGTTGTAAAAGATGCAAATGCGCATCCGGTAACATTTCAAATCATAGAAATATTTAAAAACATTAAAAAATTTAATAAAAAAATCATATTTTAGATACACGATTGTGTCCCATACCATACTTATTTTTTTTTTTTTATTATTTCAAATTGTTGTGAAATTATCACCGTATGTATTTTGTCTCACCAATGTTGTTCCATCTTTCAGATAGGTCTATTGTGTCTTGAATGTTCAAATATCGCTAAGGCCAACGTGGGGAGATTTCGCGTTGATGACAAAAGGGAATAACATTGCACTCCGCTATAACTCACAGAACTATCTTACCCATTCACTTACTAACGAACAATCTTTTGTATATGCATAAGGCATGTTCATATAAGGATTGTTAAAAACGTAACGATACCATCTTGGTGTTACGTAGAGATTCTCTAATCAATATACTGTCAGTTGTCAAACATTTCACCTGTCACTGTCATCTGTTTTCTATCAATACCACAATTTTAATGTACGTATTCATACAATTTTATACCGAGACAAAAAGCCAGACTTGCCGTGAGATGTATGACCCAAGTTGTCCCCCTTGACCCAGCCAATGATCAGATATACATTTGTCTTGATTTTGGAATACATTTAACAAATGACAACCGTGCCAACAAGTTATAACTTTGATTTCTTTTTTCAATCTATTTGTGGCTTTTAATAAAACAATTGAAATCAGAGCATTGCCACCTACATCGATTTTTTTTTGTTAGAAAATTGAATTCCTGGTGTTTTGATTGGCTTAGTTTCTAAGATTTGCTTTTCAAAGAAGAAATTTTTTACTTTTATGATATAAAAAAAATTTCTCGGCAGGTTGATGATTAAATCCGAAACTCTGAATGATGTAACTTCTGCAAGACAGAGCAAATGTTTATAACTTGACCGACAACAAACGAAATTGTGTAAAAGCGAATAAGAATACAACAGCTCACTGATGGTGCATAAAATTATTGAAGTTTACAGCATTTTTGGTCTGTCGAAATTGGCATATACCTTCACAGTTAGCTCAACGAATGTTTAGATGCCATTCAGATAGTATTAATCGCTACGAAACTTTTCTCATCCAAAAGATATTCTATATGTCACAAGGTAATAATGTAGACTTAAAATTAGTCCAATGACAATCATGGTATATTGACTGCTTGCGGAAAAAGCCCAGTGTGCTGAACCCCACCAGAAATCATTTCGATTGTTATTGAACTTTTATAAATGTTTAGATGATTTAGACACTAACTTTAGTAAGTCAGTGGATTCCTAGATTGATAATTCATACCTCGACTAATGTTACAGAGAATAGTGGCATTTATACAGCAGGGTGGAACCTTATGGAAGACGAAGGGACGTAGACTGCTGTTTCCGATATTTAGATTTGTGGCCAACTTTCTTTAGTCAGATCGTTTACTTACCTTCACACGGGAATTGGTTTTTAATATAAGCCACCTTGTACTCATTATTTTAGGTACATCAAAGAGAAACTTATCTAATACTTCTATAGAAACACATTTTTATAAAAGAACAACGCACATAATCGTATAAAGTTCCACCTTTGGATCACCATGGCTAAATCAGCAGGGCATGGTTTCCGGTTACGAGACTTGAACTAGACAACACAGACAATTTTTATGAAAAGATATTGAAAAAATTTCTGTAGAACAGTTCATTTTTAAAATGTCGAGACCATAATCGATCCTGTAGCAAGTTTTTAATTAGTTGAATTGAGTAACACCTAACATCCATCTGTTCTAACTTATATCTGATATGAATCACATTTTGAATTAGAAATCTACACCTTTCAATGTAACAAAATGGTAACATGTTGAACTAATGGTGAAGAAAAAATTGTTTATTCAACACCTGGTGAATGGAGACTTTGAATTGCACATTTTATTAATGAGATATAATGGACAAGGTGTTGGACTTAGCAAGTGATTTTTCACCAGATATACGAGGAAACAACCAACGCTAAGCTGATATTTATTATTGGTTTGGATTTTAAATGGCTCGGATGCTGTTAATTTAAATACGTTAAGCTTATGACACTTTGAGTTTTTGTATTTTGTGAAGGTAAGCCCATTTTAAAGCTATTCAGTCTACAAGAGTACTTCTTTGTAAGACTCACTAATTGGTTTTTGTTAAATCTCAAGAGCTATATCTGTTCGGTTAAATTTCGTCTACATTTTGTTAGATAAATTGTATCTTGTCAGCTATGTAGCTGTGAATCGGAATCGTATGACGGTGAGTGTCTGACACGCATGTTCCAGAGGGAATAAGACTTGATACATACGATTTGACACGATTCATGTCAGTTAACAATCAAAGTAAAATGAACTTTTTGCTTCAGATCAGGCAAATGAAGACAGACAACGCCATCCAATGCGCAGTCATAGAAACTTTGTCAAGACAAGTATAGGGTTTGCCTCATTTTGCGCTTTTCAACTGTAAATGGACCTCGGTTAGTTATATATTCTAGAGGGGCCGTTATCAAGTACAGTATGTAGAGCACCGACCTCTGTTAACCGATAGACTAGAATCTATTTTCATGGCATCCTCTCTAAATACACATGTAAACTATCTTAAAAGACATAATGACCACATACCAATAACTTCTAAGTTTCATTAATTGGTTTCATTCAGACCACAATACCTGGCTTCCCCGGTGATGAATAAAACGAATTTCTAAACGTCCATCTTTTCTGCACCTGATTGGGCTACTAAAGACAGTGTATGCCAGATAATACTGTCAGCAACTGTCGAGGGAACGCAACAACAAGCACTCTTCGGCTTATTGTCATATCAAAATTTGGTCGAAATCAAACTGCTAAGGAATGATGCGTAATTTTCTACTTTTAGAGAAATGCAACAGGGAATTAGTATTGCCAAAACACATAAAATCTGTTTACACATTTTCCAACGGTCAATAGACTATTTATCGCACCATGCAGTGTCTCAAATACTTTTTCTTTTGAGCCTCTTAATCATCATCAGTGACAGAAAGAAAATAAATCTACTACCTAGACTGACATCTAGCCAAATAGATTAGCATATGGTGTAATGTCCTACCGTTTTATTAGACAAAAGTGTGATATTTCATAGATTTTCCCTATTTTTTTGCCAAGTAGTGTGAAATTAAGACCATGTCTGTCTGGAGCGCGGTGACTTTGTCGAGGAGGGACAAAACAAAGTGTTTTTGACAGCAAATTGTGACAAATTACTCTTAATTGATTTCATTATCTCGATTATTGTCTCCATTAGTTTGTAATCTTCTTGCTAGTCTGTAGATTATCCCGGTCCAGGCTTATCATCCGGTTTCCTTTAACAAGCTTCCAAGACGTATTCATCTTCTATCAGTTTCAGATGGCACAGTCGCTATGTACTTCTTTTTAAATAAAAAAACGAATTCAGTCATTCAGACGGTGATCGAAAGATTATTTCGAATTTTTACAATGCACCTCTTATCAGTTTCAGATAAAATAGTCCCAATGCTCTTCTCTTCAAAAACAATAACAGCTTCAACAAGTCATCCAGACTGCTACAACACAACGTTAATCGAAAGGTTGCTTTAAATCTGTTACATATGTCATTGAAATTAATTCTGTTTTCTACGGGTGCTCTGAAAGAGATTGTCATCACGAAAGATTACTTATCTTTATAGACAGATGACATTAAGAGCTTGAATTTGCACTATTCCATATAATCGTTCCATATCTGTTGGATATCGCGCATAAGCTTCAAAAAAGGAGAAAACATGATTTAATAAGCCTGCATTTCATTATAAACAAAGAGGAGGACGCGGTGGTTAAGCGTGTCCTATTCCAAGCTTCGAAACCGTTCCGCAATGCACACTGCTTGGTAAGATATTTGCTCCATTCATTGTTAGTCTTTTTGGCACTGTGACGAATTCTAAGATAGTCATCAACCAGAATTGCCTTGCAGTTGTATCTATATATTCACTTGTTATACCATTTCACATCTAGTTAAAGACATGCACACTGTGACAGAAAAAAGAGAATACATTAATTGATAGGGGGCGTATAAGATTGATGTATTTAGATACCGGTAGATAATTTATTGTGAATAGATGTTGCTTCATAATTTGTGTTTTTCTGATATAATTTAAAGTACAACATGACAATCCTATCTGTCATTTGGCATTAATGTTTTTAACGTAACTTCATACGCATCAAGTTCCATTTGCACAATTGTTGAACTTCCGGCAACAAGAAGTTTATTATCTTTTGATAAAAAGCTAATAGATGACATGCAGTCAGAGAATTGACATGAATCATGGATATACCAGCTTTTCTTTGAATTGACATAATACATTTGAAACTATCAAATTAACGTACATCAGTGATCTTATATCACGCAGGGAAACTTAAAATGGAATTTTGTAATGACAAAAACACAAACCAACATCAAAAGATAGAAATAATATATTCCAAGAAGTTCGTAATAGCCTGACAATGTGAAAATGGTGAAGGGCTAGCTCCAGATGATTTAGAACATTAATGCTTTCCTTATAGGGCGAATATTAAAAAGGGCGATGAGTGTATGAAAGATTAGAAATATATCAGGCCGTACATCAATACCTTCAATCATAATCAAATTTATAATTGTGTAGGAGACATGCTGGAAACTCCAGACTTTCAGCTTCTCTTCGAACTACCGAAGTATTTAATAAATGACAATAGACTGAGCTCATCACTTTAAAAGGCCACACAGATATTGTAAAATTGATTAAAAATAGTCTTTAAGTTTGTGGAGACAAGTTTCTGCACAATTCTTTAACAATACACATAAAATACAGCAAACGTTTAAATATCCGTGGCGACATTTCCACCAAGCTTCGTGTTTTCTAGTAATGTCGAGTGTCGTAAGGTAATGATATTTTTTTCTGGAATAGAGTCTTGATAATTCTTAAGATTGATCGATGATGCTATCGTTAAGTGATTCATTTTTTTGTAGTAACACTTCAGTTCGACAACGTGTAAAATGAAGAATCTATGCTTTTTTAACTGATCAATTTGTCCACACGTACTAGTTGTGTGACTCGATTTTTCAAATAGAACTTCAATAAATGAACAATGGAGCAACGCAAGACTATCACGTCGTATATTTTATGAACGTAGTAAAGAATGCTTTTGAGAGTAGTTAGGGTTTACTATTCTTCTTTATCTTATTGCAGAGGTTCCATAATTATTATAGACGTATATAATAATATGTTGGCGATTGTAACGTTATCAACATTACCTTTATTGTTTATTCCTTTGATAGGGTTTACCTTTTTTGTTATAAAGATATTTTCTCGAATTATATATGTAGGCGATTGTTACATAATAAAATTACTTTTTGGTTATTTCTCTGAAGAATACTGCTGCGTCTATTGTTTTATTCTTTGGTTATTATTGTTAGTTACACAGCTGCAATCAGACAGTTCTTTAAAATTCCTGTAGTAGTGGTAGACTATTTCAATGAGATATGAAAACATACCCATCCTTTTTGAAAGGAAAAGAAAATAATAAAGTCGCATAATATGTCTGATGTAAAAATTACTCTAAGAGAGAAAAAAACAATAGTTGAGAATTATTGAGAATATCACTCGCTGAGAGAATAGTTTTCTTCGTGTATTGTTATGCCAATATTTTGTATATTGGGTTATCATATTTAATACCACAATACTGATGAAATATAGAATAACATTCTAAAGATATAATCAATCCACTTGACTTGTCTAAAAGGTTCGATGGAACAAAAACACCTATTGAGTACTACTTAAAATAAATGTTTTGTCTCTTGAGAGCAAGTTGTGATGGAACTGGTTTGAAAGCCAGTTTGTTCAAAGTGAAGCGAACCTCCAAAGGGACGTGAAATAGTCCAATTCCGGTTTACATTTAAGTGAATGAATAGCATTTTTTTCAAAGAGAAGCTTCCAAGCCAGGAATTCCATGCTAATCGACATTTGTAACATATTTGTTCATCCATATATATACTTCAATATTTTCCAGATAGTGGGATTATAACTGACGAGAAAAAAACATCCGATGTTCATTTCCTTCATTCTTGAAAACAATGTCATAAATGACGGATAGGTGGGAAATATCATGTAGCGTTGTTTATTTCATGGTAATGATTAAAATAACAATATTTGAAAATGCGGAAATCGTGTCCCACGTTTCTGTAGATGCATACTAATAGCCTAATTGTCTCACAAATCGACCTTTATGCACTAAGACAGTGTACTTTGAATAACCAGATATTGCTACTTTTATTTATGATAATCGAAGATAGTTTGGGTTCGTAATAATATCTACCAATCGCCAATAGCTCAATAATTTAAAAATGTGGAAGTTAATTAAAATGCATATTAAGTTGAAATAAGTTATACCTGTGTCCCCAACATTTAACATATTTCACAAGCTGCACCAGAAGATCGAACTTAATGTAATCACCACGTCCTGATCGTTGAACTGATCTGAACTCTTAGAATCGAGCACGATTGACATTAAATTCCGAAAAGGACCCACTGATCTTTTGGGGTTAAAAGTTGGCCTTACAGCAAAGATGAGCTTGATGAAATCGAAAAGCCATTAAAGTGAGCAGATATCGATATACAAAGTGGTTGAACTGAACCAAAACTGCACAACAAACATACCGTAAAACAGAAATGCCGTAAAACAGAAATCCATTTCGCTGTAACTAATAAATATGTTTACTTCTAAACAGTAACCAAAGATCATCACACACAGCCAAGTTTCGATAGACAGTGGTGACTTTGCCAACAGGTATGAAGATGTTTTCCTTAGACATCGAGTGGCATATGGTGGTGGCAGAGGTTTGTCATATTTTCAACAATTTTAAGACTTAAAGATAGAAATAGTAAAATGTTATCACTCAAACATAATAATCCACAAAAATAGATATAAACAACAGCTGTGTAAGATATGTGCAAATGCTAAAAAGAAACCCACTATAGTCAGAATATTACGACCAAAAAAAAAGAAATTGTTTTGCAATGTTCTTCCAAAGCATTGTTAGAAGTCTGCCTTTAGCGTGTTATATAATAATCAAGAAAAAAAAAACACCCTTGAGGCCATGTAATGTAAATACAATTATTTAAATATAGATATGTCCGGATAATGATGTTTTGAATCCCTATATTGTCGAGTTTAAGTCATGATCTTGTCCATAATATCAACCCTATCGTGGCTTAATATAGATAACCATTTGATCAATGGTGAAAATAAAGCTACATGCCACGTATACCTCATTGATGTACACTAGTAACGTTCTTGATTGCACAGTTGTTGCTTCCTTAAACGTTTATCCAGTCCGCATTCACTAAAGTGGCACAGTGTTATGTTGTCCTAACTCATCGTTGTTCAATTGGTTAGTTAAGGACAGATAAAGCATATTTCAAAGGCGGACAACTGACGGGGTACCTAAATTTCTTATGGTCATAAACGAACTTACCTACGGATAATATCCACTATCAGATTGAACCACGCGAACCAGGACACATTGCATTCGATTACAAGTTAAATATTATTTATATCAATGTGTTATATGAAAAATATTGGGTTTGGCTTAATTTCATAAAATGTGATCTTCAATCGTGGCCAGTATATGAAATATATTTATTATTTGTCAGACTCGAGTATTAGAAAATTACCTTCGTTAACAGTTTTAAAAAGGTCGATTTACCATTATAATATATACTCTTATATAAGTCTATAGAAGCTATAATACCTTTTCCGAGTCTGGATATCATTCATTATAAGGTGTTATTTTGTTACATTGAAACATGTTGGAAGCTGTAAGGTGACTTATCTAGTTGGAATTTAGGAGTAGAAAAAAGGTAAATAATCTAAAACATGTCATTTATTGCGGAGTGACTGATGACACTCTACGTAACCCCGCAGCTTGGTCAATAATTGCATACCTTCTTGAACCTCAGATCTGTTTTTTTGTAGAATTGAATCTTCTTATTGGAATTATTGGTATTGGAATACTGCTCATGGTTTTTTTTACACACGTTTCAGCGACGTTTTAATTTGTTTGTTGTGATCTTTACTCAGAAATGTCGCAAAACGATTATTCGAATGTAGACTGGTTGTTAATTCTATATTTCTGCCGTTTATTTACGTAACACTACTAAATAATGTACAAATCGTGTGGACCCGTTCGTAATGCAAACCAAGATAAGACTACTTGATAATTGAGAAAACTGAGAAAATTAGATTGAATATCAACAATAATTATCAGAAATTAGCCTCTTGATGTTACAACACATGTTTGTGTTGATCGCTTCACTAGACCACCATGTTGATCATTTCATCTTTCAAATGAAACATGAATTATCTAATTTAGAAGGGAATTGAGTTCAATAATCCAACAACTGTCTATAATATTATCACAGTTGGTCGAAAGTACATCAAGTACACCACAAGTTCTTTGATATATGCAGAATAAATGAACATAGGTATAGTAGAATCTTACAGTTGGTTAGGAGTACCCGACGAAGCACTCCCCTAGACTAGTAGAATAAATGAACATTGGTACAGTATCTTTTGAGTCACTACACAAGTTGTTATTTTTATTTTTGAGATTTGGCCCTTGTTTCAACACGATATAGTATGTATCAACATGTTTACCTTCACTTAGTCCCTTTCCAGCTGATAAGTTTGAAGGGTTCACGAAAGGGACACGGGGGTGTCGAATATTCTCCGAAGACAAACAAGAAGCCTTTATTTAAGTTAACGATGCATCAAATTTGACACTCGAAAACATTTGTTACATAGCTAAAATTGTGATATCGGTCAAATTATTAGTTTGGCATCAACAGCTAACCAATCTCTGAGCATTATTGTAATTGTCTATAAAGTTGAACGTAAGAGCGAAGGCCAGCATGCGTGAAAATATGTTTTAAATTGAAGGAAATTCTCGAGACTTATTCATCTGCAGTTATTTCAACTGGAAAGTAATTGGATTGTTGAGTCTTATCTAGTCTGGACCACGGCTCTGGTTAACTGTGTCTGTTCTTCAGCTTCATTGGAACCTATTCCGTTCAGTTGATTACATATGAAGAAAATTCTCGGTTAAGAATATGTGTTAGTGTATTCAAGAAGTAAGCACTTAGTCCACAAAAGTACATTATGTAGATTTATAACACCTCAACTAAGAAACTACCATAGCAGAATCCTTTATACGCTCAGGGCCAAGTTTTCAATGTGTCCGATTAATATTGCGAATATTTGATAGATTTGAGACAAGCTTTGTAGATTCTTTATCAGGTCGTGGACAAATCTTCAGTGTGTCCCAATAATACTTCGATTATTATACGGACAGAGGGGATTCTTTTGACTGCCAAATACCTCATACCTTGGTTGATGAGATCAGTAAAAAGTGAAGACAAGAGCCAGAGTCATCCTGTGTTTGTAATACATGTCAAGAATTAGATTTCAAAACTTGGTAGAAAACCTCATGCCAACTGGCAATACGTAATGAGATGCATCAATTTGCTATTAAAGAGATCGAAGAACTCATTCACAGTTGTATAGAAAAAGTCATAATCATTAAAGTAGAGCTTTTTTTCAACCTACTTCTGTGCCTTGGGAATTTTAAAATTGAAAATTAATTCAAGTATTATTCCTGTAATTTATCATCGTCACGCCATTAAAGCTAGTCTTTTATAATTTAACTTTCTTCAATTATGCAACAGGAAAAAGTTCTCATCAATGCACTGTCACTTGACAGTAGTTCTGACATCTTCAATATAAATAACAAGTTTAACAAGATATCTACGATGGTTAAGATTTAATGACATTTTATATCTTTTAGCCTTTTTTAGAACGGTTTCTTATCAATTGTGAGGAATTGCTTTTAAACTAACTAGGATTGTTTTCAGATTGTTAGTAACTGAACGGTCACCGATTAAGAGTACAAAAACCACTCATGTGTGTAGATGAAAGGTAAATTAAATAACGGACGAACTGTTTGGATCTAATTTTGAGAAACACATTGAAAACTGAATTGATCAAAGCTTTCTGTTCCACATGTACAGCAAAATTCCACAATTGGGATCGACGTTCTACCTTTCTGCACCTGATTGATCTTATGAAATGTATCACATACTGAGGAAACCGGTGTGAAAAAGAACACTCTATCGACCAGTGTAAAGGTAACATTTTATATTAATATGCCCTATTCCTATTAAAATTGTGTTACTGAACGATTTAGTCTACAAATCAGACTAGGAAATCCCCAGACGTGTGACGAGAGACGTGAAGATATTTCGTCTATGACATACAACCAGACAACATATACAACCAGACAACTCTTATACAACCAGACAACTCTTATACAACCAGACAACATATACAACCAGACAACTCTTATACTACCAGGCAACTCTTATGGTACGTAGGTAGATGACAAGTTAACGTTCGCTTCCAGCGGATGCTGATATCGCAAACTAGGTAGTTGTTGGTAGTCGTAGTAGTTGGTAGTTGGATTGGATCAAATTGGATGATTCGGTGTTGTTGGTTTGGTTGTTGATTCTTCGTTAGATCTGGTCGGGTCGAATGACATGGCGGTGAAACTCGGCCCTGGATGGTGTGGCGTGAGTTACTCGGTCTCCTTCATTCTTCCAAACTCGTTCTGATCATGGTATTTCTTGTTGATTGGTAGTCGAATGGTAGTCGTTGGGCAACTCTTATACACCAAGACAACTCTTATACTACCAGACAACTCTTATACAACCAGACAACTCTTATACTACCAGACAACTCTTATACAACCAGACAACTCTTATATCCAGACAACTCATACATCCAGACAACTCCTATACTACCGTACAACTCTATACAGTCAGACAACTCTTATATCCAGACAACTCATACATCCAGACATCTCTTACATCCAGACAACTCTTATTCTTTTCCTAGGAAGGAGTGGGATTCGAGATATTATATAAGCTATCAAAAATCTTAACGTTTTATTCAAATTGTGTAATAATTTTAAGATCTGCCTTCGATCTTGTATAATTACAATATACAAACGACGCCTGCTTTATGACAAGCGCTGATTTATGACTAACAAATAACCGCACTTGATTCTAAAAGAAAACAAATTTTAAAAAACTGAAGGGTTAAACATATATGTAACATAATTGTTAAAATACTAACCTAAATATAACATTGAAAATAATAAAAAAGTATAGGGTACAAAAATCTGTCACACATCTTAGTGAGAGATATCCCCCATCCCCATTTTAATGAGACTTTATAAGCTGCTCAGCACTGTCTATGTTTTAGAGAGCTTATATTATCAAAACTTTGAGTTATGAAATGTTTACTTGGTCAGGAATATGAACACATAGCTTTTAATGAGATGCATCTTTGGCTACAACCACTTGGAGTCTAATAAATTAAAATGATATTAAGTGAAAGCATATATTCAGAATTTAGATTGATGATGTCTGTCTTTGGACACGGGAACTCGTTAGTGTAGAAATATACCTCTTAAGATGACCAAAAAATTGAAACTTTTAAACTTGACTTAAATGAGCCCAATGATGAATATATACTTTTATTGACCAAGTTTGAAAATTAAAAAGGCTAAGAGGTTTTAATTCTTTTAATGGCTTACGTTTTCGAGTGATTAGAGTATTTTTTAGTCCACGGAATTGTTATTTGGATTTGTACGAGTTGTCAGGTTTTTTTTTTTCCAATTACTAAGTTAAGTGTGTTTTAATTTCATTCAAACTTTCTTGTCGGTTGTAAATTTGTCTCGTGGATTCAATTTAGTTTGAATAGGGAGATAAAAGAGACAGTTTATTTGAGCTAATCGATTGATGGTGTGTAAAAATAAAAGTATGCCATATTAGCATGTTTTCAAAGGATTATGTACTAGAACTGCAAGAAGCTTGCACTACATTTTAAGACTTTAATATTGTCCACAACCGAATCAGATAAATTACTGCTTCAACCGAACATAATATGTTTCAAATGAGGAGTGGTTGATAACTGCTTTTTGATATCGATTGAAAATTCCTGCCCTTTTGTGTGCAAGACGTAGAACGGTTGTACAATTGAACACAGTCATTGTAAATATGCTATTGGTTATTATCTCATACCAATCCATCTGCTCCAGAGTAACGGCACCAGTCAAAGGGAAGCAATTATTAATTTTCATGGACTACAAATATAATTCTATAAAGGCTATAGAATGTTAATGTGGTCTGAATATAATTCGAAAATGTGATTGCCTTCCCTTGGTTTGTTTACATCGAAAGGAGATTACTGCTTTCTTCTAGCCTCGATAAAGTGATTTCGTTTTCTTTGTATGTGAATTAAAATACCATCTTTTAAAATAATAGTAATAGTTTATAAACCCATGCGTTGATTTAAGTGCCAAAAGAAACATTACAGTTTGTTTTGAGAGACGACAATTTTAGACAAACTTCGTTTTGCAGGTAATTTATGGAATAAAAGTGTTTATTTCTCTTATGTAAACCTACAACAATCTATATGTCTACCAATACAAACTTATTTTAAGACTATCATTGCTATTTTGTAGTGATATTTCAATTCAAACGACAGAAGAAAGATACAGATTGTACTAATACATTCAATAGATTAAAAAGGGGGATTTCTCTTCTGCCTTATGTACATGTACTCTGACACACAGATTCGAAACAATCTGATCAATCAAAGCAGATTTGGATATATGGTTTCGTGCTTTTGTTGCTGATTCCCATACCTGCCATCCATGATCTGATGAAATTCTTCTTTAAATCATTTTCTGTGAATACCGTTAAAAATGTACAATACAATACAATACAAGTCAATTTTATGAAAGAATATCTTATAAATCCTTACATGAAAGGAAAGGGCATATTTGATCGGTTGAATATTAAACAGAAAGTGTGCTGCACAATAATTTTGTCAGATCATGGCCAGCAGAAAAGCACAAATCAAACCATAAGATTGGATTCGAATTGGAGGAGTATGATTCTGCCAATGTCCTATAGTTCATTCAAGAGTAATAAGTTGAAATACAAATTTCATATTATTTCAAAGTATATAATGATGTTCAATTTAAGAGACAGTTGTAAGTCAAAAGCGTTAATGTTGTGTGGGTATGCCACTGCTGAAAGGGGAGATGTATCTGTCAATTACTAGTAATAAGATCTACATGAATTTTTATATATCTACAGCCAAACAAATTGTGTTTTGTGTAAGCCTTCAGCTATTTACATTTTGAAGTCTAGAAACACTAAATCTGATTTCCACGAGCTAGGTCGAAATTAAAAAGTAAATTCAGTGGTGTGTCTTAGAAATTCTAGATCGTAGTGGCATAGTTATTTAATTAATCGTAATGAGAACAGCTACATAGAAAAACAACATGCAATAGAAACAGGCAGACGAAAGTATGCCCCCATGTAGAATATACAAATCAACAAAGCCCAAGATCTAGTTTTTAAAAATGAGACATTTGCAAGTTGACTTTCAGACTTGACTCCACGAAAACACAGTTTGCTTATAGTTTTAAATTGTATCTTTTAAATTCGTTTGAGCAAAACATGTTCTAAAAGACTGGTGCCAATGATATGTCATAGGACACAAAAAGAAAATTAACGACCTTAAAAACCTAGTTCTACATGTTAATATTTCATAATATTTCTTCCCTGAAAAGGAGGACGCCAAATTGTCAATTTTTTTCTTATATACTTCTCTTGTATAGAACAAATTGATAAATGAACACCACATTGAAAAATTCGATTCATTTAAAGATCTGTGATCAGCTATCATTTTTAGCTAGTCACCAAAAACAACAACCGAACAATTCAGTTGGCAAAACAGTCAGAGCAAATATATCTGAAATATTTCCATTCGTCTCAATTGATATTATCAGATACTGGCGTGAAATAGGATTGTAGATTGATGAGAAAAGGATAGGCAATTTTAATCATTATATGATAATAGAATAGATTTTAGTGGTAAAATATAATTGGAATATTCTCAGTGTGAATGGAATTTTTAGTGAATTTAGAATGATTTATCAAATTTTATTAGTAACCGAGAAATTCGATGATTTGGTCAATTCTTTACAAGGAAATTTATTCAGATTACTAGGGTGATGACAGACACCGACTTAACGAAAGTAATGTGATCACGCATAGAACTTATTCAGCCTTACACTGCAGGTACGCCACCTATATTCATTCAGACAATCACATTTCAATTTTCGAGACTGATATAGCCCGGCGAAATCATATTTAATCCGGAACTACTAATCTAATAATCTTCATCTTGTCGAGAGATCACTCTTAAGCAATATTACCAATATTCACCATGAGGTAGGGTCAGCCAAACTACCAGAATCTCGTCCACACTGGGATTATTATTATATCAAAATTCCATTCAAATCAGTGATAGACTAATCTTCTAATTACAATGTAATTTGTAAGTCATCAGTGGCCTCTGATGATTCTCCTGGTCTCCAGGCAAATTCTCTGTACATTTTACTTTCATCCAGTATTCAGTTGAGACATTATGTAGGTAATTTAAATAAGAAGTTATTGAAGATTAAATTAAATAGGTTAATAACCGTAATATAATCAAGTCAAAGGCAGTAAATCAAAAAACCGTTCATCGAAAGACAGCCAAATTCGAACTTGTCCAAGATCTCATCATTATAAATATTCACACCAAATTTCCTTTAAATCGGATGAAAACTGTACTCTCTAATGTTTTCACAACCAAATTTTGACGCGTTTTTTAGGGAAATAACTCAAAAGAAAGATAGCCAAATTCAAACTTGTCCAAGATCTCATTAATATAAATGATCACACCATATTGCATTCAAATCAGATAAAAACTTTTGTCTCTATTGCATTTACAATTGTGGATGGACGGACCGACGGACAGACAGGGGCGACGACAATATACAACCACATTATAATATGTGCGTATAAAAAAGAAAAAAATATAATCTGAAATTAAAGTTTATCTCACAGATCTTAAACAATTGAAGTATTAACTTGTTCCGTTATTATTTAAATGATAATGTCCAAATTGTATTTATATGCATGACTTTCGTAATAAATAATTTATGTATAATTCAATTTATGACTTTTTCAAACTAAATCTAACTGTTACGCACTTCCATTTCCGCCAGCCTGTACTTGGAATAACATTCGATTCTGTTTTAGGGATCCGACGTGTTATATCAAGAGTGTGAACAAACAGTTTGAATCCTGCGTGATAATTTAAATTTGCTCTCCATCCCGAGTATTGCCATTAAATCCTATTGTTGTTGCTATTTTTCACTTATTCCCTGTGAAATCACTGATAATTTTAGAAGTCACTGATAATTTTAAAAGTGCATCATTAAGGTGTTTTTTCGGAAGTCAAATTTCCTCCCACGTGTTCCTGCTTTTATTGACATTATGACTTGACTTATCATAACAGCTTGAATCAGCTTTGGTTCAATAACACGTTTCTGTATATTGGGTGTATACTATTAATTCATTACATTACATCAATCGGAATCACTGTTACTTCTATTAAGCAATTACTTCTATAAAGATTTGATTGATTAAATGTAGATGGTTTTCAGTAAGTAGGGTAATCAGTCTATGATTAAGTTTCTAAACTCCAAGCTACAGTTATTACCTCACCGACCACATCACTTCACTGGACCCGGATTTCATCACAATACTGGACAGGAACAGTAGAACGTTTCTTCAGTGGCGAGAAGTAGAAAAATGGTTTGCACACCCAAATTGTAACCCTAAACAAATTTTACAAATATGATTTTAACACGTTTTTATCTCTAAATATGTGTAGGGAATGCTCCAAATCAATCAATATTTCGAAATATTACCTCCCTGGGCGTTCCTTAAGAGATTTGTGACAAGTGGCCTTCCAAAGTTAACGTATTTCGAATTCAGCCCCGATAGTTGTCACCCAATCTGCCCCTTATTTGCACCCCAGTCCCGGAGGCTGGAGCCGCCACTGCGTTTCTCACTGATGACATCGAGCCAAAGGGTGATGCTGGTAGGTTACCAAACCACTTCCATTCATTCCGCTTGCCCTAACCTTTGGACAATTGGTCTGTTAGGAATATGTGGTATACCACATAAGACCAGACATAGTCACAAACGATTTGTCACAATTATATTTCTATATCAGCTTGATTCGATAAATGTATTATAATCTAACGAGCCGGCGGTTATGTCTGCGAAATGTAAGCGAAAGATTATTGTTATGTATCTTAGAAATCTATTTTACAAGTTCTTATATAGTTACAGTGGGGGAACTTGGCAGTTGTGGATGTTTTGCAATAATTCCTATACTAGTACTTTTTTTAAAAAATAATTTAACTTTCTCCAGCTTTCATGGTTCAAACGCTATCCAATGGCTAGGTTATCTCTCTGAGAGATCGTGTTGCAACATAATCACAGCATATTAAGCCTTTCTTTATATATACTTTATATATAGATTTTGAACGACGATTTTCATTTTGACCGGTTCTTAACTCGCTTGTCAATGGTATGATCCCCTTACTATGGAGATGGTTAACCTGCGTTTGGCAAAAGTTTGCAAGAGCGGCGTGTCAGTCAATGATTAATTCCAAAAACAAGCAACGCTGCAATAACATATGTTAACCTCTTCTCTTGTTTCATATGTGATGGTTAAGTTAATCCCTAAACACTAAATAGTGAAAGTGATCGACATTTATAAGATAATAATACCATCATTTAATATTAGTTATTAGTATAGTACTGAGCAAGTCATATCATTAATCGTATATTCATGATATTAGTTACTTATCTTAAAGTCTCATCTGATATATTGACTCCCGGTTCTCTTGATATATATCATTATCCACTAATAACATCATATATAATCATACTAGACAACATGATCAATATTCCGGGGAACCCAGTTCATATTTAATGGTCTTGAAAGCTTTGGCAATTCAAGGTTACTGACAGACCCTCAGAGAATTGTCGGAAAGTAGAGTAGTGAATTATGAATGAAATAGGCTATCAGACTGTTAACCAAATACATAAGCTTTGCTTTTAACAAACGGCCTTAGTAGTTCAGATCAGAATTCTGAGCACTTGAAATAAAATGTTATCTGTTTGCTTAGGTAAAATAGTGGTTATATTAGTCTAAATGGTGTTCTCAAGTATCTATAATAATTCAAATTTCTTCATCATTCCAGACGATTCAGCTGTAAATGATTTGTAATAATCTGGGAAATATCAATAATTAGAACATTGTTATCATAATAACATTTTTTGATTTTAAAAGCTTGACCATTTGGTCTTTAACTGTCTGCGTGGGTAGATGAATCTCCATTTCTGTCCACGTTGACGATAACCTACTAGTATCTATATACTTGAGGAAAGTAAATGAAGTACCAATTAGGAATCTGACCCTTAATAACTAGCAACACTTCTACACCATTGTTATTGTGTAATGGATGTTTTCCAACAATATCTCATATAAGTCAAGAGTCGTGACAGTTCCAGTTAAAAGTATTTTCCTTTTTGGAAACGGTTGAAATAGTAGATTAATTATTAGGCTGAACGGCGGGGGTGTGAAATCAATGGGTTGGCCATGTTCATTAAAATAATTGGGCTATTTGTCAAAATGTAAAATGATCGATGTTCCATACAAAAAATAGTAATTAGTTAGTTACAACGCAGACTGAATTTTTCTGCCATTTACTGATTATAGATTATTGTAGTTAAAAAGATGAAAGTAGCCTATACTTATCTTGTGAGTTAATTACAATATATCTGTTCAGTATCTGTTTAATTGATTGACGTATCGGTGTGAAGGTCAGCTGGTATGTTTTCCGTTCAGACGAGTGCTGCTACATCACTCAAACATGCCCGAACTAATTGAGAGAACTTGTGCTTTCGGCCTCTATTACAGCGTCTACATGTCATTATCATCTATCGAGAAAAGAGAGCCTGATTTCTGATTAGCATGGTATTATTTATGATAATGCCATCATGTCATAATTTCAATAAACTTAATGAAATAAAAGCATAAGATCTTGTCTTCTGTATAATCGTGAACTCGATGCTTAGAGGTTCAGTGTTCAAACCGTTGAAAAAACAACCAGTTGTTCTGATGTTCGAATATACCATGTGGACGATTTTGACATTTTGCAACCGAAAACGAGTAGTCTTATGACGTTGTCCTGACAAAGTTTCCTCTCTTTACTGTATTTCGTTTCCCATCTACTTAGAGCAGTCTTGAACAGAGCAATAAGGCGTAGATTTCTACATTTCTTACAACCATTTCTATACTCAGACGTTCACAAATCCACCCAATCGTCTGAATGATTAATTAATTGCTATTATAATAGCTGAAGTAAGAGTCATTTATGTGTGTCATTCGTGAATATTCTTCTGTCATCCCTCTAATCTATACCGTTTCAATCTGGTTAAACGTCTTAACTTTCAGACAGATTTAAGTGGATATGTGGCAGCATCATGGTGTTTGATCGATTTCATTTTAATTGACCAGAAATTGGCAGACCTAGGATTCTACATTCCAACAACATGTTTTCTAGGTTCTTAGACTTGATTTAATTGTTATAGAAGTTAAAAGGTATATCGTGAGATATTTGTATCACGCTTGATTTATGCATTTTCCGTTTCATTGCAGACTTTAACATGGTGAATGCAGACCAGTTAATATTATCAAGTACGACTTATGGCCGAGGATCAGTTCATATGATGACACTTGAATTATAAATAACGATCAATTCAAATTATGATCTATGAATTATAAATAGGATCAGTTCACATTATGACCAAGGATCAGTTGAAAATATTTTCTTAATTCTCTCAGTCTAGATTAAATAGCGTTAACGGACATACGTAAGTATGTCTGTTATTTTTTGACACTATGCAGGCTACTAACAATCAACATTATTTTATAGCGGAAACAATAAGACTCAGCAAGTTTCCTGTTTATATAATGATACGTGTATTCTGAAATAATCCCACGAATAAATGTTTGGCATAAACAGCCTGATAAGATTTACCAACTCGGCAAAGACAGATATTAAAATAGCATCCACTTATTCTCCGTTAATAAATCAAGAAATATTGCCATGTTTAACTATGGGTTTTTATTCATTTTCATTGATTTACGTTTGTCATTAAAACGACTAAAACGACAGTATATAGTTTGTGAGCTAAACGGTTTTATTTTTTATTAGTGGTCAAAGGTTCAGTATTAACATTACAGCCTCTATGTTGACTTTACCCGTTATCTTGAATGTTGGCCATCTGAAGTCATTAAGTTTAGCAAATTATCAATCAAGTCACTAATTACAGATATGCCTTCATTTACTGTGGGCAAATTGAACTCCATATTCTTAAAAGGTTTAAGGAAATTCTATTTCACTTAACGCTAATTTTATTACCAGTTGATGAAGACCAAATAACCTATCGCTGGTGATAATGTCTGCCAATCTACACGAAACTGTGTGGTAGTTTTAACCGGAAGTGTCGAATGTATCTCAACCACTATCGTTCAGCTTTTATCATATCAACATAACAGGACTTCTATTCTGTTGTACCATGATAGATTTATCACAGCTTTTTTAGATCCGGGCCACTAATCGCATGTCTGGTGCTTCCATCTGTGCCAGATCAATCTCCTTTCGAAAAATGAAAGGACGCAATGAACCTTTGTATCAGTGCGTGATTATATACTTCCGGTTTATACTTAAAACCGGTTTCAAATCGTTACAAAAGAGACGAAAACTCGAAAGTACAAAATCTGTTAATGAATTCTATGAAATGCTGGAGATGTTCACTGGTATCAAAATCTCGTCAAATCAAACCAAGTCTTTAAGACTGAAATTTTTAGCTTTTAACGAAATAAAATTAATGTCACAAACATAAAAGACATCTTAAATAAATTCTTGGATTGCGCTCATTGATTCAAATACGATTGGATACAAGCTGAACCTTTGTTGATATTGCTTGCGAGTCCAGTGCGAACTTCTTGTAGCAACAAAGCATTTTACTGCATATCACTCCCAGAGCGTCTATAAAAGTAATAATGTCTGTATGATATAATTGTAGAATCGGATTATCATCTGTACATGAAGACAGTGTCAACTGATAAGCAACAAATATCAGCAGCATTGATAATGTTTGCATTGATTCAAAATGTGATTGTAAAACTAAAGCAACAAAAACTTCTATATTTAATGATGTATGCACCTTGTCCATTACTGACACTTTTTTTTTTACACACAAATGATCTAGTTACTAAATACTATTTGCCTGAAACAATTCCTACTAATGGTAATTTGATATTCGAATTTGGCCTTGAAGACGAATTCCACGACAAATATGAGAAAGTTGATATTTT
Source organism: Lottia gigantea (assembly GCF_000327385.1). Lineage (NCBI taxonomy): Eukaryota > Metazoa > Mollusca > Gastropoda > Lottiidae > Lottia > Lottia gigantea. The sequence goes on from NW_008709380.1 coordinate 383,621, forward strand.
CGCCTGGAGAAAATTAATATCCACACAGAACAAAAGTGTAGTATTTCACACAATTTGATTATATCCTCGGTCTTCACCCGCAAACATTTAAGAAATTGTTCAGAAAACCTAAAATGATGATAATTGGTCACCAGGCTCGATCAAAAACAAATTATTGTTTTCCTCGGCAGTGGAATCCTCATTGTATGTCATTATTTTCAAAAATCGCTACAAGGTGGTTATTCAGTGCAGTTTGTTCAAAGAGAACCTTGACTCGGTAGCAAAATATTGTTTTTCATGGACATGTTTTTCATGGACATGTTTTTCATGGTCGCTTTTTTTTTTTTATCGAAAATTGTTCTTCTTGTCCCCTTAGACTTGATAAAAGATGTGTTCTATCTAAATTTAATTTCTTTAATTATAGTTTATTACAGCCAAGACCAAATTTAAGAAACACTTTAATTAATCAGTTTGGTTGTCTGTTTATATGCTATTTACATGTTCAGAAAATAATCAAAACAAATTCCTTTCTCTATACTTAGGGGTCATCTACTTCCTTGGCCTTCCTTCTTTGACATTTGTAAAAGAAAATATTTCATTTTGAGAAAACAAAATACAAACTGTCTTATTTACGAATTTTTATATTTCAGGTGAGTAAGGGTTACTGAAATATCTATTAAAAAGAGTCGTTGGTTGATGGCAAGTATGACAAGATTAAAATTTTCTTTATCATCGATTTTATCACCATTGCCTTTATCATTACCATAATTAAAGATAAAACCATGATTTAAGACATTGCTGGTTCTGTGTTCAATGAGTGGGAAATGTCGATTAACCTTAATCATCATCATTGCTTTTATCATTATCATCATTGCTTTTAACGTCATCAGCATCATCATCATCTCATTATCTAAGATAAAACCAAGATTCTCTTTGTCATTCAGAAATCGGGTATTCAATGTATGGAAAAAAAATCTGCAAAACATTATGGATTTAATAACATTAAAATTGTTGTGCCCACCTACATGAATATGGAATACAAAACAAAATTTGCCATTGCCTTCAAAAAATGTCAAATAAAATGACAAAAAAGAAGGAATAACTGAAATTGTTGATAGAAAAAATTCAAGAAATTTGATGATACTGTGGATTTGACATTTAAAATAACGATATGACAGACATTATACCAATCAGCAGAGAATTTTGAGTAATTTACTTATGCTGTCAATGCGAAAAGGTTAATCTATTTCAACTTTTTACTCAATACACAGCACAATCGTGATGTGTCAATTTTTGAGAAATAAATCATCAATTTCAATTTGCCCTAAAGTGCATCACGACATTTGTACGAGTGACCAGGGACGTAATAAACGCTTATTAATTTTAACACTGTCTACCAGTAAAGGTAGCAGGAAATGTCATTTTAGTCTAGTTCTTGACATTATTGTGTCTATCCAGCAGCCATATAGTGTTGAACGTCCATTGATCTCATTGTACAGCAATTGAATGAAACTTAAGCCCATCAATAAAAGCACCGACCGTCCTTCATAAACTTATTCTTGATCTTTCTGGGTTCATTTTGAATGCCAGGAGCATCACAAAATGTCCACTGACACTGACAAAAAGACAGAACTTAGAATATTTGGGATTAAGCTTCTTAACGAAGTTACATTTCTAGTAAAACGACTTTTATATTTGAAATTCAGCTACATTTCAATCATTTACTCTAATTTCAACATATTGTAGGGAGCGTGGGGTGGGTCCGAGCATTAACCGATCAATGTGACATTATATATATAATTTCTCATTTTAACATGTATGACAACATAATAGTCGGCAACTAATCGAAAACAAATAATGAATATAACTGCGGGCATCCTTAATCCAAACACAACTAGTTATTCACATGTCTATATATGGTTCAAAAAGCTCAAATAAATATTGGAATTATCTAATATAACCTGTAGTTATACATCATGTTATTTATTGACTATCAATGAATGTTGTTATTTGTATCACCAGTATGCTTTCTACTGCCTTGGTAGTAATGGACGATTGATGTTCAGACTTTCACACATATAATAAAATCGTTGATCTGTATGCTCTGTCTGAGGAATACCTCCGGGGCAGAAGATCCGTCGAACATTTCACGATCTATTAGTGATAGTAAATATATAAGTTGTGATATCTGATCCTTATAAAGCTGTCGTGAAAGGTTTTTAAATAACAGAAGCATCATTTAAATAAGAGTCAAACAGAAATCAAGTTTTTTTAATATTGGGTATCTGACATTGTCTAGTCATCTGGACATGTTTTCAAATCTGAATTATTTCAGGTGTGTCCGTCAATGCAGCAATGGGTTTCAAAATTAAAATAATAAATTATTTCCGTTGACGTCTACAAGAAGCCAACTACTTCTACATTAACACATTACCACCTCATCAAATCTTTCCTATTATTTTAGCAAATTTCGTAATATACCAGCAAGATACATGACTAGAATATTGTACATCCTTTGATTCGATTTGCATAGCTCAGTGAGTGTTCTACCATTAATTTGTATATATAACATCTGAAAACTTATTGAGCATGTTGTGAGTTATTTTCTATTAAGACACCTTAGAGGGTAAATATAGTAGACAGGATATGAAACTGAAGTAAATTATAAACCAATTTCACTAATGTTCTATCCGACGCATGGAATATAATGATAATGTATTAATTTTCAAGAATAATGTCTCGATAGTTAAGTAACAACCGTCGGGAATAAACTAAACACTTGAAACTTACGGCGGTAAACCCGAAGTTAAAAACATCATTATTAAATCTTACAATCTTTACATGTGTTTTATTCACCAACATCATATTTTAAAGTAAATTTAAGCAGATTCTAATGGTTTTTCCTATCTTTGGTCAAATGCATTCAAGACTACAATTTTTTTGATAATAAGAGTACATAACATTTCTAAGAGAATGCCCCATAGGTGAAGAATAAATTGGCGCAGTCTCTTTCTTTTTGTTGAATTAATGGTTTGAACCTTGAATATTCATTCTGAAAAGTGATATGCATAGCTGAACATAAATTTCTTAAATGTGTTATTTCGATTTTACCCCGATTACCAATGAAGAAACCTTTACCATTAGCTGATGTTTCAAAATACCTTATTTTAAAAAGTTCTATAAATTCAGAAATACATGAAACAAGTGTAGGAAAGTTTTTGCTCAAATCTTTCAGAAAGTCACACCATAAAGTATCTTAGTTAATTCTTATTATCCTTTTCTTGTGGGCTGTGAGGGCGGGAATTTGTCTTCGATCTCGAATGAATAGACATATCGTTGTCAATGTATAGAACGATTTTCAAAGAAAAAAAAATTCATATTAAACTCAAAGTTGTTTACCAGCAAAAGAAAGTTGTAATTTGCTGTGGGGCGAAATTGATAGAATTGTGTAATATAATAATTTATAAGGTACCAACACAATTAGCTATTTGATAAGTTTTTACCATTTCTGGGTTGGATTTATCCTCAAGCCTCAAAGTATTAAATTTACTCAAATTAAATCATAATTTATCATGACTAGAAACGTGGATGTAAAAAGGTCCCTGGAAAAAGGTGTTTGAAAGATCAGAGTATCAGAGTGAATGTAATATAAGATCACATGTTTTGGCTTCTTTTCCATGAAGAACAAATTGGTTGAATCCATGTTTTTTTGGTTATAATGAAAATAAACGTTGTCGAGTAGGCGATCGTATTTATTTTAATTAGTTAACTAGATATATCAGGTCTTCCACCAATTATAGTAAGTTAATGAAACGGGGTTATGCTACAATCTAGGTGAAAATGTCGGTTACATCAGTCCTCCTGATATGTGGTTAGGTTAATACAGATAATATTTTTTCAGAGTGAATTGCCTAATTAAACTTGAAAATATAAAGTATGAAAGGAAAGAGTATTCTCAACGGCCTCCCTGATTCTTTGCCCAACATATTGATCAATCTAAGCTTGTTGAATTGTTTTTTATTTTAGTTCAACGGAAAAGTTCAATTTACACGTCTTTTGAAGGAAAAGTTCTTTCAAATTTTATGTAATTTAATAAAAAGACCTCATGATAATAAGTATGACACATTTTCCGCCATTGTTTATTATCGTTAATAATTGCCTGTGGGCAACTGCATCAATGCACTTTCAACATTATTACACTTCAATCTAAAAAAAGATTGAAAGAGATGTCTGTTCATAAAGTATTTATAATCCTGAAGAATGGTTTCTCAAATGTTATGAAAGAGCACAAAAAGTAACTACAATGCAAAATGATTTAACTGATAAAGAAAATAAACTTCAAGGAAACTCTTCCTTATAAGTGATTTGTACGGAAAATACTTGAGAGTGGAATTTTAATAAAATCTACTTGGCAATCTTTCTAATTATCGATTACATTGCTATAAATCAAGGTATATAGGTCACCGTCCAACTAGGATAATAAGACGTATCCTTATAATGGTCATTATGGCAATTCAGTTTCTGAAGCAATGACTGAAATGTATATAATGCTTTTTAAAACCCATTTCCAGAAGTACACTTCAGTTCATGAAAAGCTGATTCTTGACATTTTCGCGCTAATTACAATTCATTCTTTGACAGAACACAATGTAATGTATTAGCATTATCACAGTTGCGAATTCGTATATCTTCCTCATTAGTAAATTGAGACATTTTTTGCCATTTGAATTACAAGAATGGATACAAAAAGGTTTATTTACGTCTAAAAGCAGGAAGGTAAAGAAAGAACTTAGAATCAAAGTTAAGGATCCTTTCTACCAGCTGGTCCTTGGCCAAACCTTGATTACCCGTACCCTTCAACAGCTTGGTCGACTGGAATTATGATTGAAGATTACTTATTCAAGGTCATCGGGCAATTTTACGCTGATCAAGAATTGAATCCACAGTCACCATTTGTATGGCGTTACCATGGGAACTCTTATTGCTTCTATTTGCAACAGTTTCAACCCTTGTCAGACATTTGTGGTTCCTGCAATTCATGAAAAAAAAATCGCCAAACGGCGTAAGTAATATCTTAAGGTGGTCCACGATTTTTGGAATCACAGGCACCAGAAAGGGAATCGAAATAGTGCAGAAAGCACCTCCAATTGTCCAAATCTACTTATAAAAACCAAAATACTTGATGAAACCAGATTGGCATGAATTTTGTGTGTTTTTCCAAAGCCGAACATCATTGTGCATGCTTCAAGAGGAATGTGTTACTTCTTTCTTTAGTTTCCTTTTGTTTTTAAATTGACATTAATATCAACTACAATTCCTTAGTTATTTCTCATACGAACCATTTGTTATATTTGTTTCTTTGAATTGACGGTTCATTTGTTACCTTTCATAGAATTCTTCGTCAAGTAATGTATCAAGGAATAAATGTTAACAATTGATCACAAAGTGACATAATTAGAGTATGTTGTGTCAGATCTGACAGAATATAAAAGGCGGTAAATTATTGGTTGTCGGGTTGTAGGTAAACTTTATCTTTTAACTTAAAACACGGGAATTTATCATTCTTAACCGTATTCTAAATAATTACACCTAAAGTGTATGGCTTTTTGAGTGTAGGAATTTCGTTCACGTGTTTTAAAGAAGGATGTTTGCATACGTTTTCTCTGCGATTTAATACGAATATCATTCGATACGCAGCAAGCGATTGCTACAAAACATATTAGTAAGTTGATACAATCGTTACGATTTTTAAAAATATTCAATAATGTTGTTGTCACGGATTATCCTTTTAAATCCTATTACATGAACATGTATCTGTTATGTGAGAATATTCATAATTTTTAACGCTCTCAAAAATTGTGTTTTAATACCAACTTTTTCAAAGAACAACAATCTTTGAGGTCTTCGGCAAATGAATGTGTTCAATGAAATTTAGCGGCTACTGAAAGTATGGTATTTCTATAACATTTAAGAGACGTAAACCTAACGTAACATTGTAACTTTTCTGCACCTTGAGAAATCGAGGAAGATGATCTGGTCACGCAATAAACATATTAGGCCCAATTAACTGACATCTTGAACATAATTCTTATCTTCCTGTTGGTTTTAAAGGTGCTTAAATACATTAGTAAGGACATGAAGAAAATTGTCAGTTTACAGAATATGAATTAAGCAATAAATAACGTGTATTTAAGAAATGGCGTAAAAAAAAATGATGAATATCGTACATGACTACTTGAAGATGAAATCCAATTGATAAAAGATTTATGTCTGATTGGAAAAAGAATTTTGTCGACGAATGTCAATATTTATAGTCAGCACTAGTCTAACAAGGTGCCTTAAAGTCGTTAATATCGATGTTTTAATCGCATCATCCGATAAAGAATGGACAGATTAGATTATTGGAAAAGTAAAGGTTGTATAAGACTGTTTAATTTAGAATTAATCTAAGTCTAAAACAAATACTTTTCTTGATAGAAAAAGCGTACGACAGAACGTGAAGGGAAATAAAACCCATTGAAATTAAAACAGGCTTTTACATCATACTATTTGCTTGAATAATGATGGCTACCAAAGTAGTTAGGTCTGAATGGAAATATGTGATGGTAGTGGAAATTACTTTCTTACATTATAATAGCCCTCGAAAGTAGTAGTACTATCGAGAGGAATAAATGAGAACACGGGGAAATGTTGCTTCAATGTTAGCACTTATTTGAGAGCAATAATAAATTAGAGAATAAGTTTTGCACTTAAGTAGTTTGAATATGGACGAAGTTTGATTTATCCATCACTGACAGTCCACATCCTGAACTGACGTTCGTGTTAATTCACTGTCGCTGGAATTAACTAATTCAAGCGACCCGAATCAACCATGACTACAAGATGCTTTTAGACTTAAGGTGGTAATTGGAGGTGTTCTACCAGTTGCAACTCAATCGGCAAGCCTTGAATTTCCAACATAAAATATGTTAACGCTAACTGCATTGAAACTGCCATTTTAGTGAATCGATTTTTACTTTACACAAATCACTTGTAACTGATTTGATCCAGAGGAAATATTTGTGTCATGATTTTATCACGATTGCACAGAACAATAATTCAAACATGTCTTCATCATTAGGACAGTGAAATCTTTTCTTTTTCTTTTTTATCATAAATGTACAATTTTTGTGTGCGATGCAGGTGTGGAGTGGAGATTCCTGTACTACTTGTAATACCATGCAGAACAAAACAGATGAATTCAGAACCAGTCAATTCTCCAGTTGTTAATTAAAATTGATAATGTCCTCTGATGCCTATCTTGCTTTTGAGAACTGAACAGATTCCAGAAAATGGTAAACGAAACGGTAGAATATTATAAACATGACTGATCTCTGAAAGGTAGAGATATAAAGATAATTAGTTCAAATCTCTCCAACAAAACCCAAATTACGAAGCATCATTACAGAATTTAGTATTTTTCAATATATTGTTATAGTTGAAGGTTGTCATATAATAGTCAATAAATGAGCCAGTCTCATTAAATCAATTCCACCTGAAATCGAATAAGAAGGCATTCTTAGACCATGTGAAATCATTTATCAATCGTCTACATATAAACTTCCTGCTAATATTAAGACGACATAGGGGTTGTCATAGCGATGCATGTTTTTTTCCGAAATCTGTCAATTCCATAAACATTTTCTATTAAATCCCTCAATTTACATTGGCAATTATTTCTCTAAATTCAAGTGAAGTGAGAAATTAACAGTTTTTCAAATCACTTTGCTCTTTCAATTATGGCTTGTGTATCCAATAAAAATTGATTTGATTAGATTTTTCACAACGTCTTCCTTCCTTGCTGGCCTTGTCATAAAGGACTTTAGTTTAGTTGAACTACGCAATTTAAACAAATTGTGTTTGGATTGAATGGAATTAAGTCAAATTTCTTCTCACATCAGCTTTTTATCAAACCTAAGATTATACCAATATTGTGGGACTTCGTTGTATTAAATCGGAGTGTAATATAATCAGCTATGGCCCAATGGACCCCATTTCATTACCTCCTAAAAAAACCTCTAATGGTTGATAGAGCTACCGAAAAAGTATTAGTTGACAACACAACGTGGCATCGAGTGCGCAGTAAGAGTATGCCCAGCGTCGTTAATGACTCCCGTGCTTAGTGAAATCAGTCCTGCCCGTCTTACAGGGTGATTGATTAATTCGTTTATTACAATTACAAACTGTTGCCGTTTTTGCCCCTAAGTATATGAACTAAAGCTTACATCTGTACCTGTGTGCGGGGTCACCCTGCATTAGAGAATTTTTTTTAACACAAATCTGATTGTTTATTGTTAACATTCTCGGAATGAAAAGAGTTATCTGTGACGATTCACTTCTTTCTCTGTTGGATACCCTTGAAATTTCTGAGAACTGATTATAAAACGTAATGATCGAAAATTAGCTCCCCTTTTATGATTTCGATTCCTATTGTGGAAGGAATATTAGCATTCTCTTTTTAACAAATAGATGACAGTAGATGATTAAACTCTGTGAGAGTTCCATTGACATTTGAAATAATCGACGCAAATTCTCATTTTATCTCTTAAATAAGAAGTTAATAGAAACATTTAGAATTTTATCATGTCTCTCAAGTGATTTCAGATTACTGTTACAACGCTATTATCGATTTCAGAAATTGATTCTTGACATACTTTCTTATATACTTTGTTTTGATAAACAGTATCTTCTTCAAATTTTCAAAATATGACTTTTTTGAAGATCATTTTGGACTACTAACTTTTAGACCTCAGTGTCATATACGGCTTCGTATTTCCTTCATTACTTCATTAGTCCGTATTTATTAACTCGTGTCTGATAAAATGTCATAATTTGTCTGATTGTTTAAGACAATACAGACAATACAAATGTAGTTAAAAACCGTCATGGGACCAATTATTTTATAGTATTACTTGGTTTCAAATCACAGATCTGACACTGGCAATTTTCTTTAACTCTTTGCTTTGTTACTTCGAATACTTTTCACATACTTTGTTGCAGTCAAGTTAAATAACAGAAATACCGTGATGATTTAAATTGGTTATCTATTACTCATAACTCTTTCTTTCATATTTGTTACTTCGAATGCTTTTCACATACTTTGTTATAGCCAATTTATACAAAAGAAAAAAATGAAAACCGTCAGCATAATCGTTAACACAAAATTACCTCTTACTTGTATTCTTCCTTTAAAATTGTCTTATTGCATATGCACTTAGTATTGTAGGCTACAAAAGTCAAGTCGGACAAAAGAAATATCGTCATGGTTCCTGGTGTTTATGGTATTACTTGATTCCACGACACACATCTGTTAACTCGCAATTATTTGTTACTTTTCCATGTCAAAATTATCCTCATTTCTAAAGATCTCAATGTATTTCACTTTTTATCTTAGTTTACTATGTCACAGTAATTGAAGATTTCAAATGACTTACACGTGCCAAGAAGATAGGTTTAATTGTAAATCGGTATATGGAACCATTCTTGTGATAAATCGTACCATATGATCTCTTATGGCAGTAATTCAAGTGTTTTGACATATAAATTAGAAATAAATGCTTCCAGGTGATTTTTGAATGGGTGAAATATTATCAAACGACAATCAGTGCTGATGCCCCTCGAAATTTTGTAACGTCATACGACATTCACATTATTAAGAATGGTGTTCACTCATTTCTCATGTGTAAAAGCGTCATTAACATGCTTGCAATTGAATACGATGTAATAATGTATGAGATGCGTGTATACACTGAAATTCGAAACGCCATTTGTGTTAAGAGTTTTTACCATTTTACGTTAATGGGATAGTAAAGAGGTTTTCTAAAATTGTGTATGTGTAGCCGATAACATCAATTTTTAACATACCAATTTTCAAATCAGACGTCTGTTTTTCCTGCAATTCCACTAAAACTAAGTGTTTGATGACATCACTATTCCCATGACCACATTTTACCCATGATCACATTTTAGTCTGTAAACAAAAAAATTGAAGACCTCTCTACGATCCCTTTTAGAATGTGATACTTATACTGCTGGTCAAAAACCCCATCTGTTTGTAAAATAATACAGTCATGTCTGACTGCCAAAAGACACATATTCAACAGCTATCATCAACTACAGTACGTAGGCAATAGATATCATTAATCATTTAGTTAGAAATATTTGGAATAACCTCTCAAACTACTATTGCTATACATGTGTATGAGTAGTTCGTTTTACACAAAGCGTTAGTCTCTGTGTCAACTAACGTATATTTTTTGGGTGGAAGTGGAATAATGGTGCAATAAGATTATTATTATCATGAACTATGGCGCTTATCAATTACTGTTGTCAGGATTTAGAAATACAGAATTACACGTCGATGCTATTAACTTATATCTAGAGCTCTGTAATACTCCATTATGACTCGAGGCTACTATAAGGGAATCTCGAAATACGGAACAGGGACGATATCTCTTAGAGTATTTCAATATTGTACCCAAATTCAATAGTTGGAATTCATCAACGAAGTAGGTCAAGTTCACAATTAACGTTAATCTGCTCAATAGGTTATAATGATTTTTTTTTACCTGTTTACCTAATCTTGGCAACACTGGTTCATCAACTTTGTACCAACGCCAACTTTAAATCAGAACACACAAATTTATAGTATTATTTAAAGATGTTTTTACTAAATACTAGTTAGATATAAGTGATTGTTGAATGATCATAAACTAAACTCTTATTCGTTTAAATGATCGTAACATATTTTGTATGTGTAATGTGTCTTGTTATTAAGTGGTAGGGAAGGTATCTCAAAAATGTTACCTTGATCATGTTTTTGTGCTGTAATACTTGTAGTTTTTCTATGAAAGGTTGCTTCATATTTTTAGTTCTCTACGAATGAGACAGTGTTTATTACCACAAACCAAGCTTCATGACATTGCGCAATCAAGAGTGAAATTTACACAAAACTATTTCAAATGTCATTCAGGTTCAAATTTCTAATAGGAGTTACACTTGTAGCTTCTCTTCAGAAAGGTTACCACATCATGTCTTTCCTTGACGTTGAAGCGCAACTATCTTCAAATAGCAGTATCAAATACTTAACAAACAACCAAAAATAGTTGTTTAACATATTATATAGATAGAAATTCAAAATGAAATTCAAAATGGTATCCAGAATCAAATTCCTAATACAAAATTAATCATGGTTTCATGCCAGCAATACTTTTAACTTCTTCCAGAAATTTCGACGAAACTACGTATAGAACAATGGCATTTAGAATCAAATTCCTAAAAAAAATTGATTTTTACCACTTTTAACGAACAGGTGTCCTAATTAAAGCCAGTTTCCATATTGTCTTCATTAACACGATTGATTAGGGCGTTATAAGTCAGTTAACATTGTGTATTTTGGAAGGAAAAATGGTGATTTTTTTCTAATCGTTAGTTAAGTTTATTTTTCTACTCTGCGTATGTTAATTACTAAATATTACGGGTTTTAAACCCCCATGATTGTTGGTTATGACAGGTATGTAATAATTACATGAGTTAGTTGTTAAATTATAAATAAAAGGTCTAGTATATCTATTGTTTTATTACAGGTGCTAAACGAGTTTAATAATGAGAGAATCGAGGTTTAATGCAAGAATTATTTCAAAGGTCTAGTTCATGTCGGGTTGCAATGCATCTGAGAGTAGGATTATATTGATTGTTTTGGGCGTGTTTTAATCCAACTTTACACTAATTCTTATTATGAAAAATATTTTCACTATTGTGAAACTTGTAACCTTCATTTCTATTCAGCGATTTTCATTATGGATGTTCGAAAGAAAGAAATAACATTTTTTTGGACAGGATAACGACTTAGGTTTAGGTTACCCATTGAAAGCTGTGTCGACTGGAAATACGGTTTATTCAGTTCACCGGCACAAGACTTTCACACACCGACTTAGATTATAAATAATGATGTCAGGTAATGATTTTAACGGTGCAACCGACCGTGCTGCAGCCGATATTATTCTTTGACAATCGGCGCGTTGGCGTTTTTTTTCGATTGCTTTTAAGCATTTGTGTTTGTTGTATAATTTGTTATGATTTCACAATTTTGCGTGAATGAAGTGGACAGAATGTTTGTAAAATGGTTTCATTTGAGGCCTTCAAACTAGTCCATAAAGAATATTAAGTTATTATGTGTATTTACAACTAGTTTCCACCACTTTCCTTTTAGCTAAAATATACTTGAATAGTACCCCGTCAATGCGTATAGAATTGAAATGGAGAAGTTACGTATTTGTTATGTTGGCGACATAGTTCCTTCATAAATCATCATTAGATCGTATAAATGTGACTATTCCGGTTTATACAAATGTAATTTCAATATTGCCACTGATTCTTGACACAAAAACCATGGCCATTAAGAAAATAACCATTAAAATATTAGGGATGGAACGAGAAAGTCAACGAGAAAAAAAATTTAATATCAATTTGATGTTTCTTGTGGTATAAAAGAAAATATAGTTGGTTAAAGATAATATGAAATCGCTCTACATTTGATGTATTGAGCACTGTTTTAACAGTGAAATTTGTTTGATTTTTATTAAAGATATTAATGATGATAATATGATATCACTACGAATTGCACCGTAACAGGAGAAACTGATAATGGCGATACCCACTTTGCTTGACTTCCAATAGAGTGTTCCGCCTTATCGCCAATGCATTATTTCCAAGTCGTAAGCGCATGTCCTGTCAAGTTGTCAGTTCGCTAAAAGGTTACTTAAAACTTAAACGAGGACGTTATTTTGGGTGATTTCATGCTTTTTTTTCTCATATCACTCTGATACTTTTTTCAAGTTGACAGGTCATTGTACAGGATTTGAGTGCAATATCTAGTTATTCAATAAGGCGTATTTAATTATTAAATGATAGACTTAAATTGGCTTTTTTCAATATGATAAAAAAGTTTAGAAATGCCAGATACAAAATTTAAGGGTTTCAATCATCAAAAATTAGTAATTTGATGCAGTAAATGGAATTTCAAACTAATTATACGTTGATGTTGTTGATGACCGTATTCTACGATATAATATAACTTACAATTTGATTTAAAGACTCTTATTAATGGGAGTCTGTATATTTCTTAGTGGAGACCTGATTTTAGCAACCTCTTTTTTCCTACGTAATTAATTCCAATTATTAGATCATCTAAAAACGTGTGCTATTGATTTCTTGAATTGCCACCGATTTTTTCTTAACCGTTAAATGAATATGGAATAGACCTCCACATTTAGGAGACTCGTTTCATCATGGTATGAAAGAGGTTGTCTAAGACTTTTTCATTGATACAATTGAACAAAATAATTATGTAGTTTCTTATTTGGTCTACAGGTTCCTATTCTTACTTCTCTTATGAGTCGATGGAGGATTTTGGTCAAGACAGTGACATAAGCTCACACTTTTAAGTATGGAAATGTCTTTAAAGTGCACTGTAGTAGCCATGGATTATTTATAGACAGAATATAAACCTGCCCTATATAGCGAAGTTTGTGTTGAGTCACCCCGGCCCCCTACAGGATTATGGTTAAGATAATTCCCAATCAATAGGTCTATGTTATGAGGTAGGAAAATGTGTTACGCGAATGAAATTAAATATTAATGTTTTGATAGTCTACATTGTTGAATCCCATTAGAATATGAAATGAATTTAAACAAAAATATACAACACAAGACAAAGCGCTGAGGTCAGCGAACCATCTTAATTTGATACGGAGTAATCAGTACACAAGACAAAACCCCTTCAAAATAACAATACCATTTTATCTGTACATTTATTTCCACTAACACTCTCAATTTCCACTAACACTCTCAACTGACATCATTTGAATAGAAGTCTTTCTTATTTTATTAATCAGAAAAACACAAAAAAAGCTTTGTCACGAAGTATTATACATTTTTTTTTGTTTCCCGTATCTTGCAAGAGTTATTGATTTTCTGTTTGCTGCTCGAGTATTTACTTTCCAATTTTCATCAACAAAACAATGTTGCTAACCTTTTTTATAGACAAAATATAATCACTTAAGTCAGTATAGTAGCATTTTTTTAGATACAAAAGTGCAGTGCTTGTGTACTCTACCTATATTTTTCAGATTTACAATTTTCGCTTGATTCAGATATACTCTTTTTTCTTATCAGTTGTAATCCTCTTAATACTCTAAGAAACCTCCCAAATTTACTTCCTCTAATTTTTATTTAGAATATTAGTCGAGTCTATGTTAAGTAGAATACCTTTATTATAACCACTTTAAGAACACATACTCTTATTTCGAGGATACTTAAAGTGCCGTCACACCAAAGCGACTACCATTTACGTATAGTTGCAAATAATTAAAGTGTCATGCGTTGCGAACGCAATTAACAAATTAGTTGCATGGGTGTTGTGTTCTAAACTTATAACCGCTTTTCTTATTCACAACCTTACGCAATTTGGGATCGCAATGTTGTGAGGGCATCTTTAGTGCAGTACATTACTATACGTATAGAGAAAGAATTAACCCTTAGATTTACTCTACCTATATGCAATATTGGCTAACAATATTTTGAAAAATATTACACATGTATACAAACAGAACTCAAAATTAAATGGTAACATGTATATTATTCGACAGATTAAGGACGATGTTACAGACATTTTAAATCAAAATGGTCTCAAATTTATTGACCTTTTAAGTGATTTTCTCATGATTTGCTGGAAATGTATGTGGAAAATGGAATTGTATTGAGATTGGATTAAGATCTCAAATACCAAACATTATTCTTAACGCCAACTGACATGTTAATGTAAAACTATATTCGGTCACCCAATTACTGTTATTACAACAATAACGTCAAAAGTCAGTTTAGGTTGAGCCAATGAATAATAAATGGTAGTTCGATCCGTAGTGCAACTCTTCAGAGACTCTGGGCGACCTGGCAACTGGTTCGCTTCCGGTGGATGCTGATATTGCAAACTAGGTAGTTGTTGCCTCAACGTCGCTAGCAACTGCTGTCAGTTGCCCAGTTTAAGTCAATCTGATAGATTATATGGAATCGGCGACCATTTATTTAGGAATGGCTTTAGATGAGGCGAGCAGATGTTTTACCATGCATGTACGATTCAGCGAAGTATTTGAATAGAAAAAAAAGATCTTGCCGTTAGAAGTATCAAAACCCCTTATTAAATTGTTAAAACTAACATCTGCTGGTGAAAATATATGTTATTAAAAAGGATAATTGTGATAATTTATTTTGGAGATATGTATCATTATGGAAATTATATTCCTTGGAATTTAAGATTTACGACAACGATGATATATAAAAATCAGAGAAAAAACTATTCTCCTTCTCTGCAGATGAATAGACTGAAAACATAAGTCGACAGAAGTATCAAGAGAAAATAATTAATAGCGAAAATATATAAAAACAACTATTTTGAAACCTGTCGTCTGGAAATTTCAGTTATTCTTAATGGGAACAACAAAGCGCTATTGAACAAATATTTCAAGAGATATTTTTGCTACAAAACTACCCACTTGTGTATAGAATCGATAGTTTATTCTATCCTTTGCACATTAGTCACGGTCATTCCACCAATTGCCATATAAGAACATGATAAAAGTTGTACTTTTATAGGATCATTTCATCTTTATTGAAATTTCATCGATTCACTATTCCTATAAAATTTGCCTGAAGAAAGGATGGGTTATCTATTAAACCCTTCAAATTTTATTTGGTTCCAATTTTAGAATATTATTGAAGACATATCGACATATATACATTAAAGTAAAATGGACTTGATAACACTGCCTAGTCCTATGACTGGAAAAACAAATAATAAAGTTAATGATTACAGTATAGGTCATTTCTTGAATGGTTTGGAAGATAAATAACTAATTGAACTGTAACTTCGTGAAAGTTTATTGAAAAAAACATTTTCCAAAAACTGAAACTCTTTAAAAAAAAAGTACACAGTGCGTGGACGAAACATGTCATGCAAGAAAACATTGAGTCCTTTGTTGGGTTCTTGATGTGTAGCATTATCTATCTCCAATACCCCAATCATGGGAGAACAGAGAAGTAGGACATTAAACTCCATTGAGCAGAACGTAGCAGACTTGCACTAAAAAGGTGATAACTGATGTCGCAGCTTGAACTTTCAAATTTAATTATCTTGGCACACTCCAAATTATCTAGTTTTTTACCACTCGGCCACCTACTTTTTCTTGCTCTTTGATTTTATAACATAATTGATGTGCAATGTTTTCACACGAGTAAGTCAGTTTTATATAAAAATGCCAATCAAGATGGCAGCTGCGAATCTGTTTAATACAACCAATACAAAAAATAATTTGTCAGTTTAATGGCTCGTGAGATCAAAAAGTTTTCCTTTTAACTTTTTACGCTTCAACTTTCCATTACAAAGATTAAACTAGAATTTGATGAAACAGTGGGAGTCAATCTGTTGTAAACCACGACACTGATCATTTCAATGTTTACACGCTACACTACCATAAAATCAGAATAGTGTGTTTTTACCATATACCAACTTATTCAATGGTCATTCTTTACAGTTTATGTCCACATTTTTCGATCGATTTGGATATTGTAAAAGATTACATTGTAAAACAACAACAAAATAAGCCCCCCACCCCCATGGTGCACAGCTTACTGTAGACCAAATAGACTAGAATAGAGATACAGATGTTTTGGACTAGGCTTAATAGGTAGTTGAGTTATGGAACATGAACATTTGTATCAGATGAAGAGACCAGGCCCCGTATCCTCAAAACGATCTTAGCTCTACGATGTCCTAAACAATAGTTTGTAATCAATTGATTATAAGAATTAGGACTGGGCTCATATTCTAAGAAATACGAACTAATAGTTTCTCCAAGTTGTTTCTTCGTACGACTATGTCTTTACTGTGTATCAGTGCAAAACCATTCTTTTGATTCTTCCTGTTCCTGTACAATAAAATCCTTTTTGTATATCATAATTATTCTTCAACAAACAATATATAACATACATGTTGATTCATTTGTTATTGATTTTCATAGTCTTACAGGCTTGTTTATTAAATACACATGTTGTTATACTTCATAACCTTTGTTTGTATCCGTATGTTGTTGTATGAAAGCTTCGGAGATATTGTTGGTTTTGTTTCAACTAAAAAACTAACAGCCATAGAGGGAATGCTTCGTAAGAGACAATAAATGTCTGCCATGATGTTTCACGTACAATATTTTATTTTTAAACAGTCTAGGGATAACATTGGTAAGACGAGAGCGGCGTGTAAAATGCTGTAATTTTCCGAACTGAGTGTTAATTGAGCTCAAATTTAACCATCAGTCGAGAGATGACATTAGCAAGCGGAGTTAACTCTTTCAGCAGAGAACGACGTGTAAATGCTCAAAATTTCCAAACTAGGTCCCGACTGATGCACCGTCGAGGGAGGATATTAGCAAGAGTAAGCACACATGCAGCAGATGGCTACTTGTAAATTGCTTTGCTTTGACTGTGGATGCCATAAACAGAATGAATAATCTGTAGAAAGGGATTTAATATATCATCATCAATCAGAATAAGTAATATAGTAACCTATTTATTCAAACAAAAGGATAAATGTAAATCCCAGACAAAGAACCCGGAAGTTAAACTTTTTTTTCTGAAATATCCCACTTTTATTTCAATAGAACGTAAGGTTAATTGAAAATGTTGGAAAAGGATTCATAGAAATCAGAACGACATGTAAATAGCTAGTCTAGCCTTGCACTATGGCAAAAGAAGATTGATTAATACCAGAGAATGTAATGTGAAAACTTAAACAGAAGCAAATAATGGACACATACTTTTATGTCTCCTTCACAATAAAGGCGACTTAAACCTGACGTTGTAAAATATTTTTATGACCGAGTTAATTTTTATGAATTCACCATAAATTGTAGATTAATGTTTCTGTTATTGTGATCGGAAAGGTTAAATTAAATGTAGGCTCCACTAACAAAATATTTCTATGATTAGTGTGTAATGAAAGAAATTTTGAATTCTTTTTCGATTTTTACAGTCGGGATATCTTTAACGTGCCCTGTCTGTAGCACACGGGTCTCAGTTAATGATCCCATCAGAGCGACTAGACGCTTTTTCCATGTCAGCCCCTCCGACCTACATCACTGACAAAGGTATTATCTCGACCTATGCCGGGTTTGAACCCGGGACCATCTATAAAGTCGTTCATTGATTGCAAAAATTCCTTTCTAAATGAGACATAATATAATTAATCACCAACCACAATATTGTTAGTAAATACTTAAAATCCTAGCAATTGACATATTAAATGAAAATAAAATAAATTAAAAGCATGATGACCAAGGACAAAGTATGTTTGTATGTGTGTTGAATACAGCATTACAGAAACAATAACAGTAGAAACAAAGTGATAAAAAATAAAGATAAAAACGAAATATTAAAAAAACATATTGAAGGTAATCAAATATTGGTGTTCTACAATTTTCTATTGTTCTTTAAAAATCTATACGTGACTTTATTGGCAGCAATTTATTTTTTTCCAATACGAATAACATCTGATGTATCATGATTAAACAAACCCACTAAGGACATGTTTTTTATTATCATTAAAATAATAAAATTCCTATCGTGACAGAATTTGCTATTTTAATTTAAAATTTAAAATACACAAATCGTTGACATTTCGTAAAGATAGCCTGTTATATGCTATTTTTTGTCATGGCTTTACAGAAGAATGCTATAGGCCAATTTTCTATAAAATCTCCAAGAGAAGGTTTTCTCCTAAAGTTGTGGAGATGCCGTGAACTATTTCAGATCGGGTTAAACAATGCCCATGGTTATTCGCTAATGTGACTTAAATAAATTTCGTCTTACATCTTTTTACACGGTAAGGTCTTAAGAATTTGGTGTTCTTTTTAAAGGTCACATTACAGACAAGTGGCGACTTTGTGAATGCTGACTTGGGTTCTGAAATAGTAACGCTATATGGATGAGCTTCCGTCCCTTGCCGAATTGGAAAAGCGGTGATACGTGAATATATAATCGTATTTTCACAACTTTCTCTCAGTAACCAATGTCGCGAACTGTAGTATACAAACTGCAGTTGTTGTTTATGATAGTTTGTACTTTCACTGGTCTGAAAGGAATTGTTACTCCGTAATTTATCAAGAGAGTTACGTCAAACAAAACCCAATCCTGTTAATATTGAAGGATCCAATTCAATATTCTCTTCAAAGAATATCAAAAGAAATGTACTTTACTTATGTCTGTTATAAATATGAACATTACATATGCTATAGTTTTTTCCATAAAACTATTACAAATTCGTTTGGCGTGTATCTCGAAATACAGGCCGTTGCAAGCCTCATCACCTTTGACCTTTGAAATGCGATTGTTTACTACTTGCAATCTCAAGTACAATGCTACACGCTCATTAAAAGGTCAAATGTAATTATCCTCGATTCAAAATCTAGTGCACTTGTACCCATGTCCCGACGACACTACTTTCAATATGTCGTTGGCAGCAATGAAACAAAATACACAAGAACTTATAGTTCATGTTATGTCTAAATTGTTTCCTCGTAACGATTTTTACTGTCTGTTGAGGTTCTCATGCAATTGTAATACGAAGATTAATATAGATATTAAATCAGATGCGCGTGAACAAATCTAAATATGATTTTCGTGATAGAAAATCAGATCACGTCAATCAAAGTGCAAAAAATAATAAATACGATTAATACGTCAAAAGTTAATTTTTTAAAAGTTGATATTCATAATGAATTGATTAAAAAACAGAGTGTAAAATTGACAGTCAATGTGTTACGAAGGATTCTTTAAGCTCGTCCTTTGTCTAAACATTTTAACATTAATATTTCTTAACATTAATATTTCTTTAGATCTTCTGGATAATGGCGGTTGTCGGTCTCTAGAATATTGCACTTGGTCGAATGATAAAGGCACCCTTGGACATGTCATAAGATTCTCAATGCATTAACAAGTGCTTGATGAAAAGTGAAAAGTCTACAAAGTAGATGGTTTTCATTTATATATTTTTTTCTATATATTCCTGACCTGGATGCAAGTTATTAAGAGCGGTGATTCTGGATGCTTCCATTGTTAAGACTGAATATTGCCTTCTGGTTGAATCCAGGCCTCAAGGTCCAATGGTTACAAATCAGGCCAAAAAATTATCGCTATCTGTTTCAAAACGGTATAATTCGTCATAGGAAATCTGACACGTTTCTGATCGGGTGTCAAGAGCTTTGCCATCCATCATGCAGAAACTTTTGTCATTTTCAACTCGTTGGTTCGTTGGTGCCTAGGTTTGGCACAGTAAACATATCTAATATTGTTTAATTGTTCTAACGATTACTTATCTTTCCATAATCTTGAAGCGACTTTACGGAACGCAATTTTATGGTATCACTACGCTTAAACAAAATACATTGACATCATCGGGTGAAAAGAGGAAGAATTATATAAGAAGGTATATATAAAAATAAATAATAGACAATAGCAACAATCTTTTCATCATGTATCGACGGTATTCATTAATGATATCGGGATCGAAGTGACTGACAAGAACCCTTTAAGAAACAAACATTCTTAAATTAACCATGCCAAAGGTGATAAATATGATCTTGCTCAATGTGGGAGGTTATTTAAGTGACTCAAAGTATTTGCCTTTAAGGTGACTGTGAACAAAACCAGAAAATATAACGGTTTAAGATTTCATAAGATAATTGAAACGCAATACTAATGAATAAGTTATTGTAGGCGTAAACATCTAATGCGATTCTGATAGTAAAAGGTTCTTCGCATTGAAAACCCCGATCCATTATCCCATCAGGCAATATTTCGTTCTACATTAAGCCTAAAACATCCGTTTAATATATCAATTTTAGATTATTAAAGATCGGATGAGTTCTATTCCCGTCTTTTAGCTCAATCATATGTTGCAGTACGGTATGGTGGGATAACTATGTTAACTAGATCTGTACTAATTATACAACATGAGATTAAAAAGGTTCTTAACTATTTCAGACAGACATCTTCTAGATAACCTTATAGATTCTTTAGACGCTTTCAATATCTTTATAGATTCAGTTGTAAATTTAAAGAGTTTTCTGGTAAGACCTAGCTTTCAAGAATTCATGTTATTGACAGCTTATCGTTGTGAAGACCTGGCTTTCAAGAATTCTTGTTAGTGATAGGTTTTCGTTGAGAAGACTTGGCTTTCAAGAATTCATGTTAGTGATAGGTTTTCGTTGTGAAGACCCGGCTTTCAAGAATTCATGTTAGTGATAGGTTTTCGCTGTGAAGACTTGGCTTTCAAGAATTCATATTAGTGACAGCTTATCGTTGTGAAGACCCGGCTTTCAAGAATTCATGTTAGTGATAGGTTTTCGTTGTGAAGACTTGGCATAAGATCCATATTTATGTTCTTGCTTGTTGATGACCTTCTAAGCATAGATAACAAAGGCAGATTTTTTACCAATTTATCATTTCGCTCCAGGCTAATTCTTGATTTAAATTGGAAGAAAATTGAATTATTATGAAATGGAAATCACTTGAAATATGTGCAAAAATAACTCATTATATCAACAACATTTGAAAAATTCAAATAGCTTTATCAATTAACACATTTACAGTGAATAGTGTTAGCGAAATAAAAAAAACAATAACTTATTGTTATACTTGAATGATTTAAACCATTCCTATTAATAATAAATGCATTTCTCTTCAATATTAGGTAATTATATTGGACAGCTAAATATGTAATTCAAAATATTTTCAAATTTTCCATAAATACAGCTTCTAGAAAAGTTTTTAAAAACCTCTACGGTAAACGATTCCATTGAAATATATAAAGTATTCATTGCCCAACATAATACTTCTAATAAAGGCTGGCCTAATTAGTTTCAAGTGTCCAATTTCTAGTCCCTGAAGTAGAAGTATTAAAATCCTACCAATTACAAGTTCTTTAACAGACATCAGGGAAATGTCCAGCTTAAGTAAGACATGAACCCTGGAAATTTGTAAAAGGCAATTGAATAACTCCAAAGCTACTATTAACTATTTCTTTGTGCAATTGTTTCAAAAAACAAAAATACTTCATCACGACAAAAACCGAAAAGTGGTGTACTAAACTGTTCTGATGCATTTCTCAAGGCCAGATGACTTCATCGGTATCTCGGCCAAAATAAGAATTAATCCGACATTATGCAGGAGTCTCCTATCAAAGAGAATTATGTTTTATATGAAACAAATTGTTATAATTGTGCATTTCATTCATTTTGTCATTAAAGAACATTCCTCATACAAACCATTCCAAAATTCTTGAACACGTTAAAGTATATGTATATATTTATATATTCTAGTGTTATAATGGGAACTATTGGTTTCGACTCGACACACGCGGTACAGAATGTTACAGCTATATGGATTTTAATCAATCAGTTATCACCAGCACAGAGACATCGTGTTTTGGCCGACGCTGGTTTAGATGAACAGACGTTAGCCTTACTTCTCGACAAGATGCACGTCAAAGATTATGAGAAGCCTATGATGCAATATGCAGAATTTCGGATAAGTAAATTATTATTGTTATATGTTCCTCCCATATTGATAATCTTAGGAACCTTTGGAAACTTATTTTCATTCATCATATTACGCCGACGGCCAATGTTAAAAGTTTCAACATACTTTTACCTCGCTTCGCTGGCGATTGCTGACAGCTTAGTGTTATATATTGGATTATTACGGATGTGGATTAATGAATTGACAGGAATAGATGCCCAGGATTTGACGAATTGGTTATGTAAATTGACCTGTGTTTTGGGCTACGTTTGCAGTGATTTCAGTGTTTGGCTCATTATTGCGGTCACGGTGGAGCGCTATATTGTCGTGTGTCACCCGTTTAAGGCAAATCAAATGTGTAATGTTAATCGCGCCAAAAAGGTGATTGTGCTCCTGCTTTTAATTATATTTTGCATCAATGCACATTTCTTCAATGCTGTAGAGCTAGTTCCCATTTCGATGGAGACAAACTTTCGGAACATGGTAGTGGTGGATTGTGGTGCTCCCCCTGAATATCAGGTTCTTGTGGATCAGGTTTGGCCATGGGTCGATGCCTGTATTTATTCATTCTTCCCTTTTGTTATTATTACTGTACTCAATACACTCATAATTCGCCAAGTCTTAAAGGCGCAAGGCAGTCGTGAACGTCTGCAAAATTTTGGAGACCGACGTTTTGTGGAAACTCGGCGTCAAATGACGGAGGTAACTTCAAAATTAACAGCCATGTTATTGACAGTTTCGTTTACGTTTCTTTTAACAACATTACCAATGAACGTAACCTTGATCATTACATATTTCTGGAATCAGGGAAATAGAGAACGTGATAACACTGCTAAATTCCATTTAGCTAAAACAATAACCGAACTTCTTATGTATGTTAATCATTCTATGAACTTTTTCCTGTATTGTGCGACAGGTCGAAAATTCCGACAACAGGTGCTCAAACTCGTATGTCATAAACAGGCTTTACAAACATGGTCTTCGATCTGTGACGATCCTCCAAAACAATCCAAGAAAGACATGCTTTTAAATCATATGAACTGTAATTCCGAACATTTGCATACCGAAAGTGAGTATATGAAAACGAGATTATGAATGGAATATCAATTTCTTTTTATTAACTGTCCTTTTTACATTGAGATTTTATTTTTTGTTACTTTCATTAGTTTGTGAACTTGTACTGAAATACCTGTGTGCGATGCCTTCAACAAAAATTAATTGTGAATGTTCATCATTTCTCAATCAACAAATACATCATACTTTTATAGTCGACTTGTCAACATCGATGACCGAAATACAACCAAAAATCATATTCAAAGAAAATGCGGTTACGTTAAAGCACGAACGCATCGTTTACAGTGTCCATCATAAAACTCAGCGCATGATATGGTAGGTTTAGTTTTCAGACCAATTTGTGCAATTTTCTAAACCTCTTCATTAGATGTATAAGTACATTGTAATGTAAATCTAAATCTCCATTTCTCAAATACCTAGCACGCAATAGATCATAACGAGTGTTTCTAACGAATCCGTGGAAAAAAGGTTACTTGCAATTCATATAAGTAATCTAATCTTCTGTAATGATGCAACTCCTAAAATTGCTGTCTTCAAAATTATATTCGTGGCCCATCGTTAATCAGATATTTTTAAATGAGACCGTTTTTAGCTTCTGGGGATCGTTGATACTTAATTGGAAAAGAAAATACATTTAATCGATGGTATCTATTTTCAGATTCACAAGAAATAATCCAAAGTTAGTCGTCTAAGAAGAGCTGTAGAGTGTGTGATTCATCTAAAAAGTTGTCGACACCTTGCTGGATATCAACAGAACTTTTCGTTACTTGGCATTTCAGACGAACGTCGATGGTATACTCACTGTTCAGTCTTGGAGGACAGCTTGTGATAATTGAAATGTGATATGGGTAAAAAATGTAAAAAGATGGGTAAAAGATGTCTTAGTCAGCATTTAACCTCAGAAACCAGATTCGATGTCAGAGGTCTATCTTATTGTGTGTATTATAAGCTCAATTTGAACTACCCTTTTCACTTTCAAAAAGAAAACTTATATGAATAAGAAAACTGATGGCAGTTTCTTTAATCCTAATTTGCATTTGCCTTTGCCAGATAAAAACATTATAGACGACCGAGATACAATATAGCAAGTAATTTACATTGATTACAGTAATCAGGTTTGACTTGGAAATTGTTATAGATACTTCAAATTGAACAAATTTGACGACTTATTACTACCTGAGAGCGTCTTACTAACCATGGCTGGTTCGACTACAAAGTAAATATCATTTATATTTTAACATTACATGTTTTGTAAGGATTACTATTAACATTTTTCATAAGCCATGCCTTAATGCCGTGCACATATTATTCCATAAAATACTTTATAAAATCATATTTCTTTAGAAATAACTTTGTTTTTGGTTCGAATATAGATTGCGAGAGTCCTCTTTATATTTCGCTTCATCATTTTAAAGTTGTCAATAGCGTTGGTTCAATATGAATCGCTTCGGCTTTGAAATCATGCCTCAATCTTGACCTTAGTGGTGTCAAACAAACATGATCTATGAAGTTCAGCACATGATTCATAAGGTTTCATTTTCGATAGTGGTAAAAACACTTGATTAGTTTGAAAATAACACTTGTGAAAAAATGGGCCGATTTGTATTAGTTTAACTCTATATAAATCAAAAGTCTATTCTAAAATATAGTGTTAGCCGATTTAAAATGATTTTAGCAAATATTTAGAGGACTGTTTCCTATTAAGAGAGTTTTATCTTAATAAACTAAAACATATATTTAAACTTTTATTGCGTTTTTGTTACATTTTGCTTTTGTGTTTTATAAATATTATGTTTAAAACAATGGTTATTCCTTAAATCAATTTTATTTAGCTTGAATGTAAACTACTGTGTTTGTTATCAATTTGTCGTAGTTCCAGAGTAAGAATGATAATCTGCCGCGTTTATTCGCTATTATTACGGAGGTCCACAACCTTTACTCCTTTGCAGTAGGTATGCATGCATAAGCCTTGCTTGACCATTTGTCTCTTAACAAATGAAATGACATACCAGTATTTGTTAGATGATGCATGGTGGAATAGGCGAGTAACACCCGCTTGTGACATTTGATAGTAAAATCGTACACGGAGTCAAGTACATGTAATGAAATCCATGGCTGATAATTGTGATGTGTTATATGGAATTTATTAACAGTCTTACTATTTGCTTTAGCAGTTGATAAAGCTTCAATTTAGTCATCTGTATTAGGCTTTTCAGAGATGAATTGATGAATGACATTGTCACGTGTCTGCTATCATGACATCACGACCTCGAAAAGATGATAATCTCGAAATGACGATAATCTAATATTTCACTTTACGCTCAAGTTTAATTGCAAGTGAATAGAAATTGAGCTTACTTGTCTGATACGGGAAAAAAGCAGACGACTTTATCTTTTTATGATTTTGCCGGAATTGGTGCTCCATTACCAACTAGTCTCTAAAGAGCATAATATTTCAAGATCGATGTTGTTGTTCAATCCAAAAGCTATACTTTAAGGTTTGTTGATCTTGGAGGTTATATTTTGTCCTCATTAACATGTAGCAGATCAGGCGATATAACATTCAATCGACGACAAAATTAATTGTGATATATTTGCTTGATCAGGTAATGCTAGCAATATTTCGCTAAGATCGACGGATTACTATTCAAACCACTACATTAATAATAAGACTACATACAACATAAGATAACATCAGTAACTGATCTCAAATCTCTGGTCAAACAGATTGACAGATTGTCAGATATACTAATATCATAATGATGCGGTTATCAGACAGTTTATGGAGTAAATTATCAACATAAATATTACTATACTGTCAATCAGTTGACAGTAAAAATAGGCTTAATCTGTACTTATATTCTTGGACCATCAACTTATCATACTCTCGGACAGTCAAATATACTAACTCAAAAACGATGACAAAGAAATATATGTCTATTTTCGGATTTATACTAAGGGTGCAAATAGACGAGGTACAGTGTCCAATGTGGTGGCATCGAATCCGTACAAAACATGTGATGCGAACTGTACATTGTTTATGGACCCGTACCTAGTGTATTCGCTTCTATTTTCTCTTGTGATTGTCCTGAAGCGAACACCGTACCGCGTCTATTCGCACTTTTATTCAGTACAAAACACTTTTTGAAAATAGCTTGTCGTAATAGAACGACTGCACACAAGCGGAATATTTCAAGCTGTATTTTTAAGAAACCTACACAAACTCAATCAAGCCTCTAACATGAAGTATAAGCCTTATTCAGAAGTACATATATTAAACATGGATCTGAATATTTCTTTTCATAATAGCACATTACAACCACTATTGTATACTTTTTGAAAATTCTGAAAAGTTTTTATTGTATGAAATAAATAAATTTGTTCCATCATCGTATAAGGAACGCATTCATGAGGCAATTCAGCATTAGTCCTAGAATGTCTCAGATGAAATATTTCACATAATTGCTATATTTATCACATTTGATGATCACAGACGGTGTGGCAAACTCCGCAGATAAACCTACTAGCGATTAGCATATCAAATAGGATTTCTTGGTTGAATTCATGTAATCACAGACCGAAACCAATTAACCTGATCTTCAGATTAACATCAATTATAGATACCAGTAATTTCAACAGGTAGAAAATGATGTATTTATTTAGCGATACCAAGTAACGAACCATTCCAGCTGTCAACATTAGTAGATGAAGTATGTTTATTATTGCCTGGTTGGTCAAAATAACAGTTAAAACTTCCTCATGGAGAAAATATTTGACGATTGATTTATTGAGTAAATAGATCAGATGAGATGAAAGAAAACTAACGAAGAGGTGAGAGTGTCGAGAAGATATTCAGAAATAGTCTGAAAATGTAGCTACTATGTGTGTTACGAGAAAAAACAATAACCATCATCAAATAAAATGAATTGGAATTTTACGTCCTACTTGTATATACCATGTGGGCTAATGAAGACAGGCCATGCAGGGCACAATGAGAGAAATATTTTGCCAGGACAGCGGAATTAGACTGCTCTTTTTCAATTTACAATTGTCGAGATATCATTAACGTGCATAGCCTGTAGTACGCAGGGCCTCGGTTTATTGTCCCATCAGAACGAATAGACGCTTTTTCAATGTCAGTCCCTCTTACCTGCATCACAGACAGGAAAAACTGGGTTAAGATAACCATTATCAAAGGCCGATACAACTATCTTAGATTAGGGGTAACAAGGTCCTCCTCCGTTACATAACTAATGTCGTTCCAAAGTTGTTGATATATCGAATTTTACCAATTATTTTTGAGAATATCGGCTTTAAAATAGAACTGTTGGTCTTAGAGAGTTTGCATTCTGGGTCCGTATGATCTTGCATTTATAATAGCTCATATGTTTTGGAAGCATCTTTTTGCCTATTTTATCCACTCAGACATTTAACCAGGTTTCCGGTTAGTGATGCATAACGGAGGAGCTGATTTACAAAAATTTTGAGTGGTCAAAATGCGAAAGTCGTGTGCAAGTAAGTCTCCTTCTCATAATGCAGATACAGTGGCTTGTTCGACCAACATAAGTAGCGAAGAAATATAACACAAAATAGAACGATGTTTTTTTCATTATGCAGTGATGCGTTTTTTTTTGCAGTATTATATATAATATATACTTATTGTTATCAGAGAAGCCTCTTTCTTAATCAATAATGGAATACAACAAAACTACATTATATTGTAACAATATGAAATAATCCCCTTTTACACAAACGTAATCAATTATTATTTCAAACAGCATAAAGCCATTGTTCCAGATATATTCAGTAACCAGGTAGAAGTGTGTGCTTTGTATTCCATGAACGCGGAACTAATTAAAAGTAATACACCACATTTCCACATAGTATTAAAGCTACCATGGCCAGTTTATGATAAGAAAGAGTTTTGAAAAATAACTATAATGACTCTTCAACTGATGTCGTACACATGTTTTTGAAATAAAAACTGACCACCATTGATAACGTTATAAACTGACTAACACATGACCACAGAATCATTTGTCAAGGCAGGTGCAACATACTAATTTTAATTGGTAAATTTGTCGCTAAACTTAAACATTTATTTCTTAAATTCGAAATATGTGGGTTTCTTTCAGGCTTTAGTTGAACAAACTCTTTAAAAACCTTTTATGAAGTAGACGCAATGACTAATCTTGCATAGTTGATGACAATTACAGAGTCAATATGATCCATTTTGCGATTTAATTGTTGCATCAATGCTAATTTATCACGAATATCTGCGAATCACGACATTACATTGTGTATTTTTCTGGCACAGTTGGCAACAGTGAAGCTGCATTATTCATATAGTTATGACTTCAAAATTAAAATTGTTGAGACAAATTGCTAAACAAATGTTTGAATGACTCATTCCAGGTCAACAAACTTTCACACGCAGATTAGAACTCACAACCACCATTCGTTCACGTTAACAAGGAAATGGTGGTGATATTCCAACACTCTCAGCGACTGTGCTTCAATCCGTCCCCAAGATCAGGACACGTGTACCTAGAATATAATCAAGCAAGTAGAACTATTCTTATACGTCAATTACATTTTACGACTGATAAGACATAACTGATACCAAAATCTTAGAAGCAGCTGGACGAAGTTTTGTAATTTCAGCGACCAAGGTTGTCATTAGTGTCCATACTATTCGTGAAATCAGAAGACAGCTGACGTTTCTATCATGACATTCAGCCATACAGCTGTAATAGTTATATGTGATTCAGCTTATTTGAATGTGTTATACCTTTGGCAAAGACAGATATATCTATGTTAATTTCTTAATGTATAAAGATAAGCTTATAATTTAAGAACATTTCCACTGGAATTGAATCTGAAACAACCTATGACTACCAACAATAGACGTTTCGAGCAGAAAGTTTCAGGGGAAATAACTAATATCGATTTCTCGAAAAAAACCGTTGGAATTGTTAACAGTCACAACACAAAATCAATGTTACAAAAAACACAGATAAAGTTGAAGACTACTTTAAAAAGAAATGTGATGGCAGACTGAGATTAGAAAAGACAGAATCAATCGAATATGTTCAATGTTTTTATACAATAGGGAATTTCTTATCAATAAGCTGGTTAGAGGTTCGCTGATTTTCCCTGACATTTACCAGCATAGAATTACTGACGAATGGTGATTGGAATTTTAAAGTCAATTAAATAAACTCGACGTCAAGTCGTGACATGAATTAATTGGATTTAAAGTTCCTTGTGTCTGGCAACTCGTGAAAGCAGTCGTAAGAAAAGCAACAATATTGCTACATGAATGTTCACGTAATATGCATACGAAATCACATACATGACTGGTGAAAACTTAACCAATTTCCCTAACCTAAGGCTTATAAAAATGGAGTTTAAGCTTAGCTACACATAATTATTTTCCAAAATGAAAGAATTATTAAAGTTAACATACAGAAAACTGCTGGCATGCACATAAACTGGGTTTCTTTGAACTTTATTCGATTTAACTGAAAACGTATAAGAATGTTTTATAGAGCTAAAAAGTTTTACATACGTTAACAAACAAGTCATTGATATATTCTTTTTTAAGTCTATTAGGACAATTTCTGAAAATTGCAATTGTTTATTGCGTAGAAAATTTTCACAATTTCTGTTGCAAAACATAAAAAAACGTAAAGGGACGTAATCGACTTAATATGTTTGTTGTCGTTCTAAATTCTAAATCACACTGGCTATGGGTTAAATGTTGGTCATCAATATCAAAAGAAGTAATTCGGAAGGTACAATGACAGTGAGATCAAATGCAGCTCATCGCTTCTTTGGGATGGACCATTTACAGGAACGCATCGTCCATATTTTCATTTATTTCATTATCTTGTTTATCAATTCCATTTTTACCAAACCAAACTGAAACAGAAAAGTAGGTCGTATGACTCCATCTAATTTTATTGTGTGTTTAAAAGTGTAACATCTATTTTAACACCATAAAAGATTTCCTCTATCAGGTATTACACAACAATAATATTATTTTAAGGAATGTATAAGAATAAAAGTTCGTAAGTCAACATTTCCTTGAAAGTGGTTCCATAATCGGGTTAACAAACAATGTTCTGGTCAATCACTTGAAAGTATAAATGTCTTTTAATCAATTATCTAACGAGACTGTTTGTCAAACGTAATGGTTTTATTCTGCTGCATGGTTCGCTGGTCAGTCGTTCTAGTGTTCGGTGCTTAACAACTTCAACTAATGTGTTTTCCCTTGATGATAACACGATCAAGAAATTGTCGGAACAAATAAGTTTGAAAGAACTTTAAACAAATGTCTTTGGAAACGTACAAGTATTCCCATGGGAATTTTTCTTCCATCAGAATCACAGACTCGGAATAAAATGTCTTACCGAGCAATTTGGAAGCAACTTCCACATGTTTACCCATGCAATCGAAAAGAACTTTACAGATTAAGATTCACCTAGTTTTATTCTCTCTGAAACTTACATGTATGTCTTAGATTAAACCATGATGACTTCAAGTATTTGGTGTAGTATATTAATATCATTGGCAGAACAGTTATTTAAATACAGTCTTTAAAACAGTACAGACATCCTCTGGCAGTTACTGAATAGCTACATACGAAGTATGAGTAACTAACCACACTTACTGAATCATTGCATTGAATCATAGTAATAAATAACCTTCATGATGCTATGGATAAGCCTGACTACTCCTAACTGAATCATTGCAAAACTTAGTTAAAAAGAACCTTCACAATCCTATGCATAAATCTGACTACTCCTAACTGAATCATTGCGAAGCACAGTATAAAGTACAGCTCACCCCTCGTCATAGCATATTAATTGATATTTGTACCCTTTTAAGTAAGAAATCAGAGCTAGTCTTGGTGTATTACTATGATGATAGTATTTGCCGTTTTTCTTGTTACAGAGAATCAAAAAATTTAATACTTAATGGAATATACTTTTGATGAACTTAGTTTCTGCTACCAAATGTACGGAAATGACATTTTTTGAGTTTAATCAGCAAGTTCTTCATAAGAATATAGATTTTACCATAAGGAGTTCCAATCAATCTTTATATAATTATTGGAAAAATTCTAATCCGCTTCCGTGAATCTAGATTTAAAGAAATTAATTCGATTTCAT
The DNA here is from genome assembly GCF_000327385.1 of Lottia gigantea. Lineage (NCBI taxonomy): Eukaryota > Metazoa > Mollusca > Gastropoda > Lottiidae > Lottia > Lottia gigantea. The sequence goes on from NW_008709380.1 coordinate 415,516, forward strand.
TTCCGTCAAATTTGTATTCAACAGAGTTTTCAATGACTTAAATGTGTTCCATGAATGAACCACAGACAATAATCAATGTCACTACAATTCGCTTGGATAACACATTTAAAAGTTGTTGTATATGGTATTTACCTACCAAGCGTAAAGCGGATAACCAAATGAATTCAGGCTAAAGATCTTTGAATGTTAAACCATCGATTCTTTTTGCTGACGCCAACACAAAAGAGAAATTAATATTGATACGTACTTAGTTAACAGGTATAAGTTCTAAAAGTGTGGAGCGATAATTTAAGATAAGCTGTTCTTTGTACTTTTTAGTCCGTATCCAAACTGAAGTAGTTATTGAATTAAATGATTTATCAGAATTAAAACTGTCCTAGTAAATAGTCAGTTTAATTATTTATCTATAACGAAGTTCAGCTACAACTGTCAACTTTGATTATCGAGAATAAAACTTTTGATTTCTTTTAATTATATTTTTTGTCTGCAGTGTCAACACTACGTACATTGTTTAACGTCATCATACAATTTCTTTTATTTTTCTTTATCTGGAAATGATTTTTCTCATATTGGTTATTTTGCTTTATCGGACTTAAACTTGACAGAACGTTCGCTGCCTTAGCCTGGATGTTCTCAGAACGAATGGTCTAATAAAGATTGTATGAAACTTGTAATGGAATCGGAGGGAAACTGATTCTAGCAACTTTTGAAATCTTTAAAAAACCAGATCACTTGCTACATATGACTGAAAACTCGTTGTTACTGCCAGCTCCTGTTCCTTTTTTCACAATCGGAAATACTAACCGACCTGAGCGGTATGTGATCTTCCCGTTGACACCAGTCAGTCAGCTGTTCGATATCGACACTTCAACTATGTCGATATGGAAAGATCCCAGAAGATGCTTTTAATTGCTAGTCGACCTGTTCTCATCTGAACTTAAAGTTGCCCCTCATTGTCCTGCCCATCTTTGTTCAATCCACTTTACCACTAATACTTGCCCATCAGTGACCTACATTTTTCACTTAGTATCAATTACCTATTCACTTATGTTGAGTACATTATGTACCTTCAGGGTAAGAAAGGAATGCCAGGGTGTATAACGGAAGTCATTTAGTAATTGACCATTTAGTTGAAAATAGAACATGTCAAGGACCTTCCTGCTTTAACATAATTGAATACCAACTTAAGACCAACACCGTAAGACATGAAGTTATTTCCACTTATTTTATTTTATAATGTCTCACAGGCTAGACTAATATTTCACACACAAAAAAAGAAATGAAATAACTGTGACAAAGATTAAAAATAAACAGCAATCAGATTTATTTTGAAAAATAATTAAGACAGAATTTCTCACATGGCCTCAAGGTATATATAAAATATAAATTCTCGTTTAAAGTCCTACTGAACTCCGTAGTCGTGTACTGTATTTTTACAACGTCTAAAAGTCTTGTAAACTGTCCAAGGCAAACATGCTTAACGCTTTCTCCCCAGTGCTTTGCATCAACCAAACCAGCTGCTCCAACTCAAACAAACTCTTTCAATTCAAAAGTAAGACAGACTGGGGTAATTACTAATCGAGAGACAATGTTTGCCTCTGGGTTTGACTTATCATGATTAAGTTTACAATGACTTAAACACAGAGTACATTTAGAGGACATACTTAGTCTTTGAGTCCTAGTTTCCAACCGATTACATTAAGCGCCCATTACCTTTTTACACTGACCAATGCCTTCAGGACACTATATGTTGCAAGAGATTACAGTAAAGAAATTAATCAAAGATATAATGGTTCATTTATGTGGATCTCCCTTTGCTAGCTTCAATCATTTCGTAAATTCTGACAACTCTTTTATGTTTTCTCACACATATATGTATTTGTATTCAAATATTAAAGATTTCCTTGCGTTCTTGTGATGTCTTTGTCGTCAAAAGAATATAAAGGCTGTTTGTGTAGGCGAAAGATTCTGTGTTTTCTGTTACAATATTATATTTCTTAGACATAACTAGTTCACAAATAACACAGTTGAATACAATTTTACCCATATACTGCTATTGGAATTGCTCGTTTTGCCCAATTTCACTTATCCTGAAATGGACAGATGTCCCATTTTTTACCGTCATACCTTGGTCTAAGAAACGGGAATTTTCTAGCAAAGCCAATCCATAATAGTGCTCACAGCCTACTGTCGAAATTTGAGACTTAAAAATTCATCAGAAATTATTCGCGTTTGAGTCGCCTTTTCTTGAGACACTGCCATACATAGAAAAGACAATAAGACATCTATAGAAATAGGAAAATATATTCCTACTTTGAGATATTTTGAAGGAATTATGTGATTTTCATACTTTTTTAGTACTTCTGAAGACTATTTACAAATATTCAAGACTCAAATCAACCCCCAAAAGAGCGCACTAGTCCCTTAACTACATTCCTTAGGTACATGCATTCAATCTACATACTTTATTATACTTGAAAAAATTTTTTTATAGAAAAGAAAGACGTCCAGTTGTATGAGTATGATACGAAACAGCTTGGTTGGACCAAAACATAGCTGATCAAAATTTGTCATAATAGTACAATACTTTATCATCCGTTCTGCAGTCTAACAGCATTTTTTGTGTATATCCTGTCTACCAGCTGATTCCTGACCGAACCTCTTCGCATTGATATTTTTCACATTATCTGTGTTGGGCTGAATGATGTAGAAGAAAACTTTATCAGTCGTGACTTAAGTCACACGCCGGCCAAGAATAGATCCCACGACCACTATTTATAAAACCAAGCGATTGACGTCAAATTAGTACTCGTCCTCATATTAATAAGCTCACGATAAATAGTTCATAACACAGAATAAGCTATGTTTATCAGTGTTGAAAAATAGAAACTAATTGAAGACGTAGGAAATATCTGCTTTTTACAGCTTCAGATAAAGAACCGATAAAATCAAATGAGTTGAATTTTTACGTAGGGTAACATGACAATTTAAATGTAGTGATTTATTAATATTATTTATTAATCTTTCCCAAGATCTGCAGCGTCATACAATTTTCACCGGTTGTCCGATAAATTTTATGTCTGGAGTTAAATGAAGACATAACATCGGAAAGTTACCATCGACTAATTGTTCGTCTCGCGGATGCTGACATATATAAGCGTCATGTTGATCTAATGAGGCATCAGAGCATGTTCAATGTGTCGAGCACGTTTTAAAACCGGTAAGGTGGTAAAGTAAAAAAATCTCTTAATGCTCACATATCGATACAGAACTGAGAACGGAAGTCTCTTCGATAAAAAAAAGGACGGCGTTATTATCGTCATAACGTTCAAAATTGTAGATTATCCCCTTTTCCATCATTATGTTGTTCTAAACAGCTGCGTCTAGATTCTGAATTTTCTCATCCATTATGTCTGTAAGATACATTTGTTATTATAATATGCCTGTATTTTTATATAACACGATAAATGGAATTAAATTTCCCCCGATACAGTTTTTATAATTGATATTTAGAAATATTGCCTAAAAACGCAACCTATATTTTTATTAATATAGTGAAATCGGTTCAGCGGAACATTTATTTAGGTAAAGCTAATGTGTTAGATCAGTGTCACTTATAGTGTATTAAAATGTCTTGTAAGGCTTTGGAAAAAAAAAATATTACGTAAAAATAATGTCTAAAGCCATCATTCCATTATTCATCTTTTCACAAGATGTTTTTCTTTCGAAAGTCTACCTATTGTGTTTATATTTACATATTTCAAAAGATCACACGATGTGAAAATAATCTTTGAGAATACGTTGACCTGATGGCATTTTTCATTTAAAACAAAATTCACAACGAATGCGAGGTAATCGAAGTATCGCATTGTTCTTGGCCGCCATGCAGGAATAAGTCCCGATTTGTATTGTAGTCTTTATTGTCTTACGTATTTGAAAGTTATGTATACAACTGTTGCTTGCGGCTAACACCATGCACTAACATTGAAAATGACAACTGGTTACGTTTCCCTTTATCGAGGGCTATTTGAAACTAAAGTGAAACACATGCATGTGTCCATCGTTTTCATTCTATAAGCGTATATATTTACACAGAATGTTAACAATGACCTGGTTACGTAGCTTATACAATCTGGTTTGTTGACTGGGTATTCCATGAATTTTAGTTTGACCAGGCAATTCTTTTGTGGCTGGACTAACTCACATTTTAGTTCGTATACCTAATGTTTTTTTCCAGACTAGGTTAGATACGTTCAAGACAATATCGGTAGCCAACGTTCACGTTCAAGACAATATCGGTATGCCAACGTTCACGATCTGACATGTGTGGAGAGAAAGTTTTTATACAATATACCTGTTCCATTGTTCTGTTATCAATATATACCATGTTCTGTACGAATTAATGATCTATAACGATGTGAAATTGATGTACGAGCTATTTTGATATATATTGCTATTGTTTATAAATTATCAACTTTGTAAGGTAAAAGTGATATGATGTCTAGTTCATGTTCTCCACATCATAAAAAACACAGTGACCTTTCTTGATATTTATGTCTTGATAACGCATTCTTTAAATAACCGATAATATCTTTTAAATAGATAGCACGAGGCAGAGGAATTAAATTGAAATTTGTTACTGTAAAATACTTGCGATGTACCTGGGACAAAACAACTCGTTATAGGAACTGAACAATGAAACCAGCGAGCACATTGTCACAATGATGATGCGGTACATCAGCACTATTTACCTAGGACCTGGTCCCGTATCACTGTCAAGATAGCCTTGGATTGGTAATCTAATTTATTCCAGAATTGTATTTAACAAGCAGAAGCCAAGTGTGATTAAATACGAAGCATTATAAGTTGAATACGTCTCCTATTTTAGTTATTCTATTATGAACAATTTTACGTCTATAACAATGGCTCAAAATCAATGTTGGTCAGCCTAGAAAGAGTCGGACACTTGTATTGTCATTGTAGTGGTAACTAAACCTAAATAAAGAAATACAGTTGATGGATTTTATTCCGGATATAGTCAGTACTGCTGTCATGCCATATTTTTTTTTACCTTAAATTGTCGCGATACTAAAATAGTTTATTTTTATCATCGCTTTGATAACAAACTACCATAACACTTGATAGCTGATTTCGTATAAATCTGTCTGGAGGAGTTTTTCCGATATTTTCATATATGAAATTAACGAAAGACCCTTAAGGTGGACAATGGTATTGTCTGAATGAACAATAGTGTTCTATGGCTATCCATTGTGAGCTTCGCTATAATAACCAATTATTACGTTACTTTAATTCCACTCTTTATAATAAAAATGAAAGATTTAAGAGATGTATTTCTAATTAAGGCCTCTTTTCATGTCAGACTATTGGTCATTACTGACCATTAAGCCTTCTTTAAATTAGTCATGTCAGTCAAAGTCTTATCCGTTTTGAATCTTGTCCAATAGTAACATTAAAAATAGTCTGTTTGATGTTGATCTACATAAAAAGCTAGTAACCTCATAAAAGAAACTAAAATTTTATATTTTGTCAAATTTTATAAACCTATCTCTTTCATGTTTATTATATTGATTATAATTCAATAATAAACTCTTGACAGACCCTTTCTTCTGAGGTACAAGTCTTGCTCAAGTTATTTCTTCTGAGGTACAAGTCTTACGCAGGTCCTTTCTTCTGAGGTACAAGTCTTGCCCAAGTTATTTCTTGTGAGGTACACGTCTTACCCGGGTCCTTAATTCTGAGGTACAAGTCCTACCCAGGTCCTTTCTTCTGAGGTACAAGTCTTATCAAGTCCTTCCTTTCTTCTAACGTTCAAATTTTACCCAAGTCCTTTCCTTTGAGGTACAAGACTTACCCAGGTCCTTTCCTCTGAGGTACAAATCTTACCCAGGTCCTTTCCTCTGAGGTACAAGTCTTACCCAGGTCCTTTCCTCTGAGGTACAAGTCTTACCCAGGTCCTTTCTTCTGAGGTACAAGTCTTACCCAGGTCCTTTCCTCTGAGGTACAAGACTTACCCAGGTCCTTTCCTCTGATGTACAAGTCTTACCAAGGTCCTGTCCTCTGATGTACAAGTCTTACCCAGGTCCTTTCCTCCGAGGTACAAGTCTTACCCAGGTCCTTTCCTCTGATGTACAAGTCTTACCCAGGTCCTTTCCTGTGATGTACAAGTCTTACCCAGGTCTTTTCCTCTGATGTACAAGTCTTACCCAGGTCCTTTCCTCTGAGGTACAAGTCTTACCAAGTCCTTCCTATTTGCGCCAAACATTACGTTGTAGGAATATCATACGTCATGTAGGTAAGATTATTACAACAATACACACCCTTATGTTTCTTGTACAACTTTTCTGGTTCTCGAAAGAGAAAGGCCGTAGGAAATACCCTGTGTTATGAGGTTCATCAAGACAGTATCGAAAGCATTCTCCTTTTCGTTTTCTGTTTGTCACCTACACCTATTTTATACAGCATCGGGTACATGAGGTTTCCTTTTTTCCCCTTTATCATCCTTTTTCCCCCTTTATCATCTAGTAGTGAAAAGATTTTGACGACATTATCCTTTCAAAGAAATAATTAAAACTTCATCTTATCGGTAAAAAAAAATAATTGGGCTTGATGACGGTGATTTCTGGCCTGATAAAATGCTTAAAAGGAAGAAGGATCGTTCAGTAAAATAATTCTTACTTAGTTTTATGCTGTATTTTATGTGTAATGAGAATGTATTTTCTAAAGGAATCGTCAACTTTATTAATACCTTTCAAGTTAATTGACAAGTCCACTCAGATGGTGTTTTGTATTCGTTTGAGATTTCTTGTTCTTTTATACGTTGACAAGTCATCAGCTTCATATATATCATTTCATAATTGTAAATGAATTCTTCTTGATCCCCTGAGCAATAAAGATTAAGCTGAAAATCCCCAGAGTTTTAACGGTTCTTAGTAATGACCATTTAATGTCATTATCCTAACATTTTATCATTATTAGTGTCCATCAGCCCTGTTAATATGACCATGGTATTGAAACAATGGATTCAGTGTCAACAAACTGAAAGTAGTAAGTATACTGTTTACATGAAAAGTTGAAATATGGTCTTGCTTTAAAGCTATTTACAGTATATCTGAATGCTTATGCTTCACCTCTGGACTTAAAAAGTCATAACGATAAGAGGATTTGTAGATGTGTAGACAGGCAAATCTGGTTGAATTGTTATTAAAGTAATGTAAAAATAAATGTCAAGAACAGATTGCAATAAATAGAAAAATGGGGTGTATTCTAATGAGTTGTGGTGCACGATCTCGTCGATCTGGCTAAATAATGCCGCCATTATTCGGAGGCCGTCCCCAGTCGAAACCTTTTTCTTCACAAAATATACCAACAACGTCTTGTGTTATATGAAATGGTACTTATATTTACAAGTAATCAAACAAAATAATCACGTCAATAATGCATGATCCCCATTTAGGGATCAGTGAGTGCAAACGAACAAACAACTTAGTAAAAGATTCAAAATTGCTAAACATTTATTAAATCTTCATCAATTGGCGTCTTTTCATTATAGATGTTAACGCAAGACTCGAATATGTTTCGCAAGGAAAGGTATACAATCATCAGTACAGAATAGTGTATAGGTATAGTTCCAGTAAATGTGAACGCGTTATTGGGAAATTTGGTCGTTTCAATTAAAATTGCGTCTGTGTAAGTTCTGGTAATCGAATAACTTCAACATATTATAAATATCCAGTCAGGGGTGTCGCCGTCTAAGAAATGTCAAGCTTGTGTGTAATATTTGTTACCATTAAGCAACGATTGACAGTTAAACAAAGCGAACGTGTATAGAATTAAGAAAGAAGTTACGGTCTTACGTATGTATGGCACTGATTTAACAGAACTGGTACTTTTCTCACATCATTTGTTACCAGACAGCAACGAATGACAGTTAACCATGTTCAGGATCAAGTACAGATGTACGTATGGTCGTAACATAACTTCTCATTACACAAAAACATTGCTCAATCAATGAAGTTTAAAAAAAGGTTTATTGCGAAATTTATTAGCTTTGTGTATTTTTGTATAAAAACTATAGGACAAACTTCTGATTTAGGAGACAAATGTTATGCATTTCTTTTAGTGCTAAAACCTCTCAAAACACTTCAATATTGTTCAAACAAGGAAGTATCAAAAAAGTTTTATTGTGAAATTTATTAGCTTCGTGAAATTGTATACAAACTATAAGAAAATTTACTATTTAGAAGAGAAATGTTAAAGCGCTAGAATCGAATCGAATAACATACACTCCTAATTGTAGATAAATATATGTCTCCTACGCTTTAACGATAATATAACAAGCCAAAACTAGGTCAAATTAACAATCAGTACCCTACGTTTTTAATGAACAAATTCTGTTTGATGAAGAAGATACAGAGATATAAATAGCATATTTCAGAAGTATTTTCAGGTATTTGCAGCGTTTGTGATTATGAAAACATTTTACAAAAAGCGGATGTCTCTTTAGTATCTGATCAACTGAATCCAAAATCAAGATAGGAAGTCAGGGAGTCACTCTCGCAGACCTAACCAAAGCTAGTAATGGATAGTAGGATTTAAGCAACAAATTGCAAAAAGATTTGCTAGCTTTGCTTGATAGAAAGGAATCAATACTTGACAATGAAGCTACCTTAAACTCGGTTTAACTTTATTGTAAAACATGTCACGGCTTAATCCATACCATTCATCATATCCCGTAAAGCATATGTTAAATGTTATCAGCCTTAATCGCTTCATTATGGGGCATGGTCCATAACAGAAATATCGTCGCCTTATCAAATTGAAAAATAAATTAAGCGAAGTTTTCTTAAATCATTTACCGATGCTGTAGCTAATGCCATCTGATAAATGTATCGATGGGTTTTTTCTGAAACTTGTATGTTTCATTTTAAATATGGTATAGCTGTTGACCTAAATACCTTAACAGGTTTCTTGAATTGATCTTGTGTATTGTCTTTGGATTGCATTTTTAAAAAATCCCCGTGTGCCACAGGCTGATCAAGCGATTGTTAGAAATCGAAAAAAATGATAGTATGAAAATTCTGCTGTTCCCAGTCTTCGTTAGCCCGATCAAATTCAGCAAAGTATGCGTAAAACTCAATGCATTTCTGATTCTAATAATGAAAGCCTTTCGCAGAAAAACAAGATCCACTCTCTAACTATTGATGTAATTTATATTCGGTACTATAATACATCAAATAAAAAATCTAGAAGCCAAACTAATAAATTATATGCAATGTAATTGATGACAATTGCCTTATGGGAGGAAAATGGCGTTAAGCACATTAGATGTTGTCATACAAAATAAATGTGTTATAATTCCGAACCAAATTTCTCTGTAATATTTATTGCTAATAGTTCAAGTCATTGAAAGAAACAATAAGTTTTTAAAAGGCAAGGAAACATATGAAGAAAAATCTTTTGTTTATCTTTGTTCGTTATGAACACCCACAGGCTTGTATTAGTCATTTATACTCCACAGACTGTAAAAGAAAAATAACCATTTCAACATTTGCTGACACATATTTACTACATATCCATATTATGAGGGTAATATGCATTAAAATGCATCCCCATATTACCCTCATTATATGGTGATGCATTTTAATGCTGGACACTTACATCACCTCACCGGACTATTCACAGATGGCATACCCAAAGAAGTAATTTCTAATGAAACGTTGGATGTTAACACCAGTTGACTTCTGAGAACACCGGGAGGGGTATCTTAAGACAGAAAGGGATAATTCCAATTTAACGTTGTACGCTCTCGCAAGAATAAATAAATCATCTACATTGTACTTGATAAAAGGATGACGCACTATTGATGGGATTCTTTTCTAGATAATAGATACCTTTAGTCTAACTGTGTTCATGTGAAGGGCGCCACAGCACAGCAGGCATGAGATAGTAAGATGTTCATCAAATATGAATCTATACTTCCTTCTTGACGGACTCGCGGAGTGCAAATATTGTAATATTGCCCGTCTTGTACTTGGAACAAATGTTTTAAGGGATAAAAAATATTTCCGAACCTAATCTAGCCTTATCTTCTATTTGCTACCATCAACATCAGGACTATGGGAGAATATAATCACTGTAGGCTAGGCGTTCAATCGCTGTGATTGTTATCTGTTCATATTAGTTCAATCATGTAAAGGGAGGAAACTGATAATAAACTAGAGTAAAAAGAAAATACTATTGGTTTAACTACAAATTGTTTGCGAATTTAGTCTGTTTTTGTTTATTCTCTTGTCCTTCACTTTTTGGTTTCTGAATACCAATATTGTATAGACATGGAATTAGATTATAGTGAAATTCCTTTAAATTGTTAAAAGATGAAACTACGAAACTCCGTCCAGCTGGGATAGTCCACTGTATGTAGAATATCTGATTTAACATGGAAAGAGATGCTGTTTTAGGTAGTGGTTATGTCTGGATAATCGACTCACTGAAATTAAATGTTGCATTGTGGTCTGAAAACATTCCTTGAATCAGCTAATATTTTCCCTTAGATTTAAATTAGGGTCATATGTATAATTGGAGTCGGTGTTTCGGTTCCTAATTGGGAAGACAAGCCACTAACCACAAATACCACTGCGCAATGTGCAATAAGGATACTTTTATCAGCCTTGGTTGCTATGCAATATTGCTAAGTTTATCATGCTGAATTGTTTTAAGATTCTCATTTACTCGAATGTACAATAATTGGAGTAATTTGACTTCTCAGCAGTATTAATTTGAATTAGACCCTGGTACAAAGACGATCTATCATCAAATGGGCCATACACCATCACAACAGCAAAACTCACGGTGGCATTCACTTTAAAAACCTCTCAAGCACTGATCACTTTGCTAAATCTAAGTCAAAGAGAAAAAAAAACGCTCAATGAAAAGTCGTGAAAATAGAAATTTTCGGTCCCATCGATATACATGTACACCAACTTTCATCAAATTCCGACCAAAACTTTATCTCTGCCGCAATCTCAAACCAAATAAAGCACAAGAAAGGCGATCAAATACATTTCATTTACGGTAAAAATGCCTTTTCCTTGTAATAATTAAATGCAGCTGGTTTCGAACGTTTTGACTTATTGTTTTCCGTCGAAAATGTGATTTAAAACAGAACAAGGAAACATTTTTTAAGATAATTCAAATATCCTTGACCAATTGTTATTTTATACCCACGGAAACAGAAGGAAAAGATAGGTGTTTTTTTAATGTCCGGGACAAGAGTATATATATAGTTTAATAAAGTCTTCAAGTATTAAGTCTCAGGATGTGATACAAAGCCGGAAGAATGTGACGGAGGCGATTCATATGTCCAGATAGACGTCAAATAATCTTTAATTAAAGCCACTTTATTACAGAATATCAATGGAGAATTTTCTAAATTATTTGAAATGTTCAATATTTCACTATGTTCTTAATCATAAGTTAATTATATCCTCCCACCATCGTGGTCAATTATTAGTGTGAAATGTGTTATCTAGTAGTTAAATTATTGAACAGTAGACCTTTCCGTATTGACAAATTTTTTTTTAAACATTTTTCATTTCAAAGGGTGTGTACTAAGTATAGGTTAGATGACAAGTTTCAATTCTGAAGTAGGTCAAGTAATTTTGAGTTTTGTTCATAGTTGATAAGCTATCGTCTTATACATCAATTATATACAACTTCATACATTATACAAGGATGAATTGCGTTCAGGACGACCTCAGTTTTAGAAAGTAAATGATGTATGAGTTGAACAACTGGTGGAAACTACGATTTGAAATCGTTGATGCGTCAAGGTCGACCACTTCCATCACGTTCGATCAGATTCTTGAATATGCCTCGTGATTTTTTTTTAAATTTTATGTTGACTCTACGATGTTTTATACGACTATAGGTCGGAGAAATTTCTTCTTTTAGGTTATGATATCTGTATTAACATTGGAAAACAGAAACTTTAACCAGTAAATTACAAATAATTACTCGCAATCCGTTTCCGCTCATAATATGGAACTAGGCAGTGCTACAGTTGTATAAGGTGTCAAGTAAACGTTTTGATTATATCGAGGCTTAATTCAAAATGAGGCAACTATGTGACATAGTCGGAAGCCTCTCATGAGGCATCTGATAAGGATTCTTCTAAATAATAAATATAAAACTTTCGAAAAGAGAATCGCTTCTGACATATTGTAGAGCAAAACCCATGCATATCATATTTTTAAATTTGCTGAAAGTGCTGTGTGCTGTACAATTCCCCCACTGGCACGACCACTGTCTCCAACGAGACATGGTTTAAGGGATATTTGTCGATAACGGCGATGTGGAGGCAATGCAAATGTTTAAGGAAGTAAAACAAATTTTCACGTGATTATTGCAGAGTTATTTACAAGGACCACAACCCTGATTATATAAGAACTCAGAACTCACAAAAAAAGAAATGTTTTTAACAATTTCGCATCCAGCAAGTCTTCATTGCAATTCAGTTTTCTTGTCGATATAAAAATACATAGTTAAGATAACAAAATAATTTAATATCAATCAATTTACATATTGTACATCATTTGTATATGAATTTCCATTTTTAACATGTATCTTGTACATTATTGTACATTAAACATTTACGTTAATTTTTCTTTTAGTCGTATCCCGTTTATGTATACAAATGAATATAATATTGCTTACAAAACAAATCAACCACTTCTTCACAAACAATAGTCGAGTATCCAAAAATAATGTACATAAATAACCGGTGGCTTGCCTCAAAAAAACATACGATTCATTGCTTTCATTACACATTGAATAAACATCTCTTCATGGGAATGTTTGGTCAAAAGCATACTAGTCATGGACGGGTAAGTCTATCACAGTAAAATCGAAATGATTTTATTTTACATCATTCATTGTTCGTATACAGTCACTTTGTGAGATTGTGCATATAAATCTGATGTTACAGGGATTTAACATAACCCATTATATTTCGTTCGTTCTCATTCATTCCCTTCTCGTCGTTTTGTATGTGTCTTCATAGTACAGTGACTGGAATCCTACCATCAAGTTTTGTAGAGATAGTCTCATCGTGGAACGCATCAGATATAGCCTATTCGAACCTCATCTTGGATCTTCCAAGTCAATATTGGACGTAATACTGCAATTCTATCAGTGATATTCTTCTCTTCAATCAACATTACTATTTACATGAATAAAATCGTCCTTTTCAGTGTTTTTTGTAATGACGGATACGTCTCGCATTATGTTGTACGATACGACGCTTATGTCTATGCGGTGATATTTGGCAGCGTAGTCCTGAATAGCCGCGGAAACAAGCACAGCGGCAAGGGCCGTATAAAAATGAACTCATGAACATCATCCCTCCATTTAAACAGCGCAATCCTCCGCAAACTGCTCTGGATTCGGTACTGGGGAAAACCATTAATAAAGATAACACAACCACTATCATTTGCTGTTTCGTATTCATTTTGTTTTAATTTCAAATGATCCACAGTAGCTGGTTAAGATCCAACTGTTATCTGCTTTATGTAACTGAAGATGTATTACAAAATACTACTAAATCTTTTATAAGAACAGTCTATAATCGTAAAGGATCATGAATATGAGAAAAACTTTGAATTCGCCTTTTATATACGAACCTAATAGTTGTGGGTTTGTAAAGACGTCATCCATGGTATTTTTTCCCGCCCAACTAAGTCTACATTTTCCACACCTTAATATTACAAGAAAGATTTGATTCGCTAATTTTATATGAGGTTTTTCACAATTGTTCGAAACAGCTGCAATTACGCATTCCGTTACTGATACTGCTGAAGATTTGTTCCTGCATGTTCAAATCTCTCATGTTTTCATGACAATGCGGCTGTCATTGGTACAATATGAACCATTTACCTCTTAGGATGACAAAAAAAAATATTGAAATATTTAAACTTGTTTAAAATAAGCCTTTGTTTATCAGTGGAATTACCTGGTGTCATAAGATTCATGTAACTATGTAATTTTAGAAGCGAGTTTCAATAATTATTTAGTTTAACGGATATATCGTCTTATATAGATATTATATTCCTTGGTCATGGTAACGGATAAATCCAACTGATGATTATATACACTTATTGACCAAGTTTGAGACTTTACATTTTGTGTTCACTCCAAGAGGTAGTATCCTTTTAAGTATCCTTTTCATGGTCTATGTAAGCACGTCCTTAAATTAATCTTTTTTCATTGTCGTAATTTATAGCTGACATTTCATATTTGTTTATTGAAATCATGGGTGCCTTTCGAGGCACCACTCAACCCAACACTTAAGCGGGAATCTGGGAAGACTCTTTTGAGCTTAACCTTCTTCCGCAGCATTTAGTAATTGGACAATCTACTGAGCTAGTATGTCGAATTATGTATGCTCTTGTAGGTAAATTCTGTTGAGGGATTTTCAACCTCTTTCTTTATATTGCTCCTTTCATGGCCCTTGATCGATTGCCTTACCCCTATAAAACCTTACTACTTGGTGATTTTCTCTTAGGTATCCCCGAAAACCTTTTATTTAGAGAATATAGCCCGACTTAACAGAACTTAAGTTATTATTGTTCAATTTTTTGTTTTACTTTACTTTCTTCCCAGCCAGAATCATAATGCTAATTTTAACTGATTACTCAAATGAAGCAAGTGTTAAACTTCTTTCAAGACTTAAAATAGAACTGGTTTGTTAGCTATCTGATGTAAGACAATACTAAAACATTCCGTATTTGGACAATTGATGATGTCATAAGTAGTATTTCCCACGCCTAACTCATTGATGTATTCAAGAATGAATGGAATATGTTGATTTTATGACTAGATTGAATTATTGACGTAGTCTAGGATAGGAAAAGAAATCTTTTGTATCACGGAAAAGTGTGGAAGTACATCGGAAATAAAGATTAAACAAATGTTTCAATACAAGGATAGTTTATAATAGTAACATATAATTAGTACACTACAGGTGTGGAATAAGCATGTCAATAAAGGATTGTTTCATTTTACTACCAGGTGCCTTAAGGATAGCATACCTGAAAACTCTATTGTCCGTAATAACGACCACTTCTGCAACTAATGCTTGCTTGTCAGGTTCAGAAACCTAGCAAAATGATTATGATATTTTTTGTTTGTAAGTTCCTATTTTTAGTGTTTGTTGTGTATGTTAAGCAGGTATGACGGGTGTGGCGCCAGACAGGGTATGCTTACTCTCCTAGACACCTGATACCACTTTGAAATATTACTTATTTATGATTCATATACTTCCTCATGGGACAAATTCATTATCTGCTACCAATGTTTCGCCAAAATGTTGTTTTGGATTTCGTTTTGCGGTTCGGATCGTTAGTACATGGTTTATTTATATCGCACTTGGCATACCAATTTCTAGAATTTAAGTTTAAAGCTGAATAAACACTAAACAATAAATAATACAATTGAAAATATTTATATGACAGAGATAAACGATGAAAATTAGACTTTGTGTAATTTGTACATTGGAATAAATATTTAGGCTACACTTGAGCCTCTGACATAAAGAGGTTATTTTCTTTCAAAAACTGTTACTTTTAAAAAGTTATTTAGCGGCTCGATTTCATGCGATTGTAAAGTTTCTTAAACTTGATAATGAATTCTAAAATCATGCATACAGTTAACAAGGCAAAATGGCTTTTGTACAAGGATCCTCATCCTATTAAGACATTACGCTTTGAGAAAAAAAGCAAACAGAAAAAAATATCCAAATGTAAATCAAGAGATGCAAAACGTAAACTTTTAGAACAGATTGACAAATTAGATAGTAATAATCCACGAGAATATCAAATTGGAAGTTAGTCAATAGGCTTTTATATAAGAAATTCTACAGCTTTTAGAGATTTGTCTTAGTCGAAACGATTTCACATTTAATGGTAAAACATATTTACAAACTTCAGGGACAGCAATGGGCAAACGATTCGCCCCTTCGTACGCAAACCTTTTCATGGCAGAGTGGGAACGTGAGGTGTTGCCCCTCTGTCCATTTGACCCACTTTTTTACGGACGCTTTTTGGATGACATTTTTATGGTTTGGACTTATTCTATCGAACAGTTTTGGGAATTCTTTGAAATTCTCAACAACCACCATCCTTCTATCAAACTAACCGCAAACGTGAGTGACAAAAGCACTTTCTCGATACCGCAGTCTTTAAGGGAGATTCCATAGCAGAAACAAATAAACTAGATATTAAAGTGTATTTCAAAGAAACTGATACTCATCAACTCTTGCACAAGAGCTCCTTTCACCCAAAACATACCTTTTCTGGTATAATTAAGTCACAAGTTTTACGATTTCATCGAATTTGTACACGATCTTCTGATTTCAACCAAGCTTGTACGATTGTTTTCTCAAAACTGAAAGAGCGTGGGTACTCTAAACGATTTTTACGAAACATAAAAAATTCCACCTTAGCACAGATAGCAGCTAAAAACAGACTTTATGCCGAAGTACCTCCAGGTTTAAGAAGTGCTCCATGTTTGTCCAGTAGATGCAAAACATGTCCCTTTATATCAGAAACTCATTATTTTGCAAGCAACTCTACGAATAAAAGGTATCCGATCCAGGAACATCTAACATGTGAACATTCCAATGTAATATATTTAATTTCATGCAAGAAATGCCCCAAACAATATGTAGGAGAAACTAAGAATAATTTACGAACTCGCTTTAATGCTCATAGGTCAGACATCAAATTAAAGAAAGACAAGCCTGTTTCTAATCATTTCAACCTCGACGACCATTCAATAGACGATCTCACCCTAATCCCAATTGAGCGTATAGAAATTGACTTGCCCGAAGATGAAACTACCAAATTCCGTCAATCTAGGGAGGCCCATTGGATTGAGACATTGAATACAGCAAGACCTATAGGACTAAATATTCATCATAATGTAGGCATAGCACCCTTTGTTGTCCCGTTTAATACAACCAGCAATCGAGCAAGCAAGATAGTTCATGCCCACTATAAAAGCCTTCAAGAGAAATTCCCCCATGTCTATAAGCAGAAAATGATAGTTGCATATTCAAAAAATAAGAACTTAAATGATAATATTGTTCATAGTAAACTAAAAACAATCAGTACATAACAGATACTATACTTCTCGCCCATCGGGCGAGTTATTTTTTCTAATTTCAGATCAGAATAAGAACAGAAGAAAACCCAATATCAAGACCCTTAATCCTAATTTCTAAATAAAGTGTCTGCTCCACCCTAGGCCTAGGCCATTGTTGATCCACTAACTAAAACCAAAATTGACGATACAATAGAAACACATGATTCCGTCCCCCAAAGCAAACTGAATCAACAAATAAACAGACCAATTTAATTCTTTCATTCTTCCTATCCATAAAAAAAGGGCTGAATAGCCCTCACCAGTTGCCTAGCAAAGTGTTTCGGTAATAGTCTGGACGAATGCCAAGGTGGCATATAGGAAAATAGTAGATAACATAATATATTTAAAACATTTATCAAATACTCTTCAAAGCTTCAAAGAAAGACCTTTTCCTCTGCTTCGTGGACTTCCAATTGTATTTGACACAGTATGGCGCCATTCTCTCTTTTATAAACTCTTAAATCATGATATTAATGGAAATTGTCTCCACATAATAAAATCCCTATATTCTAACCCTGTATACAAAGTTCAAAACTAGACGCGAGATTTCTAAAGCCATACCATCAAAAGAAGGCTTGAAACTGGATTGTAGTATGAGCCCAGTTCTCTTCAATATCTATATCAATGACCTTTAAAACCATTTTGACTTATAAACTTATCTAAACAGAATTGTTGTTCAATGGTGGTCGAATTAGCTTAAATGGAGTGAATCTATTTCTTATTGTTTCCTTCTTGGATGCCACTACTGATGAACATGGTAATGTTTTATTAAAATAGACAGATATGCAGCGACATATACCAGATAGTGTTTTGGTATCCTTTGAAAAGGGTCAACCTTTACCTTCAAGTAGATGTTCTCCAATTTTAGGTCAAGGCAGTGTCAGAGGAAGCTCAAGTTCTAAGGACAGAGTTTCATCACTAAATCAGTGAGGTTATTCTCACTATACATATCTCAGTCGTTGTTACTTTAAAAAATGAACGATATTTGTAGCTCCGCACGGAAGTAATGTGTTGAACCTTGTCGAGAATTAAATAATTTAAGCTCTTGTGTTTAAGTAACATTGAAAACGGAGAAAAGCCTAGGCAGATCAAACACCCAGGATAAGGAGTTTAAGAAAGCCACTTCATCAAAAGGTGCTTATTGGGCTGGAAAATGTACAAACCTTGGTGATCACTTTGGTGCTTTAGGAGAAAAAAATGCTGAAGTGTGTACTACTAAGTATGCCGCTTGTGTGAAACATCCTTCTAAAGATTGCATCGGAAAATGTCTGTGTACTTTTCAAATGTGTGAAGATAACTCTATACTGTTATCATTCTTGCATTGAATGCCTTAATTCCCCTTTTAACATGCTTATTCAGGCTTTTATCATGTAAACTATTTTGTTTATTTTATCTTTTCAAGAGTCCAATCATCATCGAATCATTCCATTACCCAATTTTGATCAGGAAACTATAAACTGCTGCTGTTTTAATATCTGAGGTATAAGATGCCCTGTCGTTATTTGTTACAAAAAAGAATAGTCCTATAAACCTATACAAATGGAATCAGACCATCACGCTGCATACACAGAACAATTTAAGCTGCAAATTTTAATCTAAAAATGAAATTAGGTAAAAATAAAATGCTTAGCTTCTAAAACTGTCATAATTTCATTTTCATTAGTTCTAATTCCCAAGACTACAAAACAATAATAAATTCAGGTGTAATAAATCTCTGGCAAGATAAAAAAATTATTTTTGTCTACAAAAGCGAATAAAATTTATTTCCAAAGATATCTACATTTTATGGGTGTCGTCCATTGATCATACTATTTATTTCTATTTTCTTAATCAAGTACAATATTAAAATACAAAATTAAATAGTACAGAATATTGTACGAGAATATTGATGGTATCTTCTTCAACTGACAATACTTTATTGAAATCCAGTGTGTGTTATCCAGTCAGACTATTTTATCCGTCATTAAAAGGATTATAAGGAAACCTAGGAAATCACAAAATAGTCAGGATTAGGGGCAATTGATCAAGGATCCTGAGAGGGAAATAGAACGAATAAGTTTGAAAAGTTAAGAGTGGTAGTTGGTAACTATGGAAAAGGGTGTTCGTTCTTAAGGCATTTGTAAATAGAAATATAACTATTCAAATACCAGACTACATACACTTGTTTTAAATTTGTTAATGTCTTCACCCATTGAGAAACAAATTAAAAGGAATTTTATCAAACTGTTTCTAGTATGGCATCTCAGTTGATCCTATTTAAAGACAAATATAGTAGATTTAAAACTCGGCAGCAAACAGTCGCCATTTGTAATGAAAATTATTACAAAATTTTTGAAACAAATTTTCAGCTGTCAACATGATGACTGACCAATGTACTGTCCGTCGAGATGGATCGCAGTAAACATTTAGATCATGCCTTCGATATTTTCGGTAGGTTCCCACCCGTCAGTGATGCAAGATTGAGGGCCTATTTTTCTGGTATCGAGACAAAAGGCTTTAACCATTTTATTCGTTGTGCATGTTTCATTTACTTGTACCTTATTGTAATAATGATTGTAAAATCGTCGGTGGTGTTGAGAATTCAATTGTTGCATTAATGAGTTTAATATCTTATTTCCCATTCAATTTCCAATAAAGGAAACTAAGCAGGTGTCTTTTCTGGGCGAATGTTTATTATGACAGAACCTATTTCGTGAATGTATACGTTAGAACATTTACAGACCACACTTGGTCATTTAAATGTTATTCTCAATTTGCACATCCACCCACAAGCACGGGCATTATTGCATTGTTGGTAGTTAATCAATTCAAATTGAGTCTTTTAGAAATTATCACAATACGAACAAGAATAAAAGATGCTTAACGTCAGTATATAATAATGTGTATGTAATGGCGGATGTATGAACAGTGTTATGTTCTGAAAGATATAAACATTACCTCCAGCAAGATTGTAAACTGCTTGAATCCAATCAAAATGATTCACCCTTTGCTCTTAAACTCATATACTTTATCATTTTTATCATTGAAACGTCTGAAAATAACCTCTTAGATATGATAGATTGCTATTTTTAGTCGCAACATGGAGAGAAACAAGAACTTGAAATAATGACAGCTCTACTCAATGGAAATTCTACAAAATTTAGAATTTTTAAAATGTTTCAACTTCTAATTTCTGTATTAGGTATAACATTATGCCACCCAGTTGTGTTATCGTTCAGGTAGCCTGTTTCTGATTGGGATTTGTGAGTTACGGTGTCCTGTTACCCTAGTCCTTCCTGTATTTTCTATTGAATCTATACATCACTTCGGGCATGGAGCTTCGTCTATTTGCACCTGATACCTACTATGAAATGCATCAAAGAAACACGCAAACTTATTACTTAAAAAAAAAACTTACAAAGAATGTTTACAGTCTGCACAGAGATGTTTTGGTTTTAAGATAATTTCTGAGACACGACAGCGGTTAGGCTGCATTTCATTTTTTCCTACTTTTTTATGATTCACCTGAGATTGTATGTAAAATTGTTCAGGTTTCCCGAGAAGGCTCTAATTATATTCACATTACATAATATTTATGATGTAATTTCTGGAATGTTTTCCAGTACAAAGAACCAATCTTGGCTAATATTTGCTATATTTTACACTTTCCCCTTTGGGGATATTCCCTTCCGTTATTGTTGTGTGTCTTCGCATGGAATGTGAAGCGATTGAGTCTATTATGATATGTAATTAACATCTATTATCGTTTATCATGAAAATTCCATGCTTAGATCTATAGTGAGTGTAAGTAAATGGATCAGATGACATTATGAGTGATTACCCTGCAATATAAATAAAGAAAGGCGCACTGTAGGGAATTAATAGAATTGACAGTGATTACGAATTAAACCAATTCAATTTATTTTGTCATTGTTTGAAATAACTTGATTCAAAATGTTTAAAAGACTATTAGCAATTGTCAGATAAAAAAAACAAAGATTTTCAAACATTGCATTCAAATTAATTCGAGCGCTACTTGTTTAATTGGACATGATTACTCATGAAATAAACTACATAACTATAAGGTTTGCCACAAACGTGCGCATTTCGAATGACTGAACTATATGAACATGACGTTTAATTTCAATGGATTGGTTGGAGTGATACTTTAGAGATCGTCATTCGTCATCGCAGGAGATATTTTCTTTAATCTAGATCTTCAAGGATGTGATGTTATAAAGCTGAAAGTTTGTCTAAGTAAAGGTGCGAATAGACGCGGTACGGTACGGAATGATCGATACAGTAGAAATAGAACAAGTGAACAGGTTTCGGACACAATTCACTTCTACTATTTTCTATTGATAATCCCGCACCGTACACCACACCTGGCAACGTACATCGTCTAGTCTCACCTAAGGAGTTTTTCACTTGGTGGCATCAGAAATCATTCATAGGGTTGACAAGCGATTTGAACCATCTCATGGCACCCGAAACTCTCGTATCGAGATAATATGAGCTAATTTGATCAACCGAATGGTTGCAGATCCCCACTATTTCAATCAACTTTCAGGTTCAATTTTATTTTTTCAGTCGTCTGTATGCTCTTCAGGTTGGAAGCAGTCGTGGATTTTTTTCAATCTACCAGATCTAAGCTAAAGGAACCGACTCATTTCTGGGATATATTTCAAGACCACTCCTGTGGGCCTATGTGAAGTGTCATATTTAGTTGAGAGGATTAATTTAAAGGTTACAATTATCACTCACTTATCAATCGCTCTTAATGATTGAACGCAATTATTTTATTTACATAAAAATACATACAATATTTAAAGTTGAAAGATGACGATTGAAAGGTGTTAATTGAATAGTTCTTATTAAAATTTTAAAATTAACACTTAAAATAAAAATTGTGAAATCGACAAATAAATTACTCTTAAATTGAACACATTGTATCCACTTTCCATCTGTTTTGCGATATACAATATATGTAATTATACGTCTAGGTATACCTTAACACAGTTACAACTTACCCCACGAAGAATGTTACAATTTACCTCAAACCACCTGCTCATTTCAAATCCCGCGCCCATCATTTATGAATAGTGGAATAGCGTCAGATCACCATCTAATCAAAGAAGTAATGTTAAAAGATTCTACTAATATTGCCTCTTTTCTCTTGACATAGTTTTAATATGCTATGAAATTTTTTTTATAAAAACTATCTAATATTGTACTTTCATGTTTGATAAACATTTACAGTCGAGTTCTTGAAGTCCACCTTCTTCAGATATTTAATCAGCTACACCATCATCTATGAGGATATAACTCTGTAGAATTGTACAGTTTGCGTGTTCGGAATTATGAGTCTTGTTACAACTTATCCGTGTAACAAATAGCCCACCCCCCCCCCCTCCCCCCCTCCCCCCCTCCCCCTACGTTATTGGGTTAATTTTGACGAGCAGGTCATCGAGCCGGATAATCCGGGAAAGATCAATGCCAAGAGGTTTGACCAAGGACCAGATGGTAGAACTGATCCTTAACTGTGAACCTAAGTTGTTATCCTTGTTAATTATAGTTGTATCAATCACCAAATCCATTTCATTAATATTTTAGAATTATCACCCATGTGGTGCCTTTATGAATTGTGAGTTTTTCTTTTCTCAAGGCCATAATGATTTTATTTCAGCTATTCGACATCTTTCTTCTCTTTATCAAATTTATAGGTATACTTACTACTTAGTAAATCTACAAAGAAGGTCATTAAAGTTGCTGTTTCATATGTTTCAGACAACGTTACTGAACTTTACGGGATTAAACGTTGGCTTTATGTTATGTTATCTGTCCCGACTTTGTCATTTTATTCTATTATTTAATACTTACAAGATTAGTGCACATGGAAATTCAGACGTTCATATTTTTCATACAAATTTATATTAACGAGAATGAGTCGGAACACAAAAACTCGCCGACGTCCACACTTTTTGCTTATAGCCCCGTCACACATATGCGACCGGAAATGTACTAGTTCGCGGTCAAAACTGCAGAAAAAGTAAAAACAGCGACCTCATACCTCGAGTAATGCGACCATATTGCATTCTGACGTTTTTGCAGTCTTTTGTCTTGCGTGCACTGTGCTTTTATATCGCTCAAGGAGAAGTTACAACGCTTTTTTGACGACCTTCTTGATCCCATGGAGTTCTCAACCTGTTCCAGAACGGACCGCCAAGCCTTGGCGTTTGTTTTTATGACGTACAAAGCTTATACCAGGCTTATGGAGACCACTAATACGCTCTTAGCCAATTTAACGTCGCAGTGGCATCTCAGTAAGAAGCCCTGTGTTACGGGGCCATAAAAACAAATACTATAATTATAGAATGCATAACTATCGTTGTATGATCTGGCTATTTGCATCAATTAGATTGTCACATTTTGAATTTTTGTTTTAAAATAATTGGATAGTGTCAGAAAGAATTGTTTATGATAGATCCAATTTATTATATTAAAACGCTTTTGTTTTTCAGTAAGCCATTTTGTTATATAAATCGCTTCTGAATTTTTAAAAAGGTTTCTTTAAATGTAGAATACCTCAACAGGCCATAAATTCTAGGATTACAGGTAAAATGTAGAAGCACCTGTTAGCGGGGGCGAAGATAATATCGTGAAATATGAGTTTACAGCTCAAATTCCTAAACAGAAATAAAATACCACACAATTAAAGTGTAGTCTTTCAATTGCAGAATTCTACTATTTCGTTGGGAAATATCGTTGCTACATTAAACATTACTTTATAATCTTTGTGTAACAAGCTTAATGCCAGATCCAACGACTTTGGAAACGACTGCTCATGCAATAGTTATAAGGAGCATTCTGATGTGGAATAGAAAAACATTTTTCTGTCTAGTTGATGTCACAAATTCCTTTTTAGAGATACAATTCTATTAATGCTTGCAATATAACACAATATTAATGTTTGGAATAGAGGTCATTTTTTATTAGTTTTATTTGACTCTAGTTTCTGTAAATTGTAGACTTTGGTTTCTATATTCACCATTTCCTGTAAGCCCCATGAGTTTAACGTTCGAAAAATATACGCATTAATATTTATGCTTGGAATAAGTGCACATTATTTATGCTTTGAATAGAGCGAATTATTAATGCTTAGAATACAGTATTAAAGTTGGCATAGAGCACCTTATAATTGCTTGGAATGCATTATTTATGCTTGGGTTAGAGCGCCATATTAATGCTTGGAATACATTATTTACAATCGGAATAGAGCACATTAATAATGCTTGGAGTAGAGTACATTATTAATGTTTGAAATAGTGCGCAGTATTAATGCTTGGAATACATTATTATACTTGGATTAGGGCACATGGGACATGCGTATAAAATTACTAAAATATATAAACAAGTATCTTTCTGCAAAACATTAGTAGGCCTACATATATTTGTTCCTTTTTAATTGGTAATGGTAGCAAATTGTCCTGGGTGTAATTAGTATACATGTCTATATTTGCTCTTGTACAGATTGCTGAATTAGTGAAGGAATAAGTGGAACCCTCTCAATGTTCTACTTGATAATAAAGTGAGATTGGGATTTTTGTTTTATGTTTTGACGGTACTCCAATGCGCATAAATATATCTTTACTTTAATTGCTCAGAGCAAAATGTCAGATTCTGGATAGAGTAGAGTTTTATATTAACAAGTTTGGGTCCCACTTTCAAAAGTAACTCCGAAATGTCTTTTTTCCGCGGAGTATTTTAACAGTAAGTAGTCAATAATAAATAAGTAATATTTCATTTTATAGCTTTTTCTTTTTGTAAATTGAAGGTAAACATTATGAATATTTAAAGTTAATTCCGTTTGATCAGCTTAAGATCTGTCGTAAGTTGAACAAGGCTCAGTGGGTTCAACTCCTTGGGGGAATCAAACTTTTTAAACTAAAACCTTTATATATTTTACCACTTTTCAGCCTTTCGGAATGGAAGATAAGAATTGAGAGCGTTTAATTAGTCTGAAATATTGTGAAAATCATGAGGTTTCTGACACCGGTGATTTCTCAGGAGATTATCATTTGACAGTGTTTCTTGTTTATGATCTGAAAGGTTTTCTTGGCTCTATTTTTCAAAGTACAAAAAAGATTCCGAATTAATTTTAGTACCACGTACTTGTGTATAAAGTCATGAGTACATCTTCAATAGAAATCATTTTTGACGTACGTTAATTTGTAACATACATACCAATTGCTGATCAATTATTTAAATATCACAATGATTGGTTTTGAAATATGTTACTGCGACCTAATTGTTATTTGTTGTTTGCTGACCAAGTAGGATTCTTTAGACGTATGCAAGCACAAGATTGTAGCCCTCACAGCGAACTTCATCACTATTCAATCATTCCGTAGTATTAAGGTGTGAGGAGCCTTAACAATAGTGTGTTTCTTCCGAACATATCAATAGTTTACAAATGGCAAGACAAAACGTTTTATAATACCGAAGTCGGTATCCCTCGGTTACTGTTACAGCGGTCAACAACAAATGTTTTATGTTATGACATGTCATTCACGGAGGAGGATTTGTGATGTTTTATGTTATGACATGTCATTCACGGAGGAGGTTTTGTGGTGTTTTATGTTATGACATGTCATTCACGGAGGGGGTTTTGTGATGTTTTATGTTATGACATGTCATTCACGGAGGGGGTTTTGTGGTGTTTTATGTTATGACATGTCATTCACGGAGGAGGTTTTGTGATGTTTTATGTTATGACATGTCATTCACGGAGGAGGTTTTGTGATGTTTTATGTTATGACATGTCATTCACGGAGGGGGTTTTGTGATGTTTTATGTTATGACATGTCATTCACGGAGGAGGTTTTGTGATGTTTTATGTTATGACATGTCATTCACGGAGGGGGTTTTGTGATGTTTTATGTTATGACATGTCATTCACGGAGGGGGTTTTGTGATGTTTTATGTTATGACATGTCATTCACGGAGGGGGTTTTGTGATGTTTTATGTTATGACATGTCATTCACGGAGGAGGTTTTGTGATGTTTTATGTTATGACATGTCATTCACGGAGGGGGTTTTGTGATGTTTTATGTTATGACATGTCATTCACGGAGGGGGTTTTGTGATGTTTTATGTTATGACATGTCATTCACGGAGGGGGTTTTGTGATGTTTTATGTTATGACATGTCATTCACGGAGGAGGTTTTGTGATGTTTTATGTTATGACATGTCATTCACGGAGGGGGTTTTGTGATGTTTTATGTTATAACATGTCATTCACGGAGGGGGTTTTGTGATGTTTTATGTTATGACATGTCATTCACGGAGGGGGTTTTGTGGTGTTTTATGTTATGACATGTCATTCACGGGGGGGGGGTTTTGTGGTGTTTTATGTTATGACATGTCATTCACGGAGGGGGTTTTGTGATGTTTTATGTTATGATATGTCATTCACGGAAGAAGTTTTGTGGTTTCTTATGTTATGATATGCCATTCACGGAGAGGGATTTATGATGTTTTATGTTATGATATGTCATTCACGGAGGGGGTTTTGTGATGTTTTATGTTATGACATGTCATTCACGGAGGAGGTTTTGTGGTGTTTTATGTTATGATATGTCATTCACGGAAGAAGTTTTGTGGTGTTTTATGTTATGACATGTCATTCACGGAGGAGGTTTTGTGATGTTTTATGTTATGACATGTCATTCACGGAGGGGGTTTTGTGATGTTTTATGTTATGACATGCCATTCACGGAGGAGGTTTTGTGGTTTCTTATGTTATGACATGGGGTTTTATTTTAGGACATGTCATGAATGACAAATTGTGGACATTTTCTGAAATCTCTGGTTTGTCAGCACTGGCCTGAAGAATTGATAGAATTTCTATCATTTCAATCGTGTCGCAATATTGATAGTAGGAACCTAGATAAATGATAAGCTATAAAGATAGTCTATGTCTATTATAATTCTTGCGTCTTACCTGACATCGCTTATACCATAACCTGCAAACTCCACTCTGATTCGATTTTGAAACCGATGTCGTAGTTCGCAATGTTTTTCACATATCATTAGTATGTGATAAACTGTACACATATTGATCTTGATAAACACCAGGTGGTCAGAAAAATATGACCCACCTGTCCCTTTAAGATATTCATAAAACTTCGCACGACTAAAGTATCAAGGACCCGTTCCTTAAAAAAATCTTACGTACTAAATTGATCGCAAGATGTTTTGTAAAATAGTCCTAGGCGAACTGTAGAAGGAGACAGTTGTAAATATACTAAGTTGGGATTTCAGATCACTGAAAAAAAAACCTACATTTAATCAACAGTTCCTTGGATTACTCCAATTACTCAAGATGATAGGAACGTCGTTCAGAAGAAATCTTCCTTAAGACACATCATGACTTAAGTATGTGGACGTGAAGCAGCTTTCTTGAAAATGATGAAAAGACTAAATATACAATGAATAACTTTATAGCACCGTATTATACAATAAATAAATATATATTTTGCGCTGTTTATACATAAACAAAAACAAATGTATTGATATCCTAGCGACATCGTCTTCATTCAACATAATTAAGACATTTTGGGATGACGTGTCCATTGAGCCATGTCTTTTGAGCCATCTTGTTTGCACTCATTTTGTATGTGGGGCTTTAGAACATGGATCGAGTCACTTCATCGCCCAATCTTCCACCTTCTTCCATAATATAATTAACCAATATCATAATCACGTTACCGTCATAAAACAAATTACTCTCAACTGATTTCTTATCGCATTTTATTGCGTTTTTATCATGGAGCTCGTCAAACAACATTTTTATTACGGAGAGGGAGATTTAGGTCAGGGTAGATGAATATTATTAGAGGGACTATCGGGACACTGGAGATATATATCAGAAACCGTAAAAACGGACCTAGTAAATTTAATATTTGGTTGGTTGTTAATGTTTGGTTGAGAATATTGCAACAAGACCTTTGGATATTGTTCATTTAACAGCTGTTTTAAAAAATTGAAAGGTTAACATGGACTTAAAAAACTGAATTTATCACACTAATGAAATCGTCCAATATTATCACTATTAGTTGCTTCTACAAATGTTATTGTTCGATATCGGTATTATAGTTTAGATTTAGAAATCAAGAATCACGGTATCTGAACACAATTGTCAATGTGACATACGACTGGAGATAAAGCTCACTGCCAAGGGTGACCAGATAACACATATTAAGATATGTTCTTAATTTCTATAACGGATTGCCACCCAGACACTGCATCCGGATGAGACAGGTATTACATGATTAATTTGGGATTGGAAATCTCATACGATATAGAGAGAAAAGGCCTGAAGACTTTTTATATGGTGAAGTTGTCGAACCTGTTATAGCATGACTTAAGTGATACTAAAATATTTGGCTGGGTTTGTTAGAGACATAATATAATTATAGCTGTAGTAAATATATTTTTAAAGATTACAAAAGGTTTCGGCTATGATATAACGATTCCAATACCGTAAATCTAACCGGAGTTCTGTGCCTAGTGATTATGGTTTTTATAATCGGTTTAAACTTCTATTAAAAGTATAACCATATTATAAATAAAGTTTTCCGGTCTGGAAGCTACACGCTTTCATTTGAAATTCCCTGGTGGAATCTGAGTTAAACTTAACTTTACAAAAGATGTGAAAATATGAAGATGTCTCTGTTAAACGAAATGTAATAATACCATTATTAAGCTGTGATTTCCCAGATGTATGTATTTGACAATATGAATTTTAAGTTTTATGGATAATTCAAGTTTCTATGGACATTTGGTGGCTCAAATCTTACTTGCAGGCTTGACAACTTTTTACATATATCTAATTGAAAATCTTAATTTTTAGCCGATAGTACCTTTGTTTGATGCAGGATACACTCTTTTAAGAGTTTGATTTGTGTTAAACTACTAAAGTAAAGAGATGGCTTTAACTTATACAAACAGGTGCAATCCGTCCAAGTTACGCTATATTTTAAGTGCCGGTCGTATCGTCACATAAAACCAAACCTCCGTTTCACTAAAGTTTGTAAGTTTACGCCAAAATATTAGACTTACGATCATTTTACGCGTGTTTCACAAACAAACTTTTAAAGATCTTAGCTACGAAGGATATACGTTTTTAACTCATATCAAGAAATATTATATTCTTTGATTTTTAATAGGGTTCATCCTCGGGTGTTAATGAACAATTTCACCAGGTTGACAGACATGGGTAACGACAATATACGCTACCACATCTCATGTGTTTGTAAAGAAAAGGTATGCAAGTCTAGACCAAAGGGTTGGGAAAACATGTATCCATCTTTAAATAAATTGCCACGCCAGTATATGGAAAACTATCAGTTTTACAGAAGTATAAACAATATCTGTGAATACTGCTTGTACATAGACATCCCGATTAATTCCTTTCACCAGTTAACCATAATACATATGATATAGTGATCCAATATTCGAAACTAACCATTTCCAATTCAATGTCTCTGAACAGTTTGTACTAACAAACGATAAAGACGATATCACAGTCAATCACACAACCATAAACAGTTAGAGTAACACGTGGAATCGGGGTGAATTAACCATTAAAGCTATAAATATTTCTTCAAATACCACAGGAGCTTATTTCCAGTCGATCCGCTTTTACTCGGATAATCTCGTCAAATCTCGTCTTCAAAATACGGAATGTCTGTTGGATTGTAGATACGGTAGAAATATAATTTACGCTGCTATATGTTTCTCACCTGAAAGTAGAGAAGATTCGAGAAAATGTAGGATTTGTAAATACAATTAAAAGAGTTCTTAAAATAAAATGATTCACTATTTTATCAATTATTTAGTTTAGCAGATAAGGTATGAACAGACGAGGTCCGTTGTGATGTACAATGCGGTGTACAATACATTATCAATGCAATAGAAGTGAATACCATTCTCTTTTTCTACTGTATCGGTACACCCACGCCGTACACCTCACTAGCCAACGTACTTTGTCTATTTGCTCCTTGAGACGTAAAAAAATTATATATCATTCCAATAATCAACACTGACATCATTAGTTATGTCGAACAAAGTTTGAAATTGAAAATATGAAAAAATTAGGTAAGATGACGTAGTGCTGTAATTGTGTCAAAACCTACTAGCAAGGTTTTTCGTCAATTCATTACAGTTCTTTGTAAATTCTTCTTATAGCATTGTCAATTGATATTCAGATCACTTATTCACCAATTCCCAAATTACTTCTCTTTTTATAATACATTAATTTTATTTCAAGAACTGATTATCAGGATAAAAATATTAACATTGCGACATTTTTATTTTCCCTTTCGTGATTAATTTTAAATGCGAAGGAAGTTATCATTCAGAAGTGACGTTGGTTGAGATTTCTGTAAACAGACGTATTGTGAGTAAAAGACGATTTTATTAGCTAGTTTTTTTTCACATTTCGAGTCTTAAAACAAATATATTTTTATTAAAAGTAAAAAAAAATTTTTTAAGAATTTCTACCAAAGATCTAATTATAATTCTTGTAATAAAATCGCATTATAATCCGTACTTAGAGGACACCTAGAAACATTATTAATGGCGCTTGATGAATATAAGTATTGCGACACATATCGCTTAAAATCACGATCGTAAAGAGTAAACAATATTTATGTATTTTGATGAGAATTGTTCTAGATTCTCTATGGCAATCGACACAATTATTTAAATTAGTGTAGAAGAGAAATTAGAACACTTGTAATTCAAAGACTTTGTCTGTAGAACTCGTTATCAGTATTCTTGTAGGCTACCCTTTAAACGACGTTAGATTGACCGAAAATACAGATAAATATAGCTTTACACACCCAGTATTCGCAGTTGATTAAATTAAAGATCTAATTTCTTTATTATTGTATATACGTATTAACTCTTTCGTTACCGAGTTCGGACGAACTCAAAGTAGAAGTTTTATTCTGTGATACAGGTAGAGAGTTATTGAGGTTGAAAGATAGATTAAGACTGTAGCCAAAACGTTAGGTATAACTTCAATCAGCAATTAAAGGTGGGAGGCACAAAGAAAGTAGAGAGTTAAATGACATTATCAGAAGGGAATCAAAAGTAATAAAATCAGAAAATAGTTGTGATATTGATAAACCGTTAATGCGTTTTTAATTGAGTAGATATTGTAATGCTGTCATAAAATTATTCTGACAATACCAATAATAACTGATATATATGATATATCATTACTTGGAATTGTTCACGGCGATCAATTTACGGGTATTCAAAGTTTAATTAAGATCAGAGATTTCATCGTATCGTGTCATTTGATATGATATATTAGCTTTTATTAATATCGAAATCAGACGCGTTATTCTACACAGGAATTTTACACTAGATCGATTACAGGAGGTGTCTGGAATTCCTTGTCAGCAAAAAGATCGTGCGTGTAAATCAGTTTTTCTAAAATATTATCGCAGTGCTTTTTTCTAGGAGTTCTTGTCTTGTATACTAACACTCTGGATCAGTTTATTAAACCAATATTCAGTTAAAGCGAGTAACCAAATTCAGAAATGAAAAATGAAAATAAAGAAATTGTCTTATCGATATGGTCTCTATGTAATAAAAAGCTAATGTAATTTATTGCCCAGAGACATATATATATAAAGTGACTTACATTATCATTATACCTTAAGATATTTTAATTTTGTCATATCAGATTATAATAGACGTAAATAGACTTGAATAATGAAAAAAAATTACAAGTCGTTAAAATTACATCAAACATTGCCTATAGGGAAAACAGATCCGAACAAAAAATATACGATAACAAATATTTTGATGACTTAGCGCTGTAAGCTTCGAAACATTTTAATTCCGTGCCCGTGCCCTGTCTCCTGAGAGCATCTAACACACGCAATTGCGTTATGTAGACGGTACGGGTTTCACGTTGCCAATATGACTCTGATCAGAACTGTCGCAGTTGACCTGGGGGAAGGGTTCATATTGAGGAATTTACCGGCGACGAGGGTCGGCGACAATAACCAGCCTTAACATTCAAGCCTTGAAATCACGTTATAAGACACAGCTGAGAATAGCTTTACCTTATTGTTAACATCATGGTCCAAAACTCTCGGTCTGACGGCACCTATGGTCTTTTTCTTCCGTCTAATTTTTGAATCACATTTTGCTAATCATGTTTTCATCAAATATTGAAATATGAAATATTTGTTCGATGAAAATTTGAGCCTTTAGAAGAAAATGCAGGAAAGTTACACAGTAGAAAAGCAATGTTTAGTAATCGAAGCAATTTTTGGAGCGTTCATGTTTATCTACCCAAAAAATATCTCTCAATGAGACATGTGGGCATGTTTTATTTTGAAATGACAAACAAATTTCGATGGAAATAAACCGACGTGTTCTCAGAATGGAACGTGATTTTTAGAAAAATTATTTGTGAAATCGGATTACCAAATTATTCTGACCAGAGTTTTCAAGCGCCGTCGACTAATAGTCTAAAATCAACTGTACATATCGAGTTGCCAGAAAGATGAAAACTGACAGCAATTGACTCATTACTGCCATATTTCAGTCGTCAGTGCGTTGAAGTCCACATAATTCAAAGATTGTTCGGATTCTCACAGTTGCCGTCAAGTGTTTGCAATGGTTGATAACCAGTTGCTTCTCAGATTCTTAGTCGAACTTAAAAAGTAGTGTAAACCAATCAAGACAAACCTTTTACTGCATTCGGATCTTGATTAGAAAATTGAGTAGCCTTTGATAAAGTCAAATGTGTGTAAACATGCTGTATTATGCACCTACGAAATCGTAAGCATAAAAATATATCCATTGATTTTTCATCCAATTTATTAGAATAAGAATGATACAGAATTGTTGAAAGGATTGTAAAATATTTATTTAGCTTGCACAATAGTTGTTAATCAAACACCCATATCTAAGCAATAGCACAATGTCAGGTGTAGAATATTAATAGATTAACGTTTGTAGATTTCAATCCTACAGTAGGTTTAAAGAAATAA
Organism: Lottia gigantea; assembly: GCF_000327385.1. Taxonomy (NCBI): domain Eukaryota; kingdom Metazoa; phylum Mollusca; class Gastropoda; family Lottiidae; genus Lottia; species Lottia gigantea. The sequence continues at coordinate 448,796 of NW_008709380.1, forward strand.
AGATATCTACCCACACTGGTCATTTCAAGTCTGCTTTCAAACATACCGATAATTATTTTCGCAAGTTTGTATGTTATATTAGTTTTGTTGTCAGTATAAGCATCATTTTAGTCGTGATCGTAAACAGTTACACGTGAATTTACGCACTTCGTGTTATGCTTCATGTCATAAACACCAAAAATTTCTATTCAAATTCAAAATATGACTCCAATGATCGGTCCAATCTTTCATCTTGAGTAACCAGCTATTGACTACAAGCACACGAAAAACATCTTTAAAAGGAGATGAAATACACTTTTTAAATTTACTCTGAGAAATTAATTCGACTGCTGTACTCATTATCAAAGTCACGGAATGCTCTGTTCACTTTATTTGCCTTTATTAATTCAATTTCAACCAATTTGATCCCAACTGACAACCTTTCATCATAAAATACATGTAGTGAAACATTTTATGATTAGTTCAGAAATGCACAAAGCTAATTTGATTTGTTATATACTTGTTTTGCATATCTACGTGCTATTGAATTTTATATTGTATAAGTGTCTTTAAAACAATTCGATATTGATTGCGATTTCCAATTTTACTTGCCATCGTTACTCAAATATCCTTTTTCACATCAACATAAAAATTTATGTATAAAAAATTTAAAATTTCACTTGCTATCGTTGGTTACAGTTGCTCAACAGCTAAAAGTATTTGAAATCATGATATCAAGGCAAACAAACATATGAAGTATAAATTAAGAATGCACATTATTGCTTGCACCTACCAACTTAAAGACTTTTGTGTTCTAAAATTGAGCAATTCTAGCTAGACCAAACAAGCTTAAAAATCTGACAGTTATATTTAACAGAGGAAAGGAAAGTTCTGTTTGCACAACTGTAACCAACACGATGAGTGTCCATATAATAATGAAAAGGTGAAACAAAAACCCAGTTCGAAGCCTTTGAATTTAAATAACGATAGGTTGTTGTACTCGGTGCACTCTGTTTCAACATCAGGATATGATTTTAATGCTGGTTTAAAATTAGTAGTTAAGTTCAAATCGATTTTATTTGTTTTTCTATACATGTGATGGTTTAACGAAACCACTTATTTTAAAATAAGATATTAGTATCTTTGTACTTAAAGCGCTGTTGAGTAATCATCGCTTTGTCTGGATTGAACTTAACATGTTTGTAATCGGAGACTATGGTACTCTCTGATATCAAATCAATTAATTTCATTCTAATTAAAACACTTCTGCGTGACAAGTGTATGATGTGGGAGAAACTCTATACCTCAATAGCGTAGGTTGAACTGTCTTGGGAAATTTAGGCATCACTATATTCCGATCTGTTAACCGGAGGTAGAGACCATATAGTCCGAAAAGTTAAAACTATTAAAAAATTAGCGGAACTAAAGCGATGAATACACAACAGGCAATAAAAGACAAGATTTTAACTTTTATCATCATAAAGTCCTCGATGTCATGCCATACATAACACCGTCCAGAATAATTGTGAAAATGTTCTATTCTTTAAAATGCCACGTGTTTCATCTTATCAAAAAAAATAAACAGTAAGACGTATCCAAATATTTCTTAAATATCCAAGTTAAAAGAGTCGCCACTGTCCATAATCCAGGTGTTAGCTCCAATGATTCAGAATCAGAATCTGGAATACAGTCAAAGTTCATCGGACTACGGCCAGTGATGCGTTTTATGCTTATTGATTGTTGGTTTTTGATTAATTTTTTGATAAATAATAAAGTGAATTAGAGCTTTAAGCACGTAAAACGGAAGAGTATAAACACGAAAGAATATTTCTTGTAAAATATATTATCATCACAAGTCAAAATATTCAAAAATGTGCTATCGTATTAGAAACTGATCACTACGTTTTGGTTGATCATCCCAAGATGATGCCTACTGATAAGACTACGGGGAGTGCCAGTCCAAATAGAGCTTTTTTAAAAGTCATTCCATGCAATGAAATGTACGATACTATTTCATTGAAGAATATTTGGAAGGAGTGCTAAAGATTACAAGATGATATTTTTAGTTCTTAACACTAAATTAGAGGTATATTTGATTTGCCACTATACGATTTGTACTTTTCATATTTTGTGTGTAATATTTGAGTGGCATGGGTAAGCTTACTCTTCTATACACCTGATGCAATCTTTCTTTATGATATAATTCTTCGTATGAGATGTTTATTTACTGCTTCTAATATCTTGCCAAACTGTTATGTTTCGTTACTTTTGAGGTTCGGATCGTTAGTACTTTTAACTGACAAGTTACAAATAACCAGCTTGTCGAAGATAGTTTTTGAGACTGTCAGTGCACTCAATGAGAAAAACAAATGAAGCAATTGGTTAAGGAATGACGTTTAAAGAGAATTCTAATAAAATTCTTATCGGAAAAAATTCTAGTAAAACATATGAATTTCTAAATGAAAAAGATCTGTAAGCGGGGTTCTATAATTTTTTTATGTTTTACTGTGCCATTGACATAATTCCATATTTCCTGCAGATGTCTTTGAACACTGTAATTTTATTAATGCTTAACAATATAGGATGTGTTAATGGTCTAATGCAATAATTATTATACACCTAGTTTAAGTGGTGTCGGACTGGAATGCTCTAAATTGATGCTACCGGTCTCCGGTCTCCAAAACACATAAAAGTCATGGTATATATAACACAAACCAATACTAAAAATGTAATAAAAAGAACACACATACCTTTTAAGGGGTAAGGTTCCCATCGAATGCTAGCTGAGGATAAGGTCGTATGGAGTCGTCGGTTGGATTCTTTTAGTCAGCCTTTGAAGTCGTGATCTAATACTATAAAATAAATCTAAATTCCGCTTATTGGCTCTAAAGTTTTGGCAGTACAACCCCGAAAACCCAGACTGGCAACTACACCGACAGGGTCCATACAAGAAGGGACTGGATAACGTCGTGCCTCCATTAAGACACATCGTAGCTGCACACGCTGCCCGCCCCTCGCTTTCCGTAAACAACAAAGTAATGCAAATGATACAAGTTAAAGTCTTCCAGTTCATGTTCCAAAGATACTTGAAAATCTCGCTTGTCTCCAATCGACTATGAACATCCTCTGATATATTTCATTTATTCATAATTGTTGTAACGACACAACCACTCTACACTATATCTCTTTCAATCTGATCTCAACTACACAACTCTACTATTCCACTGGTCTTTAGAATGCTCCCCACGTAATCACCAACTGCTTTCTGATTTCACGAAGTTTCAGGAATTTCCACTTCCAGCAATGAAATGAGATCGATTCAAATAAAATATCAAACGATGGCCATTTAAAGATCTAAATATAATCCAAATCAATAAACATGATTATTTGATTGAAAAATAAACCAAAGTAAATTGTTTACAAGTTTTAAAAAAATATAAACTGTGGGTTCAAATGTTCTTATTGGTTACTCCATCTATAATCAATCTAACTAAATTATTGTCAAAGATACTTATAAATCTTAAAAACTGGAATATAAAAACCGTATAATTTAACGTCAATTGATCTTAATTTGTAGTCAATCGAGAACCTTAGTTAGAATAAATCGCTCTTTCTGATCCTTTAAACGTTCATCTGCTTTATAATTAAAAGAAATAGTTTCTCACAAAATGTTGTAAATACTTTGGATAGAGTAATCATTCTGTTGGTGGAAGCTTGTTTTTATACGGAAGATATTGCATTGATCTCACGGAAGGGAATGGGCGTATTGAAGAATCAATATATTTCCACGTCACTTTTGACTTACGTTATTAAGGCATCATTACCGCGCATTGACGACTCCACCTACTGTCACTTTGGCCAATCAGCACCCAAAATTTCGGTAATATTCCCACAGAGCTATTTATGAATGAATTGAAGGGAATGTTTCATTGATAGAGATAGAGGAATGTACTTGTTTTCAGTATTCTAGTAATTTTTAACCAACTTCTTACTACCATAGACCAATCTACTTCATTGATTAAACCAGAAATATGCTGGATATTTTAGACTGTACCGTTGTTGATATTCCGATTACTGCTATATGAAGGTACATTAGCTACAGGCAGACAATGATGTAATCAGTCTCGACTACCGACAATATTTTGAACATTGTGCTCACTTATACCCCATGTGTTCTTCATGATCAACTCAAGCGGTCCATGTCGACAGCTGATGTTCTGTAATGAGTGGATGTCCTTCATGTTTCTCACTGGTTGCTGTGTTAAAAAGTGGTTGATGTGGAATAGAATAAGTGATATTGATAACTTATAATCTGAAATCGGAGGTGCAAAATGCTTGCCTTCTGATCTGTACTTGCTGTTTGGTTCCTGCTTTTACGAATGAAGACAAACAACGCCTTGCAATGTTCAAGCACTTTTTCAACTTCCACCTGCAGGAGCATCTTTAATAGTCATATCTTGCTGATGACATGCATTGTTGTCGTACCCAAAAGACTTCACACTTTCCCATGACAGCACCTTCAACCTGAATGGATGGCGGAATCGAAAACTGAAGGTGTAATCTAAACAATATCAGAATTAATCATTGAATCCCGTGGTCAGATATTGAAATTTAAATATTTTTATTGTCATACTTGATTTAAGCAAGCGCTCGTGGGAATGTTTAAAAGTGGCTGTTTCTGAAGGTGATTGCTTAGTGTTCATTGATAGATATTATTTTCTACAACTGACCACAGTGGTTTAAGAAGAATTTGAGATAAAATACCACAACCATCCTTCACCATTAAGAATAAAGAATGTCTTTATTTGCTATTTGTCAGGTTAAAACGATCACTCATACATTTTCAACACCTGTCATTCAGATCATTCAATCATTATTATTCTTTATAAATCTCCATAAAATACCAAACATATAAATTACTCAAGCGTATCCTTGAGAGTTGTTGACGTACAAAACCAAGCCCCATATGACTTACCTAATATGGTCATTTTAAATGAAAAATTTATTGTGTTTTCCAAAGGAAATATTATGTCAAGTGTGCTGCCTTCAGTTTGCATCTAATTACCCCACTCCCATGCCCTTAAGGTTTAAGTCGCATTTATAATATATAATCCAATGTAATTACATGTATTATCATACATTTTTAGTCGTGCGAAGTCTTCAGCATATTTGCGACATATCTTATCTCTGATATCTCTCAGTTTGAAGCAAATCAAACTCCAACTACAACTTCCGTTTAGGCTGGTGTTTTTTGTTATTTCGTACACCTGGTAATTGACCTGGTACTTTATACAATTGTCAGTTAACATATATATGTGTTCAAGTGTGAGTTGAAAAAAGAGGGTTATGTTGGTAGTGAATATTCTAGATGCTTTTAGTCTTCAAGAAAAAAAAAACTAAACAAGTATTTGCATTTTTATAATTATATTAGGGCGTCAAAGATATTGTTTTATTTTCTGGACCTATTGATTAAGATTACTTGTATATTGCCCTTAAGAGGATTTTCTGTACATCGTAAATGACTTTATCACACCGCCAGTAATGAAGAAACACAGTATTTGATTTAGACGTCCATTATCCGCGACATTTACCTTGGAAGATTGACCGTTATCAAAGACAGTTATGGAAATGTAGACATTACCAAGAAAACTAGAAATTGGTTATATTCTTGAATTTATGGGTGGTGCTTTTCTCTCCTGATACCTTATAGCAATTTTAATTGTGAAATACGTCCTCATCTATGATTGATATACAAAGACATAAAATCAAGATGTCAAAGTTTCACACATGCAGTATGCATATTTATTAATGAACAGAACACCTAATTGGTTAGTTTGTTTCGTATTTTTGTATAGCAATGTCTTCAGATCACAGATAGATAGGTGGCCGATAGCCCATTAACACGACAAAAAGACCATCTTCAGTGAGTGTTTTTTTTTGCGATATTTAGGTCACAGCACGTGTTGAAGCTATGATCTCATTATGCAATAAAAGGGTGTAAATGTGAGAAGTAGAGATAGTTTCGGATTATTGAACTCAAGTTAACATCGGATTTAAATGTTGCAAGACTAAAACAGTTTGGTTTATTACCTATTATTTCTATTATAATTAGCGATTGAAATTCATCACACTATTGCTTCCGGGTTCCAATTCTGTCATAAATAAATTTACACTACCTTTTCATCGCCACTTAAATATGTGTTACTAACGCATTTATCATAATAATAATTTTTTTGATGATATCTTTGTCTCACGAGCACCAAGCTCAGTTTTTAATCAGATGTTTTCCAGCTTGAACACGTGTAAGTGGTATAAAACGTATACAATTTATTCACTTAAAAGGGTGTCACCACGTAAATGGGCAAAATAAATTGAGCTTCAGACATATCATCACTGACAGTGAAGGTCCTGATTCTTTCATCTGAGTGGTGTTTTTTTTTATTATTCAATAACCGTAAAAGTAAATGTAATGAAGATCAGAAAAGGGTCAGAAAGAAGACCTTTTCTACTGGAACTCGTAACAATTGTCCTCGAGATTATTGAAACAAAACTGCAGAGTATATTTTTTATAGAAATATTAACAAATATCAATAAATTCGAATTTCTTAGCAATAACAATATTAATAAATGAAAGCACTTGACAAAATACACATTAAATTGAAATCACATTATAATATCACTGGTACATATATAAAGCGTAAAAGAACACCCCTCCTTTCTGAAAAAAGTTTTGATTTCACTTAAACAGGTATGTTTGCAGATTTCGACATAGGAATTATGAAGCTAAACTGATTGTCCATAATACGTGAACGAGATAAGGGGTTATTTAGGCGATAAGAATACATAAAAAAACGAAGAGAAATCTGCGGTTCTGGCCCAATTGGCGTTGTAAACCCAACAAAAGCTGTAAGTCTTTTTCTATATTCAACATACTCGGAATACATTGCTCTAGTATTGTGAGATTACACAGGATTTAACTTTCTTGTAGCGAGCACATAGAATACATCAAAGTTCGTCATTTCACTGTGCGACCACTTCCAGTTTTAACGCCATTAATCACGATTAAATACTCTATGAAATAGTATTATTATATAGAAGGATGTCTTGATACAATAGTATATTATTACGCAATCAAATTATGGCCATTACAACAAATTGTGTGCATTTAACGTTTTAAATTGATCACAAGTAAATATCACAAGTTCGAAAAAAAGGAAAACGTTTGAAATTTTACTTCTATCGGTCGTTTATTCTGTTTCTTGCTTAGTTTCTGCATTCTCGGGCTTCACAATGGGTGGCCACGGTGTGTCTTGACGTTCAAGTGACTTTGGATGGCAATCAACAGCTCGTGCTTTTCCAGAATCTTGTCGCTCAAATGATCCGCGGTGGACATCTGATAATTTTGGTTTCTGTTTTCCTAAGAGCTCACATCTGATTTCATCAAGTTGTGTTTTTAATGACGATAAGTTACCCGCCATCTCAGTCTGCATTGATTCCTTGGTTCTCCATTGGTTTAGTATTTCGTATCGGAAACTGGAAATATCTTGTTTTATTTCTTCAAAGTCATCTAAAATACAAATTTGCTCATTTTAAAAGCTGAATAACAATAAAAAAAAAACACCAGTTCATTGTAAAAGAGAACAAAGCATGCGGCAAAAGTAAACAATTTTTGCCGAGTGTTAGTTGTTACCGCTTATTAAACCTAAGAATCACTTTGAACGACAATGCAACGTACCTTCTGTTACTTCGGCCTCTCTCTGTATATCAAATATATATCTTTGGATAATTCTTTGCATAACTTTCTGAAATTGATGAGAGGTGATCATGAATACGTCTTAGTTCACCTGGTGATGAACATGTAAATTGTAAAAGATTGTGTACAATATGTTATTTAATGTGATCTCTACTTTAAATACTGCTAAAGTATTATCTTAATTCTGTGTTTTAGAAACACTGGAGAACCCACACATAGTTGGTAATAACGTGCTTCTAAGCAACGACCCCATCAATATATAAAACATCTCCATCACAAAGATTGCTATCAAAAATATAACTATTATTCAATCTTCCTCTAACGCAAATATCATGGCATCAACTTCAAGAGACATTGTTAATTAACAAAACAAAAAAATATTTAATAAGAATTAAAAATCTCACAGGAAGCACCACTTCCTGTTTTTGTTTTAATTATTTATAAAATAAAAATTTATTACAAAGATTTTAAGTCTCTAACTGATAGTGAAGAAGTACAAGTCTAAGATTAAAAGATATTGATATTAACACGTAAATTCCTTGAAATCTGATATTAAAACATTGTAAAACATTGTATATGATGACTTTAGTAGATGATGGCATTAAATTCAAATGTAGTTTACATTTCTTCAAACAAATTCATCAAACTACATAAGCCGTTCGTGTGGGATCGACATTAAATTCTTTAAGCAAGTGCAGAAGGGACACATCACGTAATGACATTTTAACAAACAAACATACCGAAAAGAAAGGTAGTGTTGCGTTCAATACATTTGAGTGTATAAACTCTATATTAAAAGACCTTTGAATACTTGTAGATTTATTTATTGAAATGTACACATGGATAAAGAAATGCATCAAGACGTGAAATTGTAAATTGACCACTACCTGAGAAGAAGTACGATTCCATAATTCAATTAAATCTATTAAGTGTACTCCCAAGGCGCTATTATTATATGTAAATGTGTAAGAAGCTGACTAACCTACTTCGTTCTCTTAAGTGATCGCAATTTTGAGTTTATTTTATTTTAAGGATACTGTTACAAAACAATATTGAAAGAGAATAAAGCAATGTTTTTTTAGAATCTCATGTCCATGTTGTTCGTTTAGGGCAGTGACTTCCAACGTTAGGGTTTTGCAGTCTGACATAAGATTTTTTTGAGAATTATAATTCAGGGCTATATTCTCCGTCATAAAAATTATTGCAAGGGGGTAATGCCATCGATCAAGGACCCTGAAAGGTATAGAAAGAAAAGGGTTGAAATGGGATACATTCAATCAACAGTTATCTAGCTTGACAGATAGAGTTACGACGTATCTTTATATCGACACATTCAATCTCAAACTACTAGACCGGAAACCGGATAATTACAGACTAACCCAGTGAGATGAATTTCATATTATGACCATGGTAACAAATGGGTTACTGTTCATTTTTTTTTTATCTTTGAGCCCCGAAATCTCCAATTATCTCCTGTATCTCATACCAAAATGAAATCTACTAATAGTGGGTAGGAAGTACACGATTATCGTTAACACACTATGATTACGAATAAGAATAGCGGTCATGAGTTTCAAACGCAACTCTCATGCAACTGATCAGACTAAACTGGTAATCGTTATGGTGCAACGGCACTTTTCAGGGACATCTTTTGATACAGATTAAGTATGGTCTGTATGGTCTTAAAATGAATCCTAAACTATCTTCAGTAACTTTTAAGTAGCAAGTCGCGTTTCTATATCAATTGAATTCAAATCCCTCCAGTGTCGTTAAAACTCCATCAATTTAGTATATAATGCTTGTCTTAGCCACCTTTAAATTGTCTTCAATTATCTAAATAATAACAACATTGACGTCCGGTCATCCCACTCTGTCCAGAAGCATGCTAGTCCATTATATTGAGATTGGGAAACATGATGACTTTTAGTAATTTTTATGTACTCTTCTGAATGTAGTTAAACCTTCAAACTAAGTCTTATTTGTAAGCAATTTAGCTGATTTTTCTGTTGTAACACATCCCTTAACGTCATTGAGCAACCTTTGGCATATAACGTGCATAAGATTTCGATAATGAGAATCCAGAATCGAACCAGTGGCAGCATCATGCACCGACATCCAACACACTGATGAGCATTAAAGATCTGATGTTCCAGATGCCACTATATATAATTTTGTCCTCATACTTTAAATTTAATAAAATTCCCAAGAATTAACAGCAAATACATTTTCTTGAATTTGTCCAATCAACTGACAGAAAACATTTTCGCTGCAGATAATTAAATCGAGTAGCTAATATGGTTCAAGTTCAGTTTTTCGTAGCATTTCCGTCGTTTATTTATGCAAAGTTATATCATCAGCAATAACGACCTTGGAGATCATCTTGGCCTTTCTGTTTCTACACAGTAACTTTTGATTATAAACGATTGTAGATTCATTGTTCAATTCATAGTCTTTTAAAAGAAAAACTAGTGTTATTTAACGGATATATATTCTACAATTGATCGTCAATTTTTTTTGTATTTCTAAATAGTTTATTGGCCATTTACAGCCATTTTCTTCCATATGTTCATGGAAAACATTAGGTTTCTTAGAACTTTCTGGCACATTACTTATCCTACTAGTAGTCTAATAATCAGCGAGTCATAAATTCAAGATATCAAAAACTGTGACATTTCTACAAATATTCATTTCCACATGAAATGAGTTTGTCATGATAAGGAGAGAAGATGAAATATAATTAGTCCATCAATGAGTAGTCAAGACCCCTTGATACATTCTCAACACATACTTAGCACGACATTCTTATGTACAATTACGCCATGATAAAGAGATCTTAAATATCCATTTCCGATTATACAAAACGTTCTCCTTGGCACAAATTATTTGCTTCAATATAACTGCGTGAGCTTATATCAGTTCAAAGCTCATTTTGGTTAGTTCGGATCATTTAAAATGAAAATGCAAATTCTTGAAAATCGAATAGTTGTTTGGAGATCATGCCATTTTTCATAAAAATCGAAGCAAACGTTTACAAACGAATTGAGGATGTACGTTAGAACGGACGGACGGTTAGGATGACTAATTGATATCTATTCTTGAGTAAATATTTTCAGAAATTTAAATACCTGATAAGTTATTTTCCCGTCTATATTTTCATTTTGGGTTGCAGACGTAGAAGGAACTGTTTGTTGCCCACTGGATGTTCCATTCGTCTCTGACATCTCGACGGCAACAGTGTCATACGCAGGATTTGATGACTGAAATTATATAATATTATACATAAGATTTAATTGCCTAATTAAAGTTTTACATAAGGGTACTACATCTTTTTGTACATTTTAAATTTACTTCTTAATTGATGTGAACATTCATAATGCAGAACAAAACAAAAATAATTGTTTTGTTATAGATGGAAACTGCAACGAAAATCGTGATAATGCTTAACATCACAGTTTCCATCTCCACAGTTTGTTCCTTCTAAGGTTTATGTTTTTTTTTTTGGTAATGACTTGTTAAGTTTAAAGTATCATCATAAATAAACGCCGTTAACAATAAACTCCGATCAATGTTTGATGATAAACGATCACTTTTGTACCAAAATCTCAGATTCCCTATCATCTCACACTTTCCATTCATGCTTTTCTTTATCCTTGCGATTTTTTTTCTGTCCTCAAATTTCACGATTATCAGACAACGATAAGGGTTTTCATATTACAATATGTCTTTATACGAGGAATAAACCAAATCTAATTTGTATTTAAATAAAATCAAATGTCTCCTCGAATCTGCAAATCTGCTTGTACAAATCAGATGACAGCCACTTCATTACAGCCATTATCAAAGTGAGCAAATCTAAAATTGCTTTACCTCGATGACTTGTGAGCTGCCTTTGAGATCTGAACTGAACTTTTGATCATTGCGAATGCGTTATGTGCAAGTTGCGTTCAATTACGTTTGAGTTGGGCTCAAAATTTACTTGTTGCGTTTAACCTGCGTGCTACATGTACATGTACATATAAATAAAAGATAAAAGCGGAGCTGATTCGATACTTTCTCAGGTTCCCTCACTCCATAGCGACCACAAATTGCGTATGGTAGCGAATGAAAAAAAAATAGTGGTAATTAGCCAATTTGCTATTACTGCCCCATAAACCAAACATTGCTTGTTGATTATTTTTACAGCTGCAGTGTACGGTCAAGGTGGTCTCAGGTCGGTCTTGCGATTAGCAGATCTAAAAGCACCCTATAATTTTCTACATGTACTGCATGTTACTGGTGGCATCTGGGAGACTCCGATGGATTTACTCTACCTGAGACCCCTAATGATTGTTTTTGTTTCCACTTCATTGCTCTACTTCATTAGCAAATATTAGGTCATTGGTTTGACGCTCTATTTAGGATTTCACCTTCCCTCCTTTGTAAATCAAATTAACATATGGTTAAAACTGAAAACAAATTCTAATTAGAAATCTATTCCTGTCCATTTATAACTAAAACACTTAATAAGAAACTAATTTAGTGTGATATTGTGAAATAATTTTGGTTACAAATCATTAAGGGTCACCTTGCAGGTGCATTTTCAAAATCGGAGAAAAAGATAAAACATTTATATCTTTTGGAAGATAAGAATTATAACATATTAAAAAAGGTTTGGTCGACTCATCACTTATACTCATACACGAACACCTTAATTGCGCTGTTATTGTTATTCTCTTAATATTGCCTCCTTAGCACTAATGAATTGAAAGTAATTTCATAGAAGAGATTCCTTTGAATCGAAATTTGCATCATGATTTTCGACATTTAGGCTTCATGGAGGAAAACGTCTAGATGAGTTAAAGCTGATAATTTCGGTGGTAAATACATATGGTCCAATTATCTATTTTAAGAAATAGTTTATATTTCAAAGTATTTATAGAAATACAAGTTAGCGTAAAGGAATGATGTTTACCGCCAACTAGTCTTGATTTAGATACTCAGTCAATCAGAACGAGATAGTATAAAGAGGAGGTCTACTGTTCTTCTAGTCGATTATTTGTACCATAATAACTGCTGGATTCGATCACAACATACACACAGTAGGATATTTCTTTCTTTAATAAGGGACTTAAATCCCCTCCACCTCCTCAAAATAAAATGACAGATAACTGATACCACGCCATCAAGAAATTTCTCAAAAGTAACGGAAGCCACACCATTTAAAAATGTTTTCCAAATTATTAATTGAGAATATACAAGTGTTTTGATATTGAAATAAGTCTAAAGCTGCTTCAATCAGCATTTAGTTTTCTCTGCTAAAACACACAAGAAGTTGGCATGCGAGGGTTATAATAGAGACTAAATCAAGATGCATGGACATTGCATTTAGGACGTACCTTTAATCGTAAACCGAAAACATGATTACTAAGTTCCCAAACATGCATTTTATAATACTGTACTAAGTGAAAGAAATCCATTATTTGAATGTTTAGAGACAGAGGCTATAACTCCGTAAATGTATGAAAAATTTCAATTCCAATGTAAACCAAGGATTTGGATATGAGGCATTCTTAAAAAGGAAAAGTTTTTTCTGAGACAACACGACCGCCGACAAAAACATCATCTGGGGAATACACGCCGATACACTTGGTATAATTAAAAAAAATATCATCTAAAATCAAAGTTAAAACAGAACCTTTTTGTAAAAGGGAAATTTAAAATCCAAATACGTTATAACTAAAATGAAGTTTATAAAACAATCCAGAGGTATTTTGCAGAATTAATAAATTGAATTGATAAACTCCGTTCAATGAGAGATATAATTTTCTTAACATTTTTTGCTATAATAAATCTGACTCAAAGTACCCCAATATAGAATGTCCAAGGACATTTAAAGGTTGTTTTTGTTATCGTAACATTTTTAGCATTTTCGCAACTAAACTGTTAATTTTACTAAAGAGATAAGTTTACAAAAAGCAACGTCCTATTGAGGCGAGGCTCATTTAAAATAGGTTTATTGGATAAGAATAATTATCACTATTTGATATTGAAAAGGTCATGTATGAAAGTAATAGCTCCGTCACACCGGACCGGGGCCAGTTGCGATCTTGACGATAAAGGTCCTCAAAAGATTACAAACTTAAAAACAGTCGACCACATACTGCGAGTAATGCTAACGTGCTAACGTTCTTGAAAAGCGTACTGCGCTTTTATACCGCCCAAGGCAACGATACATGTTACAACGCCCTTCTCGATCCCATGGAGTTCTTACCGCGTCATTACCTGGGCGTTTGAACATGTCCAAATTAACCGCCGTGACTCGGCGACAATTGCTTATACCACGCTTATGGCGAACTTTACACACGCTGAGCCCATTTTAAGTCGCAGTAAGAACACCTTTCCGTGTGACGGGCCATAACGGAGCGACCGCGACAATTACACCTTGTTGTATCTTTTGAACCATCTCTGGAGCAACATGGTGCATGTTGTTTACTTCTTAAATCTGAATAAAATCAAGACCAATCTTTGTGAATAAAAACACTGAGCTATCTTCCATTCACAACTAAATTGACTTCGTTTGTCAAATATCACGGCAAAACTTAAACTTCATTCAATAATTTTTTGATGTATTCCAGTCCAAATCAAAAAGAAGAATTTTTTGACATTGTGTTATTTGAAAGGATATTAAAAGCTAGTGAATGTCAATCAGTTATATAGCTTACAGAGTTAATTAAATAGTTTCTACATCTGGAAGTCAACTGAGAGTAAAGTATCTGGATATTGAGAGCAGATTCATGTCGTTTGAGCTTTGCGAACTATGCATATAAGGTAGTTTTTGTTGTTAATGCGTCATAGTTCAACAAATTTAAATCATAAATCAAATATCCGAGTATGAGAATTAAAAATTATTTGAAATCACTATTCTCAGACTTTTATCTATTAGCGAATAAAAGAGTATTGATCGTCTATTTCACCAAAACACACTTCTATCAATTTATGATTTTTCATACTTTTAACGCTCATATTTACTGCTTTCTGTGTGTTTTGTAATCATCGCATGATTAAATCACTAGCATTAATTCAAACATTCAGCAGTATCAGAGCGCTGATGGAACTTTCATGCAAGACCGTTTGTAATTGAAAAGGACCATCAAATAAATCGTATGTTTTGTAACATATCAATGACTGAAAAACCTATATCGAATTCCACAAATTCTTAAAGCAAATTTTTACCTTTATAAAACAGAGACAGAAACTATAATGTCTTCCTAAAAATAGGATATGATATTGTTTTAACAAACTGTATACTCCATATTTTTTGTCTAATTTGTTACTTTTTATACCTTAGATGATTCTGTTATCTTTAAGAACTAGTTTGTCTATATTTAATTTGTTAGTTGTAAGGTTGGGTCGTTTCAGCTCATTGAAAGAAGATATATTAAGGTAGTTGATTGGCATTTTGGAGAGATTAAAATAAATTTCTTGTCGAACTTGAAGACATGATGGAATTTTTTAAGGATTAAAATTTTTACTTCTGACATTTATCAGAACAGAAAAAAAGTGACCTCCTTTTAAATTCATGTTAACTATGATAAACCTTTCAAATGAATTTGATTGGAAGATGCCGAGCTAAATCAGCGACACAGATATGACGGTAATTGCATTCGCAATCGTTGGATATTCGCTGGGTAAACCTGCTCAAAAATAGCAAGGAATTGGGATATGCTACAGATATTAATACCTAAGAGTACATTAAAACGAGGTTAATCGAGAAGATAATTCCAGGTCTGCTGTACAACGAATATATCTAGAGCTGGGTTGAAACTATCTTTAAGTTTCTTTGTGGACCGGTTTGTATCGTAATGGATTACAGTTTTCTCGGCGATTGATTGCGTTGGGTTCGATATATTACAGAGTAGAAAGCAATCGTTGGCAGCGGAATGATTTTATTAATTATTCCTAACCTTCTTATTGTAAATAATAAGTTTTGTGGTAATATGCAGGGAAAACTATGATAATTTCCGGTTTGATCATTAGAGGTAATATACATGACCTACCCCGACAGCTTCAGTTGTAATGCCATTGTTTTCTGTTTTTTCAGGGTGATCATCATCTGAATTGTTACAACAAGAACATAATAAAGCTGATAACGCCTCCTTAGGTGCAGCAATAATATTTAAAGGAACAGGAAGAACAGCCGAGTCACTGATGTATTCCATGTAAAGAATACTTCTGGAAAACTTCCATTCAGCATCGGAATCTTCCTGGAATGACATAAATACATAGTTAGCGGAGTTTGAACAAGATGTTTTAACATAAAGGAGACACATATGTTATGGAATTCATTCGATTCATAGCCTGTGTCATTAAAACACAATAACACCAGATGATCATTTCTGATTTAAAAAAATATCTCTCGAAAACACGTCAGCCTTTCAATTCAAAAATTGGGTTTACGTATGTAAGATACTTTTGTGTATACATTGCGGATGTTTATGCCTTCAAATATGTGTTTTCGTAATTCAAATATAGAGAATTTTCGATTTGAAATATTTTCGTCTTAAATCTGCGTTCAAAAAAAGGAATTTGGAATAAGACACTTACTGCAATAGTTTGAAACGATCTGGTCATCATAGCAATCAACATGTTCAATAAGACTGTTACAGATACTGCATTATAAGCACCATAAATAATATAACCAATATCCTCCGTCACATGATTATCATATTCACCAAGTCGTACTGCTCCTGGTTCACCTCGACCAAATAATGACCAAAACACTGTCCGAAACGTTGCCATAACACTAAAATAATAGAACGATTAAAAATGAAAGGTAACTATAGTAATCTACATATACCAATATGAAACCCGGTTGCACATGGCAAAACAACTGTCGACAAAAATGAATCAAATCGGATACACCAGATCCTGTTATTTGTTATGCATTAACCCATAAGAAACCTTGGTGTAAAAGATAAAAATGAACAATGACATTCGGTATAACTGGATATGGATTAAACGGTCAAGAAGGTGATTTTGCGATCTTTGATTAAAATAACTTGCCAGATCAAGTTATGAGGGCCGATACACAATCAACAGGCATTGGAAAATCTTAACACGTAATTGAATAAATTGTCAATTAAAGTTCGTTCTGTTCGAAAAAATGTTACCAAATTCAAAATGAATACAAATTGTTTCAAAAGGGCGAACGAACCCGTGTCACTGCTGACTTTAATCATTTAAGTAATACGTATTGAATAACATTTTACAAATGAATCTGTACGTTGGTTTTGTACTCTAAGACAAAATATTCCAATCTTTTCAGTACGAATGACATACAAAATAGTTTTGTGAATGTCGAGGGCGACTGATACTGTCTAGTAGATTCATTATGTTTACATGTTCAGGACAATTGGATTTGAGAAACAGCCAATCTAATTTGTGTCAGACTGATCTTACAAAATCTACACGCCATTTATAGTAGTTGGTAATTAGGCTTCAGTAACACAGTTTTATCCTTATAACCAACCAGGTCACGTTCGCGGCCATTGTAAGCTATTTTCGGGGGTTGATTGGGGTCATGGAATAAACACTACTATACTACCTTTACTTTCGATTTTGCCAGATTAACGGAACTGTCTTGCTTGTACGGATTTTTATGTATGTAAATAGCCTTCACATTATTTTCAAATGTACCGGTTTTCAGAGGAATCCGGTTTATAAGATGCGGTTAAGAGGGGTTTCACTGTACTAAAACTATACGAAAATCGCACAATCCCTTCAAATATACTTGACTTACTCTCCAAAGTTTGTCTGTGCTGGAACTGTAATGTTCCTCTGCTCTACCTCTATGGTTTCATGTTTACTGTAATACCAGAAAAGGTTATGCAGACCAACCATAAACGCCACCATAACGAACGAAAACAAGGTTAAGAACTTTACTATATCCTACAAAGAGCAATTAAATTTACAGAATGGTTTCTCGAAGAAGCTCTACAAGAATGTGTCCATGTTCCAATGCATTCAAGTTTTATTAGCTCAGATTTTGCTTACAGTTCAATCACTGTAAGGGTAGAGATAATGGGTCCAATGCAAGGTTTATGACATTGATGGCGGCAATGACATTCACGTTTCGGGCTACCTTAAGCCCATCAAAAAGAGACATCAAATATGACTTTAAGATTTTTAAAATGTCTAAATTATGTAATATTTTAATTTGGGTCGAGGTTTAGTTCACAAGTCGGCTCCCTCTGTCGTGCATGTAAAATAGGGGTTCACGATGAAAGAATTGCTGGACGGTAAGAATTTGTCTGATAAAATCGTGAAAAGCTGAGAGATTGAACACGACCGAGAGCAAGGATGTATTGATTTCACTTGAGAGTTTCTTGAAAAAGCACTTACCGATAGCATACGGCCCAATGAAATCTGCAAAGGACCCAAACTTTCATTGGATGGTAATAGGTAACTTATTCGTGCAAAGCTTAATATATTCGCCATGGCAAATAAACCTTCCGATAGATTCACCGGATCAAACGGATCCCAATAAAAACGATCTGAAACAAAAGTAAAACATTTTACAAATGGTGAGGGAGGTAGTTTATAACCGACGGTCATATACGTTCAACATAAAATCCAAACGCTCTGCTGTTTTCTGTGCTGTCGATAAGAACTCTTCAAAGGTGTATCTTTATTATAAGGATAGAAAAGTGTAGAATTTACATAATTTGACCAAGGTTCAAAAGCATATGATGCGTCAAGTATTTAACAATTGATAAATTTATTCTTTGTTATAAATTACATCCACAAACACCCATTCTTAGTGCATGGCAAAACCAGCAGATACAGTGACTCAAGGAAAAGTGGTTTAGTGATAATGATTAAAAGGCAGCTTATATTTGATTTGGGAAGATTAAAATTAATGGTGGATGGCCATTGAAAGCTGATTCAGACTGTTCCGGAGTGAAATATTCTATAGATTAAGTCAATGAAAGTAACCAAGGTAACGAGGTAATAACTAGTGTTCAATATTGGTGTTATTCTATCCCAGGTAAATAAATCTCTTCCTGTATACATCCGGGCATTTGACATGTTAAATAATGATTTAACGTGCTGGACCACGAAACATCATTTACAATCTTTTGTTTCACGTCCGGTCTTGACTTTACCGTTTAAGATCTTTTAATTGGTCTGGAACTTAAACATTTGACTCCGTATGACATGCCACGGTCAGGCTGTCTAACGCTTTGACCTCACTTTGGTAATCTGATAATACGCTATTTAACAAAGGCTACCTTTCAGAAGAAGACCTGTCGCTTTTTACAATGACATTATGTTTTGTTGTTTGCAAGCCTATGTAACGTCATAATCTGGTAGAATTTTTCATGAAGCGCTACATAAATCAAGTTAGACATTCTATTTGCATCATGTGTAATTGAGTTCTATGTGTATCTTAGTTATGTTGTAAGCGTCGATAATTCTGTGACATTGAACCCTATAAAAAATATTGAAGGCCATTACCCTAACTAAAGTGATTAATCTATATTGCATCCGTTTAGTCAAGGTGCGACAAAAGAGTGCTAATATTTTAACAATGCTCATTAGCTATTAACAACCTCGCTATCAAATTGACTGATATATTTTAAATAAATAATAATCCAACGTGAGTGTATTATATAATAATTTAATTTGCTGGACCACGAAACATCATTTTGTTTCAAGTGCGGTCTTGACATTGAACCCTATAAAAACATTGAAGGTCATTACCCTAACTAAAGTTATTAATCTATATTGCATCCGTTTAGTTAAGGTGAGACAAAAGAGTGTTAATATTTTAACAATGCTCATTAGCTATTAACAACTTCGCTATCAAACTAACTATGATAAATTTTAAATAAATAATAATCTAATAAGAATGTATTAACATAGAAGCGTCATGTGAAAAACATAGAGACTTTATAATGACCACAAAAAATCGTTATTGCATGTTTCTTTTCCTCTGAATATAATTGGCCTTAAAGAAGATGCCACCATTGGTAAAAAAAAATGCATGTCCCACTAACAACTCCTATCTTTTGTCTTCGAGAGTGTGAAAGCAGACAAAGCAAAGTTTCTGTGAGGACTGCAGATCCAACTGGAATTTTTTGCTTTCTTACGAGCAATAAGTCTCACAAGAATGCAGGTTAAGAGGTGACTTCCAAGGTATTTAAGACTTTCTCTCAAGTAATTCCACCCAGCTAATTGAACGCTATATTCAGCAAGGGTTGTGGCTTAGTGTACTTTTCCAACATCAGCAATGTGACTAATGTGTACGTCAGTTTTTATTTAATAAAAAAAAATGTTATTACTACCAAATAAATATCCCCTGGTTCGCGAAATATGCCAAGACCATTCGATTTCGAGTTCGTCTAATAACAATGGAGTATTCTTTGTTTTATATACCTCACTCGTTTACAACTTTTTAAATGTAAATCCCTTTTAAGCGTAAGTGTCACCATCTAAAACATATTCAAGTTTTACGACAAATACCATCGAGTGACAATCGGATTTCCACCTCAACTCCAGTCTGAGCAGTGCATAACAATTAAATTCCGTAAAAATATGAGACAATATGTATCCTTTGAAATAAGATAGCTTACAAGGCAATGTAACAAACGCCCACTGGCAGCTTTGATTTTTACATAAAAATATTTGGCAGTACAGTAACAATTACCAGTATGAAATATTCATCCTTCGGTCATAAAATTCTTTTGAAATTTTTGAGGCGATACTTAAAAATATCACCGAGTTCTGTCAAAATCTGTCACGAATTGGGCATCAAGAGTTTTTACGGGCTAAAACTTGAACGCATTTTCAAGAACAAGGGCAATAACTCATACTAAATATTTTTAGATTTTTTTCTGATTTTCAATAGGGTTCATCAGTGAATGATTACAAGCGATCATACCAAATTTCAGTCAAGAATTGTGCCTTTAAGAGTGTTTTCGAGCAATTGCGGACAGACGGAAATGGGTGACGGCAATATACGCCCCAAACTCATGTGTGCATATAAAAGCTAAGATTAAATTCTGTTGCGGGGTTCCTCTTTGAAATATTGGAAATCTGTAAATTGGCATTCTTTGTGGGAATTAAAGTCAAATTCTAGATTCTGTGTCGTATCTTCTGACAAGACCAGACAAGATTTGTGGATGTCACAGAAACGTAATTGATTTAACTACACAAAAATGTCGATAAACGGAATAATCTTGTATTAAAATACTGATTGAAGAATTTTATCTGAAAAATTCACTGCACAAGGTTTGACGGCATCGTTATTTACTCCATGTTTGGAATATTAACCAGAAACTTATTTTCTGTGTTTTGCATATCATTAAGGAAGATGAGATTTAACAGCATCTTTGATCGTGAATAAAATATTCGTATGTCATGACCATTCAATTTTCAATTTCATTTCGTGACAAGAAAAATTACATAAAATATTGTTGTTACGTTGGCAACATGTGAGCGATAACCTTTCTTACAAGCACATAAATGGAAATAACATGATAATATGCGATTGCTAAAATTACACAATTATATTTTTCACACATCTAATCTTCCATATTGTCAACTTGGCCTTTGTCCACTGGCCAATCGTTGTTCGTACCTGCGCATTGATAAGAAGTAAAAACATAGTTTCTGCCAGTCTCCTGACAAGAGTGGATCTAGCTTGATGACCTGAACGGTAAAAAGTAAAGAGCATAAGGATGATCGAAGTTGTTTGCATTCGATTTGAACTGAACTGTTAAGATTATTTAGGCTACAATAATAGTTTCATCAGTTACTTCCCTTGAGCTTTGATCCGTCTCGTTACCATTTTTTTTCACAAGAAGCTAATTTTTTGTACCTGCGTATAGTTAGGAAGTAAAATAATTTCTAGCCAACTAAAAAAAAATAATTGCTGCCATCTCGATCTGAGATGACTCTTGAACTGTAGCATTATGAATAAAAATATTTTCATCAGTTACCTCCCTTGAACTTTGACCAGTCTGGTTCTGTCTTTTTACCTTCATATATTTGTGTATCTTGAGCAGGGCGTCAGGTTTAGTATGCTTTCTTCTTTAGACACCTTATACCACTTTTCATTATGAAATATTTCCTCATTAATGATATATATACTTATTCATAAGCTGAAAGTTCATTAGCTGCAACCAATGTATTGCCCATAATATTATGTTTTGGATTTCGAGTTTTATTTGCGGTTATTTGAATGTTTTTAATTGAATCGACAGTCAACCTTACCCACTCCTTAATCATTATTTAACGAAATTTTAAAAATAGAATAACATTTTCAATCGAAATAAGTCATACCAACTTCTGATAATAGATCTGACAAAGCAACAAAAAAATATTACCTGCATTCAACCAATACATCGTGTAAAAACCATCTTCAGCTGAATTAAACTGTCCTTTTATATCATCTAATGCTCCATAAAACTACAAATAAAGTATATAATTTAATAGTATGTAATATGTATATAATGGGATTCTAGCCTGGTATTACCGACGTAAGAATGGGATTTGATAGTCAAATTGAAAAAATATGAAGGTTATTTTGTTCAAAAAACAGAATCAAAGTACAGATAAAGATATCTTGCTAGGCAAGGTACAATACACCGACTACCAGCTGTCAGAAATCATAACAAAGTAACAAAGTCTGTAGTGGTTTAATATGTGAAACCAATAATCCGATTTTTACTAATTTCAAGCTTCACGGAGATCTCATACCACGTTTCATCAAGATCGTATAAAAAATGTAGTCTCTATCAGGCCAAAACCGTTCATCCAATTGTTACCAATTTCAACTTGACGGAGATCTTGTCCATATATACATGCATACTAAGCTTCATCCATTTCGGAAAAAAACTGTAGTCTATAGCCTGCCTAAAAGCCAATTTTACAAAGTCAAAGGCAATATCCATGAAATCGTTCATCCAATTATTACCAACTTCAAACTTAACCGATATCTCATCAATATATTCATGCATACTAAGTTTCATCAGGATGGTATCAAAATTGAAGAGTTCATTGAGCATACCAGGTAATTTTAACACAATTTTACTATGTCAAGGGCAATAACTCTGAGACCGATTATTACCCATTTCGAACTTGACCTAGATCTCATCAATATATATATGCATACTAAGTTTCACCAAGATCAGATAAAGATTGAAACCGTTCATCCGATTATTACCAATTTCGAACTTGGCCGAGATCTTATCAATATATACATGCAAACCAAGTTTCATCAAGATCAGAAAACATCAGATAAAAACTGTAGCCTCTATCGTGCATACAACAAATGTGGACGGACGGACCGACGGACGGACGGAAGGACAGGAGCGACAGCAATATACGTCCACACTTCCATGTGTGCGTATAAAAAGGCAAGGTAATAAAGGTTTGGAACTGGACAGAATAAATAGGTTATTGTGGGTTTATCAGTTACCTAGACAACATTTTTTCTTTTTTTTATCTCAATTCCTTGTGGTAAAAACAAATTATCTTTTATATGAAAAGCAATTTATGAGAGTTACAAAACAATATAATTCAATAAATAGGATGTTTTTTTAAAAAAAATAAAATAAATAACAATTGTTTGCTTACGAGCATGAAAAGCACTATCTAATATACAGTACGGCATATACATTTATCAAAAGCTTCAAATTCAACATTATAGTGGGACTTAACATCTAAATACGTAAAATAATGGAACTTCACAGTCCATCTTTCAATCAGGTAGTAGGCAACCAGCTAATAATAAACTAACTTGTCTACTTTTTGACTTTTTATGTAAATGAATAGTTACGAATGTGGTCCGTGTTATTTTTTAGAAATCCTCTTGCGTGTTATTTTGAGAAATTTTTATCCAGAAACTAAGCATTGGCCAGGCTTTCATGTGACATATTGGAAAAAGTTATAGAAGGTTGAATTTGGAGATTGAACATGGAAACAGGTGGCAAATGAATTACTGGAGGCGATTCTGTCCGTATATACAATTTTGGTACAAGTTACCTCCCTTGAAGCTGAAATACATGTTCATTTGTGTTGATTTACAAAGATAGTTCAGAATGGGATAACACTTTTTGCTGATAAGATTACTCAACACGGAGTTGAGTTAAGTGTTGGCTATCCTATGCCGTTCCAATTTTAAATCACATCTTACTCAGATGTTAGACTTTAATATATTTTCCATACAGATGTAAGCTTACTAATGGCGTCATATTTTATATCGGTAATAGTAATGCTTAAGAGAAAATCACAGAACAACAATTCAGAAATTCCTTTTAAGTATACATAGTATAACTTCAAAA
Source organism: Lottia gigantea (assembly GCF_000327385.1). Lineage (NCBI taxonomy): Eukaryota > Metazoa > Mollusca > Gastropoda > Lottiidae > Lottia > Lottia gigantea. The sequence continues at coordinate 472,856 of NW_008709380.1, forward strand.
TCACTGAAAAAAAAATTAAGTAAAATTTTCGTACTAAAGAAGTGGGCGAGGGGAGCGAAGCGAATATTTTACTAAATGCTGTAGGACCAAAATCTGTGTCTGTATTTGTGTTTTTCATCTAAAACTCAAGAGCAAGGAAAACAACTTTTAAAGTCATTATTCTCGGGAAATGTTACCGCATTTCTCAATCTATAGGTCCAATTAACACAATATGATATGATAATACAACTCACCCAGCGATATATTGAAACTTTAAATCATACATTATTTATCTGCCTACGAGTCAGCTTTTGAAAACGATTATAAAGAAATATTCTTTTTGACATTATTTTTAAGTTTTTTTTGTCTAGATGTAGAGGATATATTTTTGCAATTTTTTTTAGCTTAATCCACGCAAACCAAGGCGTATGCTTTATGACGTGTTGTCAAACAGATACCAATAATGTATGTTAATTATTGAGTTTTTTGTTAACGAAAGCTTACAAATTTTCATTCGCAATGTTTCTTTTTAACCCCTTAGAAAGTGTTTTTTGGGGAAGATAAAACACAAACTAGATCAATTTAAACATGGAAGATTATTCAGAAGAATAATTTTGTATGAAACATTCACCTTCAACATTTTCCTGTGTTGGAAAGATCAATTTATTTCAGAAATTCTTAATGAAAAGTATGCTTGAAATGATTAATGTTATGCCATGATTAGCCCTACAAATTTGAATCTACCAACAGATTGGTCATCGGCAACTTTTTGGCCAGACATAAAATGTCACTTTTTGGAGTTGCTCCGATCTCAGATTTGTCGGAGTTGTAATGTATGCCTTGTTACATTAAGGGTATGGATTAATTTGTAACTAACCTTCAACATGCTGACAACTCTCAGGGTGAAGGATGCTGTATATCCAGATATGAGAAAGAAGTCCATTATATTATAATAGGAAGTTATATAATCCAAAATACCATTTTGAAAGACTTCACTGCATTCTTGAAACATAAAACCTGAAAAAAATTCGAATTATATTTGATGCAGAATTTGATTTTAAATTTATCATTTAGGGCAAATAATTAACTGTATGGTTAAGAAAGTTCAGATAAACAATATAATTTGATCACAACGTTTTAGTGAAAATGGTTGATTAAAATTCATTTTGTCCCCTTGAATAAGGACATAAAATATTAAATTGCAAGGATTATTTTATTTGTGAATTCTGGCTAATACCAACACACATGGCTTAACACATCTGAGACTATCTATTCGCAAGTACATTCCCGAATTTGATCACAAACGTGAGAAACGCACATAATTAAAGGGAGGCTACTCTTACCTATGACCCAAAATGTCATTAAGATTGTGGTAACTGTTGGGAAATTTTCACGGAGTGGAAAGTCTTCACCAAATATAGGTGTGCCAGTTTCGTTGACCAACTCGCTATATTTCGTATATTCATTCGGATAGGTAATATTCAAAGTCCTGGTTTTCGTAACGCCATAGGAGGATTCGATGGCAGAGGCTATTATTAATACCAAAAATGCAAAGAAAGACACTGTGTGACCAACAAATTTGACAAACGGATATCGCAAAATCTTCACAAACTGAAAGCAAAAAAAAGTGATTTTAGTGAATATGTTTAAATTTGTTTTATGTGTATGCTACAGACTGATCGTGATAAAAATATTTCTGAGCCGGAAAACTAATCGACTAACAGGCAATATAGAGCATACAAAATTTCCTAGCAATATACACTGTATTTTGTTATTGTTTGTCTCCTAATTTCTAAAGCTCCAATAATTGACAGAAAACTGACGCTTAGAACTACCTTTATGTTTTCATTTGATACTCAGTTACTTTAGGGAGAGAGGCAGATATTCCAGGTTACTTACGCGTGAATTGCACTAGTTGAAAGCCGATGTTAGGTCAAAGTTTTTTTTTCGGAGACGACACTGCCAAATCTCTTACCTTAGAGCTTGGAGAAATGAGATATATAAGCAATAAGAACGGATACAATAAAAACAAACAGACTGCTAACAGAATTCTCAAAGGCCAGTTCATTCTATCCCATTTACCCATTCCATGATACCATAGTGTAACCAGTCTCTGTTGACAACTTGGATGTGACACAAACTAAAAGAACAGATCATAGTATTGATACATCTCGGGATCGTTTTTGGAGTAGATGTTTTCGAGTTCATGCAGATAGTTATATTGATATGGTTATAGTTTATCACAATTTTGTTGCGTTCTCTGATTAAGGCTGATCAAGATCACCAGACTGACTGCAATCGAAAAAAAATGATGGAGCTAATCCACAGTTCAAGCAAAATTCTTGGACTTTTCGTCCCTGTTCTCATTAACCAAATACTTTGTAGAAAAGTAGGAGGAAAAACTCAATTTTTTTTACACCTCTTCGTCTGGGTCTAGATCGTTCTTTTTCTCATACTAGTATTTGTTAGGTTTATTATAAAGCAAGATATAGATGCAAGATTGCTTACCCCCTTCTCGTGGTACAATAAGGCTAGTTTAAATCGGGCTAATTTCTCGTATTTTTCGATTGTACTTCTTCCTGTTTTATTCAAAACCATTTCCAGTTCTTCCTGGGTTCGAATTCTGTCCAGTAACTTTACCACATATTCACTTAGTTGTTCTGCTAGTTCCCTGTATTCTTTCTGAAATGTGTATTAAAAAAAGAATCAAATGCACAAAGCCTTTTCAGGTAATGGTATTTCTATTCAAAGGGTGGCACCAAGCGTACTGAGGGGATATCAAAACAATCTTACGAAACCTGCGTGATCTTCTGATAGATGGAAGAGGATTGTGTCCCTTTATTCGTTTACTATTGCATTCCAAAATCAGATACACGTCGTCTGGAAAATCATATCCTACCTTGAAATGTTTTGCAATATTCGCCAAATTTCGAAGATCTTGCGCAAGTTCAAATGCTGACAGAATAGGATCTTTACTAGAAAGAGATAAATATGCTTCACTTGCGAGTCCCCTGTAGGCATTTAATCTGTATTTGGCTAAGCGAAGTTGGTCAAATTTCATCTTGTTTCGACATTCTTGACATGGGCAACTAAATCTGTGGGGTTTCTGTATCGTTTCCCCACGTAGTAACAAAAGCTGAACTATTTCGTATTGGTTTTTCTGAGCAGCCAGGATCAGCGGAGTGATATCTGGAGAAAATTGCGACTCTGCTGTCACGGCGGTTTTAAAGAAGCCGTCTGTATCGCCCAATTTTCTTCTTTCGCGCCACATATCCAGATAGCGACGGTGCTTGAGGATGGTTTCTGCGATTTGGACATGACCAGCGCTGATAGCTTGTAACACAGCTTCATAGATGTGGTGTTGACTCGATCTGTCCAGTAACAATTCCACTACCTGCAAATAATAAGAGAAAATCTAAGTTGACATGTATTGAGATATATTAGCACTTAATGTGATGGTATAGAACAAGTCTGTTGCTTACCTTTGGATCTGTTTCAGTCAAGAATGGATATAAATATTTTAAATCCATAACATTATTGTGATTTTTACTTGTCATACTAAGTTTCTATTATAGTGGATCACATTTCAATTAACAGTGTTAATCCAGCAAACATATACAATGGGTTGTTCACACCATCATGCTACAAGTATGCTGAAGTAATATTCGTTATGCCACGTGAGTCCATGTCTAAACTGCCAGTAATTGTTTTATCTTATATGATATCCATACAGAACAAAGGTTACATTAATAATTCCGAAGTTATAGAGCACTTTTACATCATACCATTTGAAGAATAACCTTCCTGGGATGGTTATATTCCCTTATTAACCATAGAAATATCAAACAATTACCCTAGTTGACCACATTAACATTTTTATGAATAATGTTTAATGATATATGTGAAGATAGATTTACGTGTCAGAATGCCGATATGTTGAAAATTGATATCCATTGCGCTGTTCCTTGTTTCCACACTATATTTATACTATACATTTTTTTTTTCAACGAGGAACTTTTTGCATCACAGAGCAACAACAAATATGTTGCTACAAGCATTTGGAGATAATATTTCGCGCATTTATTTTCATAAAGAATGAATGAATCATATTCCCCGAAGAATTCAACATTCTCACGTCCATTATTTATTTATTCTAATACACTGATAAATATAATCGCATAGGGTCTTAATAGAACTATATCCCTGATACAACGCCATAATGGTATTCCAAAGTTTCGAGAAGACAAAGAGTTTAATTATCACTATGCCCAGGCAAAAAAAGCTAAAACTGTGCTGGTTTGGTAACAAGTCATTTCACATATGATCTACTACATAGAATTAAAAATGTTTAGAACAAAGCAAATCTATTACACGGTATCAACACCAATTGGTCACTCCCATAACTAGTGATCAAATACTATGAAAAATTCCAACAATAAAAAAAACGTTTAAGCTCAGAAAAACAGTAAACAAGTAAAACCCATTTCAAACACGGAAAATAGATCTAAAACGATATATAATAGAGAAATAGCAATACACTATTTGTAAATTTTAAATATATCGATTCCAAATGGATGTTTTGAGTGTTGATTGGATGTAAATAATTAAACGTTAAGCTATGTCATTATCATGTAACAATACCACAATTGATTGTATATCACGAATCTGTCTATCGTTTTCAAATAAAAATCGTTTTTCCATTTGATTTTTCTACATTAAGCTGAACGCACCAAAATGATCTATTAATTAAATCCAAATATCACAAGCATTTATATACAGCATGTAGAATTATAAAATGTAACAAGTTATTTCTTAGAATCGTTCGTAACACATGGATGCCTAATTGCTTCTATGTTAAACAATACTTTTTAAAATGATTTTCCGGTTTTGAATAACATTAATGTTAAGTATGTTTTAAGAATTAAAGCATTCTTGAATTGTTCGGAATAACCCACTGTATTTATGAACAACGGTACTAGATTAGTTATAGATTATAAAACTTGATATGAAATATTGATGTCTTAATTAAGTATAATGGATAGTTGTTCTCCCTTTGTAATATATTATTATGAATACAGATCATTGGTATTACCATAATATTGACTTTCAGGCAACCTTTGGTCCAAGTTTCAATTCAGGTTTTGAAAACAAATAATGAACTGGGATTGTATATGGAATCTCAAACTGAAAAGTGTGGCAACGCCTGTCAATTTGATTCTTGATAATGTATAAGCCTACCGCGTGTCACCATCATACAAAGAGCTCTTGTTACATTTACGTTACCAATAAAATTATATGAAAAAGATTTTATTGTAAAATAATAACAACAAACCTCTAAATGTTCATTTTTAACTGCCAAACGTAAAGCTGTTCTTCCAAGTGCATCAATACAATCAGTATTCAAATCTGGATATTCTAAAAGTAATCTTTTAACGCCAGGGATATCACCAAACTCTGATGCATGTAAAAACTCTTCTTCTGCGTCCGCAAACTACAAAGTAATGATTGAAATAAAACGCAATAGACATGACATTAAAACAAACGATCTTATATTGGTCCAAATTTCGCTTTCGGACACCCGAATGCCATTTAGTATCCAATATGAACTTTAATTCGTATGATTTTCATTAGTATACAGTTACTGAACTGAAATTCATTTTGAAGACGGTATAATCCATCAGAAAAAAACGGAATAAAGCAGACAATTATATATTAAAATCTCTAAATAAAGGTTTTTAACTCAGAGATTACAAACAAAATTCAAAAGGTTATTCTTCATATTTGGAGTATATCCTTGCAACTCGAAGCATCATATATCGATGACTTCCTTAAGTAAATGTTAACAGGCCAAATACGCCACGAATTGCTCGTACAAAATAATAGTTATAAAGCCTTAACCCGGAAAGTTGATTAAATTTTTCGTTTGGAAATAAGATTCTAAGTCTAAGATAAAAAACCACCGCAATTCTGATCAGTAAAAGTGATCGATAACAATACACTCATGGTATTACTGCTTTAGTAGATCTAATCTAAACACATATAATCCGGCGAAAACATATTATTATTAACATAAAGCGATAGCAGATAACCACACATCACAAGAAATATACACCCACTCGCTTAAAAATAAAAACTTACGCGATAAATTCCCTGAGATGTCGAGAATTTCAAGCCATATCTTACTCTATGAGCACCAGACCACTGTCTGCATGTCATTGTATCAAGCACCTTTGATAATGCTGGTCTTCAATTTTTTCAATTATTCAACACACTTTTAATTGACCACGTCAGGTTTTAAACCGTATTTCATCCCAAGTTACATTAAATTATTCAAAATTTTTTTCAATAGATTGTTCAATATTACTATCGCGTAGATCTCAATACTAAAGACTAATTCGATAAATAATGTTATCCTTATTAATATTAATAAGCAAAGTTGACCAAAGCTATTAGTTCATGAGTATGGACCAATATATTGGTTGAAGTCGTAGTACTCCGGTGATATTTCTACTAAACAATTGATTTCAGAAAAAAAACATTTAGCACAATTAAATTTGAGTTTTAATTTGTTTCTTCTAAGTTATATTGAATTAGCGTTTTCCTTCACAACTGCTTTTTAAGCAATGCTAATGATTACCATGTTGCTTTAAACAAATCCAAATACATCTTAACTATCAAATTGACATTTAACCATGTATAAATACTTGAATTTTTTTAACCAAATCGTATCGATGCGATCTTCGCTTCTAATTCTCATAAATCGAACAGGTTAATCTAGATTTCCCCCACAAGAGTACAAAACACACATACACACAGAGCATAATCTTCAACTATTAAAATAGGTATGTATGTATCGATGTATGTCAGTGACTGTTATGATTTCTATTAATTATCATTGAGTCTCATTTCAAAACTTGAAACCGAGACATCATTACAGGTTGAATCAATGCGAATATGTATCATTAGCGACTGTTTGAATATACAATTTGTCATAATGTTATTAAGTTACCTTGATGTCATGTTCAAGGTATATTATTTCAGTTATTTTGCTATACTTCAGACGCCAATTTAAAGGTTGTTTTCGATAAAGGGGTCTTATTTCATCTGTTTACCAATTATGTTTTATGTAATTTGGAATATCAGATTCAAAATAGAAATTGCAGTCTTTTCACTAATTTGGTAATGGTTTGAAAGTTATGTCAATTTTATTTACAATTACAACCAATATTGTCCGGAAAGCACTTTTAAAACTAAATGTCATCTTTGACTATACCTGCCTTTTCCTGTGTTCGAGTAGAGATGAAGATTTTGTACGACATCATTATGTTTGGTCTGTTGTTTACAAAATTGCCCTCAACTCGAAAGCGCAAAACATCAGAAGGGCCATTACAGATTTCTTTTCACGGTAAATCTACGATTTCCACGCAAGGAAGGCTTCAAAATTACCTGACCCAAACTTTTCTCGGGCGTGCGGCAGTTTCTATGACACCCGTCTAACGCTCGGTCAACGAACGGCAAGGATAGATAGAACACTAGAACAGAACCCTGTTTAGGACCCTATCCGTCGGGGCAGATCTGTCGATGACGGTCAGGGTGCGTTCGAACATAAGCCACCGACCACATCTTTGGTCGTCTAACTTTTTTTCCCTACATTAACATTGGATTCAGATATATTTTGATATGCCATTTTATTTTAAAATAATCTATTGTAGATAAATGATTCTTTAAACTTCACTTAGTCGATTATATAGTTATTTGCAAGTGACCTTGAAGGTTAACGCCATATTGATTTTTCATTTTTATCTCTTGACTTTAATAAATGTGCTTATGTTATACTTATATGTCAATATTCGTAATAATGGTGAAACAAGGATCACGATTTATCATGAAATGTTTTATTAAATATTATATTTCAATACGTCAGTATTTCAGTTTTTCAACCTTTCTATTATGTTTCATCTTTATTTCCAGGAATGCATTACATTAATTTATAGTTTGCTTCGACTAAATAACAAAATAGCATGAAATGATCCGATGATCTCAATGACACGACGTAACAGACAACATATTTTCATTATTTGACAATAAAATACATTATAATGGGATTCCAGGTGTCCTCCAACCTTTTGGAATGCGTGATGCATTAAGATGGGCTAATATCTATTCAAATATATGATATCCTTTTTGTTATTCAAATTTGTGAAGGATTTAAAGTGAACCTGACTAAGAAACACACAAAAAAAAAATCGTATAGTGGGTTCCATGGACGAGCCTCAATTAACTTTATGTCATAGAGATAACTTGCCGGGAGAAGACATACGCACACTGCGTCAAAACTCATTCAATCTGAACTGTCTTAAATCTCAACAATCTACCAAAATCAGGCGAGAACTTTAGCCTCTAATTTGCATCATAATTTCAACATCGTTGAGATGTGAATAAGTTTAAATACAGAATTGCATTCATTCAACTTTTACCGTTTTAACATGCTGGTATTGATTGGATGGGATCCAAACATTGTGAACATTGCAAAGAACACTTCAAACAACAAATGTAAACCAAGTTTAACCCTTGATTAAAATTCTGGCTTGTTTGTAAAACATGCTGATTTTGACGGGTTAGTACACTGCAACAACGTCTCCAGATACCAAGTTTCATCAAAACATTTTTGACATGACGCCCAAGGCAATTGTTGTCAACGATTGGATCCGTACCCTTTTTTGAATAATTCATACAATAAAATTAACATACCGTGGTTTTTGTAGATTCTTGACTGGCATTGGACATGAAACTATATCTATTGGACCCATTTCTTCTTCTCCAGTATTTGGTTTTACCGCTTGGCATACTATCAACCTTAATTCGAGAAATAACACCAAATAAATTAGCAGATGCTCCCCCTGTACGTTTGACATTATTGGTCGAAGTACGTGCACGACTAATGGTAGTACCTCGTCGTTTATCCATTGTTTTTCAAATGTAAGTCTCAACACGTATATTAAAACTTCAATCAGTTATATAATACTTAATTAGTACCATTCCAGATATTAACTACGTCTACGACACAACTATATGGTTTATTAAGTTGACCACCTCCAGAAAATTGGTTCTTGATATACCATTTACGTATTTAGTACATCAGACTATTAATAAGAGAACACTTCATTATCGTATACCTCATTGTGATTCAGAAACATGTCTTAGAAAGTATCCCACTTATCTTTATAAATACACATTCCAAGTTACTATTAGCAATTACAAGTTACATCCGTTTCGCATTAAAACAAAACTATCTGTTTAGCCATTTTTGCATTATGTGAAAAACCACTGTAGAAATTATACTGATTCACGTTATCATCATCTAGCACATTTTTTTTAGTTAAGTTAATGGATTTGACTGTCGATACACGTATAATACATTGATTCAGTCCGGACTAATTGGTTTGTTATTGACAGACAATTATCTGAACTTTCCTCTCTGATACATCATTCAGTATCGCATTAATAGAATACAGTCAACAATTAAATACAATAAACAGCACATAATACTTTCAAATCAAAGGTAACAATTGCTTGGTATCAAGTATGATGCATTAGAAATCTTCCCTAACTGGAAAGATCGTCTTGGAAAACATTATGGTACTTCGAGGAACGCCCTTCCACCGTCAGCGTAGTATTATATATACGCTATAGAAGTAAAACGTCAATTAAAAGGTAATATATAACATTGTTAATGGGTTTTCTTATTGTACAGGCAATTAAGTGGAAAAGTCGAAAATTAAAATGATTGATTAAATGGGAGGGGCCAAGTCGCATAATTATTACATAATAATCCGAAAGGTCAATATTTCGATATAACTGCGTATTTAAGGTTTAGTTTTCTCAAATTACTTATATAGCTATATCAGAATTGTTAAACTGATACATGATGACGCACTTTTTGAATGAAAACTCTATTTTAAAAGTTTGACTTTGAGATGTGCAATGTTGACAAACTTATAATAAAGTTAAACGGGGTGGGAAGGGTCTAGTGACGGTCGGACTGATCTTGTTTCCAAAACAACGACACCTATTACCCAGTTAAAAACATTATGCTGCAAGGTTTCTTAATCTCAAACTTTCCATAACTAAACAGTGGCCAGCCCTTCGTCAAGTTATTTGCTCTTAAAAAGTTTTTATCTTGAAATCCAAACGCTTCGAAATATTGATAACTGAATGTTAGTCAGATGTTATATCTTTCTATTAAAATGATTACAAATGGCACTTATAAATTGATATACTCCACAGACGCCATGTATCCACACAAGTCTGTGGACAAATTCTTTCAATTGGAATAAGGGTGATAATTATACGACGACTTCATGACTGCACATAGAAGACTAGAAAGAGACAACACAAACAAAGAGATTTTGGTCGTCAAATAAAAATCGATGAGTGACCACACAAAGAACACGCTGTCCTCTACACTGAATACAGGTGATTGGTAGAACAGTGAACGTTCACTGCCAGTTGGTTGAACACAGGTGACACTATTACCTTGATATATTTCAGAAATGTTCACCTGCAAGTCCACGTATGACAAATTCATTACACATAAAGCGGGGATGATAACAAGTTATCACAATTCCCAAACAATTTTCCAGCAAACACGAAGAAAAGAGATTTGATATGTTTACAAGCAAATTATATATCAATTTTTGGAAAACATGCAGCAAGAAGCACTACTACATTGGACAAATGCAGTCATTGGTTGTCTGCTTCTATTGCAAAATGCACATATCAGTATATGAACAATCCATGATAGTCTTCCTCTAGTAAATAATGCAACACGTCAGTACAGAACAATGGACATTCCACAAACTGATTGATACAACCATGTCATTAAACATCAAATAACACAACACAATGTGATACACAGACATCCAGTTACAATATATCCTATTTGGATAATGAAATAATGTCTGATGTATTTTTGTTCTTTAATCTAGATCACTGTCAACATGGGCGTATTTGTCAAATAGGAGATCAATGTCGATTTCTTCCGATGAAAACAAATCGAAAATAGTAACCATCCAATGAATATTTTAAGAGGTTGGGGTCAGATTTTAATCGTCAGTTCTAAAGACATTGCTCAGATCGTGATAATCATATTCAAATGAGTTTCGACCCCAAGAGACTTACGTCAAAACGAACATTTTTAATTAAATTCAACCTTGGGGTATAAGTCTCAAGGTCAAACCTAGTCCAGTACTGATGTTAAGTAACTTTTATGATCTCCAATTCTTCAATAATCAAGGTTGGATTATGATGATACCCTGGTCACATATTGATGGATTATATTGTATAATATGAAATGAATTGGCATCTTGAAAAGTATTGCCGTACTGTTCAGGTTCATGTCATGTGGGTTGTGTATTTACTGGTTTTGTGATTATTGAAGACCATATTGTGTTCCGTTATCAAATATCATAAATCCATAAATATGCAAACTGTTTGCATTCTCACACTCAATTCTTTTATCGTTGACTAGTTAAAACGTTGCATTTGTGTCCCACGACATATCAAACACTCTTTCTTGAACCATAATTTACTTCTACATTAAGCAATTTTTTTTATATTACCAGCATTACCATTTAGTCTTGGAGCTATTTTAGGAGTAATTATTTCAAATTTCGATTTAGACCGAACAATGTCCAGACAAGACATCAGTATTAAAATGTCAAGTTATATTTTTATAGTATATTGGCTTATATCATATTAATCGGTCATCCAAATATATAGTAATAACTGTTACAAGCCTTGTGTCTTACACATCTATGAATACAATAATGTTGATATGGAGATCGAAGTTAAATCAATCCGTGTAATGATTAGTGTAAAATGCTATAGTTATGGTAAAAATCGATAGAAATGTACCACACCCTAGCTACTACCTCACGATATATGGCCATTGACTATCTATAATTATCATAACATCAACTTCAAATCTAATATATCATGTTAACAAGTGTTTATCATGGAAAGTCACAAGTTGTAAATCTAATTTTCTTTTATCTTTATATGAAAGAAAGAAGATAAACACAAAAAACAAACCCTGTATCAAATGTTTGGACACAACCCATGAGGGTTTCGTGAAATAGAGCCGAGCAAATATAGTTAGCAATTTGGTCGTACTCCAAAGGCGCATAGAACGAAAGACATGATAAGAATCTCGAAATAGAACAGCAACAATAAAACCTGCATCAACAGAAACAAACAATGATCTGGATGATTCCATTAAATAGAGTAGCACATCTTTTAACACTTGATATGAATCTCGAAAGAAGGTATGCCCAAAAATATGTGCGAAATGCATGGGCACAACACATTAGGGCTTCATGATATACGTCCGAACAACCAAACGAGTGAGCATAGAACGCAAGACTTGAATCTGCATTAAAATTTTATGGGCACAACCCATGGGGGTTTCACAAAACAGATAAAACCTCATTTGTTTGGCTAGAATATCTTTCAAATATGTACACTAGTCTGACTAGTGACTTCGTGATATGTGCTTTTCAAGAATATATCCCAATGTTCCGAGTCATCACCCTCTTGTGTATCAGTAAATACAGAATATCAAGGATGCACCATTTTACATCAGACGATCATAGAAGTTAGTTTGATCATTTACCTCTTTACAGGAGTCGTCCAAGAGAAAAAAAACTATCCATATACCAATCTATAAAATTAATGCCAAGATTTAGATCTGAAATTAAGTTAAATTTCTGTAATTGCATTTAAATTCAAAGAGATGAAATATAGTTCCTGTAGATACTGTGGAAAAAGAAAAAGCAGGTGGGCGGAGATGCATACCGATACTTAACGAGGGATGTGTATTTAATTACATAATTAGTACGATAATCGAGTATAACTTGATTCGAGTCCAAAGTTAAAATATCCTTTTTGATTTCACACATCTTTTACATATTGAGGATATTGACTATGAACAAACTCTATTTACATTTAAACATCCTTCCTTGTTTTACTAATAGAAAACTTACTAAAGTATCAGAATTACATGCAGTAAATCTATTCTAGTGTCCTTACAAATTCTCATATATTTACAGGATTTAAAATCGGTCACGGTGACAAATGTCGGAATGATTCGAGAAAAAGAAACATGTTACAAATATGAGTTGCATGTTACCCATGGGTTGACCGCTGCCAAGTTCTGAATGTTACCCATTGGATGACCGCTGCCAAGTCCTGTTGGTTACCCATGGGTTGATCGCTGCCAAGTCCTGGATGTTACCCATGAGCTGATTGCTGCCAAGGGCTGAATGTTACCCATGAGTTGACCGCTGCCAAGTCCTGTTGGTTACCCATGGGTTGACCGCTGCCAAGTCCTGGATGTTACCCATGAGTTGACTGCTGCCAAGGGCTGAATGTTACCCATGATCTGATTGCTGCCAAGGGCTGAATGTTACCCATGAGTTGACTGCTGCCAAGGGCTGAATGTTACCCATGAGTTGACTGCTGCCAAGGGCTGAATGTTACCCATGAAAGAACCATATCTCGTTGGTGTAAAGGACCTAATTCTAACACACGTAGAATAAAGGTTTATTATTAGATAACATGAAAGGTTATTATATAACATACTTTCTTTGATAAGCAGAAATAACCGTGAAAATACAGACATAAACAACATTAATTTTTCAGATTGATATTTTAAGAAATATTAGAAGACAGCTGGAAATTAGTTTGAAGTAAAAGATAATTATAGAAAATCATAACTTTTTTATTACTGCTGAACACACTATAATAATCGCATACATAAGCGAACCGGCTTAATTAATTCATTAACATTTTTAAAGATATAAAGATAAAAGCGATATTGTTTGAAAGTATGACAAATACTTAGTGAATACTACCCAATTTAATAAGTGCTTAACACTTTCATAACTGAACAAGTGCTTACTACTTTCATAATTATACAAACAACATTTAACAACATTGCATCAGTGTATCAAGGGTTGAAAATCCGATACCCTAATTCGAACTTGTCCAACTACTTAAGGATGAAAACGAACACACCGAAAAGCCATAAAAAATACACCTTTGAGATCGACCCAAGGGTTTCTTTCATGGTATAAGACTAATCGGAACAAAATGGTTGAATTTTCTACCATGACAGGGTCATGTTGTGAGCAGTATATGGTATTTGGCATGCCACTAGCAAAAGCCTCCTCTTTTGCCCGATTCCAGATCATTACTGTCAAAGGCATAATGGAAATACCGGTACGTTCACTGCCAATAATTTCAAAAGTTATATTACATTTCCTCACTCATTTTGCAGCCGGCTTAGTCTTCAAATATGGTCGTTTAATATCATTAACTAAATGTCTACTTACATCGGAAAATGGTGGGACAGCTTTCTTTTTCTTTTGAAGAAATTTAAAAACGTTAATATTAACACGGGCCACTCGACCTAATCCTTCAGTCATGGCCATACTTTACAATTCCCGTATCTACATTTCATGAAATACCATTATATATGATTTAAATCTCAGAATATCATGGATCCATCTGGTGCCTTAAGACACATGATAAATCTCATCTCAGAACACAATATAAGTTAAAATTCAGACAAAACAAATAACTGGATTCTTGAGATATAAAACCTGTTTCGACGCCAACACCAGAAAAATATTCCTGTTTTTTTTTAAACTGTAGTAGCGTATTAGAGTTGTCCTTTTAAATTACTCCCATGTGAAGAAGAAATAACACTGTAACGCAACCAACTAAAGAAGATGAATAATGCAGATATCGCTCAAATAATCAGCACGGGTTTAAACTAAAAAATATCCTATTGGCCGTTAAAATGTGGCTGATAGCATGGTTTTCCCTCTTTTACACAGTTCGGGCAAATTTTTAGATGTATGATATCAGAGTAATAACGGATTGAATTTCGATACTTTATGCTGTTTATTTTGATTGTTTATGTCGTGCAAAGAGCCTATCGGTTATCCAACTGAACGTTTGAAGACACATTAAAAGACGAAAAAAAAGATTGTAGAAAAACTGTTTCTGGGCTAAAATTGTAAGACGTTAAAGGAGTTAGTTTGAATGTATTGAAATAGTATCAAGATATTTTCTCGATGAGAATGGTATGAAGGTATGAAGCACTTCGGACAGGACAAAAACCATTGTCTACAGTTGTACAGTCATGAGGTCAACCATATGATACAGAAAAAGTAAAATTATAATAATCAAATCATCATGTTTTTCCCTGTATTGCCATCATGATGTTCATTTCTGTATTGTCATGATCGCGTTTTTCTGTGTTGTTATCCTGTGTTTCCCCGTATTGCATTCCTTATGTTCCACGTGTATTGCAGATGTATCATGTGTTTCTCCGTATCGTTATCTTCATGTTTTGTGTGTTTTATCATGTGTATTAGTCATCATGTTTTTGTATATTTTGCCATCATAATATTTGTCTCTGTATTGCTATCATCATGTTTTGCAATTTTTATATTTGCCATTATCATATATTTCTCTGTGTGTTGCCGTCATCATTTTCATCTCTGCATTGCCATCACCGTATGTATCTGCGTTTTTCCATTACGTGTTACTGCGTTTTATTATCTTATTATAAATTATTTCTATCTGTATTGTCATCATCATGATTTCTGTGTTTTTTATCAATCATCATGTTTATCACAGTATAATGCTCATCATGTGTTCCTTGTATTGCCATCATTCTGTTTTTGGTCAAAAAAAGAGAATAGTATCGGAAAGAAATTCTAGATAAAAAAAAAACAACTATACAAAAACAAATATTGATGTATAAAAATTAACCTTATTTTTTTAATTATCTCAGTAAATATAACTATTATTAAAAATGTCATATTACCCGGAAAATGCTACAAATAAGAATTTGTCTTCCGCAATATGATAGCTTTATGGAGAATTGTGTAGTCTGTGAGTTTATTAATAAAAATTTTTTTCGAAATTTGATAGCTTTATTCTTTATTGTTTTTATTTTGTATTAATCAAGACTCATTTTCAGACAAAGTTCTAGTTTTAAGCCAATTCGTCCCACTAAACTACAAATTATATACAAAGTTACATAATTAACTAAAAACACAGAATAATAAATAATTATATATATTTCAACATTGAGAGTTGCACGGATAATGATAAGGAAATTTTAATCGTATGCAAGTTGTTTATCAAATATTAATGAGGATAGAAATAATTATCGGAAATGAATTGAAGTGGTGACAAAAGGATGATTAATCTTTCAACGGAATATTAGAAGGACAAGATGTAGATAAAAAATTGTCTTATTTAAAAGGATGATTATTAATGATACCGAATTATTAGGACCTATGGCTTCCTCAACCCTCTGATCAACCTCCTGTTAATCATTGTTTATTCAATCATAGCTTCCTTACATCTAATTGTTAACTCTTTATTCATCTAACTCATTATTTTTCTATATATATTGTTAGACTTGTTATATTATTCATTTCTCTTGATAACGCTGCCTGTATGAGCATGTGAAACGTTGAGTAAATAAATACAGAAATAGTGTATCTATATCTTCTTTACCTATGCCTATTTCTATATATCTTATAAACAGTATATTACACACCATTATGGAAGTGAGACAGCGAGTTGAAAACTACACAATATAAATATGATAAATCGTGTGTTAACCTCATTTTTCTTCTTAGATGTAGAGACAGGGATGTCATCCCACAAGGGTTACAACTTCGGTCTCCTGTCAGCATTAAAAGTAATCAATGATGCCAGCAGATTACTTATCAAAGAACGTATCAGCCACTACCGACGTTCAAAATGCACCCTTCACAGGTTAGAAATTGAAATACAGGGCAAACTCAAAGAAGTGTTATCCCCACAAAATTATGATAACCATTTTTCCATAACCGGAAATGCCAATACTAGATTCATAGAAGAATCCAGATCGAAACAGAAGAATATTCACATTAGTGAATAGATCTACTACATCCGAAATGCAGTAAAAATGTCTTCGCATTAATCTGCATAATACTGGCAATCAACAAAAGTTAATACAACAATTTTCGACAAAATAGGAATTACACAGAAAAAAAAGATTGTTTATCGAAAGAGTGTGACGACAGTTTAACAAATAAAGCTCAAATACACAAGCAAATTGGAACAAATATCACATATATACAGTAAAAGAAAAGATTGTTTACCTGTATAATGTACGTCGAATTCCGTAATAAATCACTGTTTAAATTATTGTATGTTTCTCTCTTTATTAATTAGTATAGATACATGGTATATTTTGTTCGGAATGTTTTTAAGTCTGCCACACCCTGTTAAGTCCCTTGTCAGACATAATAAGTCCAACTTCGTAATTTTTATATTGTAATATTTGGGTGTATATTACACCAAGACGATGTAGTTGCAGTTGAGTATTACACCTTTAGTTTGTTTCAAACAGTTTTGAATATTAAAGAATTGACGGACCCATTAAAAGGGTTTACATTGATAATTCAGATTAAGATAACATTGAATTCTGATACCTCAATGTTTATACTAAAAAGATGATATTTTTCACTGAGAAGATTTATCAAACCACATTATTTGTCCGTCGATATGCAATATTATCGGCAACAGGATAGTAAAAACAAAATGAGATTTCTATACAAACATTCTATACAAAACAGAAAATTAGTGAGTAACGAGTTTGGTATAGCTTTGCGAAAAGTGTCGGTCCAGATCCAAACAGGCGCACCAGATCGTTATCTCTGATCCCACATGTTTGAAATAATAAAAAAAATAACCCGTGATATCTGTAGCTCAACCTGGACTGTGCTAAGTTAGTAGACAGTTGGCGTTGCCCATCGTAATCAGGAGCGGAAGAGTGGAGCGTATAATTTCCCATTAATTACATCATAACTGTGAAAAAATGTACATAAAATAATGCCTCTACCTACTGCAAAAACTGATGAAATAATGCGTCCATTTTTTTCAACTCCACACAGCGAACAATTGAACTTGATTGGTTAGTCACTTTCAATGGCGTACTTGAAAGACATTATGACAAAAAGATATCTTAATACATACGTACATCACCAAAGTTTCGCGCATACTTCGTACTCTGTCTCATCATTGCATTGGTGGTTTTAAAAAATCCATTTTTGTCCTTCACAGGCATACTGGCATTCCAAACAAAAACAAACTGAGAATCCTTATGCTGACGTAATTTCTAAATTAAAAATCTTCTTTTGTCTGACAAAGTAATCGGTACGATGTTCATGCACTTTGTCAAGGTATTAATAATATTGCTTATCATGTGTTTTCAAGTAATGTATAATGTATGTGATTTATATTATTACTGAAAAGCTATTTTGAAATATTTAGCACTCTAACATCATCGTTATCAGAAAAGGAGTCCGTTGTAGAAAATGTATGACATACTTTACATGTATCAGAATCGGCTTTACGCCGAAGATTTTAAGATTTCTAAATTCATATCAGATTTCTTTTCTCAGTTTGGTGCAAAATCTAAAAAGCTCGTGTTTCTCGATAGGAATTAATCTAAGCAAAAGCTAACCAGATTCAGAGTTTTGTAAGCTCTACTAGTGTGCATCTACTAAGGCAGCTTCTCGGGTCCAATCCTATACCTTCTTATTCTCTAACTATGCAGATATTTCCTTTAGTCATATTATGATATATAATATTTGCTTGCACCTTAGTGAAGTAAATTTTACAACTTCAAGGAAACATATTATTTCAAATAACTGAATAAAGATGATGAAATCATAAAATAATTTCAGCTTAGGTGTTCAAAGTTTGTTTATACGGCTTGATTCAGAATGCCAAGATCAAGCATTAATCTCGTCCGTCGGTATAAGCTATCGGTGAACGATGTAGTAGCTCCGTAACGCCGGAATGCGGCCATTGCGATGTTACGGCAACCGAAAATCATTATTATAATAATTATTACGATATCTGAATGCTGTTCTCGCTTATACTCGCTCTGAGCCAAGTTTCCGTCTCAGTAGCAGCGCAGCAAGAACGCCTTCCCGCAGTGACGGCGCATTAATCAGCGTGCGATTTCATAACTCGACTACGGAATAAACATGGATTAGAGACGTGTTCATTTAGAAGTAATAACAAACTACAAATTAGAAAAATCATTATCAAACATAAATACAAATGATTAGTACCTTTCAAGGCAGTTTTTAATTTCAATAAAAATCAATAGTGTTAATTCAAGGTAACATCGTGATGACCATTAACGGCGATACTTTCATGATTTACTAGTCTTACATGTCATGTTGCATATTATACAGAAGAAAAAAATTGCGCAATGTATATTGCACCTATAGAAAAAAAAATTAACACACGACAAATAATCGTAACGAACGAAATATGAGTTATTTTATTTTTTCTACTAACCGTTTCGCATGAAAAGAATTCGACACTGAAGACCTTCAAAACTCTTTTGTTTCTTACTGTTTATTCGTGATTTAAATGCCCATATGGCATTTTGTTGACAAAAAACGTGGTTACGTATTTTATTATACTGATAACTTTCACTGAATCAATTGATAATTGTACCTTTGTAATTTATACTCTATCCATCTATCAATTACCAATTTACTAATCGTCAGATGTTATATGTAGGTATAAATATTTTATGTGGATATAAACCTATACATTACTGTACTGTTCACTACCTAGTGTAGTCTCCAGTAAGGGTTACTTATCGAGCTACGTAAAGGATGATAACTAAAATAATCAATCAAGATTAAGTTCATATCAAATCATATTGAGAATCCAGGATTACCTTTACTCATTTTATTAATTCAAATGCTATTGTCTTGCATGACAAAAGCGATTAGTTGTTCGGATTGTCATGAAATCAAGGCCCCATGTGTTCCAGACCGCATCCTCTAAGGATGAACACAATAAAAGGCTGATACCGATGTAGCATTTCCTTCAACGCATAGTGACCATATTATAACCAGCAAAGAAAGATATAAGAGGAAGGTTAAAGTAAGGGAGATAACCATGCTTACCATAACCCGAACTTGCAATCAGGTTTGCTCAGAATTTATTTTATTTCTCGTTTGTGGATATTCATAATATACAAGATTGGTGTATTCGATGAATTCTGTTACCTACAGCCTATACGAAAAGAGATGTATCCTAGGATACCAGAATTCCATGATTAAATACTGGAACATAAGAACTTCATATTGATGAGTGGGGTGTTTGGTAGTCATCAGTCAATGGATATATATTAAGAGAAGTAACAATGTTTTCTTTTAAATTTCAGGTTAAGTACACCTGGAAGGCAGGTTTGTTCCACACCAGATATCCTATTATAGATTATATTTCTGAAATACATGTCGGCAGTAAGATGAGCTAACGTCAGATAGCTTTTGTATCAAGGTTGTTTACTAGGATCCAAAGGCAATTAAATAAGTAGAAGGAAGATAATGGAAGAAACAATATTGTGCTCAGATAACAAACTTGTATTGATAGTTTTAGATTAAACTTTTAGAATCAGCCATATTTAACACGACCTTCATTGCACTCCCGACTTCTTAAAACACAATTTTACTTAAAAGTTAAGAATATAGAGGCCGCGAGTAATGTGTTTTGGAAGATATACGCCATTATTTTTTTTAAGCACGGTAATTGCATTCAAAAGTTTGTTTACTTATCTTAGTACAATAAATAATCCATACAAACACTTCAGTTAAGCAAATTCTCGTCCAAAGTATGGCAAAATCCAGAGTTAAAGTTGTGAGCTGCTCCTTTTTGCAGTTAATAATCATATTGTGAAATGAAACTATACAGAAGTTTTTGTAAGTTTATTTTACAGAAATTTAAGTATATCGCCGTAGGTTATTGTTCAATTTGATTTTTTTTTAAAAAGTTTACTACTGCAGCTAAGTACGGCGATACATCACTAATTCAACAATTTGCACATATATAATGCCTATCCGCACATAACTGGGAATTCAATTCTTTTGAACACTTAAATTAGAAAATATTTCTCTGCATAGTATAATTTATGCTTTCCGAAATCTGAAAAGAACATTCAATCGAATAATATGGAACCTGCACCCTTATTGTTATTAACTATATTGATATAATTATGAAGTATAACAGAACAAAGTTTCATTTCAAGTGTCCCTTGCGTGTCAGTTCTTGTTCAAGAAGGAAATATGTTGTCGCAATAGCTGCAGAAAATAAAAATATGGACAAGGCTATACCAATTATATATAACACGGTTGCCCGCCTACCGTAACGTTTAGCAAGTTTTTCTGAAGCATAGTCAAATTCGTAGTCGGATCGTTGCATCCAGTATACAGCGGGGGAGCAGCACAGGAAACAAAAGAATAGAAAGCATGGGCAATGTAGGGCAGAGTGGAATTTTTGATTAATAGAATTATACGGATTGTCTAAAAGGAATCTTATTTTCGGTGACCTTTCTTCTAATTCTTCTTCTGGCTCTGTTACTTCAATTACTATTGGCACAGCAACATCCGGTTTTACATCTTTAATCTCAGCCACTGGAGATTCGATCTCCGCAGTTACTTGAATATCGCCCGGAACTATATCATCAGCTACCAAAGCACCAGGTTTTACGATAGATTCTATTCTCTCTCTGAAGGGAACACTTCCAAACGAAATAGCTTCAGTTCCTGCCAGCATTTCCGTCGTTTGTTGTGTTTTCCTGAGACTCCGGTATGAAAATCCACTAGACACAGATCCAACGTCAGACGTTGTTCTAGGTCGAATAGGTTGATGAATATTTTCCCATTCCTCCCCAATATCAACTGACAACTGTCTGATTCTTCTTTCGCCTCTAGAACTGTCTGACAATATTGATGATGTTCTACTGACACGAGAACTGTAGGGTGACCTCGGGTTCCAGGATGACCGTCTTGTTAGAGTGCTGTAGAAATTTATCGAGTCTGTCTCATCATCGCCAATGTAAAAGGCTCTATCTGTCGATTCGTCACCGACCGATCGTCTATGCAGGCGAAAGGAAAGCGCTTTCTGAGTATCGGAAAAAGGGTCACTTGGGATCTTCTCCAGTCGTTTATGGTACTCTGATGGAAGACCCATCTCCATCTTAAGAAATGCATTTTGTCGTTTATCTAAAATATATTGCTCTGGTTGACTGTAGGACCTGCTTCGATTATAATCAGATCTGTCATTTTCTGACTTCTCATTTTCAAGTGATATTTTTCTAAGCTTGGTTTTCCCGGAACCTCTTTTGGATGCTGATGCGACTTGTCGAAATTCATCTTCGTCATCGAAGTCAACTACTGAAGCAATACCTTTAATTGTGGAATCAGAAGAACCATCACTGTTAGTTGGTGTTCGTTTCAGGTCAGAAAAATCGGATGGAAAATTTGGAGTATCTGATTCATAACTTTCACTGGGTATTGGAGATAAACCACCTGGCCCGAGCTTGTGAGTCGTCCTGAAGTGATCGATAGTTAGTTGAGATAGATCATTTGATGGTTGGAATGGCGCAATATTAGTAGGGATCGGCGATAGTTGATTATTGTCTAAAGAACGATCCGAGGCAATGGAACTGTCTATATCGCTGTTTTCATAACCATTCTCGCTTAATGTCGAACTGCTCCTGTCCGACAAATCGTGTTCCGTTAACATTGGCCTTCCATAACCTCTATAATCAAATTCGTTAATTGTTGGTCTGTGTTTATCCTTATTCATATTGACATTCACGTTTACATAGACTTTGATATTTTCTTCCTTTGCTCCGGGTTCCTTCGTATAAGATAATTTAGAAGGAACAAGTGACAACCTGGGATCCTGAGAATCCAGTCTAACATGAATCGTACCAGGTTCATGACGTCTACTCGTTGAAGCATTATTAGTAAGCGCTGTTTGTCCTTGTGTAACGCGACCATATATATTGAATTCTTCTGTTGCATTTACTGTATCGCTGACTTTTTCTCTAGATGTTCTATGGTGTTTTGAAGGACTGGTTTCACCCATGGTCGACTGTTGTGCGCTAGATGGCTTAGTTAAACTCGGACTCCTTCTGCGTTTCTTTTTAAGATCTTTTGATTTCACCTTCAAATCCTTCTGTGGAATTTTGACCCGTAATGGTCTATTAAGATCTTTACTCACAGTCCTACTACTTGATGCAGTTGTTTTATCTGATTTTTGAATGGTATGTTTTTGTCTAACGTCAATATTTCTTACAAATTTGCCACTTCCTGGAATATCTTCAAAGGAATCTGACCTTTGATGCTTAGATTCCTCGCTCTTTAGAGGAGATGACATGCCTTTTGCTGAGTGATGTATATCGTCAATTCCAATCTCCACTAGCTCAACAGGTGGTGTACGACCCTTCCATGACGCTGTGGTTAAACTTAAATCCACTGTTTTCTCCTCGGGTAAAAATTCGTCAATTTCTTTCTCTGGATTTGGATCTTTCAACGAATCCGGACGATTGAAGTTGACGATATTACCACTCTTAAATCCTGGTGAATTTACTATGTTTGAACCGTGCTGACTGGACGACCAGATATCAAGTGTCAAAGATGATCGTTCCATGAGAGCATTCTCGTGCGACGACAGTCCTTCGTTAATGAACGCAAATATTTCATCTACAGTCTTGGCATGATCCTCCCGCTGTATCGTAGATATCTGTAGCTGTTCTGAATTGCTAGGAGCTTGAGAACCATTTGAGTCCCCGCCACCAACTGCATTTTGTGATAGATTCGTTAACATATATTGCAAGTCAGCATCTGTAGAATTCTGTTCATTATCCGTGTCAGAAGAATCATGATGGTTTCCTTGTGTGTTTAGTGAATGTCTTTCAGATGATGTAGTCGCTGTTCGGCGTTCGGCCATGTTTTAAATGGAACCTCTGAAAAAGAAAGAAAAATTAACATTTTTACATAAGTTTAATTTTTTTAACATAATTAATTAGCCCGCGTATTTGGTCCCAGATGAAATATTGAAATATTAACCTGTTCTTTTTTTTTTTTTTTTTTTTTTTAATATTACAGCCTTTTTCTTTTGAAATGTATTATCCCGGTAAAGGATAGCTCAATCGGTAGCGAATGTAGATTGAGGTAATGAAAATAACACATATGTGCCGAGGACTCGATTCTCACTTGTGCGATCACGGTGTCGACAGCCATACCCACACCCTCTACCTCGAAAAAAAATCTCACATTTAGTTGTTACAGATTTTAAAAATACATTAACATCTAGTCATATATTATAATGATTAATATTGTTTTAACAATGAAAGGGAGGATCATTTAGACCTGATTTTTTATATTTATTCTGACGTTATAACATTTATTTTTGTTTGACAATCGTGGTTTAAAATTAAAAAAACTGAATAGCCTAAGGGAATAATGTTATTCTGAAATAAATGATTTTCCCAAGGTAATAAAATTATTGAACGGATTTTTAACAGAGTATTCATTTTACATTAGAATTTTTCATAAACATATTCTTCAAAACAGAAAGCTCGAAGGGATTGTTTCCATCTTTGCCACAATTAAACGCTGGGGTATAATGAAGCAAATATAGTTAAATATTTTTACCAATGAGACAAAGTGATTCTCGCCTAGTTTTTTTTTTATCAAACGTTCACATATGAGAACGTTAATATTTATTGTACATATACGCATAGTTATTAAATTACTGGAAACACAGACCACGAGCCGATGGGTTTAGTAAGCGTATGCAAATAATAGTAATCGCAATAAATTTTTAGTGCGGTCTTAAATTCTTGGCTCCGAAACTGTTAGTATATTGTGAAAATTTGTTGTTCACATACAGACCAAACGTGCTTGCTTATACAACATTGATCTAGGTAAAAGAGATTACTTACTGTTGATCTAACTTTTGGTCAATGTCTTACCACTAAAGCAATTCTGCATGGTTGAATGACGTATCCATACTAAAACTGAAGTTGTTATGAAGTTGAAAGTGTTACAGTTAAACCTAAAACAATTAGTTGTCACGTGAGATAGGTGTGGATACCTAAATAGTAGATTTCCTCAGGTTATATGTCTGATATCATCATTTTTATTTCATTCAAATTCGACTAGCCCCATTATTTATGCGGAAGTCCAATGCCTCGGGAAGCTATGTGAATTTATTATTTTCACTGATGACTGTTCGATAAAAAAATATAATTGTCCTAAAGAATTGAATTTATCAAACGGAATGCAAATATTTTGTCAAAATTCCTAATTGTCATTCAAGGACGCTGATAAAAAGTGAATTAGTATTCAGCAAAGGGAAGGTATGGTACACACGGTAAAAATGCGAATACTAGATTTTGGTACACGATAAACTCAACCGCTTTCCGGCTTGTGGGAATTTTTTATGAAACTATGTAATTATAAAATGCACTTTTATGTGTCGGAATTCATGTATTGTATGTTCTATATGCCAATGGCAGAAAGGGTAGTTTTGGCATAACGACCACCAACTCGAATAATACATGAATGCAAATTGACGCTATGTCTGTGTACGGTAACCATGCAAATTCCCATATATTGTTCAATCACCGTGCTACTGTAAATCCACGATTTATTATGCATATAAGTTTTCTTCAGGTTGTGAAATTCGGTGTCTATTTTTTATCGTCGAATTTCAGAATAAAACATTTATTTTAAGGTAATTCAAATCATTCAAAGGTGACAAATTATTAACATAACTGTCTACATAAAGTTTATTGATATTCGAAATATCACATACACTAAGTTAAACCTTTTTTATTTAGCTGTAGTAAATAGTCCAATAATTACTCTCGTAGTTTTTAATGAATCCCTTTTTGTCTCCTGTACGATGTTTCCTTTGCTTCGATTTCTTTTTCTTTTTATGTGTGAGTCCATCATCAAAAGTAAAGACAGAAACCTGTAATCCGAATCTTTAGATATAGTTTTGAATATTTTGTTGTCGTTGTTGAAACAAACAGTTGCCATGTCATATACTAGTTGTCTCCCATTTCATTTACTTTCATAATCTTGCTATCAGCTTCAAATGAACTTGGCTTCAGAGAGTAATTTTAAAGAAAACCAATATCTGCACATTTCAAACTCTATGATAAGCTAAAGCAATGCAAACCGTTTGCAATCAGATACCGGAGTCTAGACTATAGAGGTTTCACCTCCCAACTGTATTGGTGAATTTTCTGCGGTACACTTTGCCCCCTATCTTAGTGCCGAATATATGTGGTAATTATTGAAATCGAATGCATATTATCTGAAAAATCGTTAATGAGAAATCTTGTAACTATTGTACATGTAGACGTGTTAATCATATAAATTGGAGTAGTTACAGGCACACTAAACCCTATACAACAAAATTCAAAAATACCATAGAACAATAGTAGTCATTATTTACCAGACCCATTACTATAACAAAATACACAATAGATTCAGTAGACTGTATAATCGGGATGAACTTCTAAGCATCTAAATAAGGATCATTGAATCGTAAGTGCCATAATAAAGACGGTTTAGATGTTTTTTCCGACAGAGGAAGGCATCAATTTTCCACGATAAGTAATAAATCTCGAACACGCTATTATTTATTAATGACGACGGCGACTTGACCTAAACTATAATTTCTATGCGTCTCCTTCCTTTTAAGTTTATTTCTCCTCAGAGGTGGACGGCATTCAAACAATTAGTTTCCCTGTACCCGTAGAAAATAGGTTTCAACTTGTTGCAACTGTGAAAATTAGAGCTAGTTTGTATCGAAGCTAACATTTTCTGTTCTGCAAATATTGTTCCAGTCAATTGATATTTACCTAATTTGGACAAAATGTTCTGGAATCACAGTTGTCGCATTGGAAAAGGAAATGGTACAGATATAAACAACTAGTGTTCCCGATACACATACTAAAGCCAGAGAAACCTCTTCGGAATACTTCTAAACCTAAGGCATTTGCTAGAAGCTAGCTATACATTGGTATCGACACAGAAATTTAGATGTTTATTCTAACGGGATTGGATACAGATAAGACATAATATATTAATATTATATACTTATTGTTCCAATAGTGGATTTAATTATTCCACTTGATATATAGGTGAATGAGAATTTTGTAATGAATTCCCACAGCTTGGCAGGTGATCTGGAAAAATTCCATCGACACCATCCTTAATGATATAATATCATTGCTACCCACACAGAGTAGAGTGTTAGCCAGTCGTGAATAAACAGAGACTTTACTCCAATAATATTGATTGTTCCTCACCTGTGTTACTCCCAAACTATGATTTATTTAATTACATTCTTTGATGTTAGAAAACGTCAGGTAATTTCCATGGTATGTTACAAAAACAAATGTCCTAAATGTCAAGAATTCCACGCTTTCGAATGGACGAGGTTATGAAAGATTGGTTAAATGATTTATTGAGAATAGTGTTCTGACCGAATTGGACTCTTATGTTGAGTTTACACAGGCGAAATTTAAATCTGCAACTTACTTAAACCCCTCAACCTATCTGTGATGTTCATTCACGGAAAATCTCTTCAATCTAGTTCAACCTCTGGCTGAAGGAGGTGGAAACGAATGGAAAATATGACAGAAATATTATCAAATTTTAAATTAATCACTTTAAACAAAATGATACTAAATAACAGCGATGCCTCGCTCGTCCGTCCGTCCACAATATCTTCTAAACACTCTAGAAGACACAATACTTGACGGATTTTGACGAAACCTGTTGTGAGTGTTTGTAATCACCCAAGAATGAACCCTACTGGAAATCAGAGAAATATTTAATATGAGTTATTGCCCTTTTTCTTGAAAACTCATCCAATTTTAAGTTCGCCACTTCAAAAGGCTCAATTCTTGATGGATTTTTATCAGAACTGAAGGTTGATTATTGGTGATTGTTACTATACTGCTAATATTTTTTTTATTCAAAATCAGCGCATATTACCTTGCCTGGCTAGCTGTTTTTAAATGCTGTCATGAACTTTCGCAAAATGATCATTTCTTGAATATAGAGAGATAATGTACGATGACATATGACACCTAATTTAATTTCTTTAAATCGGAAGAATATTTATATAAATCAACAACATTTATTTAAAATAAATATTTATACATAACAAACACGTTATAAAACCTCATGAATAAAGGCAATTGTCAAAATTAAACAAAGCTATAATTTTTTCCACAATAAACAACTCATCACCATTGTAAAGCAATTTACAGTTTAACTAACTGTAGTATAAACACTAATAAAGATCAGCAATTGCCAAAATACGAAATTAAATTATATAGTTTTTCTTTCTCCTTGGCATTAATTTATCACTAAATTACTTGCTCTATTTTCGGCTTTTTTATTATAAAATTAAACACAAAGGGTGCAATTATTCAGCTTCCGATTTCATTAAAAGACTAGTAAATCTGTTTCATCATGGAATTAAAGAGACTACAGTTGGAAAATCAGCGAGTATTGAAACATAAAACAAACTTCTGGTTTCCAAATGTCGCCCAGAAAATCGATACGCTAATACTAAATTTGTTTAAAAGACAAAAGTCAATTTCAAACGTCGCAGAGACGACCTTGATTTTGTAAAATATAACTTTGTTTTTCGAATTCATTTCTAATATTTTCTGTAGGTTCTGTTACTAGATTTTTAGACGGATTGGTCTAAATCGCAGAAGGGTATACTAAGACCTTTTCCAAAAGTAAATAAACAACTTGACCGCCATTTCCACTCTTCTCTAGATCAAGTTAAAACATTTTGGAATCATCCTTTTAATAAAGGTTAGATTTACTCTGCCAACTGTACTGACATGATAAAAAATCTAAAAATAACCAGCAAATATTTCAAAGTTTCTCGACCTGGTTTATTTGCTTCCTTACCTGATATGAGAATATCTACAAGTTGCTCGAGTTGCTTTGATAAACGGACCACCAAGGCTGAGGTTAACCATTGCAAGAAAATTGTTATTAGATGTTGTAGGTCATACTTTCTCTTTCATTTCTATTCAATGAAAATGATTACCAGATCCTTTCCAAACTCCCGGGATGTTCTGCACGTAGACTGCTATTTCCATTCTGGAATAGGATAGTTCATATGTATTAAATTTTCATTCACGTGTTGCAATTAGTACCCCACGTACCATGTGCCCACTGGTGAAGCGAGCTATTGAGCTTAAGATTGGTCTTCTGGTGATAAAATAACCTTTTATTCCACATTAATGAATCATTTTTCCTGAAGTGATAATTCTGTGCAAGACAAATTCAATGTTCATTCCTTTGAAGTTATTTTAACCAACATTGAAGAAAAAAACAGCGTTATGAACGTGACAAAGTAACTGCTGTATTATATTAAACGTGCCTTATTTTACAATTTCGATTCTTTTTTTAGTCCAACCGCGACATAATTTGCTTTGTTTCTGTGGCATGATTGCTATTTATTTCGAAGGCTGCATCAGTGACATCATTATAAATGATAGGCTACAAATCCAGTGTAGTGTCAGGATCTGTGTCAAGTAACCCTGCTTAAGCAAGTCAAAATTTGACCTCTTGCTAAAAAGTCTTCACGAATCGAACAAGCTCCGGAATAGCAGATGAGTTTTGATACGTACACGGCATAATCTGGTGATTGAGGTATGCTACTGCAGATTAATGGAAAATTAACAATAAGAAAAGCAAAGTCGTCATATTTGTCACAGAGATCGTGATTGTTGAACTGTTTGAAACCATAGATGTAAATGTTAACAAGGCCAACAAGAAGAACGCTTGCAACAACATTTTGTTCCATCTTTTAATGTTCGCGTAGTGTGATAATAAAAGCAATGATATTAATTGATTGAGACGTTCTGTCTGCTTAAATATGATTTTAAAAATAAAATCTGATAATCTGGCGCTATCTTTCTTTTTCAAGTTATCTGATTTACTGTTAAATGTTTTATATAAACAGAATGATAACACAACAATTCTTGCCAGCTATATCATTAACACTGCAGGTATAGACGTTTTGAATTATGTTATAATACTGCCAATCATGTTTATAGCTTTGCTGGAAAAGCCTACCCGCATGTATATCGTTATATTATTATTATCGGTGTTTCCTTGCTTTTTCCATGTCAGCCCCTCTTACCTGCATCACTGACAGGGGGAAACCGGGTTGAAAAATCCGAAGGTATTATCTTGACCCATGTCTGGATCGGACCCTGGACCTTTAGTTTAGTGAGCAAGCGTCTAACTCACTGAGCGCGAAAGCTACTTGAAAATATATTCACGTAACAATAAAACATTGTTTGTAAAATAGTAGAAAAGTGTTGATGGGCCTTATAACCAATTGGTGGAACCGATAACAGTTCGAATACGCACTGTCATGTGGTGAATGTATATCAGAGTTTAAATTATGATGAGAGGATACCAATTACCTACAGCACCGAGGTAAAGTGGGTTAGACTAAAGTGAAAGTAATTAGATGATAATCATTAAGTGTAATACCCACATCTCCTTCATCAACACAGCTTAGTCTATTTAACTTGACTTAATTTGGCACAATCTGTGTTAAGTAGCATTCTGAGTATATTAACAGGAATTGCTACTATTTATTGGATCTTTGTAGTATAATTTAAAGTACATTTTTGTATATATTAAAGTGTGCCACCAATTCTAGAAATGATAGCTCAATGAGATAACGAATTTCGAGGTTTGTGATAGTGAAGGTGGTATATTAGAACTTTTTAACGAAAAAATAATTACCCCCATGATACATATAATCATATATTTTGTGAAAGGATGTCCAGTCCGGGATCGGATTGAAAGCTGGTGCAATCTATTCATCTTATTATTATTACTTATTATACGTAATTTCTGATTATCATGTCATGATACTCCCACTTATACCAAGTCCGCTATATCACTGTAATCTGAGTGTTCTTCCAATAACCAATAAATATACAACATCGTTCTGGTGGTCACTGAGACTGTGACGCTATGTAATATAATGGTTGTAGTAAAACATCTTTAAACCTAAACCACAAGTTCCAACACTGGCAGCATCATTAAGTTAATCACCGAAGCATGAAAGGTGAAGGTAAATCACAATAATCTAAGATTAGCGGGAATGATAAGTCAGACAGTTTTCCAAAAAGTCAAAACGGGTTTTAGTGTATCACCTAAGGCATTAATATTGTAAATTACTGTCCTATCTACTAGAGATCTGGAACTATAAACCAACGACCTTCATAAGTTAGTTTATGTTGTGAACTATTTGTTTTGCTTCGATAAACGAATATAAAATAATCACAACAAACTATGCTGCTTCCGAGTTCAAATGTTCAAGCTTTTATGAGGACTATGTAGAAGTGTTAACCATGAGTAGACGAGGTCAATTGACCATTTATTCACAACTAGAACCTAATCAACACCGGGCCTTTCACCACAACAAAATCAATTATTCCATTTATGATTCTTTTTTACACCAATTTGTAGGTCTTAAAACTGATAATTTGACAGTATCGATAGTCACAAATAACAGATTCTTTGCAGTTTGTCACCGTGTGTGCAAGTATAAGTGTAAAATAAAAGGGCTGACATCAATTCATACAGCTACTGCAAAGAGAAAGTAGGAATTACAATTACATTATTAAAAATGTACACTATGCAATGATGTATGAATTCCAAGTAGAATAGATCTTCATAAACTAATGCTCAAAAGAAAGTACCCACCTATATAATTTACAGTACGATTAACAAAAATTAAAATAAAGTGATTAAACCACTGTAATACATCTCACACACGGTCAACACAAAATTTCACATGAAAAAATGATGAAAAAAGTGAACGAATTACGCAAACGACGCTAAAAATAAAAAGCGACAAATTCTGATGTTGCACGAAATGCACGTGCATGATGAGGGTATAAATCGGTTTACTGGACAAGTTAGCAACAGAGGATAAAGAAAAACACAAAAAGTATGCCACGTTTGAGCCGGATTGAACGAGAAAGAGCTGTGGGAATGTCGCAACATGGAGCAAACATCACCTTGATCGCAAGAACCTTCGGCTGCTCCAGAAAAACTGTAACAAAATTGATGCAGCGTTTGAGGCAAACAGGCAGTACATCAGACAGGCCTAGGAGTGGTCGACCACGTGTCACAACGCCAGGTGAGGACAGCCACATCAGGACAATTCATCCAAGGAATCGTTTCGTTACTGCAACAGCAACGGCATCGGCGGCATTGGGGCATCGTATCAGTCGATACACAGTGTACCGGCGACTGAGGGAACGTGGTATCCGAGCACGTCGCCCCTACCGAGGAGTGCACATGACACTTCAACACCGACGTCGTCGATTGACATGGTCCAGGAGAGTTCGGCGATGGCAGATTCGTGATTGGCAACGTGTGATGTGCACGGACGAGAGTAGTTTTTGTCTTTACAAAAATGATGGTCGTGCTCGTGTTTACAGACGTATAGGTGAGCGTTTAAGACCAAATTGTGTTCAGGAAGTCAGAGCGTTTGGAGGCGGTAGTGTGATGGTGTGGGGAGGGATCTGCGATGATAGGAAAACACCACTTGTGACTATTCGTGGCAACCTTAATGCTCAAAGGTCTAGAGACGAGATTTTGCGACCAGTTGTTCTACCATTTATCGGGCAACAACCCCGTGGCATTGTCTTTCAACACGATAATGCAAGGCCACATACAGCAAAACGCCAACGTCGTTGTTTTACCGTGGCCAGCTTGTTCTCCCGACATGAATCCGATTGAACACCTATGGGATTACCTCGATTGGCAAATCCGAAATCGACCGACGCAACCTGTCACTGCTCAACAGCTGGAACAATGTCTCGTAGAAGAATGGCAAAGAATAACGCCTAACGTCATCCAACGTCTTACATCATCAATGCGTCGACGTGTTGTCGCCTGCATTGCTGCTAATGGGAGTCACACTTGCTATTAATTAATTAATTGATAAATAAATATTGATTATTTTTTAAAGACAATTTGCCTTCTGAATTTCTGTAAAAGTAAACCCGACCCCCCTTGTCTTTGTGTGCCGGTCGAACAGTAAACACGGCTGTCTGTTACTCAAATTTGTGTAAATTTGTTGTAGAAATGAATATTCTATTGGAATTACATAGTTGTTCATTTCTATCTGCTTTTGTTTTCTCGTAACAATTGGTCAAACCTAGTGGGTACTTTCTTTTGAGCATTAGTTAGATCGTTTGAAGGTCGCCACCATGCTTGCAAGCACAGTGCCGAGTAAAAGGGTGAAACTAACTGTGTAGCATGCGATAAACTATCAACTCCGAATAGAATTCAAGCGGCTAAAAGAACTAATCTTCTGGAATTCAAAGAAATTCTTTGAACTTTGCAGATAATTGCAATAAAAATAGACATAAGAAATTGAGATGAAATGAAATTTTCACAATGCAATCAAGTACTTAATTGATGCATCAGCAAAATCGCGTTTTGAAAAGCAATAGATATACAGTGTTATCATGTCGCTGGCTGTCTAGTGTAGTAACGTCGTTAATAATTCCCAATGTTTTAAGCAAGGCTTTATAAATAGCAGCCAAGTAGGTTTTTATATATCTAAAATAGATAACCATCGATAACTTCATTAAATGAATTGTCTGGCAGAATTGCAAAGAGTGCGTAGGTTGGTACAGACATCAGCTACACATGGCACATAATCTGGCACACACAAAAATTTAATTGAATCTGGAATTATGAATTTTTTTAGATAAGAATTCTCGAGAGTAAAGAAACAATCATTTTAATATTTTTATTGAAGTTGAAGTAAAAACCACATTTGTCGACCTGTTCATGGACCATTTTTCTTCACTGCTTTTTATGAATTTATATCCCACGGGTATGTGACAAGTTGTAGACTATGTATTACGTATATTATAAATCATTTCTGGGCCAGGAAGCAATATTTTATATTGGAAATCTTTTAATGGCTATTACTGTAGACTACATAATGATTTTGAAAAATCGGAGCATCAGACATGTAACCTTCGGTTATTGAAAACAAGCATGTACAGGTATATGGACCATTTCAGAGTTTGATGCATTCAAGTGTACTACAAAGTTGTTGCCAGCTGGTAATATTCATTTATCGGTATATTTATTACAAACCCTAGAGCATTCTCCAACTTTACATCTTTAAGATCCTGAGACCAAAAACTTTATCAGATGGTCTACATACCTGAGGTATATTTATTGAAGTAAAATCTATTTGTCTGATTTTTAACATTATTGGTAATTTCTATAATTCATTTGAACTATTGTGTTGACGTACCGGATATATCTTTACATTATGAAATTACCCTATTCTCGAAAGCATCAAGCTTATAAGAAAGATTCAATAAATCCTGTAGGGAATTTCAAATTAATTTTGTTTTGAAGAAAATAGATTTTATCTAATATAGAGCAAGGTTTTAATGTCTAATGAACGGTATCCCCTAAAGACAACCAAACTTTGACTTTCACGTGAAGTAGTAAGTAATATTACTGAAAAATATTAGTCTAGGATGGAGATTATGAATTATTCTACCAAAACGTGTGGTGATGTTAATTTCTGAAATGGTAAATATCAGGAGCCAGATTTTAGAGTTGATAGTTTACGTGTTTTAAACTGTTTTTATTCATGAAACGTTTTCTAATGGTTTCTTCTATAATAAATCCATGTCCCATGAGATCTTGGTGTACCCCTATTTCATTTCATTTCTTGAAAAACATTATTATGTTATGTGTCATTTAAGGTTCCTATCTATTCTCTAAAGGCACACGAACGGTCTTGATCGGAGATTTTTGTGGCCGATTAGTCTTGTCAAGAGTTTCAAATATCAGAGAGACAAAAATCAGTCGGTCGTTTTCCAACATGTCGGAAGCATGCAATTGAAAGGAAAATCTGATTGGATGATGTCACTCTGGTTGACAGATAACAAAACTATCGGAGACATCATCAAACTATAGATCATCTGGTTGTTGAAGCACGGGCAAACCCGATATTTTACTAACTAATAATCGGCTACAAAAATCCCCAAAACGGCTCGTGTGCCCGCATCTTTACACAATTCTTTATGTATAACCCGTGTGGTTCTTCCTATTGGTTTAGTAGTTTCTGACTCAAGTTGATTTCAGTCAAACATATGACTGTCAGAAGCACGATAATGCAGACCTAGTGTGTCAGATGCTGTTTCCGAACAGTGACATTGATTTTGGCAACAAAAGGGAAATCCATGTCGAAAATAAGACTCCTTAATTGTTTTTTAAACGTTAAATGCTTGAACTATAACGAAAGCTGTCAAACGAAGTATCCCCTTAAGAAAAGGAAGTCATTGCCATTTGGCGGAAATCTTTATAAATTTAAAGGAAGATATGTCAACCCACATTCAATAAACCATAAAAAAAAATCAACAAGATTGACCATTCTCTGTTAATACATCGTTATGTATGTACTGTTAATATATTACACATTATTTCAAATAACTCTTTAATTTGATATAAATTGCAATGTTCTGAAAGAAAACATGATAAAAATGACATAAAGCTATAATTTATATTGTTTTAATAGTATAAAATCTCTTTATTATGCCGTTGGTGATGAAAATAATATTTTTTACATATTACTCTATACTTTAGATATTCCCTAATGATGATAATATCCTTACTCTACCTTGTAAATCATTCATTTTAAAAGATAAAATTATCATTAATTTGTTGTCTTATCAAGGAACATTTTGATACAACCAGCAAAGTACAAGATCTGAACGATGTTACACTATCATCATACATTTTCTAAAAACTTATAACTGAGAAATTCTAGAAGTGCTCTGCGTAAAGATATCGTTAGTACAATCGCTATTTCCATAAGATGTGGACAACAACAAACAGGTTCGAGGACAAGCAGCTGTATTGGTTGTATCCAGAAATATCCAGCGGGCAATAATCTTAAACATCATTACAATCTGTCAATTATAGATGCGAATAAACGCATCCTTTATGTGTATTTTGAAAGGTGTGAACAATTATGTCGTGGGGAATGTCCGAATTGTTGAATACAACGTACTGAATTTGTTCCTCCATTCTCGAATACAAAACTCTTCTACATTGTTCATCTCCAATACAAGATCAATCCCCTGAACAATATCAACTAATACAGCAACTGAGGAAATAATATAATAACATAATTGTTAGAATTTCAATAATACGAAGACGACAGTATAACTACTCGATACATGTCTACGTTATAGGAATTTACAGCCCATATCCTTTGCAATCTATCTTGCCTTGAAACATATCCAAGCTCTGTTGGTGGATAATGTTTATTTGATAAAATGCACGACAAGAAATGTCGAGTTGATTAAAGAGAAAGTAAACACTGATAGAAATAGTTGATAGATCACGGAGCTTTCTATGGCACCTTAACATAAAAACTGAAGGTCAATGCTGTAATTGAATAAACAGTTCTTATACAAATTATTCACCCAACTGACTTAAACTGATAATGCATCTTCAATGCCGAAGAAAATATTTTAATATTTCATATCTACCAGTAGTTTTCGATGTCGAACACGGCCTTTCTCCTTTATTCATTATAATTCTTCTAATGTCGAATTCAGCTTACTTGTTTCTGTTGCACAAATAACTCACATCTTCTGATTGATTGTTAATTGCGTCGGCAGCGTCAATTGAGCTCATGGCTTGCTGTCGGCAGCTTCGAAAAGTAAATGGAAGCTAGCTCTCATTTTCACAGAGATGTAAACTTAGGCCACTCGAATGAACCTTTGATCTTATTTTAATCCTTTGATTTAGAATGCAAATTGCCTAAACGATTCTATCAGTATTTACCAACTCTTCACGTTTTAGTGATAATTGATAGCCTAACACTACAATTCCTATCTTTACCAAATAGCAGAACGAAATTGTAGTAGCTATCTTTTAAATTAAGAACACGCTCTTTGCGGGCCGATATGTCAAACAAATCCAAAAGCATCTCTTGACTTCATCAACAATTTTTTTTAAAACAAAATGGCATATTACTAGTTGAACACGTTTTCAACCATATTATGTTAGATCTCTTGGAGCACGTTTCTGCTACACTGTACAACATTGAAAAGATTTTATTTACGTTTAAATAAATTGGGAATACTGCTTCATCTTCTTCATGCAGGAAATGTAACCCTCACAAAAACTCCATCCGAATGTAATAAATGTGATAAGGAGTAGACAACTTCTCTTGTTCTCTCTGAGAATTGAATATGCTATTGTCGTACCTTCAAAAACATACGGAGTCATTGCAAAAAACAGAATTGGCATTTCGTAATTGCTTCTAACGATTACTTATAGTCAAATGTTAAATGTGAAGTTGTTTAATCTTCATTAGAATTATTTTCATCAGTTTGATTTGATGTTATCAGACGAAATGTCAGGAAAGAGTCTTGCCAAGCTAAATAAATTGATCAAGTATTTAACAGTTTGAGAATTATTTTTTCAAAAAAACGAGTTCAACAAATAGAGGGTAATTAAGGTGTACATTTCTCCTCTTCAAAGTCGAATATGTAAAATGGGTTTTATAATGCAGGTGAATATTACGTCATAATAGTCTGTGCTTTCTGGATTTGCATCGCTGGCGTATCTTAATGTACCTAGTCTAGTAAACACACTTTCTATTGCAGCTACTTTACATTGTATTAAATCCAAGCAATCTATCCGAAAGTAAAAAAGCCGAGTAGGAAGTACATTATATCATGAATCAAAGATATTCAGAAGATGGACCGACACAATCGAATCTGTAAATATATTCAAATTATGGAATCCTGCTGTATGATGAGATTGACGTCGAAGGTTTTCTTCTTCGACAAATATTAGCAGACAGGTGTATGAAAAACTATATTCAGTAATATTAGCATTACCTGATTTACAGCATTGGTTAAGTTCCGGCTGGATGTCGGGACAAAATAGCAATCTATCTTTACAACCAACAACACAAGACGATCAATAAATCAGAAAGCTATATCTCGGCCCGTCTTTTGCTATAGAATGGTGGTGATTAAAAAAAATTCAGACGGTTTTCAAAATATCTCAATGAAGTTATAAATTTAAATTAATTAGTTTAAAAGGAACCATAAAGTATTAACATTCACTGAAATCAGTTGTGATTATTAAACAGGTGTTTATCTGTATTTTTTTTGCTGTTTTCAGAAAATAGACCCATCTGTCATTGTAAACTCATCTTACCTAGTTGATTCACCTTCTAAATAATTATTTTATCTTAAAACATGCTTTATCATTGAAAATCGAAATGTTGTTTCAAGACCTTCCTTTTTATCATTAAATAAATAAATTTAGCATTCTTAGATTTTCCAAAAATAACGAGTAGGAATAAATCGTTTTACATTCAACGCCATTAATATATTTACACCAAAATTTCCAAATAACTCTTAGATGGTGCAGAAGGGGATTGTCGTACATAGGCGATCAAGTCGAATTGGCGATGGACTGAAATTTTCAAAGATTGTTAAAAATTGTCGGATTTTAGCACTATCTGATCAATTGGCGGATTTAGTCGTGATCTTGTGTAATTGAGCAGACCATCAGTATTGCTATTATTCGATATGATTATTTCGATCGGATCGGATCGGATCGACTACAACTTGTCCAATGAGATCGTCAGTCGACTTAAATCTAATCTTAAGGATTAATTACATCATATCTGATATTTCTCTGAGTAATTATGGCTCTAGTCGTCGTAATCGTAAAACAAAATGCACGTACAATGCCTGAACTGTGAAACCGAATGCATGTTATAGCACTAATAATGTTTACCGTTGTCCACTACTGTAGAAAGATAGAAGCAAAACCCATTCATTTAAAGAACCAATTATTTTTAATGTCTCGTTTTATTCGAAATTAATGTTATCATTATTCAATAACTTGCTTCAACAGCAGACAGAATTTCTATTAATTGTATGTTCAAAAACATAGAAAATGGTCGTAGAAGTTACATAAAAATTGCTTTCAATTCGAATTGGATCTGATTAAGATATGAGTTCAAGTTCTTAGGTTTTCGTTTAATAGCGGAACAGATCACGTTTCCGCCAGTCTGTGTCATTTAGTAGAACAAAATCATTCTGCAAATATCCTTGATATAGTTTTGCATTTTATTCAATTGCTGATTGTTTCCTGCACATTAAAAGTGTAAATTCTTGTGCATCTGGAAATCAATTAAATCTGAGCGCAGTGCAGTCTATTCCATTTGTTTAGTCTAGTCAAATTTCATTAAAGATGAGTGATTGGTTAAAAGTCTTAATTATATGAAATAAGAACATAATGATATGATTAAGAATACATGATAATTCATTAAAAACACGAATTAATCAAATATTTTGTTTAATTTGACACTAAAAAATATACGAGGAAAGCCATCATTAAGGTAAGCTGGGGAACGTTAAACCCATATTTCATGATTAATGCATGACGAATATTTCCTTCAGCCAAAGTGTGCGTTTATATCTGTACTGCAAAGTCAGACATTTTCTGAGCTAATGAAGACAATGGTACACACTGCAATGACATTTCGCGCGAACAGAAAGACAACCCACTCTTCGATGTCCTTGGTGACATTTCTAGTTCTTTCAGAGGGGACGTATATGGTCTTATTCAACCTTTCTCAATAATCACACTCATTCTCATATCACTAAATAAAGAATGAATAGCACTTATGACATCTCATAACCATTTCCAACCCAATATTAACCAATGTCCATTTACGTTTCGTAATAAATTGCTTTTCAAATTTCCAATAAGTTTGATGATATTACCCACATAAGATATATGTTCTATTGGTCTCGTTCTCTTCTTTATGAACGCTACGTTATTTCTAGTGGCATTACCGGTAAATTAGCTCATTTCAACATTTATTATTACCAAAGTTACGATGATGTGTGGAGGCCATTACAGTTAAACTCTCTTCAAAATATATGTCATCAAGAACACCTGATGCCACTTTGTAACTTGGTTTGTCAATTAAGCATCCCTTTAGGAGAGTCCACACAAAAAATATATCTTTATTCCACCGCGTAAAAATCACAACTAAAATAATTTTGTGTCTTAAGAAATGCAGTCAACCTCAGTAGGCTAATGGTCTTCTACTTCGAGCGTAGTGCTGTCAAAGGACAATTAATTGCAGTCGCCTCAAAAACACACTTACGTTAAAATTACCTGACTAAATCTGCTTTTGTACTATAATGTGAGGATAAGGCTTATAGAACATTGAAATGACTCTGAAAACCAGTGTTTCAAAATACTTCGTGCGGATAATGTTTATTTGGGAGAGACGGCTTTGGTATTACCAAGTCTGTACAACTCGAGTTCTTCACATGACAATCTATGGTAAATCGAACATCAGCAACCACCATATCCATGATTGGAAGTTAAATGAAATGATCGTCAATGACGGAAAAGTAAGTATAATGATATTATCGATAGAATCAATAGAAATAACATCTGATCTCACTGTAATAAAAGTGTAAAGTCTTGTAAGATCTAAATCTTAACCATTTCTTATTGAGTGGATGAAAGGCGTAAATTGAAGTAGAATGGTTCAATTGATAGCTTCAGACTTAAAGAAATATTGGCTTTTCTCAAGAAGGACAATTACTTCGCGGATTCAATAGAAGCAAAACGTGTCTTGTTCTGAAGTTGTTAGTTTAATTTCAATCACTTCACTTTTTAAAAGAAAGACTCCTCAGAGAGGCTGAAGGCAAGTGTCATTTTCTCTTCATCATTATCGACGTCCGTGTGAAAAAATCAATTAAAAAAATCTGGGGAAATTTACACGAAAACCAGACTGAGCTTATTGACTTACTTGTGAAATGACAAATTTAATTTATTGGTAGTCTAATTATTATTATGATACCCAAAACGCAACCCATTCTCCAAGTAATACACAAATGGTTATCTAAAGCTTAA
Organism: Lottia gigantea; assembly: GCF_000327385.1. Classification (NCBI taxonomy): domain Eukaryota; kingdom Metazoa; phylum Mollusca; class Gastropoda; family Lottiidae; genus Lottia; species Lottia gigantea. The sequence continues at coordinate 513,832 of NW_008709380.1, forward strand.
AGTTTACATTATAAAATTTGATATCAAAGCAGTCAAAAAGATAAAAATGATTTGAAAGCTTATGGTACTACACAACTTTAAGCCTCAAACAGCAAGGGCTCAACACTATGAGACTATGAATGTATGTTGCTTGGTAAGTGGTTCTGGTCGAACCTAAGTGAAGCTTTCACACAAACAGTTGCCCGGCATACTGGCATCTGGGATGAACTGGTTTGTCTCAGTTTGGTAAGACGGGGTTCAATCTTAACTTAGAAAGAAAAATAAAAGCAACTGACGTTAACTGGCAACAACTGCGATTTCCATGCGTCAATGCGCTCAGGTAGCAATGGAACTAAACACACATCTTATACCAGTGGCACAATGCGCCATAGTACCCTTTCAGTCTCAACTATTTTGCAACGCTCCAGTGTGAGAGCACGTGTTACACACAGTATAAATGTTATGTTTCGAAAGAAAAATTAATTTGAATAATGGTAAAGGAGATTACCAAAGTGTATTAATAGAATATTGGTAAGGAAACCAACTGGGACTAGAGTGAAATCAAACAGAATGTAAAAGTATGAATGTTTCGTGACGATTCTGAACTATCATTACTTAATTTAAGATGGTATGAATTTCAAATTGATAAAATATTGCCTTGTGAAAAACTGATAAATCCCAACGGTCATTGCGAAGTTTATATTTTGTCTGAAAGGCAACTAAAGTATATTGACTGGGACTGAAACACGTCACAGAGGCGAGATTTCTACCACATCAACATGGTTCATCTAGCCAATAATTCATAGATACCTTTAAATTAGAGATGACATCGTCCTGGTATTTAAACTTGTTTATCTCAGCTGGTTTGACCACGTGGAAAGCGAATGACACATTTCTTTGTTGGAATCTACGATGGGCAAATTGTGTATTATAAATATCTCTATACAATAAACTCTAATATTGATTGGGGTCCAGCTATAGCATCTTCATATGGGTCGAAAATGAGACCAAGCTTTTTACCCTAATTTATTTCCGTACCCATTCATAGTTTGACATGAATACTTCAATCGACATTCGTTATCTGGTCACCACAAGATCCTAAAATTCCCTTAAAACTGTTTCTCAAATATTGTCATTCTTGTAACAGTTTTAGCAAGTTCAAGATTAATCTTAGTAAGTCAATATGTTGAAATTTCGAAAATATTGAAACGTTAAGTTCCTACTTCTGTATTTAGAGGATGAAAGAAACTTGTGGATTTGTTTTGTAATTTGATATATTATTGATATTATATAGTAACATTTCATCAATTAAAGACTCTTCAGAAGTTATCTGGATATTAAAAACAGGAAGTCAAATACTCGCGAACGGCTGAATCCTACGTAATGTTATGTGATACATTTATCAAAGCACACAGGTGGATAAACACTAAAAACATTGTAAGTAGATCGTGTACTGAAAGAAATCAAAGAAATTAAAGGTAAAGTAGAATTGGCAAATGTTGATCTCGAAACATAACCATAATATCAAGAAGTTGGAAACTTTTGGGGCGTTTTTAATCTTAAATTCGAACTGAGGGCAGCGCCCAGAACCACACAAAATCAGGAGAATATTACGATTCTAAAATAACAACGATGTTTTGTAGCCTTCCCCTCTGGTATCAAGATATGACAGTTGTTAATATCCCAATATCAAAATAAAAGGAAATTATTATTATTTTAGGAACATTTGCTTAATAAAGAAGAACTTGCTGTCTCAAATATCATTAAAACATTCAGATTTAACTCTGCTTTTACATATTAAACATGACTACCACTTTAAACTGTAGAGGTTCGAGTTTTTCAATATTTGGTGGTTCGTTTTAATTTTTTTTATGTTCATATAAATTGATAAAATGTAAACAAAGACACGTAGATACATATTGTAAGGTAATCCAAATGAAATACTCGTTTTTTCTTCACATCAACCAATGTTTCCTCCAGTTCTTCTCATTGTTTCCGTTAAAACTTTTTTCAAAGACTTTTAATCTCCCCTATGAAGCTGTTTTTAACCTGTAAATTACATCTGAAAGACCAATATTAATGGAACTGTAATGTTGAAACCTAATCGGTTTTACTTGGAATCGGCATCAAAGACTTTTACCATGTTTTTTAGATTCTCTAGAAAAATATTATGATCTTATGCATTGAGAAACAAGGTATTAAGAAAATATTAAAAGTGTAGGCTTCTGACTAATTAATTAGTCGTAAGAGACTTAAAATCATTTTAAGATGAAAATGCTCCATTATCGTCAAGACATGGCCCGTCGCAATCTTACTATTAAACATGGTCTACGCGGAAGGTTTTGGAAAACGCGTACCAGAGCTTCATTAAATAACTTCCGAATTAATATTGCCTGTGCGTATTTAATTTGTTTCGTTTTATTAAGGATTTATCCAAATTCCAATTTTCTAAAATTACTAATCATCTTCTTCCTTTTCATTATTAATTGCAGGATCCTTTAGGACTGCATACGGCACGCAACCATTGATGTTAACATGACAGAAATGTAACTGAACTGAACAAAAGGCTTCCGTGTTGAGACTAGATTACATGATACCGACTTGACAGTAATTTAATATTAACTGAATACGTTATATAACGAGTGGTACAAGGATCCAGTTAAACTGGCATAAATGTAGATGATGATTACATATTGTTATAAACGAGTATTTCGTGTCAGTTCTATGAGGCAAATCAAATCGATTACAGCAATACCATCTCTTTATTTATCTGACAACTTCCGTCTGCATCAAGATATGTTCCATTATTAAAGACGAAATAACAAACGTTCTTTTACCTTTGATATCTATTGTTTGCCTTTTGGATTAATCAGTGACAAATTTACATTAAATCAGCAAACGAATTTGAAAGCCACAATTTGATACTTAAAAGGCTCACGTTACAAACTTTGTTTTGCATAATCAACCTTTTTGCTATTGAAGATCTAAATGACAATATGCATGAGGAGTTCATACAAATAATCATTTGTAAATTGGTTACATATTCTGGCACTGCTGTTGTAAAGTTTCATTCAAAAAATTAGCACATTTCTTCAAAAACGAAAACTTGTATTTGTGAGTCTCACTGTTGATCGTCAATGGGGCAAAGTATCATTTGTCTAGCATAGAGTAGGCTGTTGGTATGGGTCAATTTGAGGACAAATTATGGCTAGTGATTCTCAAGTGTCCTTCCTTCTGGAATCCATGTAATCAGATGGAGCTGAGAGCTATAGCATGTATATCATTTGATTTTGGTGTTAATTGAAGTATTTATCGTGTGAAGTGGTCTTTTGATTCATATTATCATTAATCCATGTTACTTACTTGAACACAATCAGGGATCTGTAATGAAATTTCCTACTCAAATGCTAGGCCAAATTACAGCCATTGTCCCACCAACTACCACTGTACCGATATTCCATCAGCTAAATTTACAATTCAATGGTTTGAAAGGACGAAAGAAGGTTAAGTGTCTGTGAATTGCATCTAAATGGACTTCGTATCTTCAATACAGATCTTTTTATTTCTAATTTGCGCATTAACACCACGTTATACAAGATATCCTGTAAGTTAATTTAATGTTAAGAAGACACTTGTAAAGAAGACACTTAGTAACTTGGATTAGGGGAGGCGTGACCATTCTCTGCATTAAGTGGCTTTAAGTATATTGTGAAAAGAAACGTATCTTACAAGATTTGGTCAAAGAGAAATTTGTCGGTATATATGTATCTTCTTAAAAAATTTCAGCTTCTTCCCACATACTAATTTCTCCTTCTTTGTAACACCAAACCACTAGAAGATACCAGAATGTGTTTTCTTTATAATTTGATAGACAAATTAAAAGATGCGAATGAAGGTGGTATGGGGTCAGACTCCAAGATGTTCCTTATTAATTAACATATTTTTCCTTAACCTGTATACCACAAATTCGAAACGACGTGAATACATAGTTGAATATTTGATTTTTTACCACCCACAGGAAAAGAATAAAAGGTTCTTGTGTTTTCATCTGCTGGGTCTCAATTTAATTAAAATGATTATGGCTCTACAATTCAACAAAAATCGCCTTGGAGATATTTTAGTTTACAGAAACCCCTAGCTGAGTCGAACCGTCCTATAAGTGACACGATAATATTAACGCTGACTGAAACGCAATAGCAGGTAATTTTGAACTGTTCTTCTGGAACAAAACATTTTCCCTCTATATCAAAATATAAGGACACATTTTGCTAACACCGAAATTATTATACAGAGCAAAGACCTTCGCCAGATCTTCCCTTTACTATAATTTGATATCCTGTACACTAGCCTCCATCATCTCCAAAGATTGTTGATTCTTGCTGCGATGCATACAGTACACAGGTACGCAATTCAAGAGTGAACAAGTGTAGAAATGTACGGTCATTTCAGTTTACTTCCGTTGACAAGCGGAACGCGTTATGCTAAATACAATTAATTATAACGCATAGATAAAGCTATCAGTCAATCACTTACTAATTGTAGGTATATAGTGGAAGTAATTAACAGATAAATAAAGTTAATGGTTAGTTTAACCTTGAACAATTGCCATAAAATCAGCATTTTATTCATAGATAAATTGTTTGTCCTGAATTAATACGTAAAAATAACGTTAGCTTTGTTAAAGCTCATAAACACAACATAACAATTATTGTGTAGCATAGTTAATGGCAACGACTAGCGCTGCAGTGGCTGACGATGACGTTTTAATCGGTTAATCAATTTGTTGTGATCAGAAGGTATAAAGAATCTATGCAAGGATACATTCTCGATGTATTGTGTGACATAGGTAATTGGAACGATCGACATTGCAGCGACTTAGCTTGACATGGCTTTTGCCATAAGCTGTAGGTGAATTTCTTTGAGATCGGTAATCCAATTTGTTGTGTTCAGAAAGTATGAAAGCCATGCAAGACTGTGCTTGTCATTCTCAATGTTTGGATTGCTTATCATTTCTGCATGGTTTATGGGTTACAGATCGGATGATTTGTGCGTTGTCTTCCCAGCGATAGATTAACTATTGAAGTCTTTTATGTCATTATCCATACTCTTTTACAGCTGCTCCAAATCCATTCCATATCGAAATTTAATTAAGACTGGTGCCACATGTGAATATTTTGTATTCCAATAAATTCTTGTAGACCTGTCAGTCATTAATATAGTATTCTTGCTGCATTCCAACATTTGATTAGAATTCTAGTGAAGTTGTCAGAAACACGAGAAATAAAAATCTCTCCTCCAGTTAAATTATGAGTAGAATAATAACCATCTTATTAGAGGTAAAATTATAAGGAAATTTGTCGACATGTTGACAATCTAAATAAATAATCCAATGTTATAAATAAAATTAGAACACAACTAGTCTTTATGACAGATGCATTCTAATTTCTGTTGGGAGTTCATAAAAGTCGGTGCTTCACTATTCACTGGGACAGTAAATTTGCTGTACTGGTTAGAATTAGAATTGTGAAAATTCTGTAATAACAAAAGCAAGAAAGAAAGAAACAACCCATATTTTACAAGAATAACTTGAACTTAGATTTACGAGCATCATTTCTGCTAGCTGATCCACCAAACCTCTTGACATTGATCTTTCCCGATTTATCTGTACCCATTCACAACTTGGTAAGCTGAAAGAAAAGTACAACACCGGACCTTTCAATGTACTTCATTTATAACGAAATAATACAACATAACCTACAAAAGTACATAAAGATGTTAATCAATGATGTATGCACGATATTACCAAATGTAAACGGTAATTTGAGTTAATGATCTGTCAAGGCATTTTCATCCCATACACACAATTGTTATCGAGGCGATAAAATACACATTCGTTAAATAATCAAATTATTAACAGCACATTTGGCTCAAAGTAAGTTTTAAATTCTTCCTGTAGTTTCATTTCAGATCATCCGAGATTTTGATAATACATACCTTAAGAATTTCAAAAAAGTCTCAGAATGGTACTCAAAAATGAAACGGTTAGGTCTTTTAAAATGAAAAAAATTAATGTTTGGATTATGCCATCAACAAAGTTTGTATTATTCTTCTTGTACATTATACTTCTTCAAATAGAGGAGGTGAATTATTTATTTTTTGAGTGAATGTAAATACCAGAAGCTTTTCAATGTTTAAAACATTACCAGTTTCTTATTTCTCCGCATTAATAGTTGGGTGGTCTTTATCTCTCAATCTCCTAACCTTATCAACATTAAGGTTCAATCTTATTTTCTTTAAACGAGAAGCTAATTTACTATATTTCGGGACGTCTATTTCCAACTCTGAATGATGCTGTCAACACCGACAATGAGTTATTATTTATGCATTTTGTCTACAGTTTAATGGTATCGTCCGCACACCGTGAATTTCTTTTCTTTCTAGGCAGAAAACATGAGACAGGGTAGATATTTTCCTCACAGACAGAAAGGCAGAAATCTCATTTAAAATTCAAAGTAGACGGGGGAAGCAGCTCAGTTCCCTACCTTTTGAGGCAGCCAACTCGGCTTGTTTCTCGCATATCTAAAAATTGACCAACTACTAGGATCGAGTGCGGTGAAGGTCGCCCCGAGTGCCCTTCATCGTGTTAGATTTCAAGTTCGGATTAACAAAATATTGTTGTCACCAGATACGGTTAGCACCACTCGAATTAGATATTACGGGTCACATTCATATATCTGGGCAATGTACAAGGCTAGCAATTCAAATTCAAAGGTTAAATTTTCTATCGTATGTTTTTGGCTGCTTCTCGTAGATATTTTACCAGTTGAGAATAAGAGAACCATTTTATCCCACTAGACTGAAGTAAGAATTCACAGAGTCCCATTGTTCGTCTATCTCTTTATTGTGTATTGTGTAGACGTCCGGAATTTAACCGATTCTATGGTAAAAACCAGTTTATCACCAAAGTGTGAAAGGAGTATGAGACATAATTTGTGGTTCTTTCAAGATAGCTTAATCTGACAACACTTTTAAACTACACCATTACTGTTAAATTGATGGTTTTCATGGACCAATTTCCACGGTTAGCGTGTCTCGAACTCATTACATCTACATTTCAGACAGCCTAAATACTAGTCATTTATTTGCTTTATTATCCACAACCTGACAAATTACTTCGTGCTAATCTTAAATTTGCTATTTTCTAATCAGTTGGGACAATCAAATCTTCTCGTGGCGTTTCAGATCATTTCGGAATGATCCCAACCAAATAACCTATTTATCAATTTTCAAATAGAATAAGACGTTTAATTGGATGATTTGTTTTCTTTGCGCGATATTTCTATTAGAAAAACGGTGGTTATGACGTCACTATTGATGTATGGAAGTATGGTCGTATTGTCGACTCGATAAAAAGCTTTCAAAAAAGATCGCTCTTAGTGCTTGTAGCGGCAAATAATAGGTTTAATCAACGCCCACAGTATTAGCCAATGGTGTACATGTATTGCCCCTTTCTGCTCCCAAACGTATTCTGGGATATATTTTGGACAACAGGATTGAATTGTCATGTCGACATGTTACAGTTAAATACAGTGTTACGAGTTAAAAATAGAGAGCTTGAAATCCCGGAGACAACAATAATTGTTGAAACATGACTTTCATTTTCAAACCAGAACCTTTTAATTAATTAAATAACTTCGTTTCGACTGCTTAACTAAATAAATCTTTCACTTAATTAAATTGGACCACAGACGTTCATAGAATTGAATATGCCAAGTCCGTGGGAGTTGAAAAGAAATTTCTCCGTCATATGACGTGAATAAAGTGTGATTTACATGCCTTTAAGTAATTTCAATATACCACTTTCAAATTCAAAATTATGAGTATTGGATCCATTTTCAATGAATGATGACGCTATATTACTTCCAAATTAACTCTACATTAGTATTATCAGAGCGTCACTCCATGTGTCGATCACAACCACAGGGTTCGTTTATGTTAGTGAGCAATTCCATCATCTCAATTCAATTTTATCCACGGTAGGTAATGCCGAGCCATAAAACCAATCCAGTTATTGAATTCATATATATTTACCATGTACATGTACTTATATCTAAATACCATAAAGAGTAGATGGTGTTTTAATTCTACTGATATCGGCCCTGTTCATGCTTCTTTGTTTGAGTTTGTCCATCATCTGGAATCTAAGGTATTTGATTTATTTCAGTTATTGAATTCAGATATTTACATCTAATCTAATGACTATGTATTTCCATTTTAAATTCCATTTATATTAGCTCTGCCGATGATAACTCTTTGAGTTTGACCATCATCTAGATCGGTAAGTAGGTAAGAAGATGCTGGGTCATAAAAATCATTTTATTTTTTCATGTATATACTTACCTTGTATCCAAATTCTATATATATCAGCTCTGTTCATGATCCCTTCTGTGACAGTTGACCAATATCTTCCACCTGACCTACTTACTTGATAGTTATCAACTGACAATGTTATTACTATGGACATTATACCAACTAACCTAGCGACACACTCGCTACTTCCTCGTACATAGAGTACAAAATAAATAACCGTAAGACAATTGCTTCATTTGTCTTCCTTCGTGACATTTTAATGAGACATGTAGAAGTATCAAGTCTTCAGTTTGACGTAAAATAATCATAAAGGCAACTGGCCGTCTCCATTTTTTTTACCGCACTGGCACCAGACTTATATATCTTGTAGGCGGAGAGTATTTAATTGTTTTCTTAATATGATCAAGGTTCTTTGTTTATCAATGTCAGCTAAATGTTGTAAGCTAGACAGAGTCAAGTGGAATAGGTTTCAAACTTCGGACGTCAGTACATCCCTATTTCAAGATCGTGGCAATAATAACGGAATGTTCACTGCTGCAACTTTTTATCTTTGTTGTTTCCTTTTAACAGTGATGTATGTCTCCAGAGGGAGATGGGGCATGGGAAAGGCGTCTAATCCTTTGGTTAGAACAACGTGGTTCGTGTTGCTGTTGCTGTTGCCTTTTCCGTGCAAAAATAGAATAGTGCCACACTATATGGTCATGAAATGAGTGTATCTGCAGACGTAAGCGAAAATAAAGTATTTTCATTCGATGACTCGAAACCAACTTGATAGCTTTACTAGATCCACTCCATAACCAATGAAGTACTTGATAATATAGTTTATGTTGTAAGCAATAAATCAGTAATAAACCGGAAGTTACGTATTGATTGCGAGTAATCGATATTACTGTGTAATTGTTAGTTAAGTAGTAAATGACGTTAGTGTCTCGATCAGTAACTCGTCTATTACAATACTAGACAATCATGACAACCAAGACAGCAATAATTAAAGACAACATTTTGATACATTTCCAATGACGTGGACGGATCTTGAAAGTTACTTGAGAAAGAAGCTGACTTGTAAACGGAAAGTTATTTAAAACCATATTAAGTAGCCTAACGGTAATCCATTGTAAAACATCGTAACTTGAAACCGACCTTACATTTAACAGCCGTCTACATTAAGATGTGTTATTGTAGAGAGAACACTATAACACTCAAGATAGGAGTTGGGAGCTTCTGAAAAACGACAATGCTTGGTAAATTTATCCCATTTCAGTGAAGGACTTTCTTCTCATGTCAAAGTTACCTTTCAATCCCAATGGGAATACTAGGTATAGCATTACATATGGACTCATAAATGGGCTCATAAATGATCTCTAAATTCCTTCATTGGAGCTTCTTTTAACGACATTTGTCTCATTTCGATGAAGGACTACTTCTCCTTGTGTCAAAAGTAACATTTCAACCGCAACAGGAATTATGAGGATTAGATACATGTTCGACCACTGTCCCTGACCTGTATATGGTCTCTTCATTCCTTCCTGGAGATTATTCTAACGACCCTTATTCAATAACAATGAAGGACACTTTTATTATGTCAAAGTAACATTCCAATCCCAACATGAATACTGAGTATAAAATAACATGTCTAAACGACCTACTGCTCCAGACCCATAAATGATGAAGGACTATCTCCTTATGCCAAAGTAACTAATCCCAATGGAAATCCTGGATACCAGAGTATTAGATACATGTCTTAACGACCCACTACCCCAGACCTATAAATGATCTCTTCATTCCAATACGTGCATAGAAACGATATCCAGACAATCCTATGTTTTATGTAATTTTTATCGTAGATTTGGTTTTATGATCGTCTTAAAAGAATAACAAGTTTCTCATTCTGATTGAAATAAAAAACGATAATAGATGTCGTAAAATGGTTTATTATTCAATATTTGTAGAGGTCTCTTATCTCAAGCATTCCATAATAAACCAATAAATATTAATAGAAAAGATGTAGTACAAATAACACATTAGGGAATTTTAATACATGTCTTCGTCTGTTCTAGTCAATATATTATATTTATGTAATGCATGTAAGAAGTTCGGGGTGCATCAATGAATGTAAATGAACTGAAGCGTCTAATCTTGTGTCTGGAACTGTCATAAAATATGAATGTTCTGTTGATATTAAGAAGTGGGTGGTTCAGTTGTATGCATTGTCAAACCTGATCCCCGGTCCGCAACCAAGGGTACAAATGCCTACTGGGCCTACATCACCAGACTACAGAGGTCGTAATAGAAGTCTCTTTAAAACATTTTGAAAGTAATAATCGGTTTTCGATCCAGACAGCCATGTCGACTGTGCCAACAATTCTTGCCTTTGCCATGGGTTTAATCTCAACCCACAGTAATCTGCCAATATTAAAGCTTTCATCTGATTAGGTTCATCAATCAACTCATTAACCATTAGGGTGAATGGTCAAAATAGCACTAGTGTGGTAAAAAGATATGCATTTAAGTATATGTCCGATACTTTTTGTTTCTGAATGTTGCATTTTATGTAATGCACGACTAGGCATGGACTGGAACAAAGCGTAAGAGCAAGTACGGTAAATTTTCCAAGTCATTTCCATATGACATTTTGTAAGGTTCAAATTTACATACGTAATGACGCGGAAGGATTAAGTTGCAAACTATAATGTAAATATTTTCCCTTGAATTATACGAATGGTCTGGGAATTGTGACTTCTTATGTCATAAAGTTATGTTATGATGGCTATTTTATGATCGGCTTGGTTTCGGTTTTTGAATATAAATCAAAGGGACAGATTAAAGATGAATCGACTCATCAGTATATTATATAAATACTGACCAATCTGGTGCCAACATTAGATTGTTTTGTAATTTACTATCGACTAATGTTTTGTAAGTTTCATAATTATTGTGATTAGAATTGCTTGTACTTGTCTCCCTTATTTACCAAAAAAATAAACCAAATGACCACCACGTTTGCATTTCATTTTACCAACAGCCAACGACTCTTAGGTCTCTTCAAGGACCGACAACTCTGTATGGAAGTCTAAAGGGCTGTTTTCATTACAAATTCCCTTGGTTTCACGCCATGACCTAGCTAATGATAACAGTTGTACAAGTTCTTTCGACGCCGTGAAAAGCTCTGGAGATCGTTTCCCATTTCAGAAATTCCACTGTACACTGGCGACTTGTGGCTTGAAATAATACAATATTGGTCATCGATTTAAGTTAGTTCCATGCTCCAAGAACCACATCTCGAAGATGTTTGATTATGTACATAATATACAATGATCACGTTCGTGGCTCTTTCACTATAACATGGTCTGTTTCATGAATCCATGGTTCAAGTTGTAATTCTTTACAAATACCACGCCCGAAATGGATCAATGTGTATTTTGTTTCTTTTGAACTTATATTATGAAAATAATCCTTCGTTAAATATGCTTGCTTACACTATTAAAGTATATCGAAAATTCCTCTCCGTGCATCACACTGGTCATCTTGCCTCTCTTGTTTCAGCTTTGGGTTGTTAAAGTGATTTCTATTTGCTTGTAGTGTGTGGTGGATTTATTAAGAAAAAAGGGATATTTTGGGGCACGGTCGTTGCTATTGCTTTAGGGAAAACTAAACATTCCTTTATTGTGTTTACGTACAACATTCTTCATGTCTTTTTCTATATTTATGGGATTTGAAAAATAGGCTATAAAAATGCTGTTTGAAAACGAAGATTAAGTAGAACTGTAATAAATTTATTTAGACTCGAGTTATGTTTATTTGAAAACAAAACATATTTCATGAGTAATATGTCTCACTCGTCTTCATTAGCCGTTAAAGTACACAAAGGCAAGTCGTAAAATTCAATTTTCATTTCAGTTTCCTGGTTATTCTTTATCTGGCTTTATTACACATGTACGAGTGAAATAGTTGTCGGATAGGGGTTTGGATTTTTGAAAGCCGTTCATTCGCATTAAAGTCGTTATTATGAGGGACATACTATGTGTAGCAGCACAAGAGCTGCTGCATTATTTACAGTTCTGTATGTATGATAACATTTTAGACATAAGGCAGTGGTCATTTAGCTGACCTGCCAGGGTTAGGGTCGAAGGATCTGATCAGCCGAAGGGTAATGGATTTAACCACCAGGTAATCAATTCATATGGCCACTTCGTCAGTACACTGATATGCGTGGTTCCTCATGTTAACAGGGTTTCTCAGGATGACGGCATACAAGAAGGAACTATTCCCAATAGACATGAGTAAATTGTTCCTGGTTATAATCGACAACAACGAGAAATCTCACGTTTTCATCAACAAGGATTACTGTTGTATTTCCCGTGTAATCCGGGATCAATTCCATGGTCACATATTATCCACTCATCTCATCTTGTACCTTATTCTATCGTCAGCGACTTAATTGAAGATAATTTCATTACAAACTATAATGTACACATGTTGGTTCAATCCGGGATCACGAGCAGAAAGGGTTCTTACGCACCTTTATGTTTTAGAAGTTTAATAAAAACGCACTAGGAACAGATAGCCATAATTTGTCCCTATGGATCGATTTATTGCACATAAATTCATAGCTTTATTCACAAGTTGGATTACGAGCAGAGAGGGTCCTTGCAAACCTGTATATTTTAGAAGGTGAAAAACACACTCGGAAGCAAACAGGCATAATTTGTCACTCTAGTCGTTTAAATATCGATAGATATATTGGGCATTAATTTAAGGCTTTATAGTGTATAGTGCAGTCAATCTGAGATCACGGCCATTGAGAATCTGATTTATGCGAACGTACTTGGTGAATCCAACTTCTTAATTATGCTCTAAGATTTATGTCGTATGTTGAATGAAATTAGCCAAATAAGAATGTACAGTGAAAGTGAAATGTATGCTTTGATTAGACGAAAATAAAGTTGTGGCAACGCTATACTATTATGAGACTAGATTTTGCTGCCCACTTGACCTTTCAATCAAAGCAATTTCTTTTTCAATTACATATGCTTAATTTACCTATTATATATCCCAAAATATATCGACTATCCATACGAAAATGGATCTTTCTTGTTATAAGATTCAAATCATGAAGGTAGCCTTGGTTTTTTACAATTAAAAAAACATTTTAGAAAAACTTGAGATAATTGAATTGATGTAGTTTTCAGTGGAGACGGTATTTTTAAGATAGTCTTTGTTGAAGAAATGACATAAAAAGCTTTTTAAAATTTAATTTAGAAGGAAGTTTTCTTTTATATGGATTATAAAGTTAATCTGTCAATCAATATTGATGATGATTACAATGCTCTTTTTTATTTCTGTTTTGTTACATTTCCAATTTCCACGTTACCTTTTTATTAGACACACGCAATAAGGGAATTAAGACCAAGGTCTTCGTGACATGCTTTCATGTTTTTAATCAGAAGTTAATATTGTAACTTTATTGTTCGGTTCAAAATAATCGATTGAATGTTAATGATTTAAATATTGAACTCTTTCAACACGTTCAATGAGTACTTGAAATGCCTTTTTCAATTTTTTCTTAAGAGCATTAATTCAAATGCCCACCACTTAAACCACGTGTATTACCAACTGCATTGGGGTGCTCCTCTTGAATCTTCTGAAGTTGACTCTTCTTCCTGAATCTCAACTAGCTTTGCTGGTTATGTATTTGATATTCAAAACACGAATCGCAATGCAGAAAGTTGTTTTACATTATATTTTAGTCTTCTTGTTGTAGCAAATAATCGGAACTTTAGTGCCTGAGTCCTGAAAATCAAGCCCTTATAATAACGGATATTAATTTAACTACTTGTTGTTAGTGTGCAGTCTTACAAATAAACTCAGGAGTGCTTGGGGCAGGTATTTTTGAAGGAAAGACGTCGCACCATTGTTCGTGGCCTACCTTAAAGAAATCGCTGTTCACGTCGAGATAATTTCCTTCAAAAAATCTCTCAGTGTGCGCCGGATGAATTTGTAAAGTGATAGTTTTTCAGTCCTTATATAATCAGCCTATAGACGCTACAGACGAGAATTGTTAGTTGGGTTAGATATTCATCATTTTGAATAATATGTCTAGTTTGGAGAACAAAAACATCATCACATTTTTCATGTTTTTCCACGGAACAATCAGTGAATTCTCAGGGATATATTTTCCTCGAAACACATAAATCTTCAAGAAAATGTACTTCATTATTTGGCGTTACTTTGCTAAAGAAGTCAAGAGCGCTCGTCAAAATGAAAATTCGACGTTTGACTCGGTGAAAATATTAAGATCACCATATCCCTTTAATTTAATTACAACTTAGACCTACTGAATACTAAAATTAACAAATTTAAGTCCTATGCGTCAATCAAAAACTACGTCGGATACAAAAAAAATAGCAGTTAATTTAATTTGAAACGCATCCGAAATCAATAAACATAAGCATGCGAAACAATTGGATCGAAACTTGAAGCTTTATGTACTTAAAGAGGCAATGTACAATCGCGACATAATAACATGATAACGTTAGTCTGAAAATATTGGTAACGGTGAAAATAGTAAATATCTACAAAAATAGCTTACAGACCCACACCTAGGTGATTTGTCCAGTTTATTTGATACAAACTTTCCTTAATTCTGATTTTGACAGTGTTCTGAACAAGTTGATGTTCTCTCTTGTGTATAGATTAGAACGATTGTGAAGGTGGTAATTGCTAATTGTGAAATATAACAACCACTAATATACTTTTAAAGGTTACTTAACGTATTAACCTTTCATCTCGACATTACAGGGTTACCTCGGGGATTCCTTAGACACGTCGTAATGACGTAAATATCTCTCCTACTTAATTCATTATTTATTTGAGTAAGTTTTTCAAAATATAGCGTAACTGATTTTATAAATTTTGTCTTCCTGTTTCCAGAAGGTTCGACTGGTTTCATTGAAAGTATATGATAATAATTGTAGCTCAGATTCAAATAATTATTTCATTGTGTCTCAAAAAATTCTTGGCTTGTATTCAAAATTATTGCCATGATACTTTCAATCATCAAATAAAAGGTATGGTCACTCACATTCTCAGATACCGGATGATCACGCAAATAGACTTGCTTTGTCGACTAGAGATCCCTTTCGGACAGAACACATACCCAATAATGTTAAAGTAATCAATCTGGTCTCTCAAATATGATGTTTAGATGTAAAATGTTGCATTTTCTTTAGCACTTTAACTATATTAGTGTAACTGTATTAATGTTATGATATGTACATCTCTTTTAAAGTGTCTTGTGAGATCTAGCGTGTTGTAGTTTCAGTTTTACATTAGCAGGGGGAGATGGTCACTCTCGGGTAGCCCTAGTGATGCTAGTGCCCGTAGATTAAGTACCAGAGTCACTGGTTAAAGTTTTATGCAACGTTTCTACGTGTTTCCCCCGTCGTCCTGAGGACGTCGAAACGTTGCATAAAACTTTAACCAGTGATTGTTGTTCCATAAAGCTGTGTCTATATATCGTACTCACAATTGCTAAATGCCATTCAAAGACTTTAAGTACCAGAGGTCTAGAATATGGTTGTTATTCTGTTTACATTGTCGCTTCAATGTCCATTACCACTGTTATCATATTGCCCTCTACATAATAGTATTTTTGTAAACAAGGAGTGGAAAATGAACTCTATGTTATAATTGATCGAAATCGATACGAAACTAATCAAACTCATGTTCATCTTCATCTGAAATCTCAAATAATTTATTTACAAAACCAATTAAAACGACGGTATTCTACTCGACACAAGAGAAATGATAAATTGATGATGTTATCGTGTCAAAAAATTACTTTCGATATCACGATAAATTATGACGGATTACTTGGAATGACTTGCAGGTTGCATGTTCTTGTAACTGCAATATAACTTTGTATTTATTTCCAGCAACCACAGGGGGGACAAAACGATCCGAACCACAAAACGAAACTCGAACTTCAAGTTTAGTTGGAACAAATTCAAAATTCATATTAGGAAGTATATCATACTCGAAATGACTGATTAGTGTTTTCCGAAACTATTGATGCAGGAAGTTGGAAACATTTTTAAGAAACTGGATTTTCTGCTAGAAGTTATTTTAATAAAAGATGAAGTATCTTAACCAAATATGGGTATGCAACAGTTTGAATTAAGGATAATCCAATCAATGCAACTGAATAATGAGTTAAATAACTTATGATTGGTATAATTCTTTATGCCAAAATGAAGTTTTAAATTTCGAGTTTCGTTTTTATTCAAAAATATTGCCGTTTTTTTTTTCGACAAATACTAAAATATACTTCTTTGAAGAGTAACTTCCTGTTTATCTTGAAACTGACCGCGATTCGCTTATCAATATTTTACGAGCTATTTGTTGATTCTGTATATTTTATTACACAAGTTATTATTAATTATTTTAGTAGTAATAATATTATTATGGGAAAATTGCTCTTCTGTTAAATTGGACATCTGCCATCTGATAGAGATTCTGAATATTTTCAAACAATTTTTAATTCGACTGATTACCAATTAAGATACACAGTTTGATCAGACATGAAATTAAACTGATGGAGTGGGGTCTTTAACATTATCAATATTACATCTGGCGAAATATCGAAGGTTAATGGTTAAAAAAACGAGTCGATATTATAATATCTCAAAGTGTTTCAAAATCTATCAAAATTTCTCACCTACACTGTGTGACAAATCCTGTCAGATATTTTCAAGAAGGTTTATATAGAACATAACTCATGGTTTTGTTATAGACACTTTAAAATCAATTTCAAACTTCGTGCAAGTTGTTGAGATCTGTTGCAATGTGGGTAATGGATTGCTATAAGAGTGTTCCTGATAAATGATTCTTGTAATCAGAGCTGCCATCAGAAGGTCTATGTGTTGGGTTAGTTGAATGCCAAAGTAAAAATTAGATGAAGATAGTTAATCATGAAAACTGGATTGGTTACCATTACTTTCATCGTAATCTCGTATTATCAGCATCTGTTTTCAAGTTAGTCTATGTAAAAAAAAGTTCAGTTTCAGATCTTCTTGTTATCAGAGATAAATTATATTCATTTCTTGAGTTCGCTCTAATGATATTCCCGTGTATTTTTTCTCGGTGCTTTGCTTTCTTCCAAAATAAAAGCTACATTGGGTTCGTTCTATCAGTGAAATGGTCTCGTTCTAGTCATAGCTGACTAAGTACTTTTGTAAGCAGGTATGGTTCAATGATAGGGTATTCAGATGCTTGTTTATGACGGATTATGGTAGACGAGTTATCGCTCCCTACCAGGGTAAGCTTTTATCTTTGACCAATGGTCCTGGTGACAGAAAAATTGCCAACAAACTTAAACTAAATATAGCTTATAATCAATTGATTAGCTTATAACATAGATTAAATATAATCTGACGGAAATTACGGATTAGCGAAAATAATAAGAGTTAAATCTCTACTTTCAATTTGTATTTGTCATGTATTATAATGGCACGTATTTACCACATAATGGATCGGAAATTCCATTCTTGTGGATAAATATTAATACCATATGCCCTGCAGAACTAAAATACGGCTATTGTTTTAACAAAACGGTTAATATTCTAACTTCCTTAATATTTTGAGCCATATGTATACTCTATACTCCTTACATAAAGTAAACTTTTCAGAATACACACTAGCCCTGAAATGTTAATGGAAATACAAGGAGCAGCTGTAGAAGCTTTTATTATTAACGGAAGTGACCTAAGGATTGTCCACTTGACGGTCAGTTGAACTTCTAACAGGTTATTCCCAACTGAAGATCATACTATTAAACAACGAGACGCTCATTTCCCTTTACCGAGTTTCACAACTGGCAATCACAGAATTGGTTTTTCTATCGACTTACTTCACGGCGTGGAACCTCAGTCGTAGAGTTACGATACTATATCGTTAAACACTTCATTTCATCTCACTTAAAGCTCAACACAAGCAAATACGTTGAACAGTATCCACTGACAGATCCTGACTTACATATTATTGACATAGTGCGACTCTTCTGGATATCGTGCAAATAATATGAAACTTAATACTTACATTCAAAAACGCCTTGTTTAATAATTCAATGGACTTTATTGTACAAAACTAATTCGGAATCGACTTATAAGACTATCAAGAAACTTTCTTATTCCAAAACATCTATAAAAAGGTTAATATTTTGATGCTTTTGACAGATTATTGGATTATTACTTAAAAAGGTAAATATGTTTATTTTTATTTCTGTGCAAGGAAGAAATGTCGATCTGTTGATCTTTCTCCATCATCAGAACATCGAATCCATTTTTCTTTGGGACCACTGATCAATCTAAATAATTCCTTTGTGGATTATGATTTCGGCCAGTGTGTGGAAAGTGTCATTCAATTTAAAAACATACACTAAGATCTTTTTAAAAATCAATTACGGTGTATCCCGCGTGTAGAATCGTTTTCTGAGACACCCGATGTCAATTTACGGCAGGGAAAAAAATTCACTGCACCTATAAAATGTTGTTTTTGTTAGTACCGAAATAAAAAAAATGAAATTTTGTACATTGAATGCATGTTCAGCAATTTCAGGAACAATGTTGGAACATGACTTTTGCGGAACGTCATTTTTATGTCGGCTTGAATTTTTATGTCGGTATATTATTCTTACCAGTTGAAGTTGTTTGCACCTGTTGAAAAACCTGACAAACGTATTACACACCACATAACCTCTGCTACTTTCACATTTACTGCCCTAACCGTTATCGACATTCTTTTAAGTTTTTCTTGCCCTCCATTTTTCATACCTACAATTTTGCCACCTGTTCATCCTCGGTGAAGGTGAAATGCAATTATCAGATGAATTCGTATGCTAATGGAGTTTGTAATTCTAGCATGTGTTTCGTTGAAAAGGTGTTCTTCGGTGTGGTATTTCTATTTGTGCATCTGTTCAATGCTTTCTCCTTTTGCGTATATTGATATGATATTCTTAAGCTGCTAAAGATGTGATTATTTGTGTATGTAAGCGAACCTCAAACTCAAAACGTGATTACATGTGTCCGTATACGATGATTCCAGACAGTTCCACACAGTAATGATGTCACAAGGGGGATTCCCCCTTTCGGCACCTTGCCGGCTGACCGCAGCCGTACGCTCTTACGAATGTGTTTAGTTCGAGTTTGAGGACATGCAAGCAGAAAATTGAATTTGCTAAGAATTTGGATACCATTTGCCCTGGTTCCTTTTTATTGAGTTTGCGTTTGAGTACACATGTAATCGTAGATTTATGCAGTTGTATTGGACACGACTGCAGAAATAACCAATGCAAAACCATGAAACAAGAATCACGTGGTCATAAATTAAATGAATTCATATTTTCAATAGTTTTGTTTTTTCGACCATCGGCAGTTTAACAATTAAAACATTATCTGATATTAAAATAGTAAGGATTCGATTTTTCATGTATATAAAAAAAAATAACCATTCGAGTTTGCCTGAAGAGGTTATTGGTACTTTGTCCACTTGAACAGAAAAACAAACGATCAGTCGAAACACCTTCAATATTATACTTCATGGAATTAGTACTATGTCATGGACGGGGCGATTTATTGTAATATCTAGCTCTAGCATCTCAGAAACGTCTGTGAAATCATATTAAGTATTAAGTCATCTGTTAATCCTTGTGATGGCCATGAAATAAGCTTGCTATAAGTTACAAGACCTTTCTGAAAGTGAAACCAAGATGAAAAAGACATTTGCAGATGACATATTCCTTGGCCAATCACCACACATTGACAGCGCAGCACATACAAAGTGCAGTGACTGTAGTAATTATTAAAACATATGTTAGTCTTGGGATTTTAATCTTGAAGTTTGTATCAAGTCAGTATGTTATCGCTCTAAAAACTACATGTTAACAGTTTTCATACAAAGTAGGGATAAATTGTATTTGCCATCACTTTGCTTAAACGATGCCTTTGAACTGAGTTAACCGATCGATTGCCTTAATCCTATCGTTGCATTTCAAGGTTTTTTTAGTGCATCTTGAAGGGCAGATCTCGAAAACAGTATAGAGGAAAAGATAATTTTTGCTTTAGGAAAATTATAACTGGTAATTGTCAACTAAAAGCCATGTATTATATTAAAACCGATTCCGGCGTGGGTTGCCGACTACCACTTAACTAAATGTAATTGCCCTAAGAAAACAAAGCCATGTTTGATTGTTTTTAATCAAAGGTGATCTTGGTTCCCCTTGAAAATGTTACTAGCTTTTAAGAATAACTATTAATAACATTTGGTTAGGGGAGAGTGATTATCAGAGTACGAGTGAAATCTATTTACGTTCGTTAAGGAACTTGTTTCTGGTTAATGCCACGTCTTCAAGAGTTAACCAGTTTTGACAAAGGCGCTCATCGCGGCCAACCCAATCCCATGTAATCAAAGATGCGTTTTAAATATTTACCAGTATTTGTCATAATATCTTGGGTGATCTGCTACACATGCGTTTCACAATATCGACACAAAAAGCTTGACTGAGTGCTTTCTTAAACCGGAACAAAACACATCAAAGTATGATCAACGTATCTATATTTCAATTTATATCATAGTATTAATTCTATATATAGGCACGGCTTTATAGAACAACAGTCAGTTATGTACTTAATCGAATTGTTTCGCCTTTTTTCCTCAGACACAGAATGATAAAAAGTGATAGGCAAACTATATACATTTGGTAATAAAATGTTAATTCTATTGTAAGGTTTTTTGGAGCAACGTGGCCCGGATTTCTCTTTTCATCGTGGATACAACGACTTGAACCAATCAAGCTACTCCAGTAACTTAAGACTTGTGATAAACTTGTGTTTTTTATGCAGTGGAATGTGATTAAATATGATTTTCGCTGCAAATCGATCTGGTTTCCATATTGAAATATGGAGAGCTGTCAAGAATAATGACTATTTAGAAATAGTTTATTATGATTTTTATTTAAGTAAGAGAGTCGTTGATGGAGTTAAAGTATTCGTTAAACATTAGACGTGAGGTTTCGAACTGACAAACTGGTAATAAATCTTAACAAATTACTCAACTTACAACCATAAAGGTTCATCTGAATGACTTAAGATTGATTAAGGATTCCTCTCAAGACTTGTTGGCGAATCTATTCACCAATAAAGACAAATTACCGTCCCCTTACCACAGCCTTTTCAGCAGTGCATGTCAGCTCAAAAGTATATCAGCACTCTGCATGTCAAAGGAATAACATGGCGTGGTTTAATGAATATTGTGGTAGAAAGAGACGGATACAATCGTCTGAAAGCTTAATCAATCTCCGATGTTCCGAGAGAATGTAAGCTATTTATCTCTAATTTACCTTGAATTTCAAAGAAAGTAACAGTACTGTTAAACTTTCACTGCGCATCATTCAAGACGGTTAGCAGATGGCGAGAACTGGCATACATCTCCTCAATTCCTTAGAACGAAGAAACCCCGGGTCGTCCCTTTTGCTTTGATTATTATATCAGTCGCAATGTGATCTGGTGACCTCGATAAAGTCATCATTATTCCAGTCGACCCAGCTGTAATATGGTATGGATAATTCTGGCAGATCAATGCCAAGATGTTTGGCCAAGGACCAGCTGGTAGAAAGCGTTTTCTCCATGGATATGGTATCAAACCCAAATAATCAGGGAACTAATCTTTCCAATCAGTTTTAAAATATAAATAGGCATCAAACTTTGATCGAAATAAATATTAAGAAGCGACTATTGGCCCAATATATCAGTGTGAAATGACGAAGACAGTCTTCGGTAGTTTGGTCGATAAGGTTCCGTTTGACATATCTGTATATATCTAATCTTGAATGAGCCACAGCAATCAATCCATGTCGGTTCGATACATGTATAAGACCTACCTATCTACATGTACTTACTGAGTGTTATAGTAATAGACCAAAGTAAGTTGGTAAAATGATAAAAGATTTGTTTATTTACTATTGGCACCTACTAATTTACTACTTAACACCTAATAATTAGTCTTCATACAGCTACTAATGTGGGATTTTCTTCAGGTGAAAACCATTACTACTAATATACATTACTATTCATCTTGAGAGCACTCTACATCTAAGTTGACTTCCCGTTTGGGCTAATTTCGATTAGGATATCCATCTATAACTGATACCAGATCTGAACGTTATCTATTATGATGACCTATTACATGACAAAAATGGTTATTTTTAAAGGTAAAGTAAAGTAAACCGATATATCTTTCTAATTATGTCACAATTTAGCTACATTTGGTAATTTTTTTTTGTATCTTTTTTGATTGTAGAAATCACATGAAAATAGACAATAAAAAAATTCTGGGTTGGAATAAAACGGTGTCTTTTAATGAAAAAACATAAAATTTCACAAATATTCTGCCTTAAATTGATATTTTGATGGATAATTGTTCCATTTAGTATTGTTCCATTTAGTATTGTTCCATTTAGTATTGTTCCATTTAGTATTGTTCCATTTAGTATTGTTCCATTTAGTATTTTGATATAAAAAAAAGATGTTACTAAATAATTTTTATATTTAAATTTCTGAATTATGATCGTTTAAAAAGTTATTAAAAGCATTGAAGCAGTCTTTAACGTATACTTTCTGGAACAGCGGACCTTGGTTCTTATGTTCACATTAACAGAGCCGTTAAATTGTTTCGATTATATGGTCGACTGCAAGCTTGCTTCGTATAAAATGCATTTCTCTTGTAATGGATTAAGGAATAATGGGAAAATAAAACGGTATTTCCCACAAATAAAATCTATTCTAACTGTTTACTACAACTTCAAACAGTTTTTACGACTGTTGAGAATAATTTATAAATCTCATAGGGATTATCCATACATAACATATAGAAGAACCTCTCTATTTATATCTTTTCTTCTTTATTCCTTATTCAAAGATAATTTCTTGTATTTAGGGTGTGTTCGTTATATTTAATTTTAATAGAACGATTGTTAAAGGCTCGAGCAAAAAGAGTATCATAAGATTAGAAAATTGTATACTCTGCCTTTCCATTTATTTCAATTGTAGTGATGCCCGTCACAATCATAACGATAGCAGTCTGTTTGGAATATAATTTTTAATCTAACGATTTCGAAATATATACTTCTTCGTCTCAATCTCTGAATCTGGAAAAGTTATAGAAGTTCATATAAACCTGAAAATAAAAGTAAGTCCAACGAATAAAAGCTTTCTTTGATGCCTGATATTATTTACGATTTGAGTGCATCTTAAGATCATGTAGATACATAGGGACTTAAGTACTCCCAGATTGTAAGTACTCCCAGATTGCGGTGGCTCAGTTTCGATTGTATGGATCGAACGCATCAATTTAAAAGGCATTGCTTGCTTTAAACAAACGATCTTTAACAGCTTAAATAAAATGCAGACAACATTTTTTAACCTTGCGTATTTATTTAAACGCACTTTTTCAAACCGGAAATCGAAAGTCCAAATCGTCCATCAAACTTCAAAGAAATTCATATTTTAAGAACCGTAAATCAATTTTCAATACGCTCAATGAATACGGTTGTGCAAGTTTACATTCAGTCTGCATGAACTTGTACAGTATCTACTGAAACTTCCTTACTGACTTAAAATATTTGTATCCAAAGAAAATCCCTAGATTAAGCGATCTTGTTTGTTGAACATTATGTCAATAGTCCTTAAGCTATTGAGTAGCAATACCGCAGTTTTCCACGAATGATGTCCAAAGTATATATAACCACCAACAACTTCAGAAAGATGACGGTAATGGCGGATCTTCGGATATAACCTTTCACTCAGAATTGTTTCTTGTATCAGTACATAGCGGACTTTAAGAATGTATCTGAATGATTCTCTATGGCACCTTATCAAGGAAAATGACCCATGTTGTAGATCACTATGGTTATTAAGATTTTAAACAGTCAATGGTTTCATAATTCAAACATCTGTTGTCAGTGAATATAGAACAATCACTGAACAATGCTATAAATATTCATATTCATAGTCATCGATTATTATGATATTAAACAGACTTGACATATTTATATATTGGAACATGATTTTAAGGGCTCGAGTGTAGTGAACAATTAATGTGTATGATTATCGAACTAAAACCGTTATTATTCAGTTTGTCATAACATAATTCGATTTATCATGTGTGTGAAATTTTACCCTAAGATGTATTTATAAAGCAGGGGATATGATCGGTCGTATATTTATATCCGTTATCCTCTTCTATTAAATGCGGATCTCAATACGACATTTGCATTTCGGTTCCGTTACAACTTGCTTCTGAATTGAAACGCTTTTTCGTTTAAAAACAGAAGTAAATTGCGGTTAATTGATATTGGTAAAATTACAAGATTCAGCAATTGGATATGTACTAAAACTATTCTTCTTGTACATGTGGCATTTCAAGTGAAGATTTGTGGTCAAATAAAGCAGATTTTGAAAGAAAATGTAATATTCCCATAAACATGGTATCATGAAGAATGAACTCGATGGAAACCTTTTAAAAACCAATAAATTCACTCAGTGTCTTAAACAACCCTCTACAGTTGACAGTAATTAATGGCAAGTAAATAACCATGTTGCTTCATAACGGTCAGTAGTCACTTTCCTAGAAGATAAGATTTCTATAGATATGAATAGATAACAGATCTTTTTCGATAAGATATACACGGGTTAGTGAATCCAGTATGGTTTCAATTTTAAATTAATTTTAAATTAATATAAAACGTCTAATTAAATCAGAATTCAATCAATTGTAGCTCAAGGTTAATGCTTTTTTTTTTTAACAAAACATCAGACTTTTCTCTACAACATTGTGCATGAAAGATTCTGTGATCTTATTTTTGCAAATGTCCTCGTAAATAATGGATAAAGAATGAGATTAATTTTGTAATCAGGTATGTTGTTTTTAACCTTGTTAAGGCAAAGGCACGAAATACCTTTATGTACTTTAGCTTCTGTGACCTGTATGGGAAGGGAATGGTAAACGCAAAGGCAATTTGTGCTTGGCGAAGTGGAGTCTTAAGTCTGACAGTGATGGCACCACTCTCGAGAGACTGGGGGTACAAATAGGGAATAACTTAATGGGTGGACAACTGCCGAGGTTGAAATTCAAAATGCGGCAGATGTGGGAGCGCATGGGCGCAAATCTCCTGAGAGTGTTCTCCTCCAGCAACTATTTGAAAAATAGAATTAATTAGGTGCATTATGACATATTTTGGGCCAAAAACGAATTTGTTAGAACTGGGGTTGGAAGGCAGCGAGTATCAGACGAGTTCAATAGTTGGGAAAAGTTTGAAAAAGATAATGTTGCTTTTATTGGATTCCGATTAATAGCTAATAAACGATTGCTAAATGCCTTTCAAAACAAACTTCGTTGAAAACGAAAAGTTAAAACGGGTGGGGGTATCTGTAAATTTTGTGATAATTATCCCATGTTATCGAATAAATTGATCCTATCTCTTTGACATTTACAAAAGCTAACCAAATTAACAGTCAAGAGTTAAAAAAGACAGAAATTTCATCATTGTTGCACTGTATCGTCTAAATTGAAAGTGGCATTTTAATGAACTGTTTACAGATCTGGAACGCTACTTAAAACATACTAATTCTTTCATTGACAAAATCGATCAAACTAACCTTTTCCATTTATTAAACTCTTTGTTTCTTGCAATTTCATATTGAACAACAATGCTGTTGAGTATTGCAAAAAACTTTATCATGCTATTTTAAGTTTTAATGTTCGATTTTTATGTCAATTGCAACTTATAAGAAGTCGTGAGGCAAGAATGATCCAGTCTACCTGATTGATTTTGTAGGCTTGTGGATTTTGTGGTATTGAAGAAATCTCTTGATTATTTTTTTTTTGTCGTACGAGAAAGCAAGATTCACAAAAGGATTCGAGACATCGAAAAGTCTGTCTTGTTCCCAATCATATTTATGGTTTAACCAAAACCTCTTTTGTAATCTAACTGGTCCATTGTGGATTAACCTGCAATTCGTTGTGTACTAATATCACAGAAACAAAGCATTAAACTAAACAAAAACAGATCATGTTAATGATGATTAGGTTTAACAGTAGAAAATATTTCTTTTCAAATTGTACTGGAATTCATTTACTGAAATTTATAGGGGCAGTATTAACGAAATAAATTATGTCAACGTTTGTACACAGATTATCAATTTCACTTTTGTAAAACATTCGTGGTTTTTTTCTCCACTAATGAAAAAGTAATCCTATAAACCTTTATTTGCTTATACATATTTTGAAATATACTAAGTAAATTGGCGTTTACTTTAAGTTTAAGGTTTCTTAAATTTGAAGACAAGAAATAAACTAACAACAATTCTTGGTTAAACCATAAAACTGATTCCAGATCTCTAAAGTATACGGATTTAATACCAGTAAACAATTGCCGAACAATAGTGTCTGATTTTCGTCCATTGAAACCTACTATTAGTAATTTGTGTCGTGTCTGATGAGGGGATTTATGAGCAATTATAGCAATTGGAGGAAACGGTATGAAACTGTTTACATTGAGCGAAATTGTTTGGAGGATCTGTATCCTGCTTACCATTTCATTCCTCCGTGATGCTTATAAAGGACGATATATTTTGTTTTCAAATTTTATTAAAATCTCGAATAACATGTAGTACATGTGTCCTTAAAATGTATAAGCGATATCATGGGTGACACTTGCACCATTAATTTGTACTTTCTTTTCTTGTTTTTAGAGCTGTTTCTTTGTTTAAGCCTTGCCTTGTTCCCTTTTGATACGGCTCTGTCGTGCAGTGGAACAACTTGCTAACTGGCCGCAAGGCTCTTCATGTTAAGTTTATGTTGTATTAATTAAAGTGGTACCTTGTGTGCGCCAATGGAAAACAAAGTTGATCTGATAATATCAAAAAACAAATATATTGTAGAAGAATTTAATTTGGGACACACCTGTAATCTGGTGCTTTTTAAACCTACTCAATGCATTTTTAATAGCAATTATTTCTTGTTACATCAAACCAACACATCAGGTGAACTTTATTAATATTTCACTACCAAGTATGCTTTCTTTACATCTATTCTCTAATGCGTGTAACAAATCATTTCAATTCCTCAATTATTCATCAAAGATTTCCACTTTGTTTGGTACTTGAGATAAAAGAAGGCCTGTTAATAATTTAAGAAGGCTTATAGTGTATTAGAGGTTTCTATTTGCGTTACTGCTTATTTATAAATTTTGCATTCATGCATTCCTGTAATTCAATTGTTATTTTCCTGTTACTTACGTCATTCCCCCGCTACGAGACTGGGCGAGGTTGAATCTAATGTAAGATGTACATTAACCTTTAAAAGAATTAAATTCAATTCAATATTCTTGTCTGAAAACAATTGTAAAAAAAGTGAAAGACGCTGTAATTAACAATGGGATGTAATTAAATCAATACGCTAATAACTTTTCTTTGTCAATTATTGACAGATGTACTTATAAAATTAGGAATACGACGGCTAAGTCAAATTTAATTTTAAAACAAATATACTGTCCAGCGTCTAAAACAAACGAAATATTGGGACAATGTATGGAATTATAAAACATAGTTTGGCAATAATGGTATGAGTAATATCTAATGATATATTAAATCGTAATGGTATGAAAACGAATATTGCATAATTTTAAATAGTTATGGTATGCACGACATCTAATATTATGTAACAGTAATGTTATGAAAGAATATCGAATGATATGAAAATAATAATGCTATGAAACAATATCGAATGATACGTTTAATGGTAATCTTATGAAA
Source organism: Lottia gigantea (assembly GCF_000327385.1). NCBI lineage: Eukaryota > Metazoa > Mollusca > Gastropoda > Lottiidae > Lottia > Lottia gigantea. The sequence goes on from NW_008709380.1 coordinate 542,046, forward strand.
CAATATCGAATGATAAGAAATAGTAATGTTATGAAACAATATCGAATGATACGTTTAATGGTAATCGTATGAAACAATATCGAATAATATGAAAATAATAATGTTATGAAACAATATCGAATGATACGTTTAATGGTAATCGTATGAAACAATATCGAATGATAAGAAATAGGAATGTTATGAAACCATATCGAATGATACGTTTAATGGTAATCGTATGAAACGATATCGAATAATATGAAAATAATAATGTTATGAAACAATATCGAATGATACGTTTAATGGTAATCTTATGAAACAATATCGAATGATAAGAAATAGGAATGTTATGAAACCATATCGAATGATACGTTTAATGGTAATCGTATGAAACAATATCGAATGATAAGAAATAGGAATGTTATGAAACCATATCGAATGATACGTTTAATGGTAATCGTATGAAACAATATCGAATAATATGAAAATAATAATGTTATGAAACAATATCGAATGATACGTTTAATGGTAATCTTATGAAACAATATCGAATGATAAGAAATAGTAATGTTATGAAACAATATCGAATGATACGTTTAGTGGTAATCGTATGAAACAATATCGAATAATATGAAAATAATAATGTTATGAAACAATATCGAATGATACGTTTAATGGTAATCTTATGAAACAATATCGAATGATAAGAAATAGGAATGTTATGAAACCATATCAAATGATACGTTTAATGGTAATCTTATGAAACAATATCGAATAATATGAAAATAATAATGTTATGAAACAATATCGAATGATAAGAAATAGTAATGTTATGAAACAATATCGAATGATACGTTTAATGGTAATCGTATGAAACAATATCGAATAATATGAAAATAATATTGGTATTTACCAATTCCATATGATATGGTTATGTTATAAACCAATATACAATATCGAATGATGGAATGGAACGAAAGTAAAACAACTTCTTCTGCCATAAAGATTCTGGGTATTTGACTATTGAACCATTTCTCTCACCTCTTTACCTCAATATGTTAGGAATGTTATGGTATAGTAATCAATTCAGCGTGGTATCAGGCTGTCGAAGTAATCTGGGACTTAATTAATACAAGATTTTTACCGAATGGTTGGTTGGTGGTTCCGTTAGCTTTTATCTAGCAATATAGATAAAATGTGTAGATTGTATAGATGGCTAAATTAAGTACAGCCTGATATTGCTGCGAAACACTTTCCTAGAAAAGGTATTTTTTTACAGTGCTTTATAATATTGAGTAATGCATACTAAAGGCAAAGAAAACTGTTTTATTGAAATTTCGTCCAATTTAATGCCAAAGCATGTGTGGACCAGAAGATACAGCAACACCTGTTCAATAGTTGGTTGGTAGATGACAAGTTAACGTTCGCTTCCAACGGATGCTGATATCGCGAACTAGGTAGTTTTTGGTAGTAGGTAGTACATGTAGTTGAATTGACCTGTTCAATGGGTGCGTACTGCGTAAGGACTTACATACTAGGCCCCAATTACATGTCTGCGATACTTTTTAAAGGTGCAATGCTTCGTTATCAGTGATTATATTATAACAGTACCAAGCTTATCCACTAATCCATTTTCTGTTTGAGAATGTTGAGTATATCAAGAGGCGGGTCTCCAATATATAGATCTAACTTGTTGAAATAAACACCAGATATATCGACAAGTTCTAATTATTATCAAATACACATTATATCCATTAATTGAATTCAATTCTTATGAGTGTTTTATTTCACTGATTGAAAGTTAGATCGTCAATTAAATGGTGATCGGGGAGAAATAAAATTGCAGAATTAATTCCCCCTTCTCTCTGGGGATTTCATTTACCATCTCCTTATTTCAATAATGACCACAGATCGGAAACAGTATTGAAATACTCTATAAGATTAGTGTCCATCATCTTATTTTTGTTCTATTTAACTTTCAGTTGGTCTGAATTGAGTGATAGAAAACAGTACCTGAAATACTTGCCTATGTGTAATGAATTGTTAAAAGTACAATGCCCACTCATCATACTTGGAATTTTTGAGTAAGAATTTATTAGAGTTCATTGTGTTCTATTACATCGTATATTTTCGTACTTGCGACATAATTTGCATCAACGCCAGCTAATGATTTATCTGGTATGTTAAGTGCATACCGTTTGCCAACGACTTTGTTGGTGGTAAAGATTGTCCACGAGATCATTCTTCCATCTATTATACTGAAGCCTTAGACTTCAAAATTTGATTTGGAGCTCCACAGAGAAAGTTCAACCATCCTGAACACCTGACGCCAATATGCGAATGAGGCGACTCAGCATTCCTTTCGGAGAGTGCAAATATTGCATAATTATTGTGGTAGCGCTCTAATTATTGATTCAATGGTCTGCTGGAATTTAAGTCCGTTGTATATCTGCTCAGTGCGAACCGTTTGCCAATGACCTTGTATTAAAGATTGTTCACGAGATCATTGTTCCACCTTTTAGATTGAAAATTTAGTGTCAAAGAAAAAGAAATTTTTGAATCGGAATGCAATATTTCATGCTGATCCTTCCAGAACATTTGATGCCACTTTACAAATTAGTTGACTCAGCATATCTTTTAGAACCAAATTACGTTGTATATCAGGAAGTGATAGGTGTTATATATTACTTTGAGTACTTCTGGCTTATTAACCCCCAAATTACCACCGAAACTTGAAAGGATGCAGATTGCTAGAAGTTTAAGGGTTAATAAGTCTATATCCCGGAAGGAGTTATAGATTAATTATTCTCTATGAATATATTTATGTTTGAGTTAATAGTTGATGAGAATGGGTTAATGTTTTCTGTTCTCAAGAGACTTTCAGCCAAATTACTTCAGTATTAGGAGGGTATTTACTTTCCTTCTATCCATCACCAATACATGAATATATATTCCTCCCACATCAACTGGTCCTAGTCAGATATTTCTGGCTATGACGTCATATTACAGATCCCTGATTTCTTTATATAAATATTATTCACTAATGAATCTAGTCCTAAACTAGCCTCCAAGTTTAATGATTTGCATCAGAAACAGTTGCCAAGTATTGGAAGACCTTCGGGTTTTTAATTTCCTGATCTCCTTTACTTGTTATATATTTGAAGCCAAGTACTTCTTAAGCTGTACCATCTGCAAACAACTGTGCGTGTATCGCAATCGGACCCACCCCAGTATATCACCCAATGATATATTTTTAGCACGCTTTGAATTATGATGAATCGTCATATAAGCGGTTGAATATTTTGTTTCGTTTGTGGGACCAATTAAACCGGCTTGTCTTACACGTGCGACCGTGATCATTTCATCTAATAATTATTGGACCACGTCTCTTATAAGATTATTTTGTCTTTCATTGGTCATGCCTTTGGAACTGGGTGTTTGTCTACTTGTGAAAGACATTTTGTTTTTCTAGAATTAACACAATACCTGAATTAAGAAAGGCATTTGAATACTCGAGTTCTTTAAGCGAACGTCTGCAGTTTGTTGTGTTAAGAAAAAAAAAGAATCTCTGTTATATAAAAAAAAATAAAAGATCGTTATAACAAATTTATGAATAACGCGGAAGTCGTTTCAGGGGCATCATAAAGAAAGGAATTTGTATTCTCAGTTCGTTTTTACAAATTTATGTTATTGGACGAGAAAGAAGCTCTCTAGAGACTTTCACTGCAGTCTATAATCTTGTTTAAATGATCACCTTATCAGAAAAATCATTATTACAAAAACCTAGTCTAGAACTGACACTGTCAGTCACAAATAAGTATATCAATACTAGAAGTGATCAATGCAACTCGGCGTCCCTCGAGACTACTTTCAATTTAGTTTTATTCGATGTTCAATGACAACTCAATTATATTTAATATTGTATATCACACAAAGAATCACACTTTCACTTTAGTTTTTTATATTATTCCATTTTATTGAAAAGATTGGAAATTGATACTGACAATAGATTTGGAATAGATTATGTAGCTCTTTGATACAAGGATATTGCTCTGTCGAATGCGTTAGAAAATCCGAAGATTGATGGGGAAAGCGGTCACTCAATTGATAAAAAAACACCTTGGCGAGTAGCATGGATACCTTATTTAGGGGACGTCTGATTTTTGTTGTAGGTTGGAGAATTTTTTGCTTACATTAATAAAAACTATACACCAAATTCTAGAGAAATGAGTCTCTGAAAGTTTTAAATTTAAAAATCTTACCGATAATTGTAGAAACTAGTTAAAAGGTTTACGTAAACTTTTTAACGCCGCTATATTTTCTGATTGTTCAATTAATGAACGAATTTAGCAAAATAAACGTCAAATTGTAGAGAAATTTCTTCATTTGCCACAAATAAAATGCAAATAGCAGTAGTAAAATAAACAATTAAATAGGATATAAAATTCAAATATGAAAATGGTATCGCCATTTTATCGACAGCTTCATGCAGTTAATTACTATAAAAATCGGCATGCCAAGTATTTTGATAGTGGAAATAAAAACATTGGCTGGAATTGTCTACACGGCTTAGTGGCAATTTGACTGGCATGTTGTATAGAACAGACTGTAACTATCACATCAAGCGGGAAGATGTGTGGAATCAAGTGTAATTAACAGATTAAAGGCAGGTTGATTGTCAGTAAAATCAGCTGTAATGTGACAAGTCACTTGTAGATATGGACAGGTTCACTTTCAATGAGAATCGACATGATTTTATGCTGTTGCTATTCTGTTTTGTAAACATTTTATATAAATATTGATAGGGTTATAACGGCCCATATAGTCTTCCAGCTCGAATCTTATCTTGGCAGTTCTTAAAACAAATTTTCGATACAAGAGTACCCAAATAGCTGTTAACGTTCCAGATGAGCCAAAACAAAACTTTCTTGGAGTCAGTTTATAAAGGAAACCTGAAACACTTTTGGTGTATTATTTTTGTTTCGTTTTTGTACCCACAATTAACAAATAGTACATACACAGACACAGAAAATACATTTTCTAAATAGAATCCAATTAACAATAACAATTGAAGTAACAATTGAATCATTAGTACTTAGAATGATCTGCAAACGATCTTTTGGCTAATGCTTTTTTTTTTTTTTTTTTATAAAAGCAGTATCTTAACCTCGTTGTGGGCAAGGCAATGTTCATGGTACATTCGTAGGATGGGTTATATTATCGATAACTATTTCCCATTTCCAGATAACACCTGGATTAAACAGTATTTTCAATCTAAGTCATTTATTTTACGAAGGTAATTTTTGAACCGAGCGACCCATACAATATTAGCTAATCTAGAACTGTGTAATTAATTCACAGTGGTATATTAAGATATACAAAATATTTCAGATATACTATCTATGGTGATGTGAATTACTAATTCTTAAATCATTGGAACTCGGTCGAGCACTTGATAGTTCTTTTTATTCTCAAAATAAAAACATATCTTCAGGCGAAGCCAAAGAAGTGGAATATGGAAATGCCAACTAGCATCTTCATCAAAAGAACTTCCGTGATGTCAAAGCAAGCGCTTGTCATAAACCTTGCACGTCTGATGATACTGTATGGTTTCTCTGTGTTTCCAGAAAGGCTGATGTTGGTGTTCAATTTTTAGTATAAATCATAGAATTTTATTTTTATTTACTGACATGGCAGTGACTGGTAGTGGAATCGCGAGAATCTCCTGCTTCCGTAACTGCAGCCGGCGCAGGAATAGTGCTCTAAAATAGGGAATGATTTTGGACTTATATAAGATAACGTCTAAAACCATTGTCAATTTTAAATTTGAAAAGTATGTTAATATATTCTACTAGATTACAGTAAGCTGTGTCGTATTGAAATAGATTAACATATATCAATATTCTCATATTTTACAGGGCATTATGTATACATTACAAATCTTCATAGTGTTGAATATGAATAGGGATTATTAAGAGAATAACGTTACGTACAGTCAGACTAGACAATACCAGAAATTGGATAACATTAACAAACCACAGTTAAAGGTAAGCAAAAGCCTTTTAACACAATTTCTTATGACTTACACAAACGAAGATCCTGGGGTATACATTGTCATAATACTAATCTCTCTATGGTATACTCCTAAGTTTTATTGTATATAGCGTTTCAACAATTTACATTACATCATCCGAATAAAAAAAAACCCTCATACCATAAAACTGTGTTCCGTTGTGATCTATGCCCCTAAATGTCATTAAGGATTATTTATTTTAGATCGGTCGGGATTAGGACCAATACACTAATATGACATGGTCCTGTCTAACATTTTATTGTGTAGAGTATCATGACATGGGGACGATTTTCTTGATGAAATGAAGTCCTTCAAGTAAAATAATGTCAATTCTTCCGTAGAAGTTACGGCTTACAATGAAATGTAAGAGAGATTACACTTCTGAGGGAGCATTACGTCTTTCTTTTGTTTCAGTTTTTTTTTTTTGTATGTGTATCAGGGCTTTAAAATGTATAGGAAGGTAATAATTTAAACTGTAAGAAAAAAATAAATTTTTCTTTTCATGTGTCATAATCACTTGAATTTCATTCATTCTGATTTCCACCTTTGGTGCTTTTATCTGTCAGCTAAGCTCTGTCAGAAACAGTCCTTGTGATACTGTTCTCCCTTTGTTCAAAGTTAATCAGTATTTAATCCAGTGATAATCTTATCCTCCTGTTCCTAAATGGCCTTAAGGTCTTGATGTTAGCATCTGTTTGATTCGTGGAACTTTATTTTTGTGTGGAAAACGATACGATTGCTTCAACCTTTTGATCCATTAGGGCCATATCAATATTTTTCAAGCTTCCAATTGTTCGATCTGGAATAGTAATCTTACCCTCCAGTTACAGAAACCTTCTAAGATCTTGTTGCAAGAAACTCTTTGAAATGGAAACATTTTTTGTTGGAATTAATGAAGATAGAGTCTTTGAATGATGTTCAGTTCGGATCAAGTTTTTGTTTTTTTGCTGATGGAAAAACATCATCCTCGGGCAACATTTTGATCAATATAACATTCTGTATTCTTCCCTGTACCATTGATTCGATCATATCAATAAGATTTTGGGAATTGTTGGCAGGATCTATTGCCTTCGGTTAACATAAAATTCGCACATCGAAATACACTTTTTTGAAAATCTATTCGTTTACATGGGTTTTATATTATGTTAAAGAATAGAATCCCACAGGATGTAGGAGACTGTCTTTAAATTTAGTTATAAAAATTGATAAACTCTCATCTTTCGCAAAACCTGGCATGCGCCAAAGATCGAGTTTCTAACATTTTTAAACTGTCGGCAACGAAGAGTCTTGGGGAATTTAGAAATATTCCATAATTTCCCATGGATCTTACTTCTACTTGCTGTTATCGGGTGCAGACTGACATGTTTAAATTTTTATTACTTGAAATTTGTAAACAATATAATAAATAAAAGAATTGTCATGAAACTTAAGTGAGATAGTCTTCTCGCTTCTTGTTCTGAAATTGGTCTTATGACTATTAACAGTCATACCGAATCATGCTGTTCCAATGTTGCGGTATTGCAAAAACATTTGAAAATTAGATTATCTTAAACTATTAATGATATATGGATATTTTGTTAATTAGGCCAATGATAATATAGTTTAACGGAATATCAAAATATGCTTGTTTTAATTCAAAATCATAACCGATATCAAACATAAATTAGATCACTTGGGCATAATCAATACGTTAGTACTTATACTGATCCTAGTGCAGATGAATGAATTAAGGATGAATGTATGTTATCATGTGAACCACATTATTGATAAAAATTACCAATGCACCAGATGCATAGGAGTATGGAAGATAGGAATTACATTAAGTTATGCACATCGAACTCACCCACTGTTATAAATAGATCGAGTGAGTCCAAAAGAAATATACATTTATATTATAGGATTTAAGTTTTTTTTTACAAATGCCTGGAAGCTGGAAAAGTGTCTAATCGTTTGGATGTGAACCGAGGACGCTCATGCTACAGGCTATGCACGTAAAAAGATCCCACGGCGGTTGGAAATCGAAAAAAAGATTAATGCTGCTCATTGTCCTTATTGAAAACTGCATGACGCTGCCCGTGTTTATTAGCCAAAAAAATTGCAGAAAATGAGGACCTAAAACATTTCATTTCTTTCTTAACAAATCTTCATCATATACTATGAAAGATGTTGGGTATTCTTCTTTAATGAGGTTACCCTTTACATTATACATTGATTCATACCGCTAAAACCGCTATCAGTTTATTTTGTTGCTCTTATTTGTAGATTAAATTTAAACCTTCCACTGTTTATCGCATTATGGAACAAGAGTGTAATGAAATTCATCTATATCATTGATAATGTAACTTAAACAAATTGAAACAAGAAAAGTCGATAAACATGATATAGATATACTGCTAGAACCTGGACTGTATAACCTCTGGATTGCACCATTTTGCATTGTGTAAGGAGCGACATATCGACGTTAGTGGGCAACGACCAATATTTTTGCAGGTTTCAATGACGTGTAAATGAAGGTCATATTGCTTAAAAAGAAATATTTATGGTTTAAATCAGTGTCATATGAAATGTGCCAAGACTTACAAATACCATATACTTGAAAGATGTAAATGTTACTCAAACATGATGGTACCCTTTAAGTAATTCAATATATATTATTTTAAATGATGTCTCAGTAGCGCCCATTTATTTTCAATAAAGTTTATATTTTAAACAAACACGTACTCGAAACAAATCTTTGGGTAGCTACTCAACAACTTTGTATACCCCCAGAACGAGTACAAAATGTACTCACTCGAATCTGGGAGATCTCTATGATATTTTGAAGAGAGGGAGGACTCCGGTTAGCCTCTTATAAAATCATTTCTATACTAGGTAATTTCAGAATATCTATAATGAAAGTTATCAGAGCATTGGCACTTTTAGTATTCGATACTGATAATTGAAAACAAATCTTTAAACAGCTAATCTTTAAACACAAGGTTATCTTGTACATGTTTAATGTTACCAATATTCAAAATGTGTCAATTTCCGTCTGAGAAACTCATACACGATAGATAAAGGAGTATATTTGGTTATGAAATGTCTAGAAATCTATAAGAGCGGATGTTTGATTGTCGATTTAGTGTAATCATGTCGGTTCCAATTGGCGGGGTTTGTGAGTCGTGGTATTGTATAAGCTCTACTGCAATGTTATTGTTTAATTTCAAACATCAAATAACATACAAATACACGCTATAGAGATGGATAATATAGATTATGTATAATATATCTGACAAGATGACAATTATATTAAAACTGGAAAAGTCAGATGAAACAGATTCCACAGAGTTGAAGGCCAATGAACAGTACAAAACTAAGAATGCGCTAGTGAACAATGGACGACAATACGCCATATTGCCAATGTATTAACTATATAGCAATTTACTTATATACAGATTGTACAGAGTAGCTGGGTTGTGGCCCCTCACCGGAAAATATTTTTTAAGCATATGCTCTTCTGTGTTTGTTTCCGGTGTTTGAGCCAGTGGAATCGGTTCAACCAGTCTCTGTTGTAGTTGAGCCACTACTGCAAATTGGTGCATCCCTTGTAATGCTTGGGTACTACGCTTATTGGAATAAACTCGAGATCTGAAATCGATGACTGAAGACCATACTCTAACTTTTCCTTTGTACACTTTGAATCAAAATCAAATTCACTTTTGAGAACACACGTAAATGATTTGCATCTGATAATCTTTGAAATTTGATTAATTTGCACTCAATTAAATATAGAAAGTTTATTTACATTTCCTATTACAAACCTTTTACTAGGTAGCCATATGTTAGCTCATTAATTAAAGACTGGTCTTAATGATTATCATGTATAGAGGATTTTATACGAGTTTCTATTCAAATAATGAAACTTATCAAAGGAGGGCAATTGTATAAGATAACGTAAGAGTGTTGGATATCGTTTGTAACTTTGCATACAAAATGCATAGTAGATTTGATTTCATAGCCAAACACATAGAGTAAGGTAAGCCAGATTGTCATTAATTTATTTCATTAGACAAAATAGTTTTATCAGGTGGAAACGTTTTCAATTACATTTTTCTAAGATATTGTATAATATAATTTGATGCTTTGTTACATTTGTTAACAGAGTTTCTTTTAAATCAATAATTTTAAAAATTTATAATAAAAATACATAATGTTAACATCGATTTCAATATATTTGAATTATAAATGTTTTGTGATAGATGTATTTCTGTTTCTGAAACAAATCAAATATCTGAACCACATGTTTCCCGTTTTCCTTTTATATTTATTAAAGTAGAACAATAATATTGTTTGAAAAGGCTATCCGTATCCCTTTTCAAAATTAAATCCGACCGTCCGGTTCCATCGAAATTAATTAATTTACTTGGAAGTAATCTTGTCGAATGAAATAAAATTTACTACAAGCAAGACTGTTAATCAAAAATTTCTTCCAATGCATGGAATAAATCGAGAGTAAAAGTTGTATAGTAGGGGACTACTTCAAAAAGAAATACCATCAGGTGTTTAGAAAAGAGTAAGCATGATCTGTTATTTGCTACTATAAGTCAACATCATGAAATACAACCAGATCGATTTATGCCCGACCAAACAAATCAGCCAAGATGCATGAAACAGTAAGGCCATCACTCTAGATTACTGATCTTGAAATAAAAGATGTCTATTTCATAGATAGTGGAAATGATATCTGATGACATTTTAAGATTTAGTTTATTGGCATGTTACCAAGAGCAATTAAAGATATGTGTTTTTGTTGCAGTATCTAAATACATTGAGCTGATTTAATTTAAATATTATACCCTAATGTTCAGTTACGAACTGTTTGATTATCTTGTTTTAATTTTGTAAATTGGACTGTTGAAATGGAATAGAAAATGAAATTCCTTTCTGCATGACGTTTTCCAACATTGACAAAAGGGACTAGTGAAAAACGCTGCGTATCACAAGACTAATATAAAATAATATACCGAAAAGCAAAAAATTGTTGTGAGCAAAATAAATAAAATTTAATACTCTGCTGCTTTTCTTGCATTAAAGTCAAGATTTCCTTACTAACATATAAAAGAATTTGAAAATAAAGATACATGTTTGATACACCCTAAGACGTTTCTTTTGCCTTGCAATATAGTATTTTTGCTTTGGCAAAACATCTAATGTTTGGAACATTCAGACTTAAAGTATGTCACTATCATCTCTCTCTATAACAGTTGCATAAGTGACTGGACATATAATCACTTATATGTCACATCTTATAAAGTGATCGAATTTGATTTGATTAGAACTTGATAATGAATCGAGATAAGAGCTAATAGTGAATATGTCTTTCTCTGATTGCATTAATTATATAAAGTAATCGAATCGAATCACCTAGTCATCCTCATATCAATCTGACCACATGAAATTGACCTTGACATTGTATCAACTGATAATATTTTAAAGGGTAACACTCTAGCCCTGTCGCTTTGAAAACAAGAACTTTGTTAGAAATACGCTATAAGTCATTAAAACCCAACATGAAACTATTTTTCTACAGGCTAAAATTGTGTGGAAGTTGCTATTTCACTGAAAGAGCCCATTACAACAACATATGGCTTTGTGACCTTTGACAGTGCTTTTATGAGACTGCTCTCATCACAATCTAACATCGACATGTAATTTCCAATTTTGTAAACGTTCCGAAGACGTAAAAACCAACCAATTATTATTAATAACCTGGACTTAAATGTTTGATCAACTAACTTGACGAAAACATAACCAGGTCACATGACTACAAGAAATTGCTACTTTAAACTATGTCCTTGGTTTGATAATTTCATTTAAGATGAAGTTTATTTTACATTGAGCAACGGTACGAGGTAGGAGCATAATTAATGGCATGTCTATGCTATGTATGAATAGCTAAATATGAATAGCTACTCTAAATATAATGTTTTGAAAGATTGTTGAAGTGAATCCACTGTGAACAATTCTATTATGTTAGTTTATAAGAAAAACATGCACCTGATATAAATTTTGTTTTTTAATTTAGGACCTGAACTAAATTGTTTGGGTGAATAAAATGTTTACTGGTAAAATTCTTACTGAGTTTTCCACAGTTCGTCACATTTGTAAAACGATAACTTGGTTATGTAAATGAATGAACCGTTGCACCTTGAACAATCAGTGAAGTGCACTATTACGGAAGCACACTAGTAACGTCAGGTAGACCTGCAGGTTCTCATAGGAAATACAAATGAAGAGAGCATATACACATTAGCACTGCAACATCTTAAAAAAGAATAATGAAAACCAACAGCCAAACGTAATGGTCTTTTGTCCTTTTAGCCCCTTTCGTATATGTATAATTGTTATCTGTCCACTCATATATAGCTCTCACAAATAGTCATTGCCATCATGAGTTGGTCGGCAACGCATACTAATATTCATTCTCGTAAGTAGCTGAAACCGATCCGTCCTCTTTAAACAAAACTTAATATCTTTTTTATTATCATCATATAAAGAAATCCCATCTGTTTTTATTTGTATATTCTCTCACAGTATATTTAATTAGGAATCAGTGGGATTCATTAAGATCAGATAAAAAAGATAATGTCCATGTATCGAATTCTTATTCCAATGTAAATCATGTATTTAGAGAAAGTAAATATTTAGTACATACACTGACAGCTGTTCGACTCCATCAAACCATTTGTACTTTGCATGTTTTTTCCTTTTTCTAGAGATAAAGTTATTGATAAGACAATAATGGTACTTTATGTATAATTATATATCTAATAAAAACAATTATAAGTCGCAAACTTTATCAAGGTCGAGAAAATGGAAAATTGAAACAAATATGATCTCGCACCCTTAACGCTGGTTAATTTCTATCTGCTTGTTACTGTTGTCGTTGATTAAAGGTGATCTTTTATCAGTAACATTTGGGGTGTTTTTTGTTTAAAAAACATATAGATTATGTTCATTCTTATAGCTGAATATTGAATGAACCACTTAGAAGATAAACCTATTGTAAATGTTTTTGTTTAGTTTTCCCCAGGGTTGCTGAAAAGGGCAACTGCATTTGGTGTTAATATTGGTCATTCCAAACCTTTCCGTTCTGATCAGCGTTTGAATCGAATGCTACACCTTCTTTACTACACTAGACTTACTCCTTCCAATCCATGTCAGGAGCACACAGAGCTTTAAAAGACAATTCTACTTCAACCACATAACTTATTTGTACTGATACGAACTAATGGAACTAACTAATAGAACTAATACTTCAGTTATGATCAAGTGAAAAATTCAACAGATCTTCCATACTTGGTGTTGCCCTTCTGAGATTTCCTACAAGATCACAGAACAACATTCTGACATTTGTTTAACAAAGATTCCAGACGCAAAATTGCATAGGGAATGAGTCGATTCACTTATACCAGACCATCGTCTATAGATAAAACATAGATAAAATATCTTATGTTTTTATTCAGCAATCAGGCCCAGACCAGGCTATTAAAAGGTTTTCTATCTGTAGTGTTTGTTTAATGATCTCTACATGTTATGTGTCTTGGTTAGTGTAAGCTCTAGGTCGGCTCGTCCCTAGGAAGGAGAAAGTGATACTGATGTATGATAAGGAGTGAGAGATTGAATGTTCACATTATTTAATTTAGAGGTGGTCTATTCTATCATTAGTTAAAAGAGGCCGATCACAGAAGTTACCTCTCTATTTCAAGGTTGTTATAACAATGCAGTGTCGTTTGGGATAGAGTTGCAGGTTTTATCTTTAAAGAAAATCAATTAGAAATAGTTTTTTTTTATATGTTCGTTTACCAATTTTTAAAATATCCAGTTTTATATGATCACCAGTCTCAAGACTCCGTCCTTAAAAACCTGTTGTTTTTTGTATGTAGAGCGTTACCATGTATACTGTATAGGTATTTGCGTACAAATGCGCATCATTTATTTGGTTCGTTGAGTTTTGTAAATGTATGTTTTGTGTTATTGTCACCGATTTAGTTTCTAAATTCAGTAGATTATGTTTGTAGTCTGTCAATATATAATATTAGATAACACTTGGCGCGATTTGTACAGGTTAGTTCGTTTGATGTTTTTGTTTGCTCAGATATAATATCAAATACCATGACTTACTGTTAGATATTGACAGCATTAGTAGAACAATAAAATATTCTATAAGCATCAACCGTCATATTAGAATTCAGTTCAGCTCCTCACTGATTAAACTGATGTATTTGTCATATAGAATAGCATCCTAGTGCAATGATACATTGACATACATAAGTAAATTCGCCACAGCAATTTCATTTCAGATCCATTCCTTAATTTAGTTGTTGCTAAATTGACCTGGATATTCTATAGCAGATAGCAATATTATTACTTTAAATATAAATTAGTATTTTTAATCATTTCAATGTATTATAAATTGAAATACAACGTGTTACCTCGAATATAGATCATTGACTCTTTCATTGAACTGATTGTGAGTATTAAATTCGTATTAAGATGTGAAAAGACAAGGTCCAGTGCGGTGTACGGTGCGGGGTGATTGATGCAGTAGAAAATTTAAGAAACGAATCTGTCCGCATCGTCTCCGGACCCGTACCTCGTGTGTTCACTTCTTCTATTTTCGTTTGTATCGATTATTCCGCACCGTACACCGCACTGGCCACGGTTCCTTGTCTATTTGCGGCTTTGCTCTTTCTTGAAATGACTTATAATTGTAGCTTGGTAGCTGAATCAAATTCAATTGGATGGTTGCAAAAAAAAATAACATATTTTCTTTGGAATGATTCTTAAATATTATAGAAACACATATGTTAAAAGGGTTTTAAAGAGGTTTTCAAAACTTTTGACATGCATTGGAGACACTGATCAATTGGCATTGTTCCAATTTGAGTGAGACGTCTGTGGTTCCTACAATCTACTAAAACTACGCTTTTGAGGAAGTCACCATCACCAAATCTGCCTATATTATATAGGACCCTTTGCAATAGTGACGTAATAAAACGCTTAGTTTTGGTAGAATTCCAGAGACCGCAGACCTCTGATTGAAAATTGAAATGCCGCAAGTTGAAAATTGAAATGGTGAAAAATTCATGCTACCAAT
Source organism: Lottia gigantea (assembly GCF_000327385.1). Classification (NCBI taxonomy): domain Eukaryota; kingdom Metazoa; phylum Mollusca; class Gastropoda; family Lottiidae; genus Lottia; species Lottia gigantea. Next base: position 557,237 of record NW_008709380.1, read on the forward strand.
GTCCCCGATACACATAAAAAATTTACAGACGCTTTTACACAACGCCCTTAATATATAGGCCACATTTCGTAATACCAAAGATGTCAAAATCTTCACTAAGACAGACCAAAATATTATAAAAGATTCATTCCATTCGAAAACACAGACTGATTTATCTTATAAGTTTTCTTATTGAATTTGACATGATAGACACATTCCCACAACGTAACCTTTCGTGAAAAGTCAACTAATGTAATGCCAATACATGATCTCAATTTTGGACGAAAACATCATTATGATTCGTCCGGAATCCATTCATTTGAATTACTATTTAATCGTCATTCTATTAGCCAATTAATTTCAGATATGCCAAGTGATGACTTTTTAATCGAGAGATTGTCTTAATATAACTATTATGATTGTTTGTCTACGGTAGATATTCTACCAACTGGACATTTTCTTATATTTTTTTTCCTGGACTTCAAATGATCAACATGAACTGAAAAGCCTTTGCTTGTGGATAAGATTGCCCCCGGGGTCATTCTTCAACCTATTATTAGGATTTATCTCTTTAGTCTAGGTTCAAGGTGTTACATCTAAAATAGGTAGTGTAGCTATAGTGTCGTTAGTTTATCCTTCTGGAAAACCTGATGCGACTGAGTTATTTATTTTGGAAGATTTCTTAATGTTATTCTGTATTTTCTCAAGGTTAAAGACAACGTTATGCAAACAATGGAGAAATATTCCTAAATCAGCAGCTATTTCCGTCTTCTCTAGTTTCTTTCTGAAATGCCTCATCGCATTGCCAAATATAAAATTTTTGGAAAATTCACGTTTCCACACAGTGGTGGTACATTATTAAAACTTAAAATCAGCGAGCTGACGGCTTTTTCAAACCAATAATATTACTCTGTTCGACAATTCTACATCTTCCAAAACTGACGTGGGATATTGAATCAATTTGTCTCTTTCCTACAAATAGTCTGGCAATAAAAGAAAATGACGACTAGCTGTCATCGACAGGATAATAAATATAGTCTAGCATGATGATCGGTTAGAGTGAAATCTTCTATATTGTAATGTAGCCGAGCAGAAAATTGGTTACACGGACAACTGAAGATGTGGCTTATTACAGTATTAAAATGTAGGTTATTTAAATGTCCAGAACGTAAATAATTACTGTTTGTCCAGGTTATGATTGGCTCCAATCTCATCTTGAACAAACAGTCTCTTAATCATTTCATTTAATCATTCATAGATTCCGCTTAATCTACTTTTATTTTGTCGTAGTCTCGATTATATAAGTATTATTTATACCTCATTTATTGTGATATATAGTCTGGATAGACCGCGACATACATTCCATTAGTACTATTGAATCCGCTACTTGCGATTTATCTCAAGAGTTGATTACGTCTAAATAACGATCTTGGATCGATTCATTTATGTTTGTCAACTGGCGCTGTTTGAATAGTATAGTGTAAAATGGAAAGTATAAATTTCTTTAAGGCTTTTCAATCAATCAAGAGATAATAGTGCGAGTATCATTGATACTATTTACTTATTTCCGCCGCTCTTAGAGACTCGCAAACTTCTTTTCTTTTCAACCTAAACAAACGTGTCCAATTGTATCATTCTATATATTCTTAAGGATTGGTTTCATATTTTCCATATTTCCTCCGCCCACTGTCTTAATATTCCACAGTTGGAAGAGCACATGAACTTAAATCTACTTTTAGATTTGCCCAATTAATAAACACAACCGTCATTTCAGAGCAGATAATTCTAATCGATCTGGAGCTACTTCCATAAAATCTCAAATTTCCAAATAACCCCCCTAAACTTAATATTTGCATCTTAAACTTTCATATTCCTCAGCGCACTGGGTAGTCTGAGTAGACACTATAATCTACAGGTCCAAGATCACATGTATTCAAATCAACTTTCAGATTTGCCCACTTGACGAACGAAACCGATAAGTTATGGCAGGTAACTCGAATATGTCTAGTAGTACATCCATGTGTTTTCTTGGAATGCCAAAAGAATTTTCCAAAGGGGTTTGCAAACCTTAATATCTGTATCTTGGACGACGTCACTATCGCAAATGACATTCAAGTCAACTTCTATGAATCCCTCCTAAGTTTTCCATGTATTATTGATATAACTAATATGAGTTCTACAGAAGCCAATTGACCGAATTCTTCCTGTCAACTAACTACGTCATCTTGATGTATGAACGTTTTGTTAATCATTGATAAACACAATCACTTCCGGTAGCCAATGGCGAAATTTCCGGTTTACATTACTTTAGAAAAAGACAAGTATTCCTATTTTAGATGTGATTTAGCTTGTAATCAATTGCCGCCATTCACTGATATTCAAACGGCATCGTCTGTTTTGTATGCATGTAAAGGAAAAAGTACTGGATAAACAAAGGAATCAATAGTCTCTGACATCATGAATAGAGTTGTAGTTCATTTAGATGTCATAGAATTCAATTATAAGTGAATAAACTTAGAGATAATTCGTTGCTGTTCAGACAAGCGTTAAGCAAACTATCGACCTGACTGGCCTTTTCTATAGTCTTCATTCTTTGTAAAGCTTTATTGCAGATTTATTACATAAGGGATGACAATTTCCTCAAGGGTCCAGAGGTAGATTATGGTGAATAAGTTTAGAAATATCGCTTATCCTCTACACGGCTTACAGTATCTAATTTGTTAAGAACATTCGAATGCCGCGAGATTTTAAAAATGATTGTTGTTTAAGATTTAGTAAAACAGACTTTGGCAAAAATCCACATAAGCTGCGAATCTGGATTTAAAATCCGTTTAAAAAAAGCCAAATACTAAAATAAATCTACCAAATACTATCAGTTATGTCTCTCCGTACGGGTTGTGTTTTTTTTTGTGTGTTTTAACGTTGTTCGTTTTTCAATATCGTGGCCGGTGTTGAATATTGGTGTTAATAATATCAAGTGGTTTTCAGTAATATTAGATATAGAACAAGTTTAATAATACGATATATTAATGTCAGACATCATAACTTCAACTCGTTATTATTTATAACACACGACGTTTTAAACTCGAGTAGGAATCCCTCTAGAATCTTGTACCAACTTCTCTCGTTTCTAGCATAGATGTTACTTTGTTTAGTATCTCTCTTATAGATCAGAATCTGATGTAACTGAAAAGACGTTCACTTACCTTAAAATGCCTATATCGACGTTGCTCCTAATCGTCTTACGGGGCAGTTATGAAAATTTCATCAAATTTAGGATCACGTCTTGAAGAATACCTCGAGAATGAGAAGGAAAACAAGCACATTTGAAGCCAATAATACAAGCACAAATGGAGCCAAAATTTTACCCGAATACAATTTGCGTTTTCATTTGTTTTAATGGTCAGAATACTTCAATGTTAATTTTGTATTATTTAGGTCCTTTGCATCCGAAGTTAGCGATATAACAGATCTTGAAACAGCAAATTTCAAGATAATCTGTTCTCTTTTACAATACGAAAGTAAAAATACGAGTTAAAAAAAAATGTCGTTCTATGAGGAAAGGTCATTGTATAGAAACTTGGTTTTATGTCTTTTTTACGATACGACAGAACAAGATATTACACCAGTTTTAATGAGAATTCAAATTCAAAATCGATTAGGTGGGAAGATGGATGTCTGTACGAAAAAGCGTGTGGAAACAGTTTACTAGTGTTACAGATGTAAATTTGAAACTATGGAGACATTAGTTGCTATTTCTTATTATTATTCATCATAATTTTCATTTTACATTTCGGTTTTTATGTTTGAAATTGTTGATACTTACTATTTATTTTTAACAGTAATTCATTCAGAATATCACATTTTCACCTATTTCCATAACTTGGAAGAAAATGAAGATAAAATTATTCAAATTGCCAACAAAAATTGTTCAGATCAGCTTCAATAAGAATTATTACACGTTTTAATATGATTATTTGACAATTTGTGGTGTATTTCAATGATATTTTAAACGTTATTAGGACAATAAAGTTCCCAAATAGAGGATGATGTATTCATTATTTAAAAAGAGGGTAATAAAAACACAGTGTTTAATGTTGTCATTAGATATGATTTGGTGTGTGAAGGAGTACAATTGATCTAAAAACTTAATAAGTTAAACCAATACCCAAGTACTCTTGACGAAGCCCACATCTATTAATCATTCTGTAGATAATAGATGTTTTTAATCCTTTTGATCATGATCATGGCTGTTAAAATTCTTCTTAATGATGCTCTTGAAGGCAATCCTTCTTTTGATGATGTCCTTGGTTGTTATCGTCTGATGGATGGATCCTACGGAAGGTATCTCTTATAGTTGATGCCAATGATGTCGATGAGTGCTATGGGCGGTTTCCGTCATAGGTAATTTCATTGACATTATTTATGACGACTACGGTATCCATACTTCCATTGAATATGTCCATGGATGTTATCTTATCAATGGATTATGGATTTTATCCTAGCAAAGATATACACTTTCTTTCTTTGGATGATGCTCTATGCTTATGTATTTTTTTGGTTTCCTCGCCTTTAACGCAATTCCTTAAATGAGCACTACACTTTCAGCTACCCCAGACTCTCCAAAACTGACACCCGAGATGACTAACATACATGTAAGCTTCATCTGCTATAAGTGTACACATAACTTTCTTCCCTCAGTACAATTATTAAGATGTGCATGCCAAACCAAAGGACTCATTTACGCGTTGCTCACTACTATTAGGTCTAGCATTAGTAGTAGAAGATATAGACCATAAATTATGAAAAAAAAACATTCATCTTGTAATTAGGGCGTAATTTCCGTTTTTTTAATCATAGCACCAACGAAAATCATTCGATAAATAGAATATTACCCTTTACTTTATTTTCACAGTAATATTCGTGGTGATGAACAGATAAACAATGCGGTTTAATTCAAATCGTATGCATACAGCCAATGATCATAAAGACACTTAAAATAAAATAATCATATTCGGCAAAACGATTAACAGTAACCAAGCTATCTCGACCTTTATCTTGTGCACACTACTGAGAATTGATGTGCAGTAACGTTTTATCACAAACCGGCGCCTCAGATCTATCATTTATATCAAATATATCAATTTTTCAGAGAAACTTAGACAATGTTACTTTATTGTAGTATTTTCAATGTAACAGTTCTTTCTCCCAGATAAGTTGTTTGATGTGGTTACATCTTTCACAGCGGATTAGATGTGTACTCATCTGCAAGGAAGGAACATTTAGGATGGTCAAGAGAGACAACAGAATGAAGTAGAAACTGTCCTTTTGGTTAATTTTCTGTTCTTTCAACGAGGTGTCTTATCTTAATCAAAGGTTGTTATCTGCTCGGAAGCTTTTCTGGTCTATACAAATGACAACAAAACACTTCTTAACACTTGCTCTAGTGTCGATTTATTTTTTAAAAAATAATCTTTCATCTGAAATTCCTACTTGAAATGAAGAGAATATTTATGTTTTCAAACGATAAGGTGAATATTTGAGAAGGATTCAAAAGAAATGGACAAAGATCAGACGATTCGAATGTCATGATTAACCATTTTAAACAGTTCCATCAAAATAACATTTACCAGACCTGTAAGTCGTCTGTATTTAAATTCCATTCTCTCTGTCAGAACCAGTGCCTTCTCTCGTACATAAGAATTAAATATAACCTTTGACTTATTCCAATCTTCCCGAAACAAGATAATCCCTCGCAGCCAAGCCTCAACATTCAAAAATGCTCTAAAAATGATTTACAGTTACTCACGAATTTTTTTTTTAGCGTTGTGAATATGAAGTAACCGATGGCACTCATTGTATGTTTGAATTTCTTGTTTCGCTCTTTTTTTTTTATCGTTATCTTCGGTCTATATCATATATCACGCCATCCCAAAGATTGAAAAAACCACATTAGATCTTGTGAAGTGAAATCTCAGCACTTCAACTACTTGCGACTGTCAAGTTCACTATGTGGGGTATTTTAATTGGCATTATATTGTCATTATCAACTTCATTTCTATGACTGGCATGTGGGATTCTTTCTCGATTCCTGCTAACCTGATAGTCATTACCGATTTATCAGTTCCTTCACCGTATAATAGATGACAGAAATGATATAACACGATTTCATCTGATTTATTCCAAGTTATCATGATTATTACAACATTGAGGAATTTGTTGGCGTGAAGAATGTTTTTTGTATGCTAAAACATTGTAGTATCTTTACATAGATTTTTTATTCCAACGGATTGAGGTCAATAGTGTATCAATGAACATGTTACAAGATCTCATTCTTGTTGCGGCAGAATTTAAAACACGCAGCTTGACCTCTGTAGCACAATCTTCTGGTATATCCATTGGTTAGCTCCGTTGGTCGAGAGTAAAAGTTTGAAATTTAACAATCATTGGGATAACATTTTTGATATATGACAGGTGCCATCTAGGATTTTACCATCTGTAATCATTACTAATTAATAATTAATGTATTAATATGATTTCTAAGGAATATATGTTTAAGTGATATATCCACGACGGATTACTTTCAACAGTGTAGGTGTATAATTCCATTTATTTGTACTGTAATATCTGATGCCGCAGGGTTCATTTACCTGCCATCTCTTTCTGAGAGGACATGGCTATTAATACTGTTAATGAGATCTAATTAAATAGTACTTTGCTAATTGATCACAATAATTTAACATTAGCTTTCGTATAGAGATCTTTTGGAAAAAGGCAATTACTTCTGTTTAACCTAAGCACTTCACAACTGAATAATTCTGTATATACATGTACTTGAGGCACAATTGCTCATTTGATCCACTGCATAGGCTGGTGTAGCGTTTTCATTAGGCAGTTAGGGTGCAAATAGTAGTTTCTGTTTTTATTTTCGTACTGCTTATTTGCAACTGAATTGGCTAATGAAGACGTCATGCAGCTCATAGTAAGGGCAATTTTATCAGGATTCAAGTAAGTAAGCAAGTACATAGATTATTATCTACAGGCATCAAGAAGTTATTGAAGGTTAAGTGTTACTATTAACCATTGCTGATCTGAAATCACAAAAGGTGTATTGGAGGGAGGTGAATATATGATCAGCTAATAAAAACCAGGTAGAACATAAAAACACCTGTATATATGATATTAAGAATGTTTATTTGGTAAGTTAATGGAGGCTTATTAAATGTAATCTCTGAAGAAACATTAAATGGGATGTAAGTAGTAATATTGTTTATCTATACAAGATAAATACACTAATCTTCCATGGTGAAAATACTCATAAATCTGGGTGGAGATACTGAAATCTTGGTGGGGAAACAAGGCATAACATACATGAAAATGGCTTATTTAAACGGTTTTCTGAAGAATGCTTGATCAAGTCAAATGCGTGTCGAATCTTGGCATTGTACCATATCGTGATTCGCATTGTATGATTGTAAACATTTTAACCAAGAAGTAATGCACAATTAAACTTTAAGTTGTGCCTTTCGTGTTTACATTGTGCCTTGAATACAGCTGCATCCCGTTCCATACCAATACAAATTTCCTTCTCTCTTTATTGTTTTAATATGCCGAGATTGTTTGTCTGCCTCCAGGCATTCTATAACAAGATATTATTACTATTGAAAGACAATATTTAGTTCACAATTATCGATTCACCGTATGCCATTCAGACAAATTTGGTAGTGAATTTATTATGGTTCAATTTCAATAAGTACAATGGATATCAATGTCTGCTTTGGAGAGTAGTTATCAGGCCCGTAGCGAGAGCTGATTGTTAGGAGGAGCAAGTAATATATCTTTAGGGGCAATTGTGTAAGGTGTGTATTTGCAGTCAGAATCTTTTCAGAAGGGCAATATTTATTCGGGGAGTTAGGGAGGTGATTATAACTTACTGCAGAGGTCGAGGTTTGCGTATATCATTTTCACAGTAATCATAATCAAAGAAGGAGGAAGCTTTCCAAATATATGAAAAACAAAAGCAGTAAATTTACGTGGTTGGCCAACTTCAAAGGGCACTTATCATATCTTCGGTTTAGGGTACAGGTTTGTAGTTGATGGAACAGTGATACTGGGGTCTGTTGTCTAGTATATATACTTCTGGAAATCTGCTGGTTGTTATCACTGCAATAGTATTGTGCGCTTTTGATTATCTTGAGGTTATGATATGATATGATAACAACCTCATTATTTCGTCTCTGCTGTTGGGGTTATTCTTGTGATATATGCAATATTGAAACGTTCAAATTGTCTTCCCTGGTCTCACTGGTAATTTTGATGATAAATACCAGTTAACTCCTCGATATTGCTAGAAAATATTGATAAGAAGTAAAGTTTGATTCTGCCTATGTCCAGCTTGGGATGGAACAAAAACGAGTGCTTAAATTATTTTTCGTTTCACCCACATATTGCAATGGGCATTATTTTTTTTGTCGTCGTCAAGATATAAAGGTCTATAATATCCCATTAAAATACAGATAACTAGTGTTGATTCATAGCGATTATAATGATTCTATGTCTGATTCCCTCAATTAGTCTCAAGTGTGGTGAATAGATTGTCTCGTGTGACCTGTTATACCTTTTGAAATTATGCCATGTCAGCACACCATTTTGTCATGGCACCTTGAACAGGGTCTTGTTACCTGGAAAGGATAACAATTGGACGTATGATAGTAGCCTACTCATGGGTAGAATGTTAAACAGAACTATATCTCTTCCGTTTAATGGACCTAATTCTGACCCATGAAAAAGAATAAGGTGGCCATTTTTATTAGAACCCTCTATCATTGCACTTTTTAAGTGCACAATCCGTTTCAGTACTCTCAGTCGACATTATCTTCTCGTGTTATAACCAAAATGTGATTTAATCCATTTCGTTTAATGGAGTCAGGCGCCACCACTGGGCTTATACAATACAGAACGGTAGAAGTTCGTTTTAATTTTCTCAATACCTGTATTCTCTTGCCGATAAAATCTTTTTAAATTTAGTATAGTAAAATGAGACATATTGCCACATGCAATTATTTTGCTGTCTTTTGGGATTCTATCACTGAGACTGTTAAAGACACGAATAAAAGTATTACGTATTGTATATATTTTAGTAAAATAGTGAAATATGAGAAAGTAACATAATGTTTCAAAAGTATACCGCTAACATTTATTAGGTTTGCAGCTTTCCAAATCGTGGCATTCTGCCTGCATGATACCATTTATGTCACCAAAACTTAGCTACATAAAAAGAAACCATCTTGGCATATTGACGACATTAATTTTGCATTAGGAGATTTCCAGGATTAGTTTTTTCTTACAAAAAACAATAAAACTTTTCTGATCGCTAGACATTGTTACGCTATTTGTAGAAACAGAATAAAGCTCGACCTTTTGCTACATATAATGTGAGACAAATAAAAATCTTCCGTTGAAAAGTATCTGCTCTCATAGGGCTTAAGAACCTGTCTATCTTAATTTAGCTTTCCTTTTTTATTCAATATTCTTAAATAATTTATTTGAACATTATGATTTTGATTACGTCAATACTCAAGTGAAAAAATACATTCTTTTTATATTTCAGGATATCTCCAGGATTCCACATCGGCACCAAATAATGGTAAATATGACTTGGAGATCTGGTTATGAAACACGAAGAATCCAAACTGAATTCAGTATTGCTAAATTTGTTTTGACAATGGATAATATTTAACCTAAATATCAGCACAACAGATTGCTGACGTGACATTTTAAAAATTTTCTATGAACTGTTTGCTTCAATCTCCAAATGAATGATAATCTTATTGATCATGAATAATGTATTCATAGGATTTAAATTCTGTTTTGTTAAGTACAACTAAATAACAACCTAAACAAGAAAGGGAGTTAAAAACATGTTATTTGGAAGCAAGTGAGTGACAAATACCTCAAACTAACGGACATAAAGAAATAAAAATCAGGAAATATTTGGAATTGAGGTTTTCGTGAACGGAAATAAGGAATCTATAGAAATGAAACATGTGTATTTTATGTGCCAAAATTGCGAATCGAGAAGTATTTCCGGTTAAAAATGATTATTACTGGATTTTATTGTTGTTATGCCAAAGTTACTAGCCAGTCTGAACATCAATCTAAATGAGTTGGTGATTAGGAACACAATCATTCTTCCAAACATTTTCAATAACTTTAAAATGTGATAGTCTGCTTCAATGGCAACAATGGATAACACAAGTCTTTGTGAAAATATGTCGGAATATTTCACTAATAATGAGGTGGACGCAGGGTTTGTTATCTCCACTATTTGTCTGACATTGCTAGTGGCAGTGGTAATTGCCGGTAACATCCTCGTCATAGCCGCTGTGTTGACCACTCGGAAACTCCGGACAGTGACCAATATCTTTATAGTGAATTTAGCTTGTGCAGATTTACTACTTGGAATATTTGTGCTGCCTTTTTCAGCAGCTCTGGAAGTTCTTGATAGCTGGATATTCGGGACCATTTGGTGCCATGTTTGGTTAGCGACCGATGTCCTGCTGTGTACTGCATCCATTTTTAATTTGTGCTGCATCAGTTTAGACCGTTACATAGCAATAACAAGACCAATGAAATATCCAGGATTAATGTCTTCCAAACGCGGGAAACTGCTTGTTGCAGCTACGTGGATTGTTTCCTTCTTAATCTCTCTTCCGCCATTGATTGGCTGGAACGACGGAAACGATGAAACAAGCCAACAAACAGTGAACTTAGCCAATATTAATATTAGTCAAGTAGTTTTCAAAAACTTTTATACAAACATGTCACAAAATTTTATAATGGATTCAAATTTTTATGACAATAATTCAGAGAGAATGTTTGATGAATTTCAGACATCACAACCTTGCGAGTTTATTCCAGTGAAATGTGAACTTATTAATACGCGTGGATACCGTATTTATTCAGCATTAGGTTCGTATTTTATTCCAATGTTTATTATGGTGTTTTTCTACATACGGATTTACCGTGCTGCGGTGAAGACTATATCCGCTTACCAGAAAGGTGTCCTTACGACAAAATCAAACGGAGTGACTGTAAATAATAAAGTGACGTTACGGGTTCATCGCGGTGGAAGTTACATAAACCATAATACATCCAACCGCTCAAATAAAGATTCCGTTGAGAGGCGGAAATCTGCCGAAAGTCCCTTGAATAGAGGGAATTCCAAAAAAGACATGGATACGCCTTTAATCCAGACAAACTATCCACGACGCTTCAGATCGCGGTATCATACTTACAATAAAACTAAAGAGTGTCCAACATGTGAAACTACAATAACGATAACTCGCGATTCCTCAAAATCGGACGACATTGACCAAGAACAACAACTCTCTAGTACAAATGGCATTAACCCATCGCGTGATAAAAATCAAAAAGGACGAAAAGGAAGTGATCGTTTAAAACCAACAAATGGCGTTAGAATAAAATTTTCTGGAAACGGACCAACACGAACATCGTCTGCTCTGCAGAAAACTGGTAAAAATATGAAAACTCAGATGAGAAAATTTAATCGGGAGCAGAAGGCGGCTAAAACATTAGCCATTATAGTGGGTGCTTTTATTCTGTGTTGGTTACCCTTCTTTTCTATTTATTTAATTGGTGCATTTTGTGACGATTGTATCCCTGCTGTGTTGTTTTCTGTTTTATTCTGGCTGGGGTACTGTAATTCGGCTATTAACCCCTGTGTATATGCTTTATTCGCCAAAGATTTTAGATTCGCATTCAAAAAACTGTTAACTTGTGGTATTCGAAGATTGCCGTCAAAGTCTGGATCGGACCTTGCCGCCATGAACTTAAATCCTTTACAGTCTATAAACAATTTCAGTGAAAATTCCTCGGAAAGTTGACAGTTCACTTACCGGAATGAAACTTCCGGTTCTCTTTCCTGTCACAACCTCCAGCTGTCTGTTGAACAATACGCCTGACCTTGAGACACAAAATTCTAAACTGTGTCTACTTGCTGGAGGCAAATATTTCTTTGATGTGTCTACGTAAGAATGTATTTTGAAGTCGCACGGAGACAGTTTCTAGCTGTGTGCGTGTATATGTATTGAGAACAGATTCTTTGGCATTTTTGCCAGTTTCCGTCCGACGTCTGTGGTTCCTGTAATTCAGACAGATAATGATGACACTAAACGTCACCCAGATTGAATGGTATTGCAATAAAAGCTTCATAATCTGGTCAAGCTTTCTTGAATTTAAAGGAGCCACGGGTATTGGACGGGTAATCGGAATAGAGCCAATGCTCCCTATTCAAATGCATCAATTCCATATTTGCAACGTCACTGATTATTGACTTGATACAGTACATAAAGGTTAGTGACGTCACAAATTAGAAATAGAATTTTTCAAACAGTATTTTTTTTTACCTCGAGAGACCCCGGCCCAAATTGGGCTCGTCATTTGCTTTAAAAGCCCTTTAAGGCTGCTATCGACTCAGAGTATATGTTAACTTATCTATCAACAAAATTTCTGAGTTAAGTACAGCAAAGATAATTGTGTACATCTGAGGACGAGTCAAAACATAACCACAAACAGTCCAAAATTTTTTAAGGTAGTATAGATAGCAGTTGAAACTATATAAACTATACTTATATTCTGTTCATTACTACTTATAAACCTATTAATAAAGTGGACTGCTCGTGATTGTGTTTAAATCGTACCGGATTTGCGAAGATATCTTGCTGGACTATAGTAATATTTATAAACTATCATTATTATTATTTATGTTTTATTAAAGATGTTGACAATCTGAACTGGTTGTTTATATTGATCGAATGGATATAGTCGTTTAAATATTTGATTCACCAATGTATAGAGCTTAAAGCCAGCTCTAAAATTCCACGTCTATCGTTATTGGGCTCTATTATTTTGTAAGGCAAATGTTCTTACTGCTGTACATATCTTTTTGGTATTCCGATACCGAAACCAGAATGCCTTTAAGACATCGCAGTTTATGTGCGAAAACCACCAGCCAAATTTCATTCCTTCAATTTCTCACGATGTTGTCTACTTCAGTGAATAATATCGATTAAAAAGAAATATTATATCATTCAATAAGTCATTATGTGTTTACCTTTTAAACTAATCAATGGTGAACACTAGAGGTTTTATTTAAAATCAACTTTCTATATATTGATAATATTTCTTTATCGCGCTTTGATATCAGATAATATTTCAATACATACTCAATTCCATTACATACTGCAGATTTCTGCTTCAGTGCCGTTTCTCTAAAACCATAAATAGTTAACGTCATGTGCAATTAGTTTCAAATTGTTGAATGATCATTTCTTTACACAGTCTTATGATTATAATGTGCAGTAATTTTCAAAAGCATGTTTTCAATGAAGCGTGGCATATTCAGTTGCAATTTTGACACAAACTTATGGGATAATCGATAATACTTTTCAAATGAATAACCATGGCGGTGTACCCTTGTAATACTGGTTTCTTTTCAAAAGCACCGTAATATAATCACAACGGTACACTATTATACGAAAGTTTGGTCTTATTGGTTATCATTTTTGTAAAATAAATGTCTAGGTTTCAAGAACCTGGTTAGTAGAAGCTAAGACAAATTTAGACATCCCTTGGCATTTTCGATTTTTCATTTTTGATAAGAAGATTATTGTTGACAAGATAGTAAGAAGTAAAACAAAACCGTAAAAATCGATAGCTAAGGAAAGTCTACGGGAAATTGGGCTCCAATCGGCTCGGTGACAAATGATTCTGTTTAATTGATAATGAAGCTATTTTCGTTTAAGAACTATGAGTTTGTACAGAACAAATTTATAATCCAATGCCATTTTCTTGCGATTAAAAAACAAACAGCTTCGTATATTCTTCAGTGCAACTATAGTTCACCATCAAGTCTTTGTCATAGCTACAATGAACACCATATCATCTACGAGGTGCGCTCCATTTTCTAAAAAAAAAACACCTTTTGATTCATTTAATTTCACCGAAATCAATAATTCGATAGATTTGTAGACGTAGAACTTCGGTTCTTCCATATCATAAGACAGATTTCTCTCTTAGAACTCTTTTCATAGTTAACAAAATGAATCAACTGTTAGTAGCAAAATAACCGTTGGAAAAGGTCCAAATTGCAGAGATGACAAAATATCAGTGGTCTCGGTGAAAGCGTTTATTCTCTGCTGTTGGTCTAATAGATTTGTACAAACGAAATCGAGCAGATGTCATGCCACAAATATCACATCTCTAAGACATACACTAGAGTTCAAACCACAGTAAATGAGCACTGGTAGAGCAATTACTCTTGTAAAAAACAACACTATCGGTAAAATGCTGGAAAGATGTTTGTGGTCGGAAAAGCCATGTTGGATGTTACCAATATCCCCTCCCAAAAGAAAGCGAGATTCGTCTATCTGGATATGAACCGGTGCCCAACGGAAAACTTTGAAACAACTTCCTTATTATCGTGATATCATAACTGGTTATGATTTGAGAACTAGGAGGGCATGATCAGATTCAAATGATATCTTCTTATTTAACTGGTTATTCAGTGCAATAAAAACCGATAAAAGTAGAATAATGAAAGGAATAGGGGGTTTATCTCATTTGACAGTTTGTCTCGATTCACAATCTGGAGAATTTCAAGTAGAATTTAGTGGCCTACAGCCTAATCTTTATGTTTCAATACGCGGTATTATTTCTATGAAAAACACTTAAAACTGGATAAATCCCAGATAAAAACTGGGTGAAATCAATTTTTAGCGATCAATTACAAAATCTGAAGTTTTCATGAGATTGTTCGTTAAAATAATATAAGTTTTTTTCTTCAACAAACAAAGGAGAAAAGAATTTTGTTGTATCAATATCTTGCAGGTTTTTATTTCATCATCATTTATTAATAATGACACGATACATAAACCATTCAAATACTGAAATCTAATGTTGTTGGAAACTATTGGAATGACTATGAATGTGTCGAGTTGTATTGTAATTTAAGTAGTTGTCTCCTCTAACTAAAAACACAAATATTTTACACCATGTAATTCCCGTTTCGACCCCATCTGAATGATTGCTTTAACTTATTAACATTTGTACATTTCAGTAGAGAATCGTAAAAAATCGTTACATGGTGCCTGTTAATAATGGTTGACCATTTTTCAGAAGCGTTTCTACATCCCAGAAAAGAAACTTCTCCGCTTTAGCCACCCACATTCAAATTTATCATTATAAATGGGGAAATAATTGCCTTTTGCCCCGGTAAAACCATTCAGCCATATCTTGCATTTCTGATATAGGCCGCATCGCTGACTAAGGGAGAAAACTTCAGTTTCTAATCACATGAATATATTAAGAGGAATCGAAAGCAAGTCGTTATGAACATTTAATTTTAAACACAGAGTACCAATTAATCATCATTGATGTGCAGAGCAACACCAACATGTCAGAAATTTCGTGTCCGCTAATATTCTACTTCCCAAACTGGAAATAGAAGCACACAATATTTGCAAAGGTGTAGTTATAAGATCCAAGCTCTAGAATGCAGACACAAAAATTAGGAGGGTAAGAAAAATAAAAACACTCACTGTTAATTTACTATATTTGACACTCTTTTAAATAGATACCATATATACACAATGAATAACAAGATATTATATACATTATTCAATATATAAAACAATTTATAATAAAATATATCAATAGGAAATATCTCATTGTTGTTAAAACTATATGTATATATTATGATAGAATCTTACTCTTCTTTGATCAATAATATGAAAATACAATACTTTTTTTTTCTCCTACTGGACTCATCTAAGATGTCTATTTGACAAAATGGTGGTTTATAGCTAGTTTTACTATTATTTCAAACACAAATTGACAAGAGCAACAATAATAATAATCTCTGTAAGTACTCAATACTTTAATATATTTTGGCAAACTTTATTCTTAATTCAATACAAAGTGACCTTTTATTATAGATAAACTAAACAGATAATTTCATTAGTTTCCTTCAATCTAAATTGTACTTCAAGGTTTCCTATGAGTTTAAACTGAACACGATATAAATGAGTTTAAAATGAACTTAGATAGTAACATATCATCTAATACTGGTATAAAAACACAACACAAGTTTATTATTTTAGGTTTAGGAAAGGCTATACAAATATCTACATTTATACATATAACAACCAAAAATATAAACTGTTCATATATTAGAAATAAAAAAAACTATAAGCCAGGTCCTGTTACTCAAAGAATCTTACCATAAAAAAATTGTGGTTGGCATTCAATTTTACATTTAGAAATACCATACTAACTACAAAATTGATGGTAAGATTTTAAGTGAAACAAGGCCCTGGTTTCCTCCTGTATTTCTTCACATGAGATCATTAAAATAAAATGTAAGAATAGAAAATGTTAAACACATGGACATTATCTATGATACTGGAATCATTGAGTCCAGATCAGAATATTAAATGTAGCTTCAGACTAAGTATTAAGGTGGGGAACAAAAGATTCAGTTCACATACAGGAAGGGTATAAAATAAGCTGTTATAGCTATTATCTAAAATAACACAATACCACAGAGCTTTTATAGTCTATCATTCTCACACAAAACTCATGGCCTGGGGAAATACAGCTCTAATAGACATATTGTAGTAGTTGCAGTTGGAATGTATTTTGATAATTTTTAAATGCACCATTTATGCAGCTTTAGAATGAGTATCTTTCATATTCATAAACCTTAATGTGATGGCAAAGACGTTTTCGTGGTTCCTATAAATCCAGAATATAAGCCAGATAATGATATTAAATCAGGCTAAACAAGTCATCTAAAATCTCAATAAATTGCCCTATATTCAATATCATTTACCCACTGATAAGAAGAAACTTTACATTGAGGACTACATGTATTATATATTAAATTATAGACATTTCAATAAAAACAATAAATTTGGGTTCTCATATTTGTCAAATACTGGCGTATTGTTCCGTTATTAATTAATTATTGATAACAGTTCAGTTAATAATTACAACATCTTTATAGGAAAAAACAGAGTAAATTTATTGTGTATTTATATTCAATTATATTATTGTATCTATGAAGAAAATTTGTGTAGATAAAAAATGGAAACATTATGAACACTATCTAATAATGAAAAGTGTAGATTGATAAGATGTGTATGTATATTGTACATTATCACAATGATTCAACAAGGCCCATATTAATATATATCTTAAATATAACCCTCTTATATATAAACAGAATATCTCAATTTGACTCATTTGTCGTCTTGGAAAGGCATAACAGACAATTTACTTAGTTAAAGCCAGACGTTCAACACAAATTCAATTTATATTGATTTATACAAAATGAGTAAATGATACGATATATTGTTTGTGTAATAATTTCTATATCCCGTAAATGCTAATCCAAAAAAGTTTGGCACCACTTTCTCCAATTACAAAATATATCACTTGAGGTATTCCATTGTAATAAATTTTGATGTAATCAAGGCAATGATGTCAAGTAAGGATTTCAATGCTCTAATCAGCTGAAGCTAATATAGTTTATGTCATTGAATAAAGTTGGTGCTAATCTGTTTTCTGACTAGTTTATGTATATTTATATGTAAGATATGGTCTATGTAATTATGTTTGTATGAATGAAGAAAAATCACACACAATTAAAAAATGACAGTCAATCTTGGTCCCAGATAAGGCATTCAACTGTCTGTTATTTATTCACAGAACCAAATGCAGCAAAAGCAGCATCAGTTCGTTGTTGGAATGAAGAAGAACCACTGGTAGTCGAAGACATTTTTCCCATTGTTCCTTGAGGCATTGTTCCCATCATACCTGGCTGCATTCCACCAATACCTGTTCCTTAAAATAGATGTAGATATTTACCAAATAAAGGATTTTCAATAACATAAACTTATTTAAAATAAGGGCTTTTTACACTGTAAATGAAATCAAATGAAAAGATTAAATCAGTTTCCAGAAGATGGTCCACAGTCATTATTTTGCTAGCATAACATATCTGAATTTTCTCGTAATTAATGTGAAACACTTGAAGATCCACTTTCAGGTAATACCATGCCTAAAACCAACTAATTCAGCAGCCCTGGGAGCACTAATAACACAGATAGAGCCACTTCAGTATGCTTTGGGGCTGGATTTAGCACAAGACAATCTAAGCCGACTTACCCATTGGTGGTGACATCATACCCATCTGTCCTGGTGATACACCAGACATAGATAAACTAGACATACCAGTACTAAGTTGACTAACACCCCCACTTGGTCCTATAGCAGCTGGATTAGCACCAAAAACACCACCTCCTCCCCCAATACCTAGAATAGAATGAACACTATTATACATGGGACTTCATAGTGGTTCATCAAATCTTCCCTATCTATTCACTGATTCAGCATGACTATTTTGGAAATTATGGATGAGTATTAAAGTCTGAATCTAAATTTCATGGAAACAACAGAGTCAAGATTAACTTCTCTCCAGTTAACCCAGCTGTATATAGGTACAGATAATCTGGGGAATATCAGTGCTACGATGTTTGTACAAGTGCCAGCTGAAACTAGGTAAAGGTATGATCTAACAAAAGGCTTCTCATTCTACTGAGGATGTAATAATTGAAATAGTATGCTGATTTAGAAATATATAAAATACATCTGAGGAGTTCTGAAAAACAATCACAACCACACTTTATTTATGACATAGATAATGACCTATTTCACCCTGTTCAAAATTTTAGGGACATCAATTCCACAGAAAGACAATTGTGAACTAGTTAAATCCATAAAAATTGCATACAATTTTCAACACTTGAAATATACTATTGACGTTTACTGGTAGGTACTGGACATGCAACTATATATTTGTATGGTTTAAAATTAACTGCATTCATGCATTGTCAAATAAAGATTTTACAAAATAAATACACACTAATTGATAAGTAAACCATGCAAATATAATAAGTATAATCTAAATATGAAAATATACACTGAATTTATGAAGTCATTTATAGTCGAACAAAGGTTTATATAGGTGGGAAAATTAATTCCTAGCAACTGACCAGCAACTGGCCATGTTCTTTAGGGTATTTATAGTGAGCAGAATAGATTTAAATTCCATTTGATGTTGATAAATAGCTTTGTTTAGACTATATTGCATGCTTCAAAATAGAATCTGAATTTGAACAATCCAAGTGTTGGTTGAGCACAATAGAACCATGATAGAATACCCAGACCCACACAAAATGAAGATGATCCATGCTAACAAATGAATAGTTGTTAATATTTGTTAATACCTGATGCATAACCCATTTCAGGTGTCCATACAACATAACCTGTTAATTTGACCACAATTATGATGTTAATATATCACCACAGAAGAAATATCATTATTATTATTTAGATGTATGCTTTGAACGTTTGTCATTACTGCTTGTTGTTCCAGGACATAAGAAAAGCACATTTTCTATATTGAGCTTGCAACTGTCCCACACAGGAATCCATTATTCTTTTGGAAAATAAGAAACACTTCCTCGGAAGTTCCTACTGGTTCACAATATCTTCCTCAAAAATATAGTGGACAACTTGTGTTTATGTTTTAAATCACATGCGCACAACCCAGGGGTGGTTTAAGTTAATGACATGAAAAAATCTTAATCTGCTTTCAGCAATAGCATAGTTCTTGTTATAACGTAACTTTTAAGCCAGAGAAACCAAACTTATCAACATAAACCCATAATAAAAGATCAACCTACCTGCATTGATTAGGTTTTGCTGTTGTTGTTGTTGTAATTGGTTCATACTAGGTGAAGATTGTTTTTGGAATCTAGAAGCCGGATTTAAGCCATCTAAACTGATATTTACACCAGAATCTGACCATGTATTATTAGACTGAAAATATTCATTAGATAGTTTCATAAAAATGCCTTAATCAAGCATTAAGACTTATTATTATAAAAAATAGTTAACAAACTAACACAAATACTATTCTAAAGATATAACTGATTTTCAACTCTTTTGATGCAGAGAAAAAACTCTTGTGATGTCATCTTAACCTATTCTCAGATTACTTTATCCATAGTCTGTGAGTTGGATTTTTCAACAAAGATAATGATAGACTCTTGTAACTTCAGGTAAGCAAACTGGTACCTTACAAAAAACAAACATATAGTACCTTCCAATAACATAGAAAACCCAAGGTAGTGACTGAAGCCAGTATAAGGTAAAGTAAAGGAAATATACAGAAGTCAATAGATGTACAAGTGATATGAATTTATAGTGATTAGAAGAAAATAAATAATCAAGTGAAAGAGTAATATACAAGACAATATCATGACTGAATTATCGAAAGAATTGAATAGAGAGAGATATAAATAACTAACCTTAGAGGTTGTAACAACACTAGAGGGCTAAATAAAGGTATATAAAATATAGGTAAGTATAAATAATATAGGTGAAACATAGCACTCTCATAAATAACCATATATCAATTAGGATGTTCAGAAACATGCATAAACCAAAATGATACCGTTGGATTTGTCAACCTTGTTTTGTCATTCAGACACGACAACTAAATGAAGCCTAGTGTGTCTTTTTTAACAGACAAGCAAAATAAAATTACAGGCGTTTCTCTGTTTCAATGACTTGAAATGATTTATATGGCAATTTATGAGAGAATACAAGTGAAATGATGAACAATGATAAAGGTATTTGAGGGAAAGATAACAGCATGCAATAACAAGAATGGTGTTCGTGATGAATGTGAAGGTGGAAAAAACAAATATCAGCTCTTTGATTCACATCCACTTTGTTTTTGGACAAACTTATGACTTAAGCTAGTTTTCTAGCAGTCAAACGGGTGAACCGAATAAAGATTGTTTAAGTATTGAATTCAAACTAGCTTTACGTAAAAATTTATCTTATTGTTTTCAGTAAATTAAATGAAAGGTATTTCAAAGTTCATGAATAACTACAAAATGTCTATAGTATTGAGCAACTATCTTGCTGTAATGGCATTTTGTAGTTGGTATTGTGGTAAACAGCAGCATGCAATAAACAGTGTGGTACAAGTGAAAAGAACAATATACCAATATGAAATATTTACCTTGTTTGGTGTTTGAGAAGTATTAGTTGTTTGACTAGTCATAATGTTGGATGTCATACCCATGTTATTACCTCCAACACCCATAGACATTGACATCATCCCTGGATTCATCATAGGCTACGGTGGGCAGAAAACAAATAAATGTTAAACTAAAAAGGATTTGACTAAAAACAGAGTTAGGAAGAAAAGGATCTTGAAATGATTCTTCTATTATAATGACAAAAACATTAAATTATTTGATCTTGAAAACCAACTTTAAAACAGACTTCTGGAAACAAGCAATTAAGTCAATGGTTTTTGAAACTGAAAGTAGAATATATTTAATTGAACACTAACCTGTTGCATACCACTCATCATTCCCATGTTACCCTGCATTGGCATTTGTCCTGCCATAGAAATACCAGTCCCAGCATTCATTCCACTCATCTACAATTCATATCATTTGAAATCAATGTAAATTAAGCATCACTTAAAGAGGGCATCTTTGTCTTCCTTCAGATATTTACTTTTACACAAAGGAGAAATCATAGAGCAGGACGGTTTGCTAAGCATGTTTAATTATACTTACCATGGGCATTCCCATATTCTGACCCATAGGCATTGTTTTGCCTGCCATTGGATTAATGACTGGAGAAGTCATGGGTACACCTCCCATTTGTGATTGCATCATTGGTCCTGCACTCATGTTTGACATCATTGGTTGGGAACCCATTATGGGCTGGGAACCCATTATTGGTTGTTGGGAACCCATCATGGGCTGTGTTGACATAGCAGGTGAGACACCCGCTGGTTGTAAAGGGGATGTCTGTCCACCCACCATGCCAAAAAGATCTGGCTGGTTATTGGATGGTGGTGGTGATGTAGGTGATGAGGCAGATTCAAATTTGGAAAAATCTGCAAAATTTTCTTGTGTACTGAAATAATAGATTGAATGAGAAGTTTAATCATTACTGCAAAAATATAACCAGATCAACAGCACTGATGAGAAACTTCAAACTTTACTTTCCTCATAAATCTACTTCTCTTATTGGTTGAAATGTTAATAGGCGACAGAAAATAAACGAACAATGATAGAAGGCAAGTTTCTGAATAGTACTAATCCAACTATCACTAACAGTACATTGTACTTACCCATTTGATGTAGGTGATGTTGTATTAAATTTAGTAAATTCACCAAATTCATTGGATGTGGGAGCTGAAAAATATCAAATTAACAAATCATTTAAGACCCCTAAAAGATGATTCACATTTTTTTTTTAAGATTACTGAGAAGTAGAATATTCTAGCTCCTGTTCAGATTTCTCTATTTTCAGGCAAACTGTCCTAACGGATACTATATGTACATGACCAGTATTGGCAGCAAGAAATGAACCTCTGCTATTAGTCTATCTATTTGTTCTTTATGATAAATACAGAAGACAATCAACAGTACTTACAATTAATGGTAGTACCTCTTGGATCAAAATCATCAACACTATTACTATTACTAGCAGACTGGAAATCAGCAAAGAAATCATTTGATGAGGCTTTACTCTGTCCAATATCTAGAAGATTTGGTGCTTCTCCTGCTGAACTTTGACTCTAAAAATTCATATAAGTTTTGATTAACATATGAGACAGCAAATATTATCAATACATCTGGACAATGGACCCAATTTTCTTCAATATCTTCTTCTCATATCTAAAGACTTTAATTAATTCAACCTATCAAAAACACTCGATGCCTCTCTACAACTACGATTATCACTTCGGTATTTCATTCAAACATTTCTGGTTGTACCCCAGAGAGATTTTGTAGCATGCAGTTTTTTTTCTGCTACCTGTATTGCTTATTTCAGAAACAAATAAATACTATTCCTACCTGAGCATCTGACTGTGCATAAGCAGAAGCAGCACCTAGGTCTAGAGATCTTTTTGAATCCCTAGTTGAACGTCTGTTGGTGGTTATTTTCTCTGTTCGTGTTGTGTGGGTACGTTCAACTGATGTATATTCTTCATCATCATCTTTAAATTCATTTTTAGGAGTTCTTCGATCATAATCTTCATCTTCTCTATTATTATCATATCTATCTACAGGTTCATCACTACAATCAATAGATCAGCCATTTTAAATATATTACATTAGAGCTATTAAACTCTTCTTTTATCCAATTCTCTTTCTGTCAAAAAAAAGTCCAGTCTGAGAAATTGAGTACTATCATACCTGTAGTCTGTCATATCCATTCCTTTTCTACCTCGAGCATTATTCCACAGTCCCTTCACCTTATCTAAAGCTTCACTAGCTACTGACTTCTTCTCATGATCCCAATCATCAATATCATCTAGTCTATTACGCCCACCAGAAGGCCGGGCTGCGGGTTCACTGTCATATCGATCACCTAAAAAATTTCAAGTCAAAGTCACAAGATTTCCATGGTTACCACAACATCTAACACAAAAATACAAGCAAGCCAGAACATTTTCAACAGAAACCAGTTTAAAGCATTCATAGCCAAAATTGGGTCGTAAAAATAGGTCAATTTTTTCAGAGCACAAATCATGCACATGCAAAATTTTACAGTAAAATTTAAATTCATGCAAATTATCATTCAATTTAAATATCAATTTTACTACTACAAACAACTAAATGGTTTAATTTTACTTTTGATTGATTTGTTTCTAAAAATGTACAAAAACATCGATCTAACAATTTTTTTTTTTAGCTACTTAACAACAATGAATATTGGTGTATTTATTTAAAGTATAAATTTTGAACAACTGGTTTCTGTGTTTGGTTCCTGTAACTCACCACTATTAGCCAATAGGCTTGCTGGTTTATGTGGTTCGTGAAGGTCACGACCTCTAGTGTTACGACTGTAGCTCGTGTCTGGTTCATCTTCTAAATATAGTAACAAACCACACATAGATATATATTGGTGAATGGAGGGTTTATACAAAGATTATGTTCATTGAAGGTTAATGATTTTAAACAAAAATAATTCTGTCTTCATCTTTGAATGCATGTTCCTTCTTAACAGTTGTTTGTGCTAATCAAAAATCTCTATAGTCTAAACTTTCTATCCTGATGAGGATTTTATACCTGAAACTCTCATAAATAAGAGGGTCACAGAGTAAATTTTGAACACAATCTTAGTATTTACCCAGTGATTAAATGTTGTTTGGTTATAAATTAGGATATAGTGTGAAAGCATATTGTTGATGAAGTGAAGTTAATTTCATGATTAGAATTCAATTAATGATATGCTAGTTTGTTTTGATGAATTCAGATATATAGTTTGAAAATAATCTAATAGCAACAAGTAAAGAGATAAAGTTTGAAATTAAAGTGATGATTTAACAGCAAATTTTCTAAAGATTTTGTAAGTGATATTCATATTGTGCCAAGCTACATGAAAGATGGGTGATATTAGATATATAAGGATAGTGGTAATCTAAAATGGATTATTAAAATAAATACCAATCTATACTTACTGTATGATCTATAGCCTATACTCTCTCCAGACATACCAATATATTTATCTTTATTTTTCTTGGATTTCTTTCGTTCTTCTCTCAATCTATCATCATCACCAATAAACTCTAATAATTCTTTTACTTTATGACGCACTGAAAGATCAACATTAATCTTGATAACACTTGATAACACTTGATGACACTGTCTTGATGTCAATGAATTTATCATGCAGCAAGTTATATACTGATTATTCATAACCATTTACTGCAGATTTGTCTGGAATGAGGACACTTCTACAAGCAGACCCAGATTAGAATCTCAACAACCACCATTTGGTTGACAGAGTTAAGTAAATGACTGTGAACATTATTTAACGATTGGCCAAAAAATTCAATTAGAAAATGTCAGGAGAATATGAATATCTTCCACTTTCAACACAGTAGAAGAATATGGATCCAAAGAATAATAAATTTGACAATGAAGTACTCACCATTTAACCCTTGATCTTTACCATGTTCATCTGTAAATGTGTAATTTTCTAACGCTCTTAAATCATATATATGTTCTCTAGAACTAGTTACAGCTCTCTCAGATCCATTTCTTATTAAATATGATAACAGGATCAGTGACTGAAAATAGATTCAATTATTACTAAGTAGGACGTAAAACTCCATTCATTTCATTTCATTTCAATTATTACTGATTTGAATTTGGAGTAAACTTTCAAAACCAGGACTCAAAGTGTTACACAAAATTATCCTGACCATCTTGTTTGGTACAATGGATTTCTGTGGTCTGAATGCTGAGAAATATTAAATTTTAGATAATCATTGGAAAGAACTGAACACTGAGCGAATGACTAAAAATGTTAACATAATATAGGGTAAAATGAGATTGGTATATCTATAAATATACAAACCTTATATACTCTTCTCCAATTCTTTTTATTTTCATGTAACATTCTCTTCCACAACATACCCATTACTTCTGGAAAGTTTTCATACTGATATGTATACTGAGCTATTTCATGCATCAATGTTCCATGTGGACCCCATGCATCATCATTTGTTGCTTCTCTTACTTTGGTTTCCACCTCAGAATAGTTCATAACCACATTGGTACTGTAAAACATACATAAACAAGTGAAATAGAGTTTTACATTCTATTTGGATGTGTATAAGGGAGTATTAATATGAAAGCTAAAACAACTTTTGATTTCTTATGACCCAATCTACAAGCTAATCCTTGGACAAACCACCAGGCTGGATGATGAGCTGATTGGATTACTAAGGGAATAACTTATTTGAGGTCATCAAACTCTTTCATGACTTAGATAAGAATCTATGATTACCATAATCTGTTTGTGTAAATTCACCGTGTGAATTATAGATTCCAAGAACTACAGCTGAGGTTATCCTCAAAATAAATATCACTTAGCATCATAGGATGAAAAGTCAAGATGCACTAGAGATATAACAGGGTTAGGTGAGCATTGACTGCTCTAAAAGTCTCACATATCAAATCTGATTGTAATGCAACTCAAATGCTAGCTTAGAGATATATACATTCCTAGGCCTATTGTTAACAAGTGGAATGCCAAATGGCATAATCCTGCTATGACCTGGCAGAATGAAAAAGTTTGTTGATTTGAAAAAAAAGGGGAGTGGTCCAAGATAACAACAGAATTATCTTCCTTTATGCTTATAGGGCATCTTCTGCTCTAAATCATGGTCGGCAGTAGTGACTGTAAATGGAGATAGGAGATTTGGGATAGTGTTGTTGGTGAGCCCCAACAACTTGAAAATAGACTTTTTTAGTAGGCCTAATGATTTATCTAAATCTATTCAGTTTTAGAATGAATGAACTGACATGAAATTTTAATAATATTATTGTTTGTTTGTATTACAGTCGAATTGTGACCATAAAGTACAAACAATAAAGTCACAGACAATGTTTATTTTAGAGATAATAAGACAGCTGTCAAAATTTGACAGAAAGTGCAACGTGTAAGGTGACAGCCAAAATTGGGTCAAATATCGGTACACTTCAAAGAGAATCTATGTGACAGAATTTCGAGACCGGTATATCTAGATAATTTAAAAACACCAACTTACACTTTATCGGTTAATTCTCTTATCTTCCACATTTTGAGATGGAATATTTATCTCAACCCCAAAGTAGAAATATATTCCTTATTCCCCCTACTTCGCCAGATGTTGACGGATTTAGATGCCTCCTAATATTCCGGAAATACGCTTATCCAGCAAAGATGGCGTCGTCACGTGACATGACAGCCTTGACCTTGTGGGAATTTCTAGTGGAATGTCAACAATGAAAAGTATGCCATGTCAAGCATATAAATAGAAAATGAATAATGTACTTCAGTGTAAGCTTATGTCATAAATGACCATACAATAATCACAAACTTCGGAATAGGCCTGAAAGGTCATGACAATAAGCCGAAAAGTAGTCAGAAGTAAAAGGTTTTTTGTCTTAAATTTTCAGACACACCCACAATGGCCAAAATTGCACTCGGGGACCTCCTCACAAAATGTTTTGTTGGCTAGACTTGACTGGTTGACACTTTGACTGTTATTCATCAAAATACATAGGATACAACAGGATAGGTTGAAAAAATAAAATGCTAAAAATTGAGTAGCTGTTTCCAGTAAAAAATGCATAGAGATATATACATGATGTCTTTTAATAGTATGTCTTAGTTTGGGCTTGTAAAAAAGCTGCATGGGTGCCGTGATAAAGTCACTCATGAGTAACAATGTAAAAAATTGTTTGATATATTTTTATTCAATATAATTGGTAATAGATTCACAATGTAGTTAAGTAACGAGGTAAAATAATATTAATACAGAAGATACAAAATGTTCTTAATAATATCTCATTTTTTTTGTACTGTGCATGCCAAATATCATATTAGTGAAGGCATAGTAGTATACAACCCATGACAATAGAATGTAAAAGCTAATTGAAAGAAGTCATGAGTCATGTAGACCTATCTGTCATGGCTTCTACCTATTAAACATGAACAGCATATAGATATTGGGGTTTCCCAACTGTTGGCAACCATTTACAGAGGGCCTGTGATCAGAGTTTTTAAGGACAGGTATTTTCAGTAGCCTGTAAATTGGGGTTCCAATGCAAATAGCAGATACCATTTTTTTTCTTTTTGGCTCCTTACACCATTGAGAGATAGAATTAAGAGTAGAATTCCATTAAAAAGCAAATAAAGTAAAGGCAGGATATATAATCGGCTACAAGTTGAATAATTAATTTCAATAAATGTTCTTTATCAAGCAATATAGAAAAATAAACTATTAACATGCTATTATACAATGTAATAGAAAACAGACAGTAGTGAGATATATACAATTAGCATTAATATGCTTAAAAAGGATTGTTCTAAGGGTTATTATTGTAGTATTGTTCTATATCGTCCAGAAAAGATGTTATATACCTTTTGGGACCTTTCAAACATAGAAAAGTCCATAATAGTAGAAATTTGAACTATTCCAACATTATGATGTGTTCATTACCACTGAAACTACCTCAAAAGAAAATGGACTGCTCTACCAAAAATGTGATCTTTGAATGAAAATAGTATTTATAGCACTACAGCAGGACCGATCTGAAATTGATCTATAATGTGGTTTGCGCAAGAAACATTTGGCTGGACTCAAAATTATTATCACAAAATCTTGGAAATGTTGGTGTCAATTTATTGCATGAATTATATAAAGTGCATAATATAATGTTCTTAAAAAATAATTGAAATACTATAATATCTTAAAATAATAATCTTAGCACTAATTAGTAATTAAGTAATGAAGGCTTGAACTAAATTACAGGCATTGTGAACCAACTCTCTAACCATTGTGTGTCTTCATGGTCTTTTTTTCAATTACAAATACTGAGCTTTTTATGTGCTCTTTCTATATCCAAGTGCTTCTATTTCAAAGCCCAATATTGATAAGGAGCTGAAGGCCTTCACAGACAAATGGCCAGCATTAGAAATCGAAATATTTGTGAAACAACAAACTGAATTACATTCAAAAGAACAAGTGGTATAGAAGAAGTAGTTAAATCTAATGAAATATGATTTCGGTGTTTGTGCGCATGAAATGAAAAAAAAATTGTTTAAATTAATTGCGCAGTTCACTTTTCATAACTAATTTTATAACAACGTAAACATTGAATCAGATACGAGAATCAAATTGCAAAAATTCTAACAATGACTTGATTTGTTTTAATGGGAACTGCTATAAAATAACCACATAGTATTGAAAGACATTGCTTTAAGGATTTTTAATGATTTTAGATACTAGGTTACCTAAATACAAACAAATGTGTTTCTATTAGTATTTGTTGAATAGTGATGAAAATAAAAATCTTAAAATAATTCAAAACAAAACAATCAGCTAAATATTACTAATATGTTATATTCCACTTTTTAATTAAAGCATCCTGGGCAACAGAGAGTAAAGTATGATCATCCAGCCACTCCACTCTGTTTATCTGACTGTTTGGATGGGCTGAAATAGGAACAATACATTCACTGTAAAGACCTCAAAAAGAAAAAATATCAAGAAAATTATTTGTTTGACAAAAGCTCATAGAATACTGTGGGCACATGTTTCAGATTTAAAATTCTCATCAATTACAACAAAACCTTGTCCAATCAAAATGATATTTTTGCAATGCCTCATTGTATCCAAACAACCTAAACAAATGATATTATTTGTCTGATGTGAGATAAATTTGAAGAATATACAAACACTCATGTATATTCAATGTAATTTGGGTTTACTTTAAGTGGTAAAAATTTTACAATTGATTTGATGTAATTTTCTGCACTCATATATAGAGTATCATACATGTAATTTTACCAATTTTAATTAACTAATTTATCAGAACACCAAAGCAATATTAAAAACAAACTGCCTTACATACCTCTGAATGATGTATTTTTTACAGGAAATGTGGCCTCTGCCTTCCAGATGAATATATGAGAATCGATACTGGCAGTAGCGAAATATTGACTATTTGGTGGCCATGCAACTGATGTAACACGAGATGTATGACCTGTACTATCTATCATAATCTAAAATCAAAATATAATAACACTCTGATTTTTTAAACTGTCAAATCCTCTCTGAGCACCTAAAACACTTAAAAATTTCAACCATTTTCAAGTTCACGGACTAAAATTGGTACTTGGGAATCATGCTAAACATTGCTGTATACCACCAAAATGATTGAATTTAATTGATAATAGAGTCAAGTTTACTATGCCTGTTAATATACTATAATAATATACTTACAGGGTAATTAGGTAATTGAAATAATTTTACACATTTGTCATCCATTGCACAAAGCAACATTTCTCCATCTGGTGAATATTTCATATCAGTTATCCCCCCTTGAACTTCCAGTTTTATTCTTTCATTTAGCGAACCATTTGATAAATCATAAATATGTAACTTGTGGTCCTAAAATTAATGAAAAACTACACTAATTACACAAGTAAAAGCTAGAAATAGTACACATGCTGGCAAATACGGGTGTAATGATAATACATCACATTAATACATATAGAAACATGTGACCATAAGTGTGTCCCATTAAACCATTGTGTTTCAGCAGTTGACAAAACTAGGCATAACAGACGAACATGCATACAACCACTATCTAATGCATAATTCAACACATACCAAGTCATTGGCACATACTCCTACTTTAAAGTCTACCACATAACATGAAATACTTACACTTAGACCACCAACAGCAACCTCTGTTAATTTGGGATGAATTGCAACACTTAAAGCTTCATAATTGATTTTAGTACTGGACACTTTCTTCTCTCCATCAAATACAGTTATCTAAATACATCAATAAAATACAGTTTATATTTCTTTATATCAAAATCTTGTAATTGACTTCCATGCAGTGGAAACTGGAGAATATACATGAAAACTTACATGACTAATACTGGCCACAATTGATATAGAACCACAGGAATCAACTGATTTAGGTTGGGAATCTAACTTAGTAACTGCTGATCTGAAACCAAAGAAAACTTTTATTACTATTGACCTTTATTATCTATTACTAATAAATTATATAACTGGGAAACAGAAACATGCTATACCTGCTAGTAATCTAAATAATGCCAGTGTTTTTAAGTTTTTGTACTAGACTTTAGTGCAACACTTTAACAGACATATACCAAACAAACAATAATAGCCAAGTGAACTCTTAACAAATTAAGTACTAGAGAGCAACATTGGGTGCTTGAAAAGAGAAGACATGTCCTGCCCTGATTGGAATAGTCATGGACTAAGAGCAGAAATTATAACTTTGGAAATCAGATTTTTTAGACTATACTAGACAAATTAAACTGTTCAAGAATTTACAATGTAGCCAAAATGTTTGGACAAAAATAATTACCCATATTTTTTCTCAGATGCAGATGAGAATCTAATAGTATCATCCATTCCAATAGTAACCAATGTATCATCGACTATCTTCATATCAGATACCTGATTACTATGACCTTTACCTTGCATCTCATCATCTACAAAACTTTCAGCATCCATATAATCTTAATATCGGTCGTTACGGAAATAGTATATTCAAACAAGAAATATTTTCAGATATCAAAACTGTAGAAACCTTGGCCCTTTTGAAATAATATTTTACATTTCATTTGCAAATTCATTTGCAAATTCATAATTTTACATGAAATTAAGAACTTTAAAAGGATACTGATATGACCATCAAAACTTCCAGTAAAAATAGTTGATTTATCACTTGATGCTGCTAAGGCCATGATAGATTTAGAATGTCCCTGAAAAATGTACAATCATCATTAATATATTCCATCATACCTTTGTGACAGGGCGATTGAAAGTAACAGGTTACTATTGAAGAGTATCAGTTTATAATTCAAGTTTATGGCTCTAGTATGCAGAACATTGAATCAAAGCTTGATATTCCATTAACACCTTGCAGGATTAAACACGTGTAAATAATATAACACTTGTTGTTAGTTAAAAGTGGAGGTAATAACAATATGAACAGGTAATTGAAATTAAGAAAAGATAAAATATAACATTAGTATTTGGCCTACCTTAATTATTCTTAATGGTTTATTTGGATTATTAACATCTAAATAATTAATATAACCAGATAGTGATACAGTTAAAATATGATTATTCTGCCATAAACACCCAACTTGCATATCATCTATCTGATCACCCATTACAAATTCACTGAAAATAAAAATATATTTCAATCGAATACTTTTTTTCTGTCCTACTTCTGTGGTTCCAGCATTCATTCATTCATTCCAGAATATTCATGAAATGATTATACTTCACTATAGCAAACATCGTTCGAGCTCAATGGAGTTTTTGGAATTACATCCTTGTCTACAAAGCTACTTACTTTACTACAGATCGAGACTCTAAATCCCAGATTTTAGCTGTTTTATCACCTGATACAGTTAATATTTGTCTACCATCTGGACTATAGGATATCTAGAATAATAGAATATGAGAATATCAATGAATTAACTTCAGAGGGTGGCTGTGGCATCAATATATAATTGATAGAGTAACCAAGTATTTCACATACAAGAAATAAACTTAATTGTCAAGGTTTTAGGCAGCGAAACATTGTGACACAATACCAATAGCTTTAATAAAATATATTGTACCATAAAATAAATACTAGACTTACACCATATACACCTCCTTTATGTGCTTTTTCTCCTAAAGATCCTACAGGTTCAGAGGTGCTACCATTAAACAGTAATACCTATATAATAAAAAATATATATCAACATATCATGATACAAGACATTTAACTTCAAGAATACCAATTGCTATTCTGAGATTAGGCTCATCAACTTGATATCTTTTTTGGAGATACTACATGCTAATAATTTGAGTATTATTTTTTATAAATAAGTATGAATAGTGCTTTCCAAAAATAATAACTTACAACTCCATCTGAACCTCCTGTGGCAAGAATTTCACCGTCAGGAGAAAATCTCACAGTCTGTACAAAGTTAGTATGTCCCTGTAATAAAAAGTATTAAAAGTGAATACCATTCATCAAAATCATATCGGTTATTAAGATCACTCTCATCCCAATTCATAGGCCATATTCAACAATGGAACCCTTTTAGGGCCACTGCTATCAATTCACCATAAGACTCAAATCAATCTATTTTGGTGAATAAATCTCACAAATGACATTTTGTACGATAAAAGACTGTATTTTGAAATCCATTAAACTACTTTTATGAAGGATTCTTGTCAATGCTGCTGTGTTTGCATAATATACTCTTAAAGCAAAGTTTTTGCTCTTCAATGCAAGATGTTACCAGTCATAAATTATATCAATATTGCTAATACGCTGTGTCAAGATCTCTTAAAAAAATAGCTTGACTTTTTGAAGATGTCATACACCAATGTATAATGCATAAAAAAACTTGATTTGAATAGCAACATTTCGTACTTTCATATTATTTTTTGCTTTAAATGGTGGGCCTTCGAAATAACCCACAGTAAAATCTTCAGATCCAGTGGCAATTCTAAATGGTCTAGTTTGTTTAAAATCTATAGAATTTACAGATTTATGATGATTGGTCAAGTTTCCAACTGAAGTACCAGTATCCCACATAAATACTTTCGAAAAACTGAAATAAACCAAAGAGAGAGATATAATTAAATTACGAATATCCATTTTCTTTTTACATCATTTAGCATTGTAAGGATGTGTGAGAAATATTCCCACAAGGTAGGGTTTGGATTTGAAAGAGTCTTTTGATCTGTTTAATAATTTGCATATCAAGAAGTGTACACATCTATTGTATTCTATTCAGTCTGTTTGATATAGAAAAAAAAACCCACTTACTCGCTACGTCCCTCCCCACAAATAGCTATTCTCTTACTATCAGGTGACCAGACCAGATCTTTAATAGCTCCACCCAACATCTCATACTCATATTTCAACATATGTTCTTTCTGAGTAGTATCCCAAATCCTAACCTTACCAGATATATCTGCAAATATATCAAATATGTAGCATAAGGTTGATATTAGCAGATCCATGTATACCAGTCTTTTTCCCCTTTAAGCAGGTACATGACATGTTGATTTTGCTCCATTTTCCAGATATGACCTGCATGGCAACTTAAATGTCTGAGACTCACAAGAGAATAATCATAGGTAAGCAATCTATACTATTAGTTTTATTTAGAACTAAAGTGTTCACTGAATGTAATGAACAGACTAAAACTTCAGATTAAAAAGGAAAATATAAATACCTCCAGAAGCAATATAAAATCCAGAAGGTGCATACTTGGCTATTTTTGCTTCTTTAGAATGTTCACTGTACACATCACAGATAGCTGGGTTCTAAAGCAAATTAAGGAACATTACTAGAATAAATATAAGTATTTGAATAGAGGTTAAATAAAAGAATAATATTTTCAGAATTAAACAATAGAAGAACAGTCAAATTGTTCCGGAGTTAAAATGACAATTGTACAGATGAGGAAAATAACTATCAGGTAAGAGTTGCTTTATATTTAAAGACAGAAATAGAGTTCAAATATCATCATGTCAAAAACTATTACTTACTTCGATATCTCTAATAATGACATGACATCCATTAGTATAGAGAAAATTCTTTCCTTTTGGATCACCATTGATAACGATAGGACGTCCACGAGTCGTTTTTGGAAGGCAAGCAAATGTACCCTCTGAAAAGAGATGAAATACCCCTTATTTCTATATCAGTGTGATTAAACAGCATTAGCTTGGTTGGTAGATGACAAGTTAACGTTCGCTTCCAGCGGATGCTGATATCGCAAACTAGGTAGTTGTTGGTAGTCGTAGTAGTTGGTAGTTGGATTGGATCAAATTGGATGATTCGGTGTTGTTGGTTTGGTTGTTGATTCTTCGTTAGATCTGGTCGGGTCGAATGACATGGCGGTGAAACTCGGCCCTGGATGGTGTGGCGTGAGTTACTCGGTCTCCTTCATTCAACAGCATTAGCAATGCCCATAACCAAATATAGCCTACCTAAAGGCATAATCAATTTAGACCCACTCTATGAATTTGATTCAGAAGTGATAGTTAATAAATTATCTATAAATTAATTGAGATTAATGAAGACAATGCACTATTTTATTTATTTGTACTGTTTCATTTATTTCAGAATTAGTGAGGAGTAAGATTTGTAACTTCCTCAAATTAAATAACTACCATATTCTTAACCATAGCATAGCAGGCTTAGCCTACAGAAGATCTATTCAGTAGATCTATTTCTGTGTTATGGCTCTTCATAGGGGACTAAGCATTGGGATAATAGGTAATCAACACTTGATTTGTTATCAGCTTAATCAACAATCACAAGCAACATAAAAGACGCTTAATATTTAAATTGAGTCCACCTCTCGCCTTAGGCTCAAGTTCAATCTTCCACCTTCTTCCTTGATCTTCATTTCTTCTTCCGTTTTTTAAATCTGAGTGAGAAACACACTGAAAACAAGAAAACATTGAAATTCACTTACTCAAACTGCTTTCTATTTTCGTTTTACTCATTGTCAATCGTCAATCAAAATTAAAACAGTAAAAGAAAACAAGCTGAAAACTTTGTAACAAGTTAGATGTTTATTTTATCGTCGAATTTCTTTAACCGGAAGTGAGTATAGTAAGCCGGCATTCGTCTAACGCATGCGTACATGACGTTATATCCAAATAAGGCAATGGTGCGGTCAGGTGCGTTAAAAAGGCGTTTTTAATACACGGTTAAAATGAAAAATGCAACACTATGGAACTGGTCGAAAATTCTATAATTATTTTTTTTTTAGATTATTTCTATTAAACATATAACAGTAATGTGCACGAATCACACTTAAAATATCAAAACACTTGAATTTAAAATTACCCCGGAAGCTAAATACGCCTCTATTGTATCTTTTAATAATTGATTGAATATGGTCCAGTTGTCTTTATATGGCAATGATTTCGAATTCTTTTGAATGATTTAAACAGTTGTATGTCCATTAGTAAATAACTAAAAATATATTTGGACAATATTCAGATATTATAAGAATAGAAAACAATGTATATCCAACCAAATCTGGAATCATAAAGAAGTCTTTCGACTTTCCTTCTTTGAAAATTTCATGTAATTGTAGACCTAGACCTGTCTTTGCATATTGGCATATGTCTGTCAGTTACATTCCTATAACACTTGCCTTTTTAAAAGGCACGTAAAATTTGCACCCGTTGACACCATGGAAAGTGAGTAAGGCAGTCGTGGTCAAAAGGTCCAGCTATGATAAGAAATGCATTTGATATAAATTAAGTTGTTTAGAGTAGGAAAGCCGAATATGTAAAACCAATTATGGAAAACGAAAATAAAAAAAACTAAGGAGAAGCATGTGTTTTAGATAAAAGACAAACATAATATTTCTGAAATCATTATCAATTCCTGTAGGTTCATGATTATTAAACCTTCACAGATATAATTAGAGATTTTAGTTTTTTACGTACCGGTACGTGTTTGATATCAATATCCGACACTTAGGGTACTCCTTCAATACAATACAAGCTTATGTAGATAATAAGGATTCAACATTTTCTATGGAAATGGGCCAATTATAAGATGACACAGAATTGTCAACAGGCACTTCATTTCCATGTAAAATGACAAGAAATTTGTTTCATTTAGTAGCTTCTGTGATACAAGAAGAGTGCATGGTTAAGAATATCGTGTCCAAACCACACCTCCATTCGTCATACATCCTCGAAGACCATGTCAAAACCCGTATTCGTGATACGATGGGTACAGATAAATGACATATTTTGGCTACTTCAAGTACAAGTATAAACGGTAAGCGAAAAATCACAAATGTATATGCATCAAAATAGGACCACATACGCGTTAACAAACTGCTTAAATTGATATTAAACAATTCAGTGGGAAATAACTCACAAATGGGTTGTCAAAGATTACAAATTTAATAAGAACTCATTTTTACGAAATCTGTCAGTATCTATTGCGTTTGCGTAGAATATAAAGTTTAACTAAGTAAACGAGAATTAGGAATCTTAAATTATATTAGAGCCTCCATAAATTGATTAATATATCTGAGTATAATCAATTACAAAGATAATCTCACAGATCTATTATTTTGAAGCTTTCTTGAACATTAAAGTTTGAATGGCTGATGATCGGTCTTATGATTCCTTCAAGTGATGAAGGCTACAACACAGATAACGGTAGTTAATCACTGCAGCTTACTATGACAGTTCACGGCTTTGATGGGTATATGATCGTTTCTCACTTTGTGATCTTGCGTTTTTGATCTTCCAGAAGGACTTTGGACTCTTAGTTGAATTCAAGTTGCACATGAATTATTAATATAATTTACCATAAAGAAAGGTTTTAACTTTTAATTCAATACATAAAATAACAAACATCTTATAACATTAATATTTACAACTGTAAGAGGACATCTAATTTATGTATCAAACTAACATGTTTAAAAATGTATGTATGTAGTAATGAGATTACCTTGGATTGAAAGTTCTCAGCACCAAGGTATAGTGTCTTTTTCAAGAATAGGATTATCATTCAATTCTTACATTAAAACTTATACTGATCTTAATGTTTTTAAATAAAAAATAACAATTAAGACTAAGATCCATTCAGCCTTTAGACATGCACACAACAGCTATCAGAATTTAACCAATGGTAAATGTTGTCTTCTCAGAAATTGTAAGCCTACATGAATTTATCCATTATGAATGTCTTTTTCTTTCCTTAATAAATGAATCTAATGAATCTAATCAAATGAATTCAATTATTTCAGAAACAGAAATCTATTCATGAATATATCTATTCAAGTAACACAAGTAAATCAATAATGAATGTGCATATTTCTGATACATGAATCTTTCCATAATAACACACCTATTTCAGATAAATTGATTTCTCATTTATGAATAAGCCTTTGTCACAAACATATATCTATCCATGATGAATATACTAATTTCAGAAAATCTGAATCTATCAATAATGAATACACTTATTTCAGATAGCTGAATCTATCCATAATGAGTAAACTTATTTCAGGAAACTGAATATATCCATAATGAATTTACTTAAATTAGAAAGTCGAATGATCCATAATGAATTTACTTATTTGAGAAAGCTGAATCTATACATAATGAATATTCCTAATTAAGTAAGCTGAATCTATCCATAATGACTGCACTAATTTCACAAAGCTGCATCTATCCATAATGAATATACTTATTAAAGAAAGCTGAACCTATCCATAATAAATACATCAATCCCTGTTGTGTTAATATGATGTAAATTTGCATGCATCTATTTAATTTTTAAGCTGTGTCTAGAATTACCTGTAACATCTAGAACTAGGAATGAAATGATATGAAATAACATTGTTTTTTTAACATAAATGATGAAGTTTGGTAAGAATGTTCTTGTTCAAAACAAGACAAGCTGCAGAATAGTTGGCCCTCGATTTGTTGTATATTCACATTAAAATGTTTGTGAAATACCATTTAACATTACAATAAGCTTTAAGATGTCCTGAATTATTTTAAACTGTATGTCCACATAATATTTAAAACAATTAAATAATATAAACTGTCCATTTGCAGTTTAAATCGTAAAATAGCACACAATATCATGCCCACATTCACTCTTCATGATATATACTCAATAACTAATTTACTTTGTACACTTTAACAGTTTGTAATGAATTAAATGGTAAATAGAATGCTCAGAATTTATTTGAATTTAAGACAACATCATACTGTGGTTGTGGAATGATCTATTTGTTGTTGTTGATGTTGTTGGTCTTCAACAGCAGGTGGAAGATCAGGAATTTCTGACTTTAATGTTATAGTTGGTGCCATTGCTACTTGAATATTTTGATGAAGACCATCACCTTGAATGTTACCCAAACTGGTTGTTACAGTTTGATAAACTGAAGCTGGTATTGTAACAAAACCTCCCACTGATGCATCTCCTGTTAAAATAAGTTGCCCATTCTGGTTTATAGTGGCTCCTGCTACCGTTGAAACCTGTTGCCCTTCTGCCATTTCTATACCAACTTGTTGTACAGTAGCAGTGCCATCTTCTGGTTGATTTGTCGCCACATCTGCCAGAGTCTGGACTGCTTGGGTTGCTTCCTGCTGTGTGTGACCTTGAACTGCATGGACAACAGTTGCTTGGGTACCATCAGGTAAGGTGACTACAGGATTACCATTGGGACCGGTTTCTATATGAATGATTGAGACAGTACCATCAGGATTGTTAATTGTCTGATACATGGTACTAGCATAATTCACTGTTGCAGCTTGCTGAACAGAATGATTGTCATTAAAAATGTTCAAAAGATCATCCCTTCCATGATGTTTGTAGCAATTTTTAACTATGGTTCGTAAAGCTTCCGTCCAGGACACCCGTTGTTTATCCTCATCTGTTCTAGCATCACTTCTAACATTAGCCCATGGTAGATCTATTGGCCACCAGACTGGTCTAAATTCAGGTTTACCCCAGCCAGGTTTACTTCTTCCAGTCGAGTATTTTAACATTTCAGGAATAAAATTTCGGAGTTGTGCCTGAGTCATTTTTTCAAGCTGTGTTGGAATTCCATCTAAAACCAAAGGAGGTAACTCGTGAAGCTGAGACGTTGTATCCATTCCTGTCTGTGGTGCTTCCTGTTGCAACATTGCCTCTAAATCACTCATGATTACTGATTTTGAGTTTCTCAAAACATTCTCTAAAGGTTGGGACCCGAAAACTTTAAAGGAACTATTTGAATTGGATGGTCTGCCAGGAGTACAACATAAAACAATAGCTTGCTGTCCAACTCTTGTTGTATACTCTTCTATTGTACTCCGTAATTTTCTTAAAAGACGTGTTTGTAGTCTCTTCCGTCTCGAGGGATTTGTTTCGAATTGGTGGGGATGACCTTTTCTACGTCCAGAGGCTATAGCTGTTGCAGCAGCAATTCCAACAGTTCCTGCAGCTGCAAGCTGAGCAGTTACTTCATCAGTAACTGCTCCATGAAGAAGTTCAGCTGCATCAAAAGTACTCTCAGGTGAGCTTGGATCACTCATTTCATCGCCCATCATTGAGGAATTCAATTGGGCAGTGTTCATGGTAATACTGTGGACATTCATTTTGATAAAACTATAAGTTTTTATATTTATTTTGTCTTGGTTGTTTAAACTGTTATCCAGTAAATCACATGTAAATTAATCAGGTCTATCAACACCTGTCACATTAAATTAAAACATTTATTATATATATTATTACCAAACTGACACATTAAGGTTTATAGTCTGTGACATTTTGGCACTGGAATGATTGAAGATCGTCTGCTTCTTGGCAAAAGGTTCCTTTGAAATACACAACACAAGCTATAAATGCACAGTTTAGAATTAAGTGAATAATTATCAGCAGATTGTTTCACTTGCACTTTCATAGCAACGAATTTCTTTCAACGTGGGATATCTGAGAAGTATCAAACTCTAGCCTTTGCAAACAATATAAATGGACCAAGCTTGTCACTCCAAATATCCGAAGTCAAAAAGCACTGGACCGGGTCACTGATCACTTTTATTTGCACAAAAAATCGTATAATTTCACAGTTTACGAATCACCAACACATGTATCTCATAAATCTGAAAATCTTGTGACAGGCAAAGTATTAGAAAGCACTGAAATATTATTCAAAACTAATTGCATTGAGAAGAAAATTAAATAATTCCTCTGTTTTTTTACGGCTTGGGCACACTTCAACGGCGGCCATTTGCATTCGTGAGACAAAGAACAACGCCACCACAGTAGTCATGCAAAGCCTGGATGAGCAAGACTAAGATTACAAATTTTCGCCAAATATCAAGATATATGATAATATTTTGCCTTATAAAATGTATTTGCATATATTTCATGCAAAGTATCAGATTTCAGTTTTAATTTGTTATCGTCAAGATAATAAAACCAATCCGATTTCGGATTTTAGACGAACTGATTGATCCAGATCGTTAATTTAGGCGATACTTCTAATCAAAACAAACAAGATGGCGTCCTCCATGTCAGAGGAATCTTCCTCACAACCGGTTGCAAAACCGAGAGAAAATGTTAGTCTGGCTTCATATTGATATCTTTTTCAATGCCTTGTGTAGTCTAGATATCAGGGCATGCTCTGACTATCTCTTGAACATTTTTGCCTTATATTTAAGCGCATGAAAGTGCTAAAATGTTTTTAATGGGCGTGTCAATGTTAGACCTGCCTGGGAACAAATTATGTCCTTACCTTAAACGTTAAAAGTCCTCACGTTCACCTGTTGCTTTTCCCTCGTCTTTGTAGCTGTTTTAGTTTCATGACATGGAAATTTCTTTGATGTTGTCACACCCACTGGAAATGTTATAACAATGAACTGATGTTAATAAGAATTACGCAATTTAAATGTCAAAGTGTGGGGCCATCAACAAGGCTGGCTTTCTTTGTTGAACTACAATGTGAATAATTCTGCTAATCCTCTGAATGTATAATTTAATTCTAATTTGATTGGCTTTTATTGTTTCAAACACCATTTTGACAGATCCTGATATTGGTTTGTTTGATATCTTTATCTTTCAGTCAAGTTTTTTGATGTCCATTGTGAGAACACTGTCATCTAGGTAAATATGTGCAGTATTTAGATAATTGTCATCTTTAACACATTTTACATGTGAGGGTGAATTGCCTTAAATATGCTAAATTCTTGAAACAATACTAGTTATTGCATAGATAGCATGATTAATTTAAAACAAGAAAACCAGAGTAAACACATACTCATAATGTTTCATTAAAACTGTTCTTGTTTCAGTGCTGATTTTGAACAAAGGGAAAAGGAGAAAACTAGAATTGAGAAGGCTTTTAAAGAAAGTGAAAAGAGACTTGGTGAATTAGTGACAGGTTAGACAACATTTTTTGCTTTTTTTGATTAATATTTCTTGAAGATACTTGTGATGGTCTTGGATAGAGATTGCATTATTGTCATCAACAAGCATGTTAATATACTTGATATAGAGAAGATAACAACACATCTACTAAATGCATGAATATTACGAATTCAATATAATTCAGAGAGTTTAGTTATAAAGACAATGAATTGTTTACTTTAGGAAATTATCAAGATGTAATTAAGGTGTTACAAGCTTTTAGTTCCATGACAAAAAGTATACATGGTAGGTAAATTCAAAGTTTTATTTTATTCTATTCAGTATTTTGTTGTAGATGTAGCTTGTGTTAGGGTGATATGAGAATAATTTCTCATAAAAAGCATGAGCTTAGATCATTTGATCAATAATTTGTGCATTACAAACTGTACATATAAATTTTTTTCTTGATGCCGCTTTCCTTGAACTTCGTTCTCATTGCGCTGGTCAAGTCAGATGTAAAAATCAAATTCTTACCTTTATTCCTTGTTTACTTTAGAGTCAAGA
Organism: Lottia gigantea; assembly: GCF_000327385.1. Classification (NCBI taxonomy): domain Eukaryota; kingdom Metazoa; phylum Mollusca; class Gastropoda; family Lottiidae; genus Lottia; species Lottia gigantea. The sequence continues at coordinate 599,419 of NW_008709380.1, forward strand.
ATTAAAATGAGAAAAATAAAAGATGATCTAAAGTCTTGTAAAACTTTATTACATTTTAAACGAGACGAACTCCGAAAATTATGGAAAGATGGTGTAGAACATAAAACAGTTTTAGCCATGTTAGATCAAGTGTAAGTCCTCTTATTGGTATATTCAAATATGAACTTGATATTATTTGCTTTTTGGGGGCAAAAATGCTGTTATTACTTCAAGCTGACCAAAATTTAGTCCTGATTGAAGAAAATTTGTCACATGCTTAAACCCACGTGTGAATAACAGTCTGCTCTTTTAATGAATAATCATTGAATTATCTTAATTTGTAACAAGATTGAATTGAGCTTTAATTTTGGAAGGTTTCTGAAGTTGCATGTAATTTAGTTTATCGAAAGGGTAATTTTGATTTTAGAGAACAAATGAGAGAGATACCTGATAAAATGGATACATTTGTTGCTAGTAAACATTATTTACATGCTACTGATATTATAGTAGGTGCAGGTAAGATTTCTTTAATCTTTATTACCTTTTAGATACCTGTTTCTTCCAGATCTCAAATATGTCGTTAGTGTGTGATTTAAAATTCCAAGATAATCTCTTTTGACATGTGTCTGGAACATGGGTTGACCTTGTTTATTTGCTTCTTATATTTTTGTACACCGTACTATGTCTATTTGCACCTTAAGTTTTTTTTTATTAATTTCAGTTGCCAAATTAGAAGGTCCTTTATCTGATGTTGAAGCATTAAGAGATTTGAAAGTGGAATTAGTCTCTAGAAAAGAGGTAATATTTGTTTATCATTTTAGTTTAGATGTGATATTTGAAATTGAAGATGATATTTTATATAAATGTGGTGTTTTGAATTAGATAAGTTGAAATTTTTACTGTTTTTATAAAATGATTGGTAATTTATTTGGTTTGTTGTAGAAACTTCATGAAATATTAATAGAAGAATTACATCATCAAATCTATGAGAGGTCTATAGAGATATATGGTAATAATAAACGTCAACGGAAAGACCATACATCATTATCTACTGTTACACCTATAACACCTGATAAATATAGACTGAATACAGGTAATGATTTACCAGTTGATCTACATGATGAGAACATAGTTATATCTGGTGATGTTACAGAAGATATTGATATTTGTTTACATTTATAGGTTATGATTTACCAGTTGATCTACATGATGAGAATATAGTTATATCTGGTGATGTTACAGAAGATATTGATATTTGTTTACATTTATAGGTTATGATTTACCAGTTGATCTACATGATGAGAATATAGTTATATCTGGTAATGTTACAGAAGATATTAATGTTGATCCTGAAGAAAGTCTCCCACATTTTATATCTATTTTGATAGAATCATTATCTGTTTTAAAACGTCTTCCTGATGCTATAGAGGTATGGGAGAATTCATCTTAACATTGATTTACTAATCATTTTTTATCTAATGGTTGACTTTATAATAAACAACTTATAGTCATGTCATATTTCATGATTTTTTGGCCTTCGGCTTTTGGATATATGAAAATCAGCAGATAATATGAGCAGTTTTAATCCAATTGAATGATCGAAGTGACGTAACTTTTTAAGTAGGTTTAAATCTTTAACAAGTAAAACTGTTTTTATTTTTTTCAGGCCATTAAAGTTAAAATGGAACCAGAATTGTTGAATTTAGTTGCTAAAACTTCACAGCAAGTTGTAGAAAAGTAAGAGTTATAGATTTAATTGTATTGTGATTAAACAAATGTAAATCCACGTTCCACGATCAAACGTACTTTAATCTCAGACGCAGGCATTCTAACCAGTTGTAAAGTTCACAGCTTACTGATGAAGATTTGAGCCTTTTGTGTGTTCACATAATTGCAATTTTATGTTGTTTCAGTGCCTGTCAACAAGGAGAAACATTAGCCTATCAGTCACAACCCAGATATTTACTGGAGTTTCTCCAGAATGTCTTCTCTCATTTCCGCTGTGTTGCCAGATTACATGAAATTATTCTGAAACATATTAACAGAATCAGTGTAAGTAAACTGATGTATTTCAAATGATTTTGCTTTTGTCGTTATTTTCTTACACCAAAAACTTGCTGAACCCTTTCTCAATATCTGTTATTTTGTGGCCAATTGCATTCTCTGTTCAAAGCGAGATTTTTCATAGTGAAACATTTTGTGTAGAAAAATAATTTATGACTGGATAGCAAAAAATCAAGCCAAGCTTTAGCAGTCAGCAAGCTTTTGACCATTTTCTTTTCACCTGCCAAATGAAGCCTTAAAAAAATAAACACTCAAATATTTGTCTTTCACAAGAACAAACTAATAGGTCTAGTTTACATTTTATAGTAATAGTGCTTAAATTTTTTCTGTCAGGGCATCTTGACCCTTGTCCTATACACAAGAGCACACACAATTTGTATATTCTAGCACAATATTTGTATTTGAGGATATGGTTGTCAAGATATTTGCCTTACCACATATATAAAAGCACAAATTCAGTACAGTGATAATTTTTGGAATTAAAGCTCTGAGAAAACTTACACAGTGTTCACTTCAAGGATGTTATTTACATTTTCATGATATTATCATTGGTCAGAACTTAACTGGTAGTTGAATATTAAAATGATACAAAAAGTTGAAATTGAGCTCGGTCAGCTGGTTATTGTATAGCAAATATATAGACAACTATATATCTCTGTCAAAACATTAATGTATTCTTAACTTCTTTGTTCAATTGTTGAATTTAAAGCAACAGAAACCCTAAGCACAAACTCAGAATCATCAGACTTAGTTCCTTTAAAAATTTTCTGCTATAGATTTGTAATATTTGTACATACATTAGACTGAATTATGAATATTACCTCGTTTAGACTGAGAAAGTGGAGATTGAGGTATATTACTACAAGTTTATTGGGTTATATAGTTTCTATTGTCATGTGCATGAATCTTGTTTCGTTGGTGAACTTGTTCTACCTGATGGTTTAAAGCTTTTGTTGCCATTAATGCCTTCAATAATGATGTGATGCTTCAATTTTTTGAGTGGCATTAAGTTATCAGTAAATAATAATATCATTTTATGGGCAAATAGTTAATCAACTTGTTATTGTTATCCATGATATTGTGTCCATTTGTTATCCTTTAATGTGTCCCTTGACCTAATGGAAATATTGAGTTTGATTTAATGTCAAATCCATAATAAATGTAACTTCCTTAGAAAAAACTACAAGATTGTTTCAAGAATCTGCATGTCTGACATACTGCATTATCTGGTAGAGTTTTTTAAAAATAAAGTTGAGATTGATATTAACTGCATCATAAGCTCTCATAAATATTCCAAGACAATGGACCAATCTTTGGGATATTGGTCAAGAATAGATTTAATTTAAACTAGCAACCAAGTAGGCTGAAGATCAATATTCTGAGGCAGTTTGATAAAAGTAGTCAGTAGGCCATCAGTTGTAATTTCTCTTTTCATTCAGTCCTCCAAGGCTGTGATAGAGATATTAGGCTAGGTGTCTGTTTCATTTGGTTATCCTTATTCATCTTATATTTTCTCTTTCTGTTCAAGCATGAAGTTCCTTGATATGTTATTTTAAAGTTTATTTTCAATTGCATGAATTCTTGTTTTCCGCCAGTTCTTAATGTCTTTTAGTGCCTGTGCCAAATTTTGTATAAGGTATATATATTAAGTTGGATGGTTCTTCTTAGGTTGCAAACTTAACAGTCTTGAAGTAATTAAAAGAGGATGAGATATGTTGGATGATGTGCTTTAGGTTAACAAGAATTAGTAGAGAGCTTCTTATTACCATTATAATACTCTGATGACTGTCCATTGCAGTCAGTCTGATACTTGAGCATTAAGCAAGGAAGTTGATTTGACTGCTTAGACTGCACAATTTATGCATACTGAAAGTTTTGATTTTAACCTTTCTCTAATATCTCATAGTAAAGCTATAAAAATGGGAATACTACCAGAAACAATCTCAAATTCTAATATTTTTCACTCTGTGATGTCAATAATAATGCTGAAGACCACTGCATGAATATCAAAAACCATTGATTAAAAGTCAAAATCAAATGTATATGGCAAGTTAAATATAAAAAGTACAACAATAAATCTGTATGGAAAGAGATGTGTTTAGCCAATTATATTGCTGTCATTATTTAGAAAAAATGTTTAATTATTTTTTTTTTGCCAAAAACATTGATCTGGGCTTAACCTAGACTTTCATATATATATTTTATTTGTACAGCAATCTGGTATGCCTATAAGATCTGTATTGATGTATGATATGAAAGATGTCTGGTCTAAAATACAAGCTGTGGTAGGTGTTATATTTATATATCAAATAATCATTATTAACTATGTAGACATACTGAATAGATAACATAGTTTGTATATCAACTACCACCTTATCTGGCAAATATTCTTCCCATAGGTTACTTAAACATTTTTCAAAATGACATATATAATCTGTGTGTAATTTTAACAGATAATGATCTAAGTGCACCACAGTGAGGTCCTGAGATGGAAATTCATTAATTGCATAATGAAATGAAATGGAGTTCATAATGAGATATCTGTCTACTGACTCTTCTACATGACCTCAGCAAATCTATTATACAACATCTCAACCAACAACCACCATGCTAGTTATTGTACAATACTCATTAATGATTTCTAGTCTGTTTTATTTTGTGTCTTCTATTTATTATCATTATTAGCTACAAGTCTTATTGAGTGAATATTTAGATGTACAGAATACTCTTTCAACCAATCAACAATCAACTTCAGCTTTTGATGAGCCTAGTACAGATATTAAACATTATTTTAGTAAGAAAAGGATGCCCAAACCTAAAAAGGTAAGGAAGGTTACAGTTAGAGAAATATGATTCAGTTTATTGTAATGTAATTGTATATATTTTTTTTTATTATGTAATTAGATGTTGACTGAGCATGGGGCAAAATTCATCATTTCATGATGGAAATACTGCAGTAGACTAATGATAGAGTAATTTGTATGTAATTTGGTATTTTATATTCTTCCATATTCTTTTCTAAAATTTAATGGTTGATATTATTTTCTAGTTATCACTGTTTAGATTTGATGCGTCTCTACAAGCTTTAAGTACTAATAGTTATATTGATGATAATAGACAATTTGATACAGTAAGTACAAAATCATATAACATTGATATATTTAATGATATTTTCACTTCCATTGAGAGAAGATTATATTCACCGGTCGAGATGTAGACAAATCTTGTATTAGATTAAGTTTGTACCTAAATATAGAATAAAGAATAACCCACCAAGTCTAAATTAGATTCACGGTTTTGATTGATGAAAATATATTCTTTTTGCCTATAAAATCTCGTGTGCAGCTGTTTGCAGATGACTTAAACAAAGTATGCCACCATTTTCCATTGAACAGACTCTTTCAGTTTCAGTTGTCATTAGATTTATCATGTGTCTATCAAGTTAAATTGATGATATATAAACAATTATTTTACAGATTGAATATTTAGGAGAGCCTGGTTTATTAGCTGGTATGTCTAAACATCAGTTTGTTTGTAAACCATCAGCTAATAATATAACTACCATCTATAAACCATTGAAAAAATTTATTAAAGAAATAGAAAAAGCTATGGAATGTCCTGCCAGGTAATTCATCATTTTCATTATTTTGAATACAGGCATCAATATAATGGCAACCTATATGATCTACGTAATATCTACAATGTACCTTGAACATAATTTCTACTGTCATATATTATTTCCAGTCTACAAGAGTTTGTTGGTGAATTTTTACAGAAGGCGTTTTTAGGCCAGGTTCATCAAAGAGTATCAAAATCAATAGATGCAGCTACACGAGGTAGGTGTTTACAGTAATTGCCTCAGAACACACACTCATTTGTTAATGTTATCTGTAAAAAGATTCATATTTGTAACATTCTGTGGTTCAGATAATTTCAGAAAACTTGAAAAGATTACTAAATCAAAAACCATTTAAGATAAGTGACTTCTTAAGGTGGTCAAGTTTCTTGACTTTTAGAAGCAAATATCACCTGTTTTATTAACAGGGGACCATTTGAGCGCCCCGGCATCCCTTTCTGGATTTTAGAGGGCACCATGTTCCCCTAAATACTCCACTGCCTGTGGACCATGATACACGTTTTGACAAATTCTAATTACAAAATTGTGTCGTTTGCTGATCAGTGGATGAACATGATGATCATAAATGTAAGTTTAGGATTGGTTGGTTAGTTATTGTAACAGTTTATTGTCAAATTGGTTATTTCAATTTAATTTTTATATTTTCAAAGTTGAATGTTTTTAAGTGTTGAAATCCAACTTGTTAAAAATAATTGTATTGTTTAAATTTTAATGAAATTCTCACAAAGACTCTTCATGTCCAGATATGACTTGAGAGAACATTGGAGTAAATCTATGCATGTATCCACTTATAGTCATAGCGCAAAATATATGCAATCATGGACACTTTAAGACATATGCATTGCAAAAACAGTATCCCTTGCAGAGATAAATATTAGTGAATAGACTTTACTTAAGAAAGTTTTCTTGATAACATAGATATAGTAGACTTTATTAGATAATCTTAATTTTATAAAGTTACTTGAGTAAGTTAGTATATAGTGTTGCTGCATGATGGTAATTAAATCAAAATGAGTATTCTTGTGGAACAAAGCTATTTTTGCTTTGATTCAAAACATACACGAACAATCTACTTTATGTCTAGGTAGTCTAGGTTGTTGAGTTACAATTTCTATTTATTCTACCTACAAATAAAGTGAACTGTTCATTATTATGATTTTTGAATTGGACCTCAATGTGCAAAATGATCTTCACTTGACTATAGTGTGTATTGAAGTTAGGAGTAATCAGAAGAGTTGTCTATAAATGGTTATATATTGAATATTGTAAAGTTGTTTAACATTGTGTTAAGTTATAAAATCATTTGTGCATGATTGGATTTTATATTAATTCAGCTTTGATCCCATTGATGTATCTACATTGTGTTTTCTTCTCATTTTCTTAAAATGGAGATCGATTTTATTGCTTGATTAAAAATTTTGTAATTGTTTTAAATGTTTTATGGAGAAAAGTTTTTAATTGCAAATGTTTGCATGATAAATTATTTTGTTTAGAATACCAAGGTTATTTATATATTTTCATCATTTATTACCCATGTTGCTGTTTGTCCCTAAAATACAAAACAAAATGAATATGATTAATTCTTTTACTTATATTACATTGTATTTTGTGTGTCTGATAAGGGATAGAGGGTAGTTGTATCACATTTAACTATTGTATTATCATGCTATGTTCATGGCTGATAGACTTGGTTTCTGAATCCATTCCACACTAATTTTTCTGAGGCAATTTTGACAGTAATTATCAGATTATTGGTACCAACAATGCTTGTTTTCCTGAAATGAACAAGGAATCTGACTTATTCACTGACATATATAATAATTTTTCTAACAGGTTTTGATGCATTACGTCATGTTATTGATGAGAAGAATCGTAGAGAATTAGGAGTGCCAAGACCATTGTTACAGGTACATCATATAATAACTTCAGACCTACCTATACCCCATTAAAACTTGGATTGGCATATTATTATTATAACTAACATCTTTTAATATACTAAGATATTACCAAGTTTTAAAACTAGCTGTCCTGATGAGGATTTGTGTTTCTGCAACATCAAAATCATTCATTCATCAATCATCTAGACAATTAAAATCACAGTTAAATCTAAAAAGTTAATTTTAGAAAATTTTATTATTAAATTAAATTGTTTATGAACAGAGTACGGTTACAGTAGAGAGAAATATACAAGAACTACGAGAATTAATGCAAGATTTACCTGATTGTTCAGAGAGGTTTTTAAATATGATTTGTAATGTATTAGGTGACTATAGAGATAAATGTCATTCAGCTTATAGAGGTAATTTGTGCACTATTTATTGCAATAAGCCTTCTGTTGGTCAAAGGTTGGAATTAGATTTCAATGGTCATTTGCATGTGAATTTAATTTTTACAAAAGTTCATAAAACAGGATTTATGATTTTCTCCCAACGGCCAATAATATATTCATTTTTATTAATATTCAAAGTAAATTTTTTTTTTTACATTTATATTATGTTTTCGATATTTCTGATTTGATAGATATTGTACAACATGGATCTGATGAAAAAAGAGTGATATCTGCTATGTGGGCTAAAGATGAAGATATCAGTAGATTCTTGAGGTATGGTTTTCTACCACATTATTTTGTTTATTTTTTTTGCACTTGCCATCCATGATCTGGCCAAATTGTTATGCATCTCCTGTTCTGGGTCATATAATATTCAACCAATCAAATTCTGTGTTCATTTAAAATAGTTTTGAAAGTGTTATTAATTGGTTCGCATAATAATGACCACTTTTAAAGCTTTTGGGTAAAACTTACTCAGAACACAATTTAGTGAAGAATCTTATCAGATCAGGGATGGTAAGTGAATTAACCAGCAACAAAAACATAAACTTGATCTAGATCTGCAGTTTAATTTTGTTTGTACCGGTATTTGTAGATCTTTACCTGGCTGGAGAACATTACAACCTGGAGAGGGTCAAGAGCTAGATAGAACTGTATGTTCTGAGGATGAGATGAGAGCTTTGAATTCTAAAGAAGCTGTTATATTAATAACTAATTTATCCTCTGATGAAAATCTCATACCACAAAATGAAATTATAACTGATATAACTCAAATGAGAACTGTAGCTAATGTTCATGAGAGTTTGGTATGTATACTTTAAATAGTCAAACTAGAGTGCTCAGGTTACAGTCAAATAGAAACCAAACAGTGTGGTCCAAATGAAATCTCTTACAAATTAAATTAGACCCACATTTTGAGAAGGGTGCAAAATTAACTATTTAGATATTTATTCCATACTGGTATTTCCTGTAGATTTTATAGTCAATATCCTTCAGCATAATTTCTATATGTTATCTATGTTGATGTATTTCAGGAATGGTTTGCTGGTGGTTTAAGACAATTTGTATCAACATTAAAATCTAAATCTAGTGGAGATCAAAGTATTTCTTCTACTGTAAGTACTGTTTGAAATTAGTTATCTTATTTTACACCTAGTAACATTCAAGTTAATTTTTAGAAGCTTCTGGTTGTTTTCTGATCTTGATGATATTATGCAAATTGTCTTAAATATTTATCTAAAAGATACTCAAGATGTTTTAATTTGAAGCTTCAGAAATTGAAAAGGTTGTTTCAATAAAAAGATTACTATTGGCAAGAGTTCATATCCTGGTTCTCTATTGTAGGACATCCCACCAGTTGAAGACAAAATATTACAGTAAGTTTCTATTATTACATGATTCTACCATCTTTAATATGCTAAACAGTACTCCAGTAGCTCCTCCCACTACGATAATATGATATTGAGTTCCATTATAAACTCCATTATAAACTACACTTGATTGACAGCTGAATGTTTCAACTTCAAGGGAGGTAATTTAGGAGAGAAAAAAATAAACTACTAGATATAGGTCAAACACACTTCAAGGGAGGTTATGGGGTGAAATATTACAGTTTTCTGGATATAAGATCGTTTTTTACAGTAGATTATATTAACAAAATCAAAACTTTTATTTATGTAGTTCAGAAACCTCCAAAAAATACTTCAAGAGGGTCATTTTAAAAATTTAACAATGTTTTGATAAATATAGGTCAGAATTATTGTGCTTATATTAAGGGACATAACTATGTTTCAATTTATAAATGTAAATCAAAGACAATTGTTATTAGAGAATAGAACATATAACGGATGGTTAATTAAACACTTATAAGAGGTAATTAAGGGATTATCAGATTATCGGGTTGGTCATCAAGTAATTGTAATGACAAGCAGTGATTGATGGCTTTATATTTCATCAGAGAGATGCCATTCTGTTTTCATTTGGAGGACATTGACTGACATGTAATTTGGCTAACCTATACTTGATGTCCGATTTCAGCTTCCCCGTCGGTCATGTCTGGTATGTAGAGCCAAATCAACAGCCCCGATTCCATCTATTGTATTCCATCTTGAAACAACTGTAACTTCTGCATATATTATTGACAGAATCATCCTCTTAAAAATCTTTCACACAAAGTATATTAACTCACTGAGACCTATAATTAATACCAGCAGAACATTGATTTGTAAGATTAATAATGATATTTGTAACAAACAAAAAATACAAATTTGTTATTATTGTTTTTCAGATCATTAAGTAAACTTGTTCAAGATTTCCAAGATTTAGCTGAGATTTGTTTATTATTGTTACATTTAGAAGTTCGTGTACATTGTTTTTATTATTTATTACCTGTCGCTAAACAAGTAAGTTTCTATCTAGATTAATATTTATACCTGATTCATCTCTTTCTCTTCAGAATCATAATCAGAATCTTCAAACTTAAAACACGAAAGAACTAAGCAACAAATATAGTTCAGCAAGATATTTTTACACTGGTTCCCTTTTAAAACATGGACACTAACAGTTCATCTTATTTAAGTAACAATAAACACAATATAAGTCTATTATAAGTTGTTGTTTTTGATGTTTGTTGATACACAGTTCAGAATCGCCAGTACAGTAACTAGGCTGTCTTCAAGTGAACATTATTATAAGATTTATTTAATTTATTCAATATTTCAGTCTAACTATGCTGGACCTATAGATGATTTAGATCCTGATTCTAATGTATTAAAATTAAATAAAGATCTTACTAGTATGGAGGAAGTATTAGCCCAGAGTTTACAACCTAAAAAATTCAAGTAGGTATTCTCTATTTCATATTTAAACAAAAACAATAGTCTAAATATTTTCTATTCCCTTATGAAACACTTTGCCTCCACCTATCTGTATCACATTGTAGAATTGCTATTTGATTCCTGGTTCATCTGCAAACAAATGCAGACCATTATTAACATTCCCATCTGATTTGATATTTCTTCTTAATTTAATTTTTTAACAGCAAAATTATCTGATGTTTTTGGACTCTAATTTTGTATATTTTATGTAGGTATATATTTGAGAGTCTAGGATATCTTGTAGCTTCTATACTTATTAACAGTATTCAATTCTTAAAGAAGATTAATGAAAATGGGATCAAGAAAATGTAAGTATATGTAATTCTCTCAGACAAAATCCTAAATTATAAATACCAAAATTAAAACATTTTTATATACCACACTTGGTAAGTATGTATATTGTTGAGACACTGCCTTATCTAAAAGTTTCACTGAACTGGACAGGTTATCTTGTAAAGTTAAAAGATATAATATTGTTGATATTTTAGGTGTAGGAATATCCTAGCTATTCAACAGAATCTAACCAATATAACTTTAACAAGAGAGGCTGATTTAGATAGAGCTCGACATTTTTATGAACAATTATATCTTTCACCAGACGTAAGTATTTATAAATATCTTTAGTAATCTAACAAGTAATGTAACAAGAGTAAGCTCGTGCCATTTTCAGGCAAGATGGCAAAAAAAATAAAAACATATGAAACTCCATATCATATCGTCCTAACATCATGTACACTAAGAGGGTATTTTAGAAGTAAATGAATTCAATATTACTTGATATTTGTAGGATATTTTGTCATCAGTAGTAGAGAAAGGACCACAGTTTACTGGTATAGAATATAGTCAATTAATACAGTTATATCATAGAAGTCATCCTGCTATATCAGCTTCTACACAAGATAAACATTTACAACGTCTTAATGAAGTCATGGAAAAAGGACAGAATGAAACAGTGTAATAATGCTTAAATAACAGACTTCTGATATACACATTAGGGCCTGCTGGCTTTAGTTAAGCTTGGACAGTTTGGTTCTTGTTATCAAGAGAGTCATAGTAAACATCACTAGGATCAAATGCATATACGGTTATTATTTATGTAAAATATATTTGATATAACCAATATATGTATGTTCTGTGCAATACTCGTTGTTATGTATCAATCATTCCTTATATTTCCTATGACAATACATCTTTTCTTTTCCTATTTATGTACACTGCATCGTACACTTGTATCTTCACCGTTAAATTATCTTGTTGCCAATGTTGCCATAGGATTAAAAATTATGTAAAAAACCGTTATAATGCATTGTTACTGTGTATTTATAAGTGTTATTTTAACATGTTGTATAATATGTGATACTGATACAATGATTAAATTGCTAAACATTCTGTATAGTCTGATGTTAAAATCTTACGACAACTGTACAGATTCTGGACCAAGCGCTGATGGTAGCAGAATTGGTAACATTGACGGCTTTATTTAGACTTCCTTAAAACAAAGAAGATCTGACTTTTGTCTGGATTGGAAAGCTTATGATGGAATTTTAATTCGCATTATGTTGATGTCACACTTCCTACGTCACAGCTCCTTCTCCGACACCTGCAAAATGGCGTTGTATAGCGTGGGACTATAAATGCAGTAGAAATGCTAGATACTGAATCTTACCTCTTGTTTTGTTGTTGTTTTGTTTTGCTGTATGGATGTGAGAATAGACGAGATACGGTACAGTAGAAATAGAATCAGCGAATAAACTAGGTACGGTTCTAGACACGATGCGGAAGATTTGCTTCTCCTTATTTTCTGTTGATAACCCCACACCCTACACCTACGTACCTTCAGTCCACACTTGGTATAGTACCTACCTTGTCTATGCACACATTTGCTGTGAATCCAAGTGCGTTCATGTTTATATTCATATCGACGCAGTTTTTTGTGACCAGTGGCCCATCTAGAAAACGCCTAACGGGAGGGGGTGGGGAAGCAAAAATAAGAGGTGTCTTAAAAGCCTTTTGAGGCTCGGTAGATTTCAGATAGCCTGAGATGAATGTAGAGCATTTTGAGGGCTTAATTTTCATCTCAAAATAAGACGTTTTACAGTTCAAGAATTGTGAGACAGTTATCATATGAATGCCCTGTATATATTTAATAGTGTGGTGATTGAGTTTCAACCGAAACAATGTCAAAGTCACGTTTTGTACTGGTTAAAACTATGTCCTTTCATTTTAACAATATATATAACTTACTAGTCATTACCTACAACAATATAATAGAACCCAATCATTAACTATTATTTCGTTTTTAGCACAAAATGTCCATTTTCAATACATTTCTAACTGATCGTGTCCATGCGGAAGTTCTAGGCGTTTTTACAAGTTCGTTTTCTTTTTGTGCGTCATTTACGCACAGGTTTTGGTTAAAGAGCATTTTGGCAAGTGATATCCGAACTCTATGGCAGTGTTATGATGGGATTTAGAAGGTCAATTTCTGGATGTTGAATTAGATGATCTCTATTACCATGACTCCATTGATAGTGCTTCTTGTTAGTTTTCTCGGCACTTCTGCTGCTCATGGATCAGAACTAGGAAACTCCGGTGTGGAATCAAGGTTTGTATTAAATCCTCAGCCTGCATCACCACAATTTGTTAATTCCATACTGGAACTTCTAAGCCGACTGCCCTTCAACCTGTACAACAACTATATCTGTAATGTGTACGCCGATGTTTATTCTGCTCCTTATTTTCATGGGTACCCGTATACCTATTATTACTACAGTAGAGGCAGGCGTGAGGCGTACAGCACGTACGAGTTGTATCAATACAGTCAAACAGTGAAAGGAACATTCAAGATCCTATCTTCCTACTGGAGCCACAAAGAATTTAAGAGTTTATATGATGAAGTCCGGGAGATAGCTACTGATATCATGTCCAGAAGAGATCAGAAAGGACCCACCGTTGCTGAAACTACAAGACGAGTCCTAAAGAATTACTTATCCAGAAATAAAGTTTCTATGAATGTAGATAATGTTCACAGTGCTATCGTTAAAATAAATACAACACCAAAAAGGATCTTCCAATCTTCTGTCAACTATTTTGTAAGAAGCTGTAAGTAATAGTCTGAAATAACATTAGTAGTAAAAGTCACCTACGTACCAGTCTATGCTAGGCATTTCTGTTTCTAACAGGACGTCTAAATTTATACAATCCGCACAAAATTTTATTCGACAGAGGTCTTCGAACCACTGTAATTGATCTGCCATATTTGATGTTCATTTATTACAGATCAGTACTACAGAATGACGTATTAAGAGAAAGAAAATGTCTCAAATCACTGAAAAGCCTAGACCGTCCCACTTATTCGTTATTCATAACGGTTCCTACCAAAATTTCCCTCAATTCCATTATATCGTCTTCACCTACATGCTGATGGATTGTCATTCCCGTTGTAAGTTCTTAATTTTAATACTTTTCAGCATGTAGTGCTGTAAGGAGTAACTCGCATTGTAATTATGTACGACATATGACTACTTCCGGTCTATGTAGTACAGTCTACTTTAGTAACCTAATGTTTAACCAATGTTGTGAGGGTAACACAACTACCGGGGGTGTAACGGCAACATTAACTACTACAGCTACTTCTACCTCCAGCACAACTACTACCACTACTACTATTAGCAGCAGTGATTCCTCTACAGCTTCTACTAAAGGTAAGGAACCGCGTTTGCTCAATGAGGTAAACGCTTGTTTGATAGGGTGAGATAATACCTTCATTTCATTTCCACTTAAGGTAACCGATTCTGTTAGGAATCCAACCGTTACAACACTCGAACCAACTACATCTATTAGGTTTTCAGAAACTATTTCTATCTTTATTGCTCTCGAGTAAAATATTTTACGTTTAAGAAGTTTTTAAACATTTTGCAAAAAAAAAATGCTCCTGTTACTGTTGTTTGTTTCTTAAAAAATATGCTTATATAATTACTGAATTGGTCCGCTACTACTTTTGATGCATCTTTATTTAAGAGTGTGGTATAAGTAAACTAAACCCCGCAGTGCGAGTTGGTGGTCGACTAAAAGCTTCAGCGAGATTTTTAACCTTCCTGACAATGATGAATGAATTAAGGATTGTGGGAGGGGTACCCACAGATAAATGTGAATATCCATGGGTTGTACGACTACAAGTTGACCAATCTATCTGTGCTGGTTCTATTATAGACGAAACTCATATACTTACTGCTGGACATTGCTTTGGGTAAGACTGGTAGTTTGATATAAGAGTTATTTTCTATTAGCCTACAGTAGGTTCATTCAGTTCTGTGGCGGCTAATTTTGCGTGAGGAATTGTTATTTCAATGTTTGAAGACAGTCGTGACAGACAGTCGAGTATAGAGTTGTTGGACAGCCATGGACACAAACTACATTCCTCTAGGTGCCGTGTCTTTATTGTTGCATTATGAGTAAATCAATTGCATATTTGGAAATTGAATCATGGCTAATGGAAGTATTGCTATTTCAGAGCTAACACTAAACTAAGCGGTGTAACAGTATATGCTGGTGATCATAATTATGATATTAAAGATACAGACGAAGTAGAGGTTCCTGTATCGAAGATTGATATTCATCCTCTATATAAAGATCTACCAGATGGAACTGTCGGTAGGTAACTACTATCTCTAAATGGATAAGAAAATGCACCTCCTCATAAAAGATATGCGGGGACCGAAAGCGTTCAAGTGTTGATTTTAATAGAAACTAAATAGTTGCTAGAAGAAAAAAATATTTGTAACAAAGAACAGTCAGATCCGTTAACTGAAGTATGTGATCAAAATGTTATAAACATTGAAGGCAGACTTCTATATGACCAGATACCATCTGTAGTATATCAGCTGTATTTGAAAACCGTACCGACAAAATATAAAAACGAACCTTTGTGGTGTGATGTATCTCAAGCAACTTTTTATCTATTTAAAATCTATCCCTTAAAATATATATAAGTTAGTAATGTTGAATTCTTAATGAATTCTACGTTTATATTTTATCACAGTTTATGATATGGCAATGTTAACACTGAGTAAGCCCCTGACGTTCAATGACTGTATTGGACCGGTATGTTTACCCAATGCTGGTGATAGTTCTAAACTTGATAACACAGACTGTACTGTGGCTGGTTGGGGAACAACATCATGTAAGTAAACAATTTCTGTTTTGACCTGGTCTAGTTTTAAATTGAAATGTCGCACACACATGCGCAACTGGACTAAATAGGCAAGGTTGCTCGGTTAAGTACATTGACAAATCAATGCTCATGAGGAAATCAAATGAGTATGCAAACCTCTAGATAGCATAGTGGTACCCCGCGCTCATAAGCCAAAATCAGGAACAGAGCAGTTACTCGCAAAATTCTTGTATAAAAGTACTCTATATTTATTTTAGTTGGTGGATCTCCATCACCCGTCCTTCAAGAGGTTACAGTACCAACTTACAGTGGTTTAAAATGTAAAGATGCATATAATGCCTCTTTACCTTCCAATACAGCTGTTCAGATTTGTGCTGGTGGTCCTGGTGTTGATAGCTGTCAGGTATGAATCACAAGGAAGATCAGCAACTTTATAGTACAAGCTATAAAGACTAAATGGACAAATGTAACGCAATCCTCGCAATCTTTGACAATGATATTTTGATTGTTTGATACAAAGAGCCCCTTTTGCTCCTCTTATGTCCGAATCTGAATCGACTCATTGTGCGCTTGGAAGTGATCTTCAATTATCGCATCTTTGTTTCAGGGTGATTCAGGTGGTCCATTATTCTGTCCAGTAAATGGTCAATATGTACAGTATGGAATTGTTTCTTATGGTGATGGTTGTGGCGTGGCAGGAAGTGCCGCTGTGTACACTGATGTTAGTGCTCTGTTGGATTTTATCAACTCCAAAACCTCCTCCAGACAATATGATATACTTAACTCATATTATCCATATTTCATGGCTAAGAAATTCCGGGGATGATGAAAGCCCCAAGAGAAACGTTGAAAATTAAAAGCCTATTTGTTTTACACAAGATATTGAGATGAAACGAAATTGTTGTGTCATTTTTTTCAATTGTCCAAACACCCATCATATCCTGTAATCTGGTAGTCGGAAGTTATCATTTCTGCATCACTGGCATATTTTTTTATAATGTATAAAATTATATGTACATTATATAATCTGATGGAGTAAGATGTGCTGTTGTCGGAGAAATGATAAACTGATGATAAGATGCCAAATAAATTTATAAATTAAACTTCATATCAAGATAATCCCAAGAGTCGCCTTCCAGTAGCTGAAAACATTCTGAAGACGATTTTCGGTTAAAATATATCATTTGGGGCAACGATTAGAACTGTTTGGAACATAGTATGCCTATTTGGGATGCATACAAAAGTTTTGGTCTAGGATAGATGTTCTGTAGCATTGGATTGCAAATTTGGACGGATCGATTGACATGGGTACTGCCAATGTATGTCCACTTAGGAGGATGAAAACGTGGGTATATATTACCGTTCTCTAGTACGGATGTATCTGTATGTGTAGGGAAATTCAGAAATTAGAACAATGCAAAAATACGACACGATTTTGACCACAATTATAGAAAAAAAATGTGGAATAATGTATCTGTGTATTTATTTGAACATTTTAATTAATATTTTGACGGTGTTAAAACCGTTAAGTCAATATATGGCCATCTGTCTATGCGTCTTCTTGGGCTTGACTTGTCTATATATAAAAACTAAATAAATACAAAATATATATTGTTGTACGTGGGTATCTTCAAGCTGAGAAAGGTTCGGTTTCACAAACTTAGTTGGCCTTGTTACAACGCCTCCGTCTTATCGATCAATCGGTATGGGTATTTAAATGTTCTTTGAAACAAGCAGAAATGTGCATTTGCTTCCAAATTATCCACCATGAACACCAAAGCTGTTTTAGTTTTATTGAGTGTTATTTCCTGTAGTTTTGGAAAGGATTTGCGAAGATATAGACAGAGACCAAGACATGACCGATGGGAGACACAAGATTTCCGTCCTCCAAGAATGGACCATGGTTACCAACAGTATAATAACGACGACTTCGACGGATGGGGATCGAGATGGGAACGTCCTAATGATGGTCATTTCAGACATCCACATCACCATGAATACCACGAACTACCGCCATTTATGACTGGTGGTTTCCCAGAAGGAGAAGAAATTGAAGAACCTGCACGACCTGCACCACCTTCCAAACCACTCAATCCAGTTTTGAGCACCCTAAGTGATCTTCCATTATCGCTGTATAATAGCTACATCTGTAATATGTTTGGTACACAACAAGTTTCTCCCAACATTGATGGTAACATGATCAGACAAAAGAGAGCTTTGTTCAGCAACGATTTCTTCCATTTGCTACGTAATTTCAGAAAAGTCATACGGGAAACTTATATCCAGTTGAAACCTTTCATGTCACAGCCGGACAATGAGCTACTTACTCGAATCCAGAATACCGCATTTAATCTCATGGATTTCTCTTCAAACAGAGGTCTTCAAGTCAGTGAGGTTGTTCAAGCTTTAATCGAAGAAGAAATGCAGTCTGAAGGTCTAGTTGGAAGCGCCCAGACAGTATTTGAAGCTATTCAAAAACTGTCTAACGAAAATAAATCAGACATTGAATCATCAACATTGGAAGCTGTTGACAATTGTAAGTGAATTTATTTTAAAGACGTTTTTGAAATATCATATGTTATTTATACCAATCTAATCTTCAAAAAAAACCCCAAAAAAACCTGAATCTGCTGTCGTTCACAGCCAGTGCCTATTTTGTTGTACCTATTCCACTGTCGTTCACTTGTGATTTGATTTTTGTTAAACGGTTTTACATTGGGTGAAAGCATTATTCGTTGATTTGAAGTGGTAATTTTATGGTAACGATCTACCCTCATTTTTAGCTTGTGGTATTATCAACAATGAGTTTTACTGTAATTATATGAAGAAATTATCTGCCAGTTCTGGTTGCAGTGGTAACTTCTTTAGTACCGAAATCTTGGAAAAATGCTGCAGTTCCTTTGGTGAGTTCATTGTGTTTTGTCTAATCAAATCTTATTTCGTCCCTAGGTATTCTCGCTTGCAATCAATATCGATTAACATGAGAAGAATTCCAAATTTACCTATGCCATTTGCAATGCACAATCAAAGCCAAACTGCCCACGAAATCATTACCAAAGACCTGAAATGGGTCCATGAGTTATTCTGTATCATCTGCTTTGGAAGATATTCAAAAGAATGAACAAATTATGTTGAAACGACCAGGTTTCCGACATTGTTTATGCATCTAATCTTCAATTCAAACGAAGGAACAATCATTGTAGCAACTGAGCCGACTACAACTGTAGATGTCACCACGACTCAGCAGGTCCCACAAGCTCCAGAAACAACAACACCAACTCCCATAGTTCTACCAACAGCACCAACTGAGAAACCAGTTCCACCAACAACACAAACCCCAACTACTGCAGCTCCAGTTGTTACAACGACCACTGCAGCAACAACACAAGCCCCAACTACAGCAGCTCCAGTCGCTACAACAACCACCGCGGCAGCAACAACTTCTACCCAAGCACCAAAGTCAAGTAAGTACCGGCATATTCCTTACGTAACGTAAGGTCGACCTTGTGCCTACAAATTCTGAGAGCAACTGGATTGATCCTTACTACTAGCAAGTGGTTGCATGTGGGTAAATCTCGTTTGATTTAGTCGAACTGAGCACACCGACGACTGGAAATCGCTGATGCAAATGTTGTTCTTCTAGCAAAAATCGGACCTAAGCTTTCGAAATCTGTAAGAAAAAAACAATTGATTGCAGTTGCTGGTTGTTAATAATTTTTTAAATATCCGCGCTTCTTTCTTTAATCATGATGATCAAAGCTAAAACAAATTTCGGCTTTCGAATTTTCATTTTTCAGACTGTGGCATCAGTTCTGTAAATCCGGCTCAAGGTTTCAGTGACCTCAGCTCGGCTTTGAATCAAGTACGAATTGTTGGAGGTGTCGATACTGAGAAATGCGAATATCCATGGATGGTTCGTCTTCAAGTTGGTAACTCATTATGTGGTGGAACTATTATTGATGAGACACACATCCTTACTGCTGGACATTGTATCGGGTAAGCTACATCTGATCATGCATTGTATATCTTCATATAGATATTTTGGTATCTATCTACCACAATGCTATTTCGATCCGATCCAGAAATGTGGTTTGCCTTTTTTTCACTAACGCAGGAGGTTTTCCATAGTCCTATAATCGAGTAACAAAGTCGAAATTTGTGAAAAATTCAAAAATAATGATGGCACCTGGTCACTTCCATAAATTGCCATAAGATGTTCAATCAAACTGGGATAGACGCTCTTATTTACAAGAATATGGCTGGCTAACGGAACATCCCTGTCTGCTATTATTTTAATTATAGATCTAATACACCAAGCGATATTACAGTTCATGCTGGTGAATACGATTATAATGTCCGGGATGGTCAAGATGTAACTCATACCGTCAAAGCTATTGATGTACATGAAGAGTATGCGGAATTCCCCTCAGGTGGCGTTGGTAGGTTTACGTATTTAAAGATTCACCTAATTATCTTCTGAACTTATCTTCGATAAAGACGTCCTATATAAATTTGTCTTTTAGGTACAAATTAATCATTTTTCGTTAACATTGAAAACACTTTAGTTCTTTCTTTGATGTCAGTTAGAATTTTCTAATTTTTGTAATAATTCTCACGTCTTAGACCTGAAAGTTGGACGATGCGTTGTGGTTGGTCACAGCAAACTTACCGTTGAATTATTCCTAATTTAAACAGATGTATTTTTATGTCGTAGAAAATGATGTTGCCGTACTGACACTGGATGAACCACTAGTATACAATGATTGTGTTCAACCAATTTGTTTACCAAGTGCTGGAGATGGGGCTGCTATTGAGGCTGGTACACAATGTGTTGTTGCTGGTTGGGGAACTACTTCCAGTAAGATTGGTTTAATCATTAGGGGAGCAAATACTTAATACGTATAATCTAATTAAACCATAGTGTATATCGCGCCCGTAAGCTGCCTTTGTTTCATAAGAGACAACACCCCAACGAGAGTAAACGAGGAAGACCGGATTTGTAAAAAATCAAATGTAAAGTTAATACTTTAATTATCGAATTTTTTCTTGACAGGTGGAGGTCAAACTTCGAATATCCTAAAAGAAGTAACAGTACCAACCTACAGTGGTGCTGACTGTGCCTCGGTCTTCTCTCAGACCACTCCATCGAACTCAGACCTTCAACTGTGTGCTGGTCGACCAGTTATTGGTGGAGCTGATAGTTGTCAGGTAGTTGCTCGGAATTGTTTTAGATTCCAATTCTCCTAAGTGGAAGACATTGTTTGTTTGGTTGTCATACCATGAATTCATACCACATTTTGAAGCCGATAGTGTCATTTTGTAGCTTACCTTGTCAGATACCAGAAGTTACCTGAAGCCCAGGTAGCTAGAAATATTGTGCTTAGCAGTTTTATTATACATGTCTTATTTTGTACAGGGTGATTCAGGTGGTCCATTATTCTGTCCAGTAAATGGTCAATATGTACAGTATGGTATTGTATCTTATGGAGCAGGATGTGCTGATGCCGGAGCAGCTGGTATTTATGCTGACACTAGTGCTATGTTAGATTTTATTAATCGAGTAACTGGAGCTTAAAGATTGATACGAAATAAAGAATAATTCTTCTTAAACATTAACTGCTCGATATATTTATTGCTATAAAGAAGCAATAACATTGTTACTTGCTTCTATAAAATTACATGTAATAACAGAAAAAAGAGAGAAGTTAATTTAAGTTTGCTGTCTGACTTGTCTTATGAAGACGATTGACTTGTCTTATGAAGACGACTGACTTGTCTTATGAAGACGACTTACTTGTCTTATGAAGACGGACATCGCGACAACGTGCTTTGTGAAATGATAATTTTAAAGTCACTGATTATTTGTTGATATCTGTTTTGAAGGCCCGCTCCGGAGATATTACCTTTTATTTCTAACTGGATGAAAGTAACTAATTCTCTTCTTATACAAGTCTGTGGATCATATTAAATACTGTGTCAATTAGATAACAGACTGCTTGGTACAATGGTAGTTTTCCGTACTTAGATCGATCTGTGAGTTGCCTCTCTGGAACGTCTTTATTTTACGGCCATCCCTTAAAAAGATTGTTTTGAATATCATTTAGTCGAAGTTACATAAATCTATTTGTCAAATCTAATGGTTATTAAATTTTAGTATAAAGAAATACATTACCGGTTCTTATACTAATGGTTCTGGCCTTTTTCAATCAGCTTGAATCTTTTTTAAAGTCTATTATTGTTTCATTAAGGCAATCTACCGATGAGAAATTTCAGGTTCCAAACTCACGTTCGCAGAAGCTCAATTGTAACAAGAAAACACCTGTAATTAGTAAAAGTGAGATTAAAGTGAGAAATATCTCGATGAACATATTGAATCTTATTTCCGTCATTAATTATTGCTAATGGGTTTCAATTAGATTAAAACCGTCATTCACTTTTCTAATACCCGTGGAAGAACGACTTGAACACAGTGTCAACAACCTCATAATCCGAAACAGTCTTTTGTTCAATCTGATTTATGAAATTCTAGATGATATAAAAGTAAACTACTTAACATCGTCTTAGAACAATAAAGTCACAATAGATTTTTTTCTTGAAATTAACTTCTAAGAAAAAGGCAAAAAACCTTCTCACCTACAAGATCATATTTACAAGGCATTTTACATTATCAATGAATGGATACACTTCACATATGACCTTTTAATCACTCGTATCAACTTTGGGGTCAGAAATGCACGAGAAGTAACGAACATTGGCGAAGGTTGAGCCATATGACCTTTTCATATTTTCGTTATATTCTGAAAACTATTTGATGTAGAAGGTTCAAAATTACTAACTCTATATTTAAAAAGAGCGACTTTTGGTCATAACTACCACTTAGGACCTTATAGTTCTATAACTTAGAAAATAAAAATTAAATTTGTAGTAGAGAACCGGGGTTCAGCTCGAAATGTTTCGATATTTTCTGCACATTGTAGATCTGATAAACCTGACTGCATATTCTCGAAACGATCTTCGCCCTAGGATGTCCTATGGTAATAAAAGGTATTTACTTCTAACATTGTTTCTAGGATATCCTAGCGCTAAGATCGTTTCGTGTCTAGGTTCTGGACTATCTTGCACGCACTAAACCAATACAACCCACTGTATCCCAAAAGATCTAAAGAAATAAAGATTGGTTGATGTGGCTGTATTACAATCAAGGGTGAATTGACAAAGAAATGAATCGAGTTTAACGTCCTACTTTCCTGCTAGGGCAAATTTGGGTAGATGCTTAACAACTGCATAACAAATTAAATCAGACAACAGAGAATAATCTGTGGCTACGTTTCTTTGAAGAAGGCTTCTGAATTATGCAGCGTAAGATAATTTCACTTGTATTTTCCTACCCCATACAAGAACAGATGACCATATATCCCTGAGCTCAAAGATGGTCATGAGAGATGCAAATCAGACAACTACGCTTCAGAAATCTTCGGATTGTGTCTTGACTCAAGATAATAAATAACACCTTTCCCAAACTCTGCTCCTAGTCAAGGAATCAAGCTTCGATTCTAATGAAACGACATAAACTATATTACCCAGCTGCGACGCTACAGTTTTCTTGTTGAAACATAATTCTTACTAAATGTATCTTATCAATTGTTTTATTTGGAAACTAGCATGTAGTGACGGTATTAACCATTTACGTTGTAGACACCTATTATTCTAATAAGAAATATGATATTAATTAATTAATTGCACGAGTAAATTTTATTGAAAAACATAGCGTGATCAATTGTTATAAGAAATAAAACAAAATCAAGGAAAGAAGCACTGGTCAATATTCGAACTATTGTGAAAATTTTAAACCAAGGAAATTTCTCTTACGGATAAGAAATGAAATAAAACGACTCTTTGATGTGATAAGTTGATGAAGATTTATGGAAATAATATTGGATTCTTATATTAATATCTTGATTTATTCCTGACCACTTGATGATATTTACCAGTTTTGGAATTTCAACGGTGCTGATATTTTGGATATTTTCATAAAAGCACTTTCCTTGCCGTGTGAATGCAGCCAATTGAAGATAATATTAATTTTCTAAAATAGTAAATGTGTAAGTGTAATATTTAATGCTGGATCCTTAATTAAAACGTGAAACAGCTTTTACTGAAATTTTTGGTGACTTGTTTGAAGTGTGTGGAAAAGAAACGTTCATAATGGAAAATCAAAATGAGAAAAACACATCAGTGACAACTGAAGCAACAGCATCTATAATAGATCTTGGAATGATCAGTAAAGAAGAACATGATATGGTATCTTGGATTATAGATTATTTCAGCTTACCACTTCTCTTTATAGCCGTATTGTTTAATTTCTTCAATATTGCTGTTTACAAACGAAAATGTAGCGATGCGTCTACGACGTATTTAATTAGTCGTGGTATTGTAGAAGTTATATATTGTCTGATGTCCCTTGCGTCTGGCCTTATGTCCATGATATACGGCGCAAACGCTACCACCGAATTCGCCTATCTTTGGTACACTGCCTATGTTTCTAGAGTTGTAACCTCTGCTATAAGACGATCTGCGTTTTGTTTGACCTGCATCGTCACATGTCAACGATGTCTCGTCTTGGCATTTCCGTTACGTTTCCGTCAATTCAAAATATCACGTTTTCCAGTAACAGTAAGCCTTGTTGTCATAGTTACAACGATATTGCTTCATATACCACAAGGCCTTAAATATTCTGTGGTTGCCATTAAAGGTACCATGCCAGAATTATTTCGATTTTCAATGAGGCCTATTTATCGTAAGAACATGGAAATTTTTGATGGAGTCAATCTCTTTACTAATTTGGTTACCGCGTATCTCCCTTTGTTTGCATGTCTGATTCTCGACTTATTTACGGTTGTCGCTTTCAAAGTACAGGCCCGTAATCGGCCAGATGACATGCGCACTAAAATTACGTTGCATAGAGAACATCAAATGACTGTTATAATTTTGACCACGTCTTTTGTATTCGTGTTACTTGCAATCCCTCTGAATATCAACAACATGATCGCAACGTTTCGATCTGATTATGGTTTAAGAACAAAGGAACATTATTTATTTTACCTTATGTTCAAAGTTGGCTATTTAACCGATCTTTTGAGTAACTGTACAGACTTTCTCATTTATTTTGGTATGAGCAAGTCCTTCCGACAAACCTTAAGAAATATAATGTGCTCATGTTGTTGCTGTGCTAAACTGAGGCAAATATCTGAGGTTTCAACTAGTTCGCTTAATGGATATTCCTCTGAAAAGGTTACAAATATATCAACTATTTGATTTGCCACACTAAACTATGGTAGCCTCAAACATTTAACAAAGCTCGACTGTGCTTGAATGATCGAATACCAACAAAAGAAAGGTCATTCAGGACAACCTATCGTCAGCAAATCAGACATGTACCATACCTGATCAAGTTGAAATCTATAGCTTAGGCAGAAATAATGTAAACTTAGGGGGCTCAGATTGATCTTGCAACAGATGAAGAGATGCTCTAAATCTCCAGTTATCCTTAGCTCACTTCCGCTATAGCGAATACACAGATACAAGTCACCTTTTTGATAGTATATTTGTACGCATATCCAATTAGATTTTTTTGCCTGTGTTATTGATAAGTGCCATTATGATATATCGTGTACCCTGCCTCCAAAAATGGAATCTTATTAAAAATTTGTGTGTTGTATAATTTCCATTGTTGCAATAAATATATTGTTCATTCTGAAATAAGGCTATGGTATTTATATATTGCTTGTATTACGTTCAACATGTATGCTTGAATTTTACCATTGGAATTTATAACAGCTGCGATAGGCTATCAAAGGGGATAGCAGGTCCTACCGCAATAGCCACATCCACAATAGTGCTTATCTTAAAGGAGTTCAATATTCCATGAAGTGTCTTGACTTTGAGCACCAGTTTGTAATAAATATATACATCAGATGAACCTTAGCTTTGGGATACTACTGCAACGACTTTCCGTTCGCAAAGTGGCATGTGGTAATCTGGAATGTCGATACCAATTTCAGGTAAACTGGTATTTGGTAGGAATTGCCGATTGATCATTTCATTCTGCGAGACGAAAAAAGATATGAGTCAAGACACTTATATATGGCTTATGTGTTCTACAAGAGATTCCTGGAAACACCTAAAACGTAACCTGATAATTCAAGATTGCAAAATATCCTTTCAGAAACACAGGGGATAAATGGGAGACAACAACATTTATCACCGTAGACCTACAAATAAAACCAATTATTAAAACTAAAAAGTAACTGCTACACAAAGCCTAAAAGAGAACCCGGCCAGATCGAAACAATATGAGAAAATGAGATGGTGAAAAAGTTTTCATAGACTTTGAAGGACCCATAATATGTGCACCTTGTCCCTTTATGTATTGTGATGCGCCTTATTTTGACGATATATTCTTGTATTGAAGAAAGTTCATATTTCAAGGGAGGTAACTTGCTGCTGTTTCAAAAATAAACGGTTAGCCTAGTGGTAATTTCGAAAAGAGTTAGAGGTCATGTGTGCCATTCCAGGAACCTTTAACTTAACGTTTTGAATCGTACGATATATTCCCTCTTGCAAACGAACAAAATGATGGATTAATGAGGCTGATAAAGTCATCTGGGGCAAATAACCTTCACTTCCCTTTTAAAAGCGTCGTAGTCCTATACTTTTTAAAGTTGTTATTCCGAAAGTATTGCAATAAAGGAAAAAAAAAGGGTTATCGTGAGTTATGGAATCTGCTTACTCCTTCTGACTAGAAATCTGATAAGCAGTGTTAAGATTTAAGAAAAAAGCCAGAGTATGGTGTCCATTACGGACACTTAGGGCCTACCTTGTGTAATCGCTTCTATTATTTTCTATTGTATCGATAACCGCCACTCCTTTAATCTCCTAACCCTCTGGCTTTATTACAAAGCATTAAACCCCAGTCTATATGAACTAGTGCGTTCCGGCTTGGAGGAAAGTAATATTAACGAACGCGACGTTATTGAAAATATGTAGCAGGCAGTCAATACCTTTCAATAGAATAATTTTACAATATAGTTTTCACACAAAGCTAGAAAGAGAACATTAAAAACGAGATGAAAGGCGAGGGTTAGTCAATGCTAGCTCAATAGGTTTCCAACAGCAAAGACTAAAGGAATTCGTGTTTTAATTATAAAAAACTTATCATTCGTAAGATCAGGGTGCAAATCACGGTTAAATTGAACTTAAAGGGACACGCCCATCTTATTATGCAGAGATCTATGTCAACTATCCTGTGCAGCGTGTTTTCTGATTTAGATAAATTAATACTAAGCGCAGAAATTGATTGATTTTAAAGCACGTATCTATGTAAATGCCATGTAGACATAGTACCTATATCATTTTCAACGTAAAAAGCTTGTATGATTTTCAAGCGCAATGCTATACCAAACAATTTCTTCAGTGAAATTGTCAAACAAATTCTATGCCTGCTTTCACACTGAAAGCAATTATTATATATGGATAGTTTGCGGAAAGCTGATTTAACCAATGTCAAGAAGATCGCATCCCTTTAAGTCGATACGTTGATCAAAGTGAAGAATCTGACATTATGATAATTTGAATATGCGAGTTATTAAACGAAAGACGATAAGAATAAACCTTTATCAGTTTCTAAAAAATGAAGGGTCAAAGATCTTAAAAGGTTGTTCGATTGCAGACAGCTTTTTTCAGAATGCATGGCGGGGTTACCACTGTTTGCCAATTATTAGAGTTGTGTCCCCTACATTGAAATATAAACGTAGTTCCAGCTGCTCGACAGTAATTGAATTTGATTGAAGATTTCATTTTGCACCAAGTATAAAAGCCCTACAGTCAATAGATAGGCCAGACAAAAGTTTTTGAAAACCCCGTCAACGCAGTGATGGTTTCAGACGACGAAAATAATCGATTTCTGTTTGATTTCAACTAGCTATTCTGTTTTTATGTTATCTGACAATTTAATTTGACAATATTCGATTTTAATTTTTACGAATGTGTGGATTGCTGAATAGTATGTTATGGTGTGTGTATTGATTAACCGTAGCCCAGGTTATTTCATTTCAATAAGTAATAGGATACGAATGTTTTGTGTTATTTTTACAAACCGTTATTTCTTTAAATGATCGCCTTGGGTGCTATAAACCATTCTGTTCTACACCAGTTGCTCATTTTCAGTCCTCAAGAGCTCAAAGTCTTGTCTTGTCGATCTTTCATCAGAACTGATTTAGAAAATGAAAATTAGGTAGGAGGGTAAATTTAACAGAAAACGCATCATCAAAGTGTGCCAACTCACCGAAAGTGGTTTGCTTTAATCTACCCACAAACGGTTGGTTGGTTTGCTATCTTACCAAAGACGGTTTGCTATCATATCATTTAGTACTTTAAGATGGCCATATATACAACTCACGTTAAAATATATTTACATTTATGAAATACAAGTCTGTACAAACATGTAACAATTCACATAAAAACAACCGACTAGAGTCTAACAAAACAATATAAATAATGATAATATACACTGGTATCAATAAGATTATTTTATATTGAAGTAATAGATGGGGTAACAGCTGCAAACAGACTGATTTAATATATCATTAAGGGAATGCAGTTCTGCAATGCACTCGATCTGATACATGACATATTAAGTATTCATTTTTTTTAAAAATTTGATGAGCATTTGCTTCGAGCTGTTTTCAGTACTCGGCTATCATTATTCCAATCTTTTCGAACCAAGCTAGTTATCTTTTTTTTTCTATCGCAACAGGGTTATGTGCCTTTTAAATTTGCATACGCTGAAACAAAAAGTATCTCTTAATCAATAGTCCAGAGTAATCATTGTAAATGTTCATGACAGATTCGACAAAACTAGTTCTAATGAGAAAATGAGCCACAAATAGTTACCATAAAAAATTTAATACAATTTATATTGGAAAGGAAATATCGTTAATCCTGTGCTGCGTTTTTTTTGTCATTTTAAATGTCTAAAAAAATATTTGGTTTAATATTCCTTAAGGAATAGAACATTATAGAGAATCGACGGCATTTAATGAACTTCCTTGTCACCTGTTGAAATATTCAGATATTTGTTTTTTACTTAAGAACCAATTAATAAAATGTTAGACTTTTATAGAAATTCAATTATTGGAGAAATTTGAAAGTGTAAAATCGTGTTTGAGTTTTACTTAAAGACCACGTTTAGCCAGCCAGTGTGGTAATTGTGTACGTCGTTCAGCTGCTGCATAATATATAGCATAATGAGTATATTACATAATGAAATCGAATGAGCAATTACACACGGGAATCTGCCATATGAACATTGTAAGTGTATCAGTGAACATCAGAGAACATACATTCTCCATAGTAAAACCACATATTACAGACGTTTTCTCATATTGGTTATGTAAGCGACTAACAGTCATAGCGAAAGTAATGGAGAAAACACGACCAATGATCAGCAGAAAGAGTTTAAGAAGAACAGCTGCTTTAACATGTGTATAAAGTACCACCAAGGGAACTACTTTGTTCTAACGAAACCTTAAGTGTTCTTTTACTCGGGCAAATAAGCTTTAATAGTAACACCATATCATGCTCTCGTTAATACTTCTAATGAACGTACAACGTTTACAAGAATTAAGCTCTACATTAACAGATTAGTTTTAATGTTGATCTGCACACGTAAGCAAGGCGCAACAATAGCCAACGACCAAATATCACGATTTGCGACCAAAAGCTTTGTTCACTGTGACGAGTTGAATATTTCAATAGCCTAATGGTGGTTGTAATCTTACATTATGTACAGAACCTACGTTTATGTAAAATATTTGTCTTAACGCCATATTTTAGTTTTTGTTGCGTTTTAAACGTTGAAACAATACTACATCATGTCCATCTGCATTCGATACTTGCCAATTATCGATATTGACTTATGTTAGCTCAACAATCTCCATGTAACACAATTATGTTCATGAGCACGACATGCATATGGTCACTTTAATTTAATATCATTTCAGAAACATAATAGTCGTTGTTTCTTTCAGAAGGATAGTCTTATTTATTTTAATTGTTTTTTTTACATATTTTGAAGGATATCACTGGTCTGGATATTGTAAACCAAAGGGTACGTAATCAAATCATTTACTTTTGACATTTGAATTTCGTGACCAAATTGCCTACTTTTCGCTTGATTTAGGACAAATTTAAAATTGGTTTTTGCATGTGAACTGACTTGACATTTGCGTCGTGCGCCGTGACGATGATCAGGATATTGTATGGGTTCTATTAACTACTTCGATTTCAGAACGGGTATCTCCTACCGCTTTCGACCTTTTCTTGGATGATGTAAGTTCCTACAGCCTGGCGTTACCATCTGTCGCTCCACTTTGCTAACATAACATTAAGCTACAGCATGATACTGTGGCAGTTCTTTACTTGTCCTGATTGTCAACAGAGTTCACGTTTCTTCTGATTTGACAGCTTCAGCCTCCTCTTCTGCAATATTCAGATGAACTTTTTCTGAATCCGCATCGTAATATGCTTTAGTGTCTTTGGCACAGTTTTCATTACCGTTTTTGAGTGGTGAGCGATTGATAATGATAGAGGGTTGAGTTTCAACATTTGTGTATTGGGTATAAGTATTATTACCATTGGCGTTACCACTTGAGGGAAAGAGGCAAGGTAATATTTGTCTGAATTCTTTCTTAAAATTGTCATTCATCCAGGCATATAGAAAGGGATTGTATATGGTAGAGCTCATAGCAATAACATGGGCTACAAAAAACACTAAAGCAAAATGTGACCATGTCATAACACTTCGCTCATATTCACGAACTAAATGAAAAATGTTCAGTGGCATCCAACAGCAGACAAAGATAGTGACCATAGCGATTAACATTTTATTGGTTCTCTTTTTACGTCGGATTTCAAGTTCGTCTCTTTCTCGTGTACGTGTTCCAGTTCCTATCTTAACTAGTGTCCTTCTTTTTAATGCCAATGACACCATTGTATAACAGAAACTAATGATGCTACAAGGCACTAGATACTGAAGAACTAGACTTGTTACAGTAAAGAATTGTCTGGCTTGGGTCCGTGGCCACTCCTCAGTACATGCTAGAGTTTCATTTTCATATTTGACTTGTTGATAAATACCTAATGGTAAAGAAATCGACACAGATATTATCCAAATAGCGATAATCATTAGAACACACATGTATACCTTCATTCTCGGTTTAAATGGGTACACTATTACAAAGTATCTATCGACAGCTATAGCTGTTGAAGTTAAAGTCGATACATAGACACTGATACATAGAATCATGGGGACCAAGTGACACAGAGCATCACCAAAGATCCAAGAGTTTAAAAAGTATGAAATGGGCGTAAAAGGAACAGCTAATAGACACATGAGCACATCCGATATGGCTAAATTGGTTATAAAAATATTGGTGATAGTTTGCATCGCCTTGTTTCTCAAAACAACGAACACGACAAGAGCATTACCACTTAAGCCTAAGAGAAATATAACTGAATAAAGAGTTATAAAAAGGGCCATAACCCATGGTTGTCGCATCACTTCCGGTGTTTGAATATGATACGAACTATTGTACGTTATTAATTGCCTTGTTGTGGTATTCGCTAGTCCTGTATAACTCCGCACCAGTTCACTCTGGGTAGTTGCCATGGCTTGTTCTTGGTAGATTCTAGAAGCCTTGCTCATCAAAAACTATACAGATTCTAACATAAGAAATTCTGAAATGGAAATGGTGGCCATTGATCTTAAAGATGAAAGTGGCATAAAAAAAAGAAAGAAACCGTTTTTTTTCCATAATTTGAACTGAATAACACCTGAAAACTACGCTTGATTTTTTTGTATATATTCACAATTTATGCTTACGCTTAGTAAAATTTCTTTTATGATGTAAATATATTTGTACTCTACTATAACTTTGTTTTAAAATATGTATGTTATATATAACATTACGCTATTATTTAGAGGAATAAAGAATTGAATGATCATACGTTACAGATCTCAATATAACCTACTTTCAGTATGCTGTTATATATCTTGAACTATTCAATATCTGCATTGATCTGAAATTACATATAAAATAACACAGAATTATTGTAAGTTAGAAGATTATTAGGAACAAGAAGCAAAAACTATTTAATATTGTACTTAAAAAATAGAAGCTAAACATTTTCTCCAAAAGCAATTATTGAATATAAGAATAAAAACATATCTGAAATTATATATAGAAATAAGCATTATTATCCTTTAAAATAATATGAAATCGTCTGTAAAAAAAATCTCAAATAGCACAAAAACACAATATGAGATTATACAAAATAATATAAGCCAAAATTACAAAATAATATATATAGTTAAAGAATAATAAAAAAGATTAGATATAGACTTTCTATCGAAATTTTACATTCAAGATAATTAAATTTTTCACATATAGAATGTGTCACGTGTTTTTAAATTATTTAAAAAAATTTTTTGTTGTTGTTAGAATAAATGGAGAATTCTTTGCTTAATTTCGTAAAACACAACAAAGGTCAGAGATTTGATTTAAAAACAATACGTAAACTATGTCTTCTGATGTGTAAGAAATTGCTTCAATATATGAATATTTGATTTGATTTACAAGTTTTTTTTTTAATACAAAAACAATTTATTTGTAACTTCCGCGGCGTCAAATTACAAAAAGAGCACGCAAATGTAAATGTTTTCGCCCTGAGATAAATTAGTTTAAGGTATATGATTCTTTATCAGAGGACAGATTGGCTTGACAATATGTTGTTTGTGGATTTCGGAATTCGTTTTGCGCTTCGGATTGTTATTTTGTGGTTAGCCGTATTTAAAGCTTCTATTTGCATCATTCCCACTGAAGTGGCGAAATCATTCTTCAATAGGACAGTTATTCTAAAGGAATCCGAGTTCATAAGACCAGATAAGATGATATTGCTGTAAAATGATCCCCCCTGAGAATTTGTTACCAACTGTTAACGTTTTATTCAGACACGACGCTGAATATAATATGAGTATTTTCATAGACAATAAACTTCCTGCTTTCTTTACACGTGAAAACAATGGTCATTGTCACTTTCTGGGCTACCAGTTCATTAATTGGACATAGTTTGCCATTGGCTGTTCTCTGTCACGAAATGAGCAAGAAATAGTTGATGATAATCATCAATGCTCTTTCAGCTACAAAAAATATATATGTGAAAGACGATGGGGACTACTCGGAATATCATGTTGCTTAGAATATCGGCCAACAACTGATGGTCTCTCAACATGGCAGATTGGCGTACGACTGACTGAAACCTGACTATCGATGAAAAAAAAATTAATATCTCAAACGATTATTGGAAATCATGATTCTGGTAGTTGTGATCAGAATGGCAATTGGTACAAGATAAGGACTATAATTATTACTATCTATTTTCATTGTAGGGAGGAATATGACACCATAGATCAATACATTATAAAGTGTTTGTTTTATGTCAAGAGGTTGGCTGATTTCCATTTTACATCTCTATTGTTTTTTTTATTGCTGTTATTTTTAATAAGGAAATAAATGATTTATAAAATAATAAACCTACACATTTACTTATTTAGAGTTTTTACTTTAACGTTACTAAGTGCGTTTATATTTCTACAACCTAATAATGACTCATCAAAGTGTCAATCATTATGCGTGGGATATAGATAGACGAAGTGACATTGCGAGATCAGGTCCGACTAAAGGTTTGGGTTCTCTTTCAGCTTAGGTTGAGGTAACAACTTGGATTTCTATTTCACCTTAAGTTGAGGTAACAACTTGGATTTTCAACTTATTTGTTCGCAACGTGTGATGCAAGCAGTGCATGTGAAA
This sequence comes from Lottia gigantea, assembly GCF_000327385.1. NCBI lineage: Eukaryota > Metazoa > Mollusca > Gastropoda > Lottiidae > Lottia > Lottia gigantea. Next base: position 633,404 of record NW_008709380.1, read on the forward strand.
ACTTTTTTAAGACACTGTCCTGCCATAATATGTCCTTACATTCCTGGTTTTAATCCGCCCTGTCTGGAACAGATAGTAGGACGGATAACATAATTTCCTTACTTCCAGGAAGATATATACAATGGAATATCAAGACTGAGAATGTGATCGTTTTAGACAGGTCGTCTTCATAAGATAGAAAAATAGGTTGAACCAAGTTTGGGCTACCGCTATTAAATTAACATGATTAAATTAATTTTAAAAAATGTACCTAAGTAAGTATCTTCAAAGTTAACCCACAATATAGCATGGTTTACAACTTATGATTGGACTTTAACAAAGTCTAAGAATATAGCAACACATGTTATGTTTAATGGAATTCCCGGTAGAGGGGCTCACGAGCCTCGACTCATCTAGTTGAACTTTCCACGATCATTAGTACGATCTGTTAAATAAGCATACAATGATCAACTGTGAATATATGACACACATTAGATAAATACTAGAGAATAAGGACACGACATTCTGGCCCCAAGCATCATCTACTCTTGTTAAGAAACAAAACAATTAATACCAGGATCATTACCCAGAGAAAATACATTTACTGTTAATTTCCTTCTCATGTAGTAAGCAAAACATAACGTTTACAGAACAAACACGAATGATCACACTCGGTATTGTGCTGTCTGTTTCCTAACAAATATTTATTCAAACATAACGAGTCATCAATATTGTAAAATAACTTTTTGAAGTTCAACTTTTTTTGTGCAGAGCAAACATTAGAACAACATTGGAATAAACCTTTTGAGAATAGGTTAAACGATCGGTGCTTGATGGCGTCTGAAAGTTGGGTATCTTGAATATTTCACATTTCCTTAATTCAAGTCAACTCAGCTATAGAATAGGTACGAGTAATCCTAGAGAGATCAATGCTTAAAGGTTTCGCCGAAAACAAGCTATTAGAAAGGATCCTATGAACCTGTTCATTGTTTTTTTTTATTTTTGACATTATTAAAACTACATTACCTGTTCTTAGTAAATAAGTGTTACAATATTGATTGTTGCGTTGCCTATATGCTCCAATAACATGCCGGTTTCGATCTCTTCATATTAAATTGTTATACTTTAATATATATATGTAAATGTGTGTATATTATAATCATTTTCTAACCAAATACACGTCAATATCCAAAATCTATGATGATATTCTCAATTCGAAAAACCAGAATTTTCATGACAATCTTGTTCATAGCAAAATCAATATGTACCTAATAAACTAACCTCAAAAAAACTAACTAATATTGACAAATATTGTTCAGATTAACAGTAGAAAAATACCCAGACCATCTCTTCCATTTTCTCAATAAAGTATTCGTTCCATCTAATATTGCTTTCAGTGTGCTCATTATTTGCCAGAACCATCAGCAACATTATACCTTGCCAGACAGACAATTGTACAGCATTGCCAACAATGGCTTCTTAAACTCTTAAATTCTAACGAGAGCAGTAGATTCCGCTGGCACTTTACATGGTCTCATATACATGCCACTAATGAATAACTTTCTTATAATTAGCTACTTCACGGGATAGATTTACAACAGAAAATATTCCAACAACGTGGCAATATCTCATAATATTATTAATTGATCGAATTTATGTCGTAATCAATAGAAAAAGTTTGTTAAACAGGCAGATGTTTTGTGTAATTCACTCAAATTGAGTGTCAAATTTCTTGCTAAATTGAACAAGAGAGAACGCAGAACCAGTGTTCATTTATTAACGAACAAAAGGAACTTATTTCTTTACTTTACATCTGAGTTTAGTAATATCAACTGTTGGTTTTCAGCCTGATTAGACCAAAGATTACATAAGATTGCCAAATGATTATATGATTTAAGAACAGAAATAGAGCTTAAATAAAAGCAAGAAAAATATGAAAAGAGAAAAACAGGTTCCAAGTCAGACATGTATAATAATACTCAATTGAGTCGATATCAAACGATTGTAAAGTTTTAAGAATACCACGATTTATTCCACAATATTCAAGATAAAATTGGTAGAAATTATTGAAATATCACGAAATACAGATAGCATATATGGAATGAAAATCTTCAATAACTCTTACAAGACAATAACAGTATTATTTGCTCTCATGTAAATTGATATGACCCAATATCTTCTTTCAACCACTCTGTATTTCAATGCACCAAGGATTGTTTTTCCAATCAGTCTGACCAAGAAACGAATTGTCCCCAATGAATCTCATACAAACGTCCCTTTTAACCCGATTGAGTCCAGGCCCATTGTTCAATGGCGTTTTTTGTTGTATTTATCGGAAATTTTGAGTCCTTAAGAGCAATTCAGACAAAGCTTTAATCTTTGCTGGCTCAGATGATTGTTCTGTCCAACATCATTCTAAACCAACCGAGTTCGGTTATTAGCTGTATAATTTATGACAGATTTTAAGGTTGACAATAGTATGATTTCCGGAAACGAGATGGTCTGTGGTAATACGCTTGGTCGGTCTAAGGTTCGTTGCCAGCATTGTACGGATGAGTCTAGGTCAATGTTTGGATAATTTGAAAAAGATGACGATAGATTAATTTCCGAACACGAGATGGACCAGCTATTTGATGTGTCATCGAGACACACAAGGTAATGCGTCAATATAAATATTGGTCTTTAATTATATATGCTTCGGGTTCTTCCTGACAACAAAATCTCTTCTGTCTGATGAAAATTACACAAAATATGACAAATACGTTACCATTTAATATTATTAAAAATATTTCTAAAAGCTTGCTATCAAATTTCTAGTCTAGGATTAAAACTTCATCTCGATTCCTCGGTTATCATTATCATTATACAATAATTGATAGTTGAGAATCCAATTCCAACCAATTTCTCTCTTTAATTCCCTTATTGCCGAGGTTCCGTTCAATTTTCTCTCAAATTACACCCAAATAAGTAATTTGATACGAAATGAAATTAGTAGGTCATTTTTCAAGAAAATAATATCGATCTTTGTAAACTCTAAAAGCCTTTTTTTAAAAAAATTAGACACGATTAGCTATCTGAAGCTGATCATATACAAAAATGTGATTGTCAAATCCAATAAATGGCTGTCAAATTAATAAAGACTGAATTGAGTTTTTGACAAGATGTTTTTCAATAAAATACCCAATTTAAATAAAGAAATTACTGATGGTATTTGTCAAATGTCGGAGGTTTGTTCAGTCTTTAAGGTCGCCATTTCTCTTAACTGTCATTATCATTGTTCTTGCGAAAAGATGAGCTTTATAACTCAAAAGTGTTCGACGCCTACATCTTGCCTTTAGAAGATTCATTCATTTTTCACTTGCTGAAATGGACATCACCGCAGTACCTCTCATTTAAAGGGACATAGTATATTTTCGCTTTCGAAAGCCTCTTGTCCGAGAATTTGCACGAATAATTACTCGATCCTTGGTGGTGGTAAATAATGTAATCGTTCATTACCAGCAAAAGCTTATACAGACTAGGTATTAATGGTAGATTACAAATTAATGTCCGCTTCCTGTTAACTGATAGCGCAGACAAGGTAGTTGTGGTAAGTATTTATCTTATGAAGCGATCTGGTATCAACAGTCAATGGTCCGTGTGATCTCTTTACAACGCAACATCTACAGGCCCTTTCGACGATTAGAGATAACAAAGAGAAAGACACTCCTCGGGCAAAAATAGATTACATACTGTGGTAAAGCATTTCTTCATTAGTCTAAAAGGTGCTCAATTTTAGGAAGATAACCATAGTTACAATCCTTTTGGAGAGTAGTTATTGTTCCTGGTTTTGTTTATTGGCTTTTATTCTTTTATCTGTCGTTCTTTATTTCTGTCTACTTGAATTTGTCTTGGATATCATATAATTTAGAAGGAAATCGGCGAGGAAATTACAAGTATACTGTCATATTAGGAGTCTCAGAATTTCGCGTTTCTGTGAGAACAGGATCGATATCGTAGCAATAGAATGAAAGAAACTATTGCTGTGTCAACAAAATTGAATGACGAATTTAGATAATAAAACTGAATAACGTATGTCCCTCAGGATCAGCTATAGAATTTTTTGTTACTCTAAAGAAAGAGGCTTAGAAACGATTTAATAAGCAGCAAATAGTTAGTAGTTTTTTTGTTCCTAACTATATAATAGTTGCCTGTGGAAGTACTGTTGTACGCGATGAGAGTAAACTCATTTACAGTTAGGAAATGAACTAACTGAAGACCATTCTGTACCCGTGATAACCAACAACCTATCCATGAGTACAGAGTAATGTATAATCTGAGCCAGTTTTGTGTATATTCCAACGAACTACCTAAGATAGCCAAAATAGGAAAACCCGAATTTGATCATTCATATAATATACTACACAACAACTTTCAGGCATGATTTAATCTGGTTGCATGATTTTTACTATTGTAGTAGTGGCGGGAGTCGCGCGCGAAGCAGACCATGCTTACTCTTTTCGAAAGACCTGATGGTTCTTTTCTTAGGAGGAATCCACTACTAGATAACTTCTACTCTAGATTTTGCCATGCTTTGGACGAGATTTTGATAAACGGAATTGTCTTACATGTAAGGATTTTTTTATTTATCGGACGAACGTTCACCAATTTCCTATTACAATTAATACTGACAATAGTAAATTATGATCATTTGAATATTTCATGTTACAAATGATAAAAGTGTGATAACATAGTATATTGCCGGATTAGCAAATCTATTTCATTTTCTAATGGTTACTTGACACGATCGAATTACTCCAAGTTTCTCGTTAACCTAATAAAACAGAATTCTGAATGGTAAAGTTATTTTTGTAACATTTTAATAACGAGTGGCATACATATCAAAACATATCACAGTACAATAATTCATTATTCTGTGAACTGAAGAAAAGATAACTATTGTCAAAATAATATCTCAAATCTAATGATATTATAAAAGGATTCGTGGGCGAATCGTGAATCACGATTACGTCTTAACCCACACGACACATTAGTTTCAACTCAAAAAAGAAGGCCTGATGAGAATTATATTTAAATGTTGCAACGCCCACTCTGTAAAATAGTTTCATAATGGGTTCATATAAACACGTATGCATGATGGTATAGATATAGCGTACTGTCATTGTATTTTCATTCCAGAGACAGAAAGGAATTTAATGTAGTTCCAAAGGGTCTCCAGAAGAAAATGTCTCTTAAGGAGATCGTAAAGAGTTTTTTTAAACTTAAACTTTATACTTACAGCATCGATTCCAATTAACGTCTGTGGGTCGTGCAATTCCACAAGAACTAGGCGTTTTATAACGTAGATATCGCATATGCCTTAGACATCATTAACAGCTTTTATATGACTTTATTTACCAGTCATGCAGTCATGTCTGACAAGATAGAACATTAGATCATCATTTGACAATTGTTTGCCAGTAATGTCGAGTTGAAGCTATTAAGGTTTTCCAATATAATTACTGGAACTATAAACATATGACGGAATATTGGAATGATGCAAGTAGATGGCCCCGATACACATAAAAAGCAAGAAAACTTCTCTACGACCATTTTAATGCCCAATAATCCAAAAGCAATGTTTATGCTTGAAGTAAATTGGATGCGAAGAAGTGCTTCTTATTAGCCCAGGTAACTGGAGAGTAAACGACCAACAGTCTCTATCTCTGAGCGGAGATTTGCAGTATTACTTGTGCATGGGGAGATGAAATATGCTGCAAATAGATCCAGTGAGCTGGAGGGATGTAAGATGGATTTAAAGAAAGCAGATTACCTTCTCCTTATTAATTTAAAATCGGATTATGAGCTTATGTGGTCACTAACCCAACTTAACATGAGTTATATTAAGACAGAGTTTAATGCAGGTCAAGGCAGTATTCGATAATATAAGATTATTTTTTCGCATGATAAATGACACATTATCATACAAAATCCTGAAGTGCAATTCCTCAAACTTTAAGTATATGGACAAAACGTTTTGCTGTTCGGATGGGACAAAAAACTGTTCATAGGCTGTACACATTAAAGATCCCCATTGTTCAATGCATGGCGTTGCCCGTCCTCATCAGGTGCAGCAAAGTAGGACGTAAAATTTCATTTTCTATTATTTCAACCTTATTGGTGGTTGCTAATAGAGTCGACTTTTAATGATATCCTTAATTTTCCCTGTTAATGCTTTTTGTCAAAATTAAAGTATTAAAGGATAGCGATCGGTAGAAATAGGATATAACACTTTTGATTTAACTGAAGTCTGAAAAGAATCAGTGAAGAAACAATTCTACATTTTATCGATAAGATGTATGTTTTAAATCTAAAAACACGATTTATATTCGTGTTCGATAAAAGAATCCAGTAAAATGATGATTTGTACGTGATAAATGTGTCTAGCAGGAAATTCCAGCTTTCAATACATTCTTTCAACAAGGATTCTCTGTCAATTCTCAAACTTTAATATGAAGACAAATAAGAGCGGTTAAATAGAATTCCAAATGCGTATATATTGATGAAATTAACATCTCCAATGATGGTTTGTTAGCTCAAGATGTCACATCTTCTCCTTACACGAGTCCAATTGTACTATCTGATTGCAACGCCACATGCCAATGAGTCATACTCCTTCAACTCTTCATTTTGAAGATGATAGCTACATGACATCGATGGCTATTAGAATACTCAGGAGTACACTGGTTCAACAATGATAGAATTTAAATGTTTAAAAAGGTCAAGTTGGTGACATACATGAACAAATTTCCAATCGCTGATGGACAATTTAATGAAATGAATGGAGTTTTGCGTGCTTCTGCATTTAATTGGACTAATGAAGACGGACACCGCCATGAAACTGTCGAGGAATCTTTAACGTGCACAACCTGTAGCAAACGGGGTCGCGGTTTATTGTCCCAACTAGACGTTTTTTTCTATGTCATTCCCTCCGTCCTGCATCACTGACAAGGGTAACTGGGTTTAAAAATCTGAAGGTGTTATATCGACCTATGTCGATTCCGGTTAGCTAGCAAACGTCTAAATCACTGAGCCACCGCGGCTCCCATAAGGTTATAAAAACCTAGCCTGAAACATGCGAAAGGTAGGGTCTCCATGACTCGAAACAAGCTCATGTCTATAGACTAGAATGGGCTTTAATCTATTGTTAACTTATCAATTATTTACTTCCAGACAGCTTTCATGTTGAACGATACGTGTAAATGATCAGGTCACACACATTGTGCTATAATAGTACTATCAATAGGGTATCTTAATTTGGATGCCAACCGTTTAGCTGGGATCCTTGAATGACATGAACATATTTTAAAGGTGGAAAATTTTGAGCTATGTGGAAATGAAATGAATGCAGTTTTACTTCCTACTTTTCTTGGAGCTATTTGGAAGCGATTTGTGAGGCAAAACGACTATCACTTGCAATTGAAGACGGTTGTCTTTCATATACCATTCCCGAGTTGTCCAGCCTCTATTTTTGAAGACGCTTTAAGCGTACGTGGCAAAGGAACAGACCTTGACAATTGACGGAAATGATATCATCTTCTTTATTCTGATTTTATGTATGTATGTTATTACTGTTTCCAAAAAGAATAAAAAAAGAGTGAGGTCCCAATGGCTAGAACACAAAACAACCTGGTCGAAAAATCAGATAAATTCAGTGAGCTATTCTTTTCTCTGTCAAGGACGGTATCTTCATTTGAATTTCTGTCAGCTCGCAGTTGTATATCCGACTTGACTATGTAAACAGAGGGTAATCCTACGAAAATATCTTCTGGATGACTTGATGGAATGAAATATTAGATTCTCTAAAAAGTATCTATAATTAATGGAAGCGAAGAAGCAGCGCCATTGAGTTAATCTTAAGGATTTATCACGTACAAAAACCTACATCATGCTGTTCAAAACATTGTTAGTTTCTGATTTAGCGCCTTCTCCGTACAGCAACGACAATTTATTGTTGAAACACATATAAATTTCCAGAAAGAAACGAAAATTCTGTGAAAAACATATAACAGAGGACGACGGGATGTAATTGTGTGTAATTCTGTAAATTTCAACTATTGACGTCAACATTTCTATCATAGAATCGACATAATGTAGTGTAACTCTTCTCTAGAATTTAAAAAAAACAACAAGATAATTGATCGATTACGATGTCAAATAAATTTTTTGTCGAATTAACATCTTTGACTGATTTCTTTTCGAATTGTCACAAATTGCTCACCCAAGGAATTACATGTTTTAGGTAGACCCAAGATAAAACTTCTGATATTTTTATTTAAATATCATTCTGTAATAGTTAATAGAAATGGTTGCCATGGGAACCAGAGACAGAATATAGTGTTTTCGTCCAATTGACATTTTTCTTAATACGCCATTAATAGCTAGAGAGAAAGACTTAATTTTTGAATTCAACCTTTCACAGAAACGTTATTTTTTTCATATAATCTTCTTTTGTGTTTCATATCTATTGTATTTAAAACAATCGTTTAAATCTTAAGCACAGCAACTGACGAGTAAACATTTTAATAAAATTTTACATAAAGACCTTTTATAATAACATAAACACGATGAATAGAAACAATAGTTGTATTATCCTTTTGGAACTTTGAAATCTTCCTTTTGTTTTCTTACCTGAAATATTCCTGGTTTATGCTCCAGGAAGACTTGTTAACAATTCCAATTCGACTAAGTCATTGCCATATTACATGTACTAATATTCGGTTTGTTAAATAGAATTTGTGACGCATAGACTGCGGTAAATTATTGTTTATATGAAAAATGCATAAATTCCAATGTGTCAGATAATATATAATGTAAAATTTTACGTTTTATCAATGACGAAACTTTGCAATCCAATTTTGAATCGTTTGACAGTAATATCAACATATTTAGAGCTTCGGAAGACGTTTCAATTGTTAATTTGATGTTAAATGCCTCATTCGTAGTCAAATAATAAACTGAACTATGAAATGGTTATGACCAGTGTAAGTGATATATAGTAAGGGCTGATTGTGTAATAACAGATTGTGACCGAACTTCTACATTTGCATCAACTACTGATTGAGAAGACAATAAAAATGAAAAAATTTTGGTGACATGGATAGATGTTGAAAGAACAAAAAATATGGAATGGTTATGACGCAATACATGTTACTGGTGCAGATAAGTCTCTTCTCTCAGATGGCTTCCAACAGTTCAGTAAGATAGAAAACAGTAAAACTGATAACTCGAAGCAGGAAGTTGTCTCAGCGGAACAAAAGTACTATAAATCACGAAGCCATGGGACGGATCTGACAAATTGCCAGACATTCAAGAAACTAAATTAATATATTTTTACATGAACTTGGTAGACATCATGTCGTATACATACTAACCTATAAAGGCTTCATTGATAACGATTGAATTGTAATTTGGTATAACAATGCATATATTAGAAATAAATTAAGAACGGTCGCTATTGACTACATCTTTTGACCTTAATTGACTATTAAACTCCCTGGCTGGGATGTATAGTTACCAGACCCCTCAAACAATCGGATCATGTGTTTCAGAACGCGTATACCCATCCTAATTAAGAATATTGTATTCCTTACTAGTACAAAACCCTTTCATAATTCCTTCCTTTGATTTTGAAGTGCACTGAGTCGGCCATTGATGCGATCTGTACAAATGTATATTTTTATTGTTGATCACTACAACTATATCACAAGACCTTATAGGTGAAGATAACTGCATTGGAATTGATAAAAAATGCAACAGAGCCTGAATTCCAGGATAAGCTAGACCACGGAAACTGAATGGAACTGAAAGGGGTACGCTGGAAAACAGTATTTCGTAGTAAAGTATGGGTTATATATACGCACTCTTAAAAAAAACAAATACCATATGGTATCTTAAGTATCTTTTTAGTCTTACCTCTAAGCATTATACAAAAAGAGTTTAAACACCACTAAGCTGAAACATTTAAAATGATAAAAAATATACCTTCAGAATCCAGAATGAAGAGCAAATCTTGGTGGAGTCGTAAACTTCGTTACATTTTGTCCTTTTAATAGTTATAATGACATTGTGTCGACATTACTTTGACCGGAGCAGGAATAATCTATTGATATGGTATCTCGAGAGACTTATGCCTTGATAGCTCCCGACATATTGATAGGAACACATTCTTCTTCCGACTAGAACAATAATATAGATAACAACTGTGTGACTTCATTGATTAATCATAAAAGAAATAAATGAATGTCACAGGAACGAGCCCGGATGGATCCTGTTTGCATGGTGTCAAGTCCGGTGGCTAGGTGTCCATAAAAATAGCAAACGTGGGAAAATTGTGGTCAAACTAATTATTGGATTCACTCCAGTAACATCCGGATCACACCAATGCGTGTGGTTCATTTATAATATATGGCTTCAAACTAATTAATTAAATTAAACAAACAGCGAAAATAATTTTAGCACAATAAATATTATTTCTACTAAAAAGCTGTCAAGGTCAATGGAACAATATGTCTCTATCGATTGTGCTCAAATGCATATTCCTAGCGATTATGTATAACTCTTGTACTTTTCCTATGGTATATACTGTAGTTGAAAATATGATGGTATTCTGAGAAAATTACTTCACCACTCATTGATAGAATTTGATTGATTAGAGTATGATCAGAAAATTAACACCAACATTTAAATTCCACTGCAGACATTGAAACTATCAATACACGTTTGTGCCTAAACTTTTCATTTTACCCCTAACTTCGGGAACTTCATAGAAGTATGATCTGTCTGTGATCTGAGAGTGAAAATTTGATTCATGTGATCCTAACGGAAAACAGTTTTTCTGACCAATGTTTTAGCCTTAAAGCCCAAAACGTGTTAGCAGAAAGGTATTGGACATTTCGGCCATAAATCAAAGTGTTTTATGCCGTGTCCAGATCAAGTTAGTTCCATAAACGAGAGGGTATTTATAGCTTATAGAGTCAACCTTAAAAACCCACTGACACCAATCCAATAATATATATCGATATGTCAGACACTGCCAACAATACCGATTCATCTCGACACACAAAGTTCACAAATAGTTTCTAAAGAGTGTTGTCAGGAACCATTATTTTGGGTAGATGTAGCATGAACTGGAGATATAACCCACTGAATAGTTCTAATTATTATTATGTAGAATCCGATCTTCAATCAACTGTTCAATTCAAACATGAATAGCTACCAACTTGTTGCCGTGGGCTATTGGTTTATTAGCTCTTGATAACTGAGTATCTCAGCTGTTAAATCGGAACATTGAGAAGAATACTAAGTTTATGATACTGGATTGTCTTTAATGAGAGTACATTGACATTGGTTAACATCGTTATTTTATTGGGAATCGTGTCACGGTTTAAATAGTATCACTGAATACAAAATAATAATTTGTAAAACACCTTTTCGAAAGGTCACCTTACTGACTGGCACTTGATGCTTCTCTTATACTGGCAGTGTATCTGAATGAAATTAATTATTAGAACAATGTATGGCTTCAAGGATGAATTGCGTGTTATTATAATCTTTATATAATTCCATTCCTCGGTGTATAACTTGGTCAAATAAAATCATTATTCTGGAACTAAAGTAAACAGAAAGTAAATCCTTTACTCATATTAAATGGTCATCGCACTGGAAATAATACGATTAGTCATAATGATATTCTGGTGTGATATAATAGACACATCAAATAAACTTAATTATTAATATGTGGATGAACTGGAGAGAGCATTATCTAGTCGAAGTGGGGTATGCGGTGCTGTGTCACCTAAGCCAGCCTTAACCTACAACAAGAGAACATGTAGTGTGTCTCGAATCACACAGAATGATACTTTACAGAATCTGATCTCTTGATGAAGCACGGCTCAATGTTGATCCCTGTGTTCGCTGTCATTTGTAATTTCATACCAATTTAGGAATGACTCTGAGAGTGGGCGTCGCTTCCTGAGATATAGTTCTATTTTAACCGACAAAATACATTACTTCAAGCTCATAATAACGATGAGGAGTTGACACACCGTTTTGAAAATCTGGAGAACTTCTCAAGGACTTCAGTATTCAGAAAATTATTGTAGTGAAAATGTTAATGCCATAATATATTTTTTTTCTTGAGGTAAAGTAATGTTCGTGATCGTAGTGAAATATAATACGGCTCCAATTATTGCAGAATCATTTTTTTGACATATTGACGAACCTAGCAGTGATTTATACAAAAGAAAAATCACATTAAATCTGTGTTGAGATTGTTCTTTCAAAAAATAATGATACAAAGGTTTTGTAATGCCTTATTTACGATAGAGGTTTGATGCCAATTAAAATACCATGACAATGTTGGCCTGATCATTTTGTACTGATAATGAGGTCTTGGGATAACTTGGAATCCAATTACGACTGTCTGATTCAGCAAGCTAACCTCGAGTCATGGTATTAATTGGAAACAACGAACTCCATGAAGAATCTAATATTAACGAGGTTAAATATATGAATTAACGTAGACTAACGAATCGTCAGCCTTTCAGATGTAAAAATATCAAAAAATTCCTGAATGCAAATTCTTAATACAGCATATACCTGTAGTAGTATTCAATGTAAATATCTGATTCAAACATGTATTAGTATATGTGAAATGGAAATGTAGCGCTCTAGACATGATACTTTAACAGTGAAACTATTTTGTTATTGTATTATTGTATATGATACATTGTCAAATGTATTAAAACCTTCGAATTGAGCTATACATCAGAGCATTGTCTTATTAGATTTTCAACAACAACAAAATCAGAACACAATATCAAGAGAGGTTAAAACTTATGTGAAAAAATGGTTCCAAATACAAACAGACAGTTTTTGTAAAGTAATGACACTGAAAAAAGGTAAAAAACACCCGATGTGACTATTGAACAAACGGAGAACGTGATATATGAAAACAACGAATCAATCAACCAAAGCGAATTAAAGTACAGCACTGGAAATAAGTGGCATATCTTTGTCTACAACTTGAATATTACATTATATACGGTCTGAAAAGCTCTTTTATCATTGGAATGATAAAATGTAACCTAGTTCGAATAACTGTTATTAAGTCCATAACTATTATTCGTTCAATGGAAACATTGCCAGACATCTTTTAGTACATATCAAACAAAAGTCAATCAACTAATAAATAAATAAACTACCTAAACAATTCCATCTCTAGAAAAACACATGGAATGTATTTCATTTTGATTTAATCCCTTCTGACTTTAGTTTAGCGAAGCAGTGCACATGCACTCTTCCGGAACAATTGATACCTCTCTCCGTCTGGGTCTGAGTCTCTTGGAGAGAGTCCACCTAAGTATTATTGTGACAATTTAATACTTCTTTGTGTTGTTCACAATTCGGAAAGCATTTATCCGATAAAATAGAGTCCCTCACTTCTGAATATTTATGCATTATACTTTTTCGAACGCCATCTTTCGATGGTCTGAAGCACATAGGGCTTCGGTTAATGGCCCGCCAGAATGACAAGACGCGTGTTCCAAGATTGTTGTATTATTACCAATTTTGCAAATTTGAATCACCATCCTGTTGAATAAAATAACTAAATACAAAGTTTTGAGATCCGGATCCTAAACCATACTCTTTTTTTCTATCAGGTCACGTTTTCGATCAACACAGTGGTTAAATCTCATTTAACCAACCCTGTTATCAGATCTAGACTGTATTGTATCTGTTATCTCGACTGAACAGATCTGTTTAAAGGAATGCTATTCAAGACTCTTTTTTTCAAAAATTTATCTCTCGAACATCCACCTAACAATTTGTCTCTATCACTGAAGAAAGATAATACCCAAAACAATTACAGCCTTTATATACTATAAACTATAATTATTAGACATTGATAGATTAATTAGTATTGATTACATTTGTACAGTAATGTCAATGCTCATGCTGGGGATTACATTTTTAACAATGAGAAAGTAATAGTCTATTAACTTCCGAGCATAGATTTAGGTATTAGCAGCACCTTTTAATAGCATAATCATATAACATCTAAACAATATCTGCAAAAATCATTTTCGTTTGGCCTTCATATTCGTTTCATAAAATTCCACAGGCTCTACTAGTAACACAATAATTAATATCTCGTCCAAAGAATGGCAAAATAGGAAGTTAAAGTTGTATAGTAGTACATTCCTCCATCCATTATGTGCTTCGAAAAGAGTAAGCATAGTCTACTTCGTGCACGACACCCCCACTACTATAATAGTCAACATCATGAGATACAAACAGATCTATTCATGCCTGACAAAAGAAATCAGGCAAAATGCACGAAAAAGAAATGTTGTATTCATATTCATATTACAAAATTCTTTATCATATGATGAAACATTCATTACTTTACTTGTAAGTGCAATGTCAATTACTTATTCAATTTAACAGACCGTTGAATTTACTTACATGTGTGAAATAGATAAAAATAAAATAGCAGTAATATTCTAATAGACCGTTGGCATAAAAATACTCCCATCGCGTTAATAAGTGACGTTTTAAAATCAGTTTGACATTGTTTCAAACGCAACGCACTTTAGCTATTTTTTTCATAAAGATTTGAGCGATTTTATTTTCAATCATCGGCAACACGATGGCTGTGATTTGATAAAAATTCAGGTTCCTATTCGGCTATATATCAGTCATGTTTGTAGCCATATGGTTTGTTAAATTCAACATTGCGTGTGGTATTCTGGTATATAACACTTAATTATATTTTGATATATTCAGAACGACCGCTTCTAATTTTCTCATTAGAATTTTAAATTTTAATAGCTGCTTGAAATAAGGAAATTGAAAATAGAAATAGATTTGTATTTTTCACACCCATGTTATCGTACTAAACGTTAAACTAAAAACCATCTCGACACTTGCACTAATTTAGTAGTAAGTCGTGGCAAAGCGTATCATTTCGGTGCTTCGAAGCGTTTGCGGTCTGTTGGCGCACTGTACACGTTTAAGTAACGAAATGCAAGACCAAAATTTTGCACAATTGACATACATTGACATGCTTTGTTTATTGTTTGCGCACTGTTCATGCACCATTGGCGGTGTTTGCGCCGAGTTTGTGCAGTTTTCACACATGGTTTACGCGAGTGGCACGCACATGGTATGGAATTGTATGCAAATGATATGTTTGTAAACTACTGAGTTCTCTCTACGCCTTGTGCGTATCATTCACATACTCCTCACGCTGGTTTATTCATGAGCACGCCAAAGCGAGTGTCATTCGGAGGACAGAAATTGTACAAGTATCAGGGTGACTAGAGAAATGAATAGTTTTTGAAGTGTTCCGTTTAGATTTCCTGCAATGAGGTGTAAATTGTGCTATCGATGTAGTGCAGAAAGGTTCCATGTATAAAAGTGAGACTTAATTTTCTAAAACCTTTTCTTACGATAAAGTCTGTAAAATTGATTGAAAAAAGATTCTTAAGAAAATATAAATTTTAGAAATATAATCATCAATACCGGGATTTGTAACTTGATCAGCAACGTCTTTTGGCAGCTAGCCACAAAACATTATGTAGATCTGACACGACACGGACAATCTTATATTTTATAGAACATATTCCTTTCTAGATTCTAACACATCATCTGTTGGGATGTTCGTGACAAATCTCATTGAAAGGTTTTGACAGAATATTGAATAGTTTCTGAATACTTTCACCAAATACGTAGACGTAATTGATGGTATTTGAAATGGTGTGAAATCACCCTGAAGACCTTATCTTAATCTATCTGCTATTGTGATTCACATACTTTAAATTCATGAATATTTTGAATGCACTCATTACTGAAGCAAAACGCATAACTTATTCCATGATTTCTTGCAGTCAAGTTCTATGCTTGAAAGTCACAGAGTAATAATTAATTTACTTTAATATATTCTGCTGTAATAAATGACTGATACATGCAAACCACTGGAGCTTGCGTTGAATAATCTAATCTATCTTCTTTATTCACTGAATAATCGAATGGGCGTTGCACTCACGCAAGAATAACTAATATTTCAATTTAAAATTTAAATTTAGTGTTTAAAAATTTCCAAGCAGTTTCATTTCACATCATTTACAATTTCACAGGAATTCTGTCAAGAAAAAACTTTTAATGAGAAATGAGCTTATTCATTAATTCGGACAATCTCTTACTTTAAGTTACGAGAGGAGAGTATATCAACAAATATCGCTGTCGTGCTATTGTAAGTCACAAATCCCAGATTTACACTCTGTCTGAATTAAGTACCAAGTATGGTTGTCCGCAACTATACCACTTTGATATGACATCGGTTATCATGCCTGAAAAAAGGTCCTGAAAGATCGAATCGTCGTCACTCTCTTTATGTTGCCGTCTTAACATTGGAGACGAACCGTTACAAATGTTGAGTAGTTCTCAGAAATGAAATTCAACCAGCCTATAAATGAATAATTAAAGGGTCGTTCTCTTGCACTTAACGACCCTGAGCCATTATTAGAAAGCTCCCAGGTATAATATATTTGTCATATCTATTGAAATTGCCTTGGGACAGATTTTCGTTAACATCTCTAAATATTGTTTCTCGATAGTCAATTTTTACCGTGAAGGAGAGTAGATTTAGTAATTACAAAATGAAAGTCGCTGTGACCAAGATTTGTTTACATACTGTTGATAACCGCCAGATACTATTGTATACCCAGATCACATAATAGATCTTTTATTAATTTACAACCTAATGATAACAACTAAAACTGGTTCCATTCAGAACATTTTTAATGATTGATACTAAAATGGGATCCGAAAATAACTTTATTTTTTAGAAATTCGTGTCTATAAGATCCTGAGCCACTGGAATTGCTCACAAACATATGACAAGATCAATAATCAATTAACGTATAATGGGTTCGTGTACATAATGCACTGTCGAACATAAAGAATTACTTACTATTTTGAGGGCACATGCCTGTTGGCAAAACGACCTTTCCTGTTAATGTCACTTAGCTACTTTGGTTTTGTTTTTATACTTGAGTGATGAGTGACATAGCAGGACCGCCAACAATAATCATAGGATTTGAACGTTTTATCCAATTATATTCATCAGAAAACTTACTTATTTCCATTTTTTGAACACTGACAAATATCGAGTTATTATTGGATTTTCCCAAGTATATTACAATGATATTGAGCTACAATATCGAAGCTTCACAATATATTTTTTGTAAATGACATTATTGAAGAGTTTAGCCAGTGGCAATTCCTTCCACCTTCTTCCGTCATAACGGATGTTGGTAAAAGATTTGCTTCCGAATTATTTTATCCAAATCCGCAGCATTGAAAACGATCAGGGAAACTTAATATCCGTCGATCATGGTACTTGACACACGATTTAAAATTCTGAATTAATATGACACTTTTAACTTCTACGTCTCCACTAAAATAGATCATCTATACCGATGGCGTTAACATACTTGTCATTGTCGGTTTTAGGAAGAGGAATTCAGAATATAAATTGTATTTAATTAGCAAGTACGGAACTTAAGCTGGATGGAAGAAAATAATGCACTGTATTAAATGGACCACCTTAATACTACTACGTTATTCAAATAAAACGGAAAACGAAAGAGAATTGCATCAATGAATACCAAGCGAATATAAGGTAAGAATATTTACCAACAATTTAGGGGGCAACTAGCTCTTGGTATTCGCAATATTGATCCCACGTTCAATGGTGATCTGTACATCTGTAAATATATATTCTGTAAATTGATGCCAAAACGAAAGGTCAAATACGAAATAAATCTTAATATGGCCACTTTACATTCCATAACTATTTGAAGCTAGTGTAGTGTAATGTAGTAAATTGGATATTGACCGAAAGTCACATATTCTATCTTTGAGATTCACTATAGCATAATTTTAGCGGACACTCTGAAGAGCCAACTTCAAGGCATCATCTACCCTAAAAACCACAACCACAAATTCGTTCCATCAATAACGAAGAATTTTACTAATCTCTACAGGAAGGCCTAAACGTTAACAACTTTCCTTAAACTCTCTAAACAAAACCAAAATGGCAAAACCACATTTTTGAAAAGCCTTTGATAAAATAAGTATATTGTATATTCTAGTTACATAGTAATGTTCCTGCCCTGGTCAATTTCAGATCCAAACCTTTATTAAACCACTAATTTGAACTGGCCTAAGAACTCACAAAACTACAAGAAAAGGGGGGATCATTCATTTACAGATAGGATTATAAGAAGCAAAAACAGAATGTCGGAATCAAGATAAAACACGAACTTTCTTAACAAGGTGACCCGAGACTATATATCCTGTAATAACATCATCAACCAAGCAAATTATATTATTTCTCTCCGACAATCTGGCAATAAATCAGTAATTGACCTCTATCATATTTAATATATTCCACAAAGTCAGTATTAATAACTTCGGCTAGAGTTCTGCAGTCTTGATTGACAACTGTTTACAGTCAATATTCTTCTGTATCCATTCACTCTCCTCTTGATGGCAATTTTGTACACTCAGAAGCAAAATTAAGGGAACGCATGTTAGTCGTGACGTGTTCCGTTATTTTTGCAAACCGAGAATACAATTTCCGCTTTTGTTTCTGAGTGATATGCAGGATCAAAGTCTGTAGGCTACCATAAAAATTCAGAATAAATATTGAGTTAACTTCCTCTTCTTTGATGGTTTCATCCTTCCTAGTTGCCTCAGATTACATACAAAGAGAGACATTTTATCTGTAGACATCATGAACTTTAGAATTTATACAATAACAATAACCAACCCGTTCAAATCGTTATGACATCGGCACTAATATCCTCTTAGACAGAAATAATACAAATTTGTGAAACGGACAATGGTGAAATAATAAATAGTTATTGTACACTCTTGCTCTAGTGGAAAAATTGGTCAGAATGCGCTAGACACCGAGTTTCTAACTGTAAATTTTCAAGTATGTCTTCATAAGAGATTTTTCTTTTCAAGATTGGAGAATAAATGGAACACACACAACCCCGCGTTTGAAATAATCTTAAAGGGGCTATAAAGAAGTTTTCTAATTTTTCAATGTGTATCGGGAATGCTGGTAGCATCAATTTTCTCCAATCAGACGTCTGTGGTTCCTGCAATTACACTAAAACTAAGTGTTTGATGACGTAACTAATCACAATATATGCTTCTATCACAATAAGGCCTTTCGTGATCGGTGACGTCAAGTAAAGAAAACTTGAAGATCTAAATAAAAACTTTACCAAGACTAAAAGCCGGAGGTATTTTACCATAACAATGAGAACGACGAACATTTATTGACATCTTTCGATCAGAAGACGTAGGCGTAAATCCTGGCAGTTATTATCTGGTGGACAAAGATAGATGGAAATAAATAGAGACGTTTCCTGAAGTAAATCGTTTTGTTTTAATCAACTTTTATATAACAATAACCACAATATACTCAGGTCCCGTGTGTTAAAGGTTGTGTACGTCAAAGATCCCTCGACAGTTGGAATTCGAAAAAAAGTAGACTAATGCTACTGTCCTGGCAAAATTTACCTCATTGTACACGGCATGGCGTTAACCGTCTTCATTAACACATTAAGGTGGAAAAAAATAGGATGTAAAACTCCATTCGATTTATTTAATTAATTTACAATAACCGTTGAAGATGAAGAAAGGAGTATAAATGCAATGATACACAAACAAATATTTCTTACAATCTCACTCGCAGGACACGAAGCTCGAGTGCAGAAATCCGCATTTTGGGTACAGGTTAGATTGTTGAGGCTCCGTAATCTAATGGAATAATCTTACCAAAGCTTTCAGATCCTCGTTTCATTAAGAAATATGTCATCAGTGTTTAAGTTTACTTTGAGAAATACCATACTTACGACAAAAATTGTTAGTAAGAGTTTTGGCAGAACAGGACCCATGATAGTCGCCAAACATCAAAAACCTAGATGTCCTAGTTTAGTAATCCAGTGCCAATTCAGAATGTTTAAATTAATGCTAAGCCGACATGAAACATTGTTAAATATTCATCAGAATTATTGTTGTACCCTGTTGGATATGACAATTACAATTTGTAGGGAATATGCACGTGAACTGATGGTTTCTATTTCGATTTATATCCCTATGATAGCAAACAAATCATGGTTGAATTTCAGACTGCAAAGCATTGTTTACGTGTTTGAAACAGATGTATATCAGTCTTCTCAATTTATACCTATAGTATTTTCTAATAAGGATCAATGCTTTTAACTGAAATATCCTACGGCAAGTATAATTATATCCCTTTCAATATTCAAACAGTAGTATCATAATATGTCATAATTAGACATTCTAGGAATATAGATTCTCAACGGTGATATTAGGAGTTAAAACATTTCCAATGAAAGGAATAACACGCAAACCCGAGAATACCGTAGTTCACAAATTCCTAAGTGAAGCACGCAATATATTCAAGGATAGGATTTATAACTTGATAAAGAAACGTTGCTTAGGTAACATAAACGCAGCCATAAAACGAGAAATGATAGGTTTGATGGTATTCAGACTCATAAAATACCAGTGATTAAATGATGTCGTATAATATACAGACAAGTTCTACCCACCAATTTTACTGAATCGCCGTCTGAATATAGTTATAGATTGAAACTCATCCTACATTTTAAAGGACTAGCTTTTTACAGTAGACAATTTGGCGTCTAATCATAGATTTTATTGAAATATTTTTAACGATACAAAAGTCAAAGTCCTTTCCAGTCTTCGGATCAATGGATTTGCCATTAGCCGTATATTCAGACGGTCTAAATTCACTTATAATTCCCTCGGTGCAGTAATAATTGGTGCCACATCCGTTTTTGTACCCCTTACCTACAACTTCAGGAGCTCATATTCGCTATGCAACCAAAGATTAGAAGATTCAGGACATTATGGCCATTATATCTGCATAATATTGTATTTCAGTTTCCGCATTAATTGTTTAAAATTGAGCTATTTAGTACAGATTACACCTAGTAGATACTCTATATCGTTTAAGTCATCTGTATATTTGGGTATGACATTTGTACGACAGAATATCTGTTGTATTCTATGTGAATACATTTACTCTTAACATTGTTCACAACAAAACGCTAGACACGTTTGACAGATAATAAAATAGAACATTGAAATATTAGGTAGGCATGGTTAATTTTACATTATTCATAACACAACAAATGATACATTCCAAGGGGCACTATAGTTTACCCCCGGGTCATCACCATATTTACTATCCTCAGAAGCTTATGAAAAACGCACTTGTATCTGTGATATATATAAGCTACCTACTGAAATTTCCAACCACAAGCCAATTTGTTAGGTAAGTGCTATATAGAATTATTTGAAGTAAATCATAAAGGAAGTAGAAATATCATAATAAAGGTCAATATTGTGTATCAGTGTGTCGATCTCGGCAAATTATATTACCACTGAAATACAATAATTACTTGAACAATACACACTAAATAATTCATTATAGCATTATATTCAATACTGCCACGAGGTAATGTAAAGAAGCTTCCTCTTCGTAACACACTTTATGGACCACAAGCTAGCAATTTCAAAAAATAAAATTAAAAGAAAACCCACTAACCTTAGTTTTAATTTAGATTTTGGTTTAAATTAAAAGTTGTAATTTTTCAATTTTCTTGAACAAAAAACATAGCAAATACGTATTATAAATAACTAAACACCACAAGCCAACTTCGATTCATCTCTTTGATTTTCTTAAATCTGAAAGAAAAGAGTGAAAGTGTTAAGTTTTTTGTGACAAAAGTTCACTCTCGGCGTTGATAGAATCGCATTGATGTTTCAAGTATTTTGAAAATAATGTCCTTAAGCTAATGTCAGTTGATCGTAAAACTTTCCAGTCTGGAAAAACTGTGAAATATTTTTGACATTTTAAATTTTCCAAATTAATCAGCTTCTCAGTCTGTAAATATTACGATCGGGAATACTTGTGTATCATCTATATATTTCATACACTCTTTTCTTGTAGATATAATATGGCTCTTTCAATATTGCAAGCAGTATTTCAATTGAGTACATTACTTCATTACTTACATTATTTCATAATGATTCACATTTTATAATCTAGTATTTCTATGCTCGATTCTATGTGACTGAAATTTCATACACCTTTGGTTAAAATGAAGTACATCAAGACAACCATATAAACCACAAATACAAAACAGCAAATGTTAAGCAAGATTCGCTTCCCTACTTTTACCGAATTCACTCGAAGAATGGTGAACGCGCGGTTAAAAACATGAATGATTATAATCCCCGTTTTTAGAATTTGTTTTTCCATATTCCCACCAGTATTCCTCCGCCACCATAAACATTACCCTACCTCTTTCCCTGAAGACAATATTGATGACTCATTTCAATACATAAACGACAATTATAAAGCAACATGAGTGTTTGTCCAGTTCCACAGTAAATCAAACACCACATGGTAAACGTTAATTATATCCGCTTATACACAATAACATTTTGTTTTCAGCTCTCGTCTTCAAGATGAACATTGGTCCCTTGGGGAGAGGAACTACCGGTTATATAGGACTAATCGAACAATTTCTTCCGGATATCGGAACAGAAATGTTGTATCCGAGAACAAGGAATGCAATTGAAGTGTGTACTGTATATTTGAGACTTTTTTAATTTCCTGATAACGCTGATCTAAAATTAGATATTTAGTTTACTTCTACTCAAAATACAGAAGCCGGAAAACCAACATTCAAGTGTGCTTCAGAACTCTTATACAGAGTGTTAATGGAGATTTCGAAATGAAAATGTACCTCCTCGACATGGTTTCAAGACAATTATTCCAGATGGAACAAGTTGTCTTCTTGATTGCCTTGTTTACAACGACAAGATTGCTTGGTAAAGAACTTGATCCGTCTTTCTGACTGTATATGAGCTTCTTGACATGGCTTCAGGACCAGGAATTGATTTCGAAGTTTTATTTTTATAGTCCCCCACAACGATGAAGAACAAAAGCGACTACAAAAACGTGAAGACTATGACTTTTAGCCTAAAATGTCATTATTTGCAGTAAGTACGTACAATTATGAACATACTTTACGAAAAAACGATCGAACTCTCAGTAGTCGCCATTTGCTTTGTAGACTTAATCTTCATGAAACAATTAAATCTGTCCTTTAGAGTCTTTCATTAATATTACGCAAGCGTTTAGTTCATCATTATCATAGTTATCAGTCATCAGGACTAATTGACAAAATCCAGCAATTTCCCACAACTAATACCGTTTCAATTATATATCGAACTGGGTATTAATGGGAAGATATTCTTGAAGATGGGCGAGTCATTACTTACATAACTAAATTAAAAAGGATAAATGGAGATGAAATGATGTCTACATGATTTCCGGGTTCGTTGCTTCATCTTGATAGCATTATATTATTAACTTGATATTCTAGATTATACAGCTCTGTTGAGAATTCGATCAGCCTTTGAAAAATATAGCTAAAATTAAACATAATGTTTATTGATGAGTACTTAGTTCCAAAAGAAATGTTCGGAAGAGCGTAATTGGTGTTGTAGATGCAAGCTAACATGTAAATCTTGGGTTTAACTTTGAATACAGAAGCTGATATACCGTTATCATCATAATGATTACTACGAGGAAGGCAAAGTGTGCTTAAATGATAATAACCCATGAGGCATTGAATCGCTTGAAGTCATATTATGTTTTTGGAATTTCCATATGGTTCATATAGATTATAATGATAATATCCTAGGTCGAGGTGCCACAATTGTAACATCATGATCTGATATAATCGATTACCTGATACGAAAATACCAATTTGATTCCGAATGTCATCCACATAATGAACACTTTCAATTACGCACAATTACTAAGATCAATTAGTAAAATTTGTATTGTTTTGTGTGTATTCACAATGAGTAGATGAAATGCACTAAAGAAATTATTTTAAGTGTCATCTTCACCTTACGTACTGAACTCATTGCATTATTTAAAACACCATAGAAACGCTGTGTAACATTAAGAAAATTAAATAGCAACATAGAGTTTGAAGATGCAGATTATAGATGAATCGCATTCTTTCCGAGAACCAGAAAGTAGTTAAGGCAACTATAGTTAAAATAAAACTTGTAGCAAATTAACTTTGACAGCAGCGAATCCCTCGAGCTGTAACATACATCTATAAACTAGTTTAACTACCACAGAGAAGTCATTAACTTCAGGATAATCTCAATTCATTAGATCGTAAATGATATAGTAATCGTTACAAACTATTAGAACAAACACAATATAGATCATTCTTACTTGCTACAAGAAGGATTGTATGACAGTAATTTGTGACCCAACACTACAAAACCAGTAACTATGGTCAATAACTCTTAGACCAAATACGGAATATTAGCCCTTTCGACTCAGGAATGTCAAGTTGAAAAACTGAAGTGGCATGTGTCTGGAAGGGTAGGGTGAGATAATACATTGGGTTAATAAATAGTAATGAATGATAAACTACTTTGCAAAATAAAATTAGTTGGGTGATAAATGATCAAAATAAATGGCAATGAATTTTGATCTATCATATTACCAATAGAATTAGTATGTCTGGAGCCATACAGTAACTATATACAAGGTATAAGGGGCACATGGCTGACATACAGAATCTTTATTCATATACATATTATGTGATATACAACATAATCAAATATATACCACCAACCAACATAAAATTGAATGTCTTATTATGACATGAAAAAATAATACAAGAATTAAAACATGAAGCCTCACAGTTTTTAGATCGTGTACTATGTACAAATTAGATCAATGAGGTTCTAATTAAGATTAGGTGAAAGCCGGGTGATTAAAGTACGTCAAACTGGTGTCTGTAAAGAATCTGTAAGATTCACATGGCGCGAGTTCTTAATAAATCACCTAGACTTGTGAAAACTATATCTGTGGTCTTCATTGTCAGTGTTTCATCAGTGAACGTAATTATCTAAAAGCCTGGCTTATTTTCTGACATGATAATCATATAATTCCTTTCACTGAGATTAAACTATTGTTTCTCACTGCGTTCGTTAAAATAAATTCTTCAAACCATTTTTCACTTCGGTAATTGCTTCATTTACTCACAGATAGGAACTGCCAAAACACCATTAAACATCTTCATTAAATAAGTTATATTGAGAAACATGTCAGGTTGTGATGTGGCAAGGAATAGCGATGAATGAATGTATAATAATAGCCTGCTGGTTGCAAAACAAATAAATACTGTGCGTTTAATACTGACTTGAGTTTGATATTTTTCAATGTCAATAGCATTAACTATCACAATAATAGCGGACTGACTTCATCGTCTTATGATAGATGACAGTATCCCTATGGACATTTTCTAAACAAAGATCGATTGCAGTATTAAACATTTCATATACATTACAAACTAAATTATATACATAATAAGCCATATCATTATTAATTACGTGCAGTCAGAAAGGTCACGAGTTGGCTACAAATGTTACTAAGGGTAAACATGCTGTGTTACATTTGCATGCTACAGTATTTACTATTGGAACTTAATTCAATCCCAGTTTAAGAGTTCAAAAGCTTAAAGCATAGACCTATTTATTTCCAGGACATGCTAATTATGAATTGTCCTTTGTAAGCAGAAAATGGTAGGTTATCTTGAACTTCCATACGATTATCTGAAAGGTTTACTCTAGATGATATATTTATTTCCATTTGGTATGACCAGAAGAATTCTCAGACTTTGTGAAGCTTTAAGATTTCTATAATAATAGATAATTACCCGGAGCAAGTGATGTGTACTAACAATATAATAGGGGTAAGTCGAGGTGAAGGCTCTACATAATATAGTTAAGCATTCTGTAACCATCTCAACTATTATCCATCACTGACGCTAATTAGACAGAAAATATAATCAATCAAACGCACGTCCTGGCACCAATTATTTCTTGTCTCCAAGAATAAGTAATCTCTAATTTCAACCCCAAAACCGTTAAAAATATCGATGATTAATAAAAAAAAAAAAAGATACTGCATGTTCTTATTGATGTTATTTAATATTTTCGTTTATGTGATCCTCGAAATTCACTTGGAGCACAATTCAGTCTCAGGAACTTGTTGCCTGTTGAAATTCATTTCTTTCCAAACAGCACATACAATCTCTATCAGTTCTTTCATAAACTGACCCGACGATAACAATACAGTAATGTCTTGTCCATTTCTTAAAGTAAGCAAAGTGTTTTTAAAGCAAAATCTGGCAAATAGTCTTTTTTTCGCTCATCTGGAAAGACATTCAGTAGAATGCAGTAAAAGATAATTATTAAATGCCTGCTTCCCCGAAATATCTCGAGATATCATACTCTTGACATTGAGTTTGCTAACTTTCCTCTCGCGCCTTAAACCTTCTATTAGAAAGTTGACTTATTCTTATTCCCCCATCTTGTTGACCTGATTTCATATACGTAACATGTTTCAGCAACCTAGAGCTCAGAAAGTTGCGTGAATTGATTTCATAAACTATTCATTTTATTGATGCTAGTGTCTCTATTACATATTACATTTGATACAAGTGAGTTATATATTTTTTTAAGCCGAGACGATCGAACAATAATAAAATAGTAAAATATCTATAACATTTTCTCAATTTCTTCAATATCCACCCCTAATTTATATTCTAAAGTAATAATACTGTGTTTTGCTGGAAATCTATTTTATACACTTGATGCCTCTGCGATATATTAAACACAGAACGTATCGATCCATAGATAAACTGAATTTAGTAACTGAATACTAACAAGTTAGTCAAGGTGGCGACCACCATACAACTGTCAATAAATGATGGATGAGCTAGCAATAGATCTGTAAATATTTATCTTAAGTATTAATCCAGTCGGTTCTTGAAAAGATTGTAATATGCCATCCGACTATAGCATACTGAGGAGACGATAGGCGACTACGTAACGCTATTTTGGGTCTTGCAATATGCTGCCATTACTATTATGAGCAATTTATCAGTGAGCAGTTGCTGCTTATGAGAAGAACCCTTTTACGCCTGACTACAATTGCACATGTTCTTCGCAGATGTTGAATAAAATTAAATTATTAAGTATACTCATGTTTTGTGCACACATGCTGAAAAAAGTTAATACGTAACCTTGCACATGTATCAAAGTTATGTGATCTTTTAAAAATACCTGATCAGGCTATATATAGACACAGCTTTATGGAACAACAATCACTGGTTTTATGCAACGTTTCGACGTGTTTCTCCCATCGTCCTCAAAGTTGTATGCAGTGTTTCGACGTGGTTTCCGTGTCGTTCTCGTGCCTGGGGACGACAGGGAAACACGTCGAAAAGTTGCATAAACTTTAACCAGTGATTGTTGTGGTTGTAAATTCTATTGAAAGACTTTACCTGATCAGGCTGTCGAAATTCCTTCAAATTTCCACAAATTGATTATTTTTCGCCGAATTCACTGTTTGTATGTGTGTATGTATGTAATAAATAAGTTGCTCATTTATCACTTGAACAACGATCCTTAGTAATTAGCAGGTAATTAATTGCATTTTCTAATAACTTTAACGTACTCATGGCTGATAATATCTACACTTACTGTACTCAGTTTTGTGGTTTTGAAATAAAATGTGCACCTTGAAAACTTATCCTACGGCTGGAAATATAAAAATAGACTATCTTGGAACTTTTTTGCTATGTACGTACATACATATACTTGGGGCATCGTTTCCTTCACTGACAAAAAGCCGAATAGAGTGGTCGGATTAATTAGACCTTTGTCAAGATTCTTGATATTCCAAAACTCTTGAGCCACTGCAACTCATGTTGGTCAGGCGTTAAAAGTATGCAACGTAATGGTTATATCCCGCGTGTCATAAAGGCTTCCCTACTCTCGTATCTTGCGACCCGATTCACAGTTTGGTTTGGTATTTAAACTTTGGTTAAAAATACTTGTCTGTGTGAATTTTAAATGACGCTCTAACACGTATATTTATACAAAATAACTAAAAAACGAAGTAGAAATGTTTCCAGCAAAAGGTTAAAAGGTGTCTAATCGTAAAGTGCAAACCGCAAATTAAAATTTAAATGTATCACAAATGATGTGAAAGAGTCCTTAATTTAAATGAAATTTATATTCTCTTTACAGTTCATTCCATATTGATCTATATATCAACTAATTACTATGGAAATGTCTATAATTAAGTGAATGTTTATAAAAAGCGTATATATATATTTAAAACACATTTATTTATCCAATAAACATCTGTGGTCTTTTATGTATGAACTTGTTAATTGTACGCATAGATCGATAAATTAAAAGGTATTAATTGTAAAATATGGCTAAAAAAAACCCATCAAAATCAAAATAAACCAGCAGATACCTTCCTTATGTGTTGTCCAGTAATCTGTAATCTTGCGACGGCTGCTGACAATCCACAATGACAATGTTGTGGAGGGAAAGCATGCACGACCTTATCAACAACATTCGACAAAATAATTCTTGATAACAGCCTGAAGATTTGCATAAACATTTGATTTGAACAAACTAGCACATGCTGAAATTTACAGAGAAAATAGTTCTTAGAAATCTAAAAATTGAAACTTATTCATTCAATCTAATCGGTTGGATGTGAGAAGAGTTATTTAGATAATTATCAGTTACCTTTACGAGTGTAGAAACCGGATTGTTCGCAATGTCTGAATTCCTTCCCACTGATACTAATTGTACTCGATACTATTTGAAATTCTTGGCAACAAAGCAGATCTTTCCTGATGTGAATGATGCCAATGAATTGAATTTCCAGTTGTCTTGCATAAACCCACTAATGAGAGTATTAAAGAATATGAAATAGGTCATGATACACGCGACAGAATACAATGATTATCCAGCCAAATAGTGAGTTAATTTAACTCAAGCGAGTTTGGTAAATCTCAGTAATGAGAAATCAATTCATGTGGAATAATGTAGACGGTCTATTATGATCACCGGATAAATGGAATCTGTTAATCGTCAATTCCTGTTTCAATTATCCTCGATAACATACAAGTTACGGTCTAAGATCAACTCGCAGCAAAAGTACAGACAAGTGGTTAATGTAAGAAATTAGAATGGCATACGAAGTAATAACAACCATACAACTGTCTGATAAAACCATGGAATCTTATCTACCTTCCTTTAACTTCTATTTTATGTTGAACATCTTTTCATTTTAACTTTTTGTGTATCTCGCAAATGTATCAGCCACTAAACATGTCATTGTATGGCAATTCTATTTGTATGCTGGTCGATTGGTGGTTTGTGTCTGTCATCTTGGGTTTGAACAATAATTTCAATAATTCAGAACGATGGTGTGTTTTTTTTTTACTTTTTTTAAAAACAAATTTGATGTCTGACGCAACAAAAGTTTCTGAGTAGTTAACTCAGTCCGAAACTAACTAATTTCATTTAAGACTTTCAGGCAAACGGATCAGTTCCGATAAATAAAATTATAATATATTTTAAATATATGTGAAATAGTCAAGAAGGTGATTCTTTATATGAAACCGTCGCCGTCAAGTACGAGTAAGTATGATATTTAAATAGACAACGTATTTTTCTAGAAAAGATAATAACATGTACTCAGAAATTGACATGCTGTATAGAATCCATCGCATCATTCTGTGAAGAAAGTACCGAGAGCTGACTAATTAGACTGAAACTTGAGGAGTAAAAATATAGTGATCAAATTACATACTAAAAGATACCCGCATCTGAACAACCGACTACTGAATAATATATTATATTGGTTCATGCTCAGCAGCTAAAATAGAAACGAATACAGTATCATTTTAATGTGTTTTCTGTTGACAGAAATGTAGTCTACTAACTGCAATTAAAAAATTGGTAACGATATAGTACGTATGCCATGAACCACGAGTGCAACAGCTTTTTGAAAAACATTACAACAAATAACACGACAGTAGAATATTTTACTAGATGCTCTCTTGGCGGATGTGGTACACTTGACGCCTAGCTATTCCTCTTTCTATAGACATATGCGCGCTTGCTATTCGGGAACAAATGACTCGCGAAACTTTTTTGTTTGTATTGGTCAATTTTGCTTTTTAATTGCTATACAACGTTTGTTCTATATATTTATATCTGTGTGTGTGGAGGCATTATGTTTTCATGCTCGGATATTCTCAATAAACACCACAGACGCAAATATATGCAGTCGTATTCAAGTGAACTTGATCAACCCAATCGTTGGTGTTCCATCATAATGATATAATAGTTATAAGATTTTTATTAAATATATAACTACATGTATTACGTTAATGAAATCACACACTTGTTCATTATGCAGTTATATTTTGTAGAGATAAAACTCATAAATAGTATTTCTATCTTCAAACCGCCATGGGGAATAACCGCTGCGGCAAATTTACACGAAAACACACATTTCCTGAAGATAAAAATTATGGAAATTTCCATTTCATGTGTTGAATTTAAAACTTGACAAGGAATATATTAACAGCTGATACATAATATATACAAATGTTGAAGTAATTAAGTGAAAAAAAAATTGAGCAAAATATTCCAAATGAATAAATAAGCACTAAAGGTTTTTATGTAAATTTTAAAATTGTTGAAATGACAAAAATGAAAATTTCACCAACAACGTTATATGAATAAATTAGCATTGAAGTTTTCATGTAATTGCAATGTAATATTCAAAGTAATTTTCTACATTACTGATTTTACAAATTATTTACTGAACTAAATTATTATATCAACACCACATTTAATTACCTCTAGTGATACATATTGGAATAATTGAATAAACCACCTGCGCCACGGGATCGTGTGTCGTGTGAGCTGTTTGTACCATAGGCATTCCAAAACACTCTGTAGCATATACCTAAAATCTTTAATTTGTATCTTTGACCGTTTTTGACCACATTTAATTATTGCACTTTCTTTTATCAAGGGTTCATTGGTACCATTTATGTGGTTCCATTTATAAATAAATTTCCATACTTGTCATTTTAGGTAATAATTGAGCGGGTGAAATTTTTTTCTGATAAATTAGATCCATCTAAGATCGCAAGTTCCTAAAAAATTAATCACGTATTTCGTAAGCTGTCTACTGTTTTTTTTTTCTTAAAGCACCTTCTCTTCCAAGTGTTTACGGAAGCTTTTTATCTTGTTTTCTCAATACATCATCTATCTCACTCCTACTAATGCTATGATGTTTATGTTGGTAGTTCAATTTGTCTACCCAGATTAGTATCTCGTCTGTTTCAAGCTTGGAATCCTCGTATTACTAAGCCATGGGAGCAATTTACAACGTCTTCGGGGATCTGTGAGTGATCTTTATCGTTTCTGTCCGTTCTTGTCATACTCCTTTGATCATTGATACTGCATTCAATTTGGAAGTTTTTTACTTGCATATCTTTTTCAAGGCTGATTAAAATCCTTGTGTGAAATGACGTCCTTGCGATAAGTCCTTGTCATACTGTTGATGAATCTAAATGTTCCACCTTTGCTCTTTAATGATCTGTCGAAAATCCTATTAACATATTTCACATTACATCTAAAGACATAAGCTCTTTGTCAGGATGCTTATGGACTGGATACGTCGTGTTACTAGTATTAGCTTGCATGATCTTCAGATAAGAAAAGCTGTCTTTTGTACGCAGATTCCAGCTGTTACGTCGTTACAGATGAGTAGATATTTACGACACATAAATTGTAATAACAGAAACATATTGACTGATACTATGACAAGTGGAAGAAGTAGAGACGAGAGGCTTACCTGGAGTAAAAGTTAGTCCAGAACACATAAACGTCTTATCTTTCCCTCAGCAGATCTCATAAAAATGAACAGTAGCTTGACAGTTTCGTCTGTTCTTGCACGAACCACTCGTTTGTCTGTTAACCACGCGCCAGAACTATACAAGCGCCCTCTCTATCTACCTTCCGTACAATATTGATCTGAATAATTCACGATGTGAGCTCGGCGTGGCTGGTTTCTATCGCGCTGTAATCTAAGGTCTGATTTGCCCGTCAACAACAGGTAGCATGATAATTACTATACCAATAAGCTGCCAAGAAATATGAAATAACACCCTACTATTTTCTCCCGATCGATTTTTCACCGGTGAAACGAGTGATAAAGTATGTTATTTATTTGTCAAAATCTTTTCCGGCAATGCTAATGTGTGATTAAGAAGGATAGCGTATCCTGCTTATCTTGATACAGTCGTTTGATGTATGGAACCAACCCGTAGCGCTTTGAAATCATAACAAATTACACCCCGCTTCAAGTCATTCAAATTATTTCAGTAATTTTGTGCCAAAATGGTTCCTGTAAACGTAATTTATTAAGAAATTCGCACCCTTGAGGAATTTCAATTATAGGTAATATCAGTAGAATTAAGCGAACATATAGAATCAAAACTTAGACCAGGAATAAATTTGTAAGTAATTAGTGATAGAAAGTTCGGCCTACGCTTTAATTAGAGTGGTTTTTATCTCTGAAGTGCCCAGTTCTATGGGAAATTATTTACCACTTGCTTTGAAGTAACCGGCAATTGAAGAAAATAAGGCCTACCATTTTCAGATTACAGGCAAAAACCAATGCAATATGTGAAGTCATGACATGGTCTTATCAAGGTTGCGCTGGTGTCGACCACTTCGATTCCTGAGTGATAAACCAAAAGCTTGATGTGTTTGGTCATAAATCTAACATTTGTTTCTCATTTGTGCCGACTTCATTAATTTTATTTCTGAAACAAGTTAAATCTTATACTTAATATTTGCATTTGTGTTTACTTTACGCTAAAGAGTGCGAAGTGAAAATTCAAAGGATATATTGTTTCCTTTGTGATTAGAATTTGCTCATCTCAGCAAAATGCTCCTGCACCTCCAGTGAAGAGTGTCGTAATACTTCATGAGCAAGTAGTTCTGTTATCAGCTCGGGACTGAAGAGGCTTCGCCTCGTAGAATGTAAATTGTTAATGAAGCATGGTAATAAGTGTGACAAAATGGTAAATGGTAGTTCTAGATAACACATAGCACTTCTCTCTACACATTTCAGAGTTATTTGAAGCATATGAGAAAATTATGGCCTTTTTTCCGATTCAGTGAAATATCGTATTTGTATTTTCCGATTGAGAAAGCTACGTGACCAAATGAGAATGTCTTATTGAAATTGATGGTGGTCCTGTAGATAAAGACTACTTCACATGAGCTAACTCAATGAGAAAGCATTAGACTTACTAATAGCTTCAAGTGATCTGACACACTTACAATTCATAATTTATTATCGTCTCACATGTAAGCTACAGATAGGGTGTTCATTTTCTCTTGTAGAAGATTACCAAACTAGCTGGCCAATTCCATTCCCAACAGCGAACCTTGAACAAGGCATTATTAATTTTTACACATACCTGAACATAAGACATTGAAAGAGGATATATTTCTCCCAAAGATTCTTGATGAGGGTTCACCTCTTAAACAGATAGTTCTGAAACCATTAGCTGGTTACCAAATAAAGCTGATTAAATCCATCCACATCAATCTAAACCGAACAAGACATTTGTAATTTGGACATGTTTATTCTGGATATGGACTTTTTTTTATGCAGGACCTAAAATAGAAACGTCAGCGAAGCATATAAGGTCGTTAAACACCATAGCTGCCAATCTATTAAATGAAAGTCTTGATAGGCATTCGCTCTATCAGTTTTTGCTAAAGAAGCTTTCATCGACGCAAAATTTGAATTTGTTTTTTCCTTTGATTACTAAAATTTTACTGCAAATGGAATGCCCTTGTACCTCCAACAGTTTTCGCGGCCTGAACTTTTCAGATTTCGAAGTTTGTCATTATATAAACATTCTCATTCGCTATTCTCAGTGGAGTCTAGGTCAAGATTCTAATATTGTCATAGTTAATATATTATATTCCATATCAAATTCTGTTACATTCTGCTGGAAACAATCATATATTTCTTTTACTTTAGTTGGTTAGAACGCAGATGTACATGGATGTATGTTGACAGAACTGTAATATACAATATTGAATGTCATTGAGGTCGAGGCAAATGTTCATTTAGAATAGGTAGAGACATA
Source organism: Lottia gigantea (assembly GCF_000327385.1). NCBI lineage: Eukaryota > Metazoa > Mollusca > Gastropoda > Lottiidae > Lottia > Lottia gigantea. The sequence goes on from NW_008709380.1 coordinate 667,672, forward strand.
TAATTAATACCTGTTACTAGACTTCACGTTTTGTTCGTCACAAGTATAAGCCTGGCTTCATTATTTTCCAAGATAATTAGCGATGTGTGGGGAAGATGACAGTTGAAGCTATAACTACGGATGAGCTGAACACGTCAAGACCCAGTCTTGCCTCAGTCATTGTTCCCTAACCTCTTAATTAGCAGGTTATTGTGAAATGGTTTTTAAAATAGTCCCCAGCGTTTAAAACTGAGATTACGTGGGTATAGGATAAAATAGCAATGTCTAACTTAATCAGTAAGATAATTTGTCCGAAAAATCAAGTTTACGTTTACATCAATGTTGGATGTCGTTTTCGGGGTTCATCTTTGTATTTGCCATCTGAAAATTCCCCTTCTTTTTAGATTATTGTCAAAGCCCACAAAGGCGTTATGACTGTCTCTAGCTTCTACATGTCTTTTCCAAGTAACACCAATTAAGTAATTGAAATCCTAATAAATCACATTTAATCATATTATCTTAGTAATTAAATGAATTTCGTCTCAAGGTCAAATGAACTGTTGTCAGGATGATGAATTATAATGATAATTAGTACAATACCACTTTTCAAAATATCGAATAAACAGAATTACCTACAATTTCTAATGATCGAACCTGTGAGACATAACACATAACCTGTACCGTTCATCATCATTACTGGATTAGGAAATACAACGACAGGTCACATACGCAAAAGGCTCAAAATCAATAATGTAGAAATGAACTGGCTCCATTAATTGTTACTAGCTTTGACACTGCTGTTACACAGTCTCTCAGTGACATCAGGTGTTCTGGATGAACACGATAAACCACCTAGATACATTTGCGAATAATATATTTCTAATACTACTAATTTGACTGGGACTATTGGTTGAATGTTTGAGAAGAGTCCCTTTAAACAAAAGCCATATTAGACGAGTTGAATGGCTGACAGAGGCCTCTGGATAAGTGTCCTGGACTAGGAAAATGGAATGAAGACCCCATTCCAGAAGGAAGCATTTGTCTGAAAGGGGATAGATTCAATAAACCGACAATTACGAAGGCAGTCAGAATGATTTCCTCGCCATGTGTATATTTTGGGTCATCCGAAGTATCTGAGTCTCTTGCCATTGTCTACTTTTAAACCTCTAATTATCACAAATGACAATATATATGTTGGTAGTGTCCACTAATGCCTACAGTATACAATAAACAAAGTCATGCACCAGTGATTTCGAGGACATCGGCTGTAATGCCACCCAACCTCTAATTGGACTAAATGTTTCATAGTGATGCCTACAACTTTTACATCGCTTGAGTATTTTCGAGAAATGAAAGGCATTAACTCACACACACGTGACTAGCACTTTGTGTCCAAACTACACGGCACCGTTCCTTCAAAATCTCATGAAAACTTGTAGCACTTTTAACACCAAGACCAAAAATATATTTTAGTCACCATAAAGATTTACATCCATATCGGGCATGATCCGTTAATGGTTGTTTTTAAATTAACCCTTTACTATGTCGAGTATAATCTTTTAAAAGGTCTATTTTAACCGAGAGAATTCAACTTAGTACTTGGCTTCAATAAAAGTTGAAATAATGTCTGGGACTAGCCAGGTCCCTAGTGGCAAATAAAATAAAAGACATTTGTATAAGTCTGTCATAGAATTACGTCTCCATCGAGATCACAAAGGTTTAAGTAGTTAATTGGGATCAATTGTTATATTACTATCTCGACAACTCTGGTCCTTACCCAGTTTCTGGGATCTCCGGATTGGAATGTAAATCTTTTAAAATGTTTTTTAATAACTGAGTAAAAAAAACGATAATTTGAGGACATGGGCGTCGGTAATATAAAAGCATATTTTCGCGTATTTTTCGTTTACTGACGTATTCAGACACGGAAACCTTTTTGTCTTTGCAGTTAAACGATATACCTTAATTTTAAATCATGCACATTGTGTGGTATTTATTTAGACTGTTTTAAATTAATAGTTTTTTGTATTAATAGTGAAAATTTATCAGGTGTAGACCTTCGTTTGATGTTTTCTGGTGTTTACTTAAAGTCAGCGTTTAATCAATAAATTGGACCATTTCCTTTAATTAATTGAGGTTCATTAAATTACAATAATAAATTTTACATTTGAACGTGATTCATTTATCATTAAATGACCCTTACAATATCATTCGACATGTGTGATATGATCACTCCTTTCATTCCGGTTTAGCTTCGACAAATTGCCCGATCTGATCGACTAAACATTTTTTCAATGTCAGTTCCTTCGAACTGCATCACTTAGATTTATTTACATGCTCGACACAATTCTATTTCATCCAACAAAACCAAACCGCAAATTAGCATTATCAATAGCTCAAAAGGGAAGTGAGAAGTGAACGTCAGGGCCATTCCCATCTTCACAATGTCAATTTCGAATTGTGTTTAATACCCTGACTTCATTAGGCCTTTCTTATTGCAAGTCAGTAAATGGCGTAATGTTCAAGTCTTAATTTCGAGGACTCTAATCAGCTGTATTCGCTACTGTACAATCCAATGCTGAATTCCGTGATACAAGACAAGAGCCAATTGAAGTCAAGGAATTAGAAACAGTTCGCAACAGCTTGGTATTGTGAGGATTGACCATTCCCAAAACTTTCAGTTGAGATTAACCCTTATTACAGAAAGAAACGAAATTGCCAAGTCGATAACGTTCCCAGAGCTAGATATCACCAACAGAACCAATAAAACTAGTCCAACTTGATTAATCAATCCATTGATGTGGCTTTCTATAGTGAGATCATGTTGTACAAATGAGCTTACTTGTTGAGTTTGCGAGGAGAAATTAAAGTTTGTGTCAATATGTTTAAGAGTTATCTGATGCTTAATCACAGTCAATCTGTGTGCTTTATTAGGACAATCTCACTCCTATTGAAATCTTCCTATTGTATTTCATCATGATTTATCGGAGATTACATCAGAGTTCAATTCTTCATTTTCAGTCATCGATTTAAATTAAACATAGAAGAATCAACAGGTTTATATTTAAATTATTTATTCAATTTTCTGTACTAACGGAAAACACGAATCTCCGTAGCATGATTATAGCATGAGTGTTTGTTACATCTGAAACTGGATATCCTGTAGCACTTGGCCTTTATTAATCAATATTCACTTTGATACGACCAATTACCTTTTGCATTGAACAAGTATTTTAATATATTTAACACCCGAATACTTGTAACTATATGGTTGATAAAGTATTATCCTTCAGAGTGTTATCCTTTAATGTGAAAATAACGTGTACACGATGGAACGGTGTAAACTCAATAGTTCACAGCATGCACCAATGCATATATAGGCGAAACGTACAATCAGTTATACAATGTATACTCATATTTGTGAATTACTCTGTCCGAGGTTTCAATCCTTAACATGACTCGCAGTTGCACGCATAGCCATTTTATTACATTACAGAGACTGAAGAACGATATCAGAATTACTTTGAACACGACAATGTAGTTATATGATCCATACGGCAACCAAAAATTCCGTCAAAATAATTGAAACACAGTTTCGAATCCATTCATCTAAGATTCTAAATTAGAACATAACCTTCCTTAATTTCACATCATCCAACCTTCAAAAATAAACATTGGATTTCTTCCACTCTTCACTTTAAATGAAATATTTGTCATTTAAAATAATTGTTTAAAATATTTAGTAACATACGTTGACAGAATGACTTTTGAAAAGATTTTATGAAATGAAATGTCAAAAATAACCTGAAGACTTGGAAATTGAATTATACGGACAATGCTTTTAATATTTCATGTCTGAATCCTCACATCAACTCGCCTTTTATCTTTCTCATCACTTTGATCAATTCAAAATCTTACGCAATAGTTAGGAAGTTAATGATTATGCCATTTGTGACATTTCTTAGTTTATATGTAAAAAAAAAAACACTAAAATCTATTGCGAGTCAATTGCAGTCACCATGCCTCTCATTTCCTATCCCCTCTCCTCCCGGGCAAGAATTCCTCTCTACGGTCTTCCAATTCTTCCCGCCTGTTGAGAAGCACTGATGAGAATCAGGTGTATGGATTTACTGAAAATGTTGCTTAGTTGTGAAACTGAGTCGTGGGATGACATCAATTGTTTTGGAAAGGTGTCAGATCCAGTCTTACAGTACATGTTGACAAGTAGTCAAATTATGCATTTAAAAAACTTACGCAATAGTTACGAAGTTAATGATTGTGCCATTTGTAAGATTGTGTTAAATATAGTACCGACAGTCACAGATATCGAATATGGTGCTGAGTTGTCAAACTTAGTCGTGTAATGACATCAGGTGTTCCGGGAAAGGGTCAGATCAAACCCCTACGCATCGTGTTGTTAGAAACTCTATTTGCAAGATCGAACCCGATTTGTTCTGTTATTTTAACTAGGATAAAATCTAATTCTTGACTTTTAATTTATAATAAAGTTCAATGACTACCAAGATGTATTAGATTACCTTCAGAGTTTTATAATAATGAAATGTAACATGAGAGACGACACCCTAGGCGACCTTTGTCTCTGCAAGAGTTACAATTTCTGTCACGATTACCCAAACGATGTTCATTCATCAGAGGGTTATCTATTGTCTTTGTTAATAGTTGAATTGAATATCGTCGTTTAGCCTAATTGCCCAAAGAATTACTCTCATATTGCGTAGTTAAAAATTGTATGCTTCTGAATCAATGTTAAGTTTTTCAATAGCACAGGATAGATTATATCCTAATTTAGGTAAGCCTTATTACATGGTGTATCATACACTGTATTATTGTATTCATAGTTGACCATGTCTACATAACTCAAATATCATATTATCTATTTACATTTAAATGCAATATCAATATATTTCGCAATATAAAGATGTTCATTCTCTTAACAAAATTTCAAGACATATTTCGAAATATTTTATAGAAAAAAGGTAAGTGCATGAATCCGATAGCGTGGAACATTAGCCTCACTTTATAGTTGGTTACAATCTTAACTTTTAAGATAATTTTGTGAGAAATTACATTTATAGTTAAAGTGCTTTTAATATCTTATAACATTTGGACACATTGAATTTGACTGCAACGTCTGAAGTATGTTACGAACAATGAGGTTTTCTAAATCGCCCGTCTTTTCAGAATCCAACGTTTATGAAATGATAATTCTCAACACACAACATAGATATAGATATGTGGCATATATATTGAGATAATTTCGATGATACCTGGTCACGAAATACTAAGTCGTGGCCATTAGATGCTAAGTTTTGGCCACAAGATGAAAAAAAAACATTTTATATAATGTATTATATGTCCCTCTTATGCTTCCGTACGTAATTCTTAAGAATAATACAAATTTTTTTATATAAAATATTAATTTCCCAGGTCAAATGAAATTGAATTTTGAATTCAAATCTTGAATTTTAAAAACGCATAATTTTTTTCAAAAGTACTTTTATTTTATCTAAAATTTGTTGAGATTTATTTTAAAAATTTAATGGTTTTAAAATTAAAGACATTAATATCAAAGTAACTTGGCTTTTAAAAATGAATACGAGCTGAATTCAGGCTAATTCAAAGTGAAACATCTTGTTAAAAATGACAAGATATTTTAAGGAAATCATTGTTACATGTCTTTGGTTGTCAAGGTGACTACTTTTACATCAACTTTTTTTTGCAAAATAGAACCAATGCAGATATGACATTAAGTTTTACATTGTAAAAAAAGAAGCGAAAAACGTCAAGTTCGTACAGACTGCAGTGCAACAAAGGCTGACTATGAGGAAACAATGATCCATCGTTCATTGGTTACTCTGCAACAGTAACTTTGTGATTATCTAGTGTGTCCCACAAGGAGCAAATCACAGCCAGTCGTGCATTGGACACACTTGCACTTGAAAATTCAATAATTTCCCAGGTTGCAATAACCATAAAGCAAGTCCGATTCGAATTGCGAAATAAGGTAAGCTTGAAAGCATTTCCTACATATTATTTTCGACTTCTGTCAGATTTAGAGATTAAATCAATCACAGATGACATATACCAATATTAAGTCTAAGCAATCATATTCAAAACATCAAATATTACATTAAGTATGACTGAAGAGAGCGCCTGTAGACTGGTATATATAATGTGCCTGTAACTGATTGTTATAAAGGTCTACAGAACTTTATAATGATTAGGTTGGTAATACAGATTACAATAGGTTGCGTAACCGAGGACAGAATACCATAGGTTGCGTAACCGAGGACAGATTACAATAGGTTGCGTAACCGAGGACAGATTGCAATAGGTTGCGTAACCGAGGAGGATTGATCGGCAAGTAGGGAGAAGCAATGACATAATATTATTTAAAAAAAAACGTATTTAAAAAGGTGAAAAATATGTGTCCTTCCATTGCTTAGACATACCAATAGTTAGACAGAAATTATATACATGCTCTAAACTATGAATCTAATATCCCTTCTCCATCACACCCGTGGGCATATCCAAGCTTTGCCTAATTAAACAAATGTCTCCCAAATGGGACTTCTAAATGAAGCTAATAGGATGTAACCAAAAAATAAATATGACCTTTAAACGAATTCCATATTAAAACGATAGCAGCATGCTAAAATAATCGGTTAACCACAATATAAATGTCGCTTGGTAATATAAATCGACTGTAACAATTATTTGATTGAAAAGAAGCAAAGGTTCCCAAAATGATACGACAAAGCAAGATTGTGATAGGTGAAATACGGTTGGCAAGATTGTGATAGGCGAAATACGGTCGGCAAGATTGTGATAGGTGAAATACGGTCGGCAAGACTGTGATAGGTGAAATACGGTCGGCAACACAAATGCTTATAATGATCATGCAATACTTAAATGTTTCTGGTAATACCAGGTAGTAGGAGATGGTAACTTGCCTAGTATACTACACTGCAGTGCAGAAAGCGACAACTCTTTTCTACGAACAAATAATTCTAGATAGCAATTGGTATACGATTTGTCTGTTGGAGGTCCTTTTGACATGTTATGAATACGTACCATGGTTACAATCAGGTTAATTATTAGTTGATTGAGACGAATCAAAGTAATATTAATAGACAATTTTGATTGACAAATAGCAAAAGGTTACAAAACATTTGATTGGTAAGAAACGGGCACAGAGTTCAAAGGAAATAATGGCGACGGTGAAAAGGTTCAATAAAATGAAGAAAAACCCTGATAAGATCAAATATTTTACGACCAGATGTCAGAAGAAGGAAGAAAGAAGGTTTGACATATTATTATTATGGTGGTCAACTAATCAAGAAAATCCACATGACAAATTACAATGAACACGACACTATTTACTAATGAATACGACAAGATAATACTTGGGTCTCATCCTGTAGTTACGCTTGATTTCTATATTATCATTCTATTCTAAATCTGGAATGAACACATCAACTCAATTATGCCATAGTGTGTGGAATACTTACAATCATTCCAAATAATGGTAATGGTTGTACTTTGTTACTAGCGTATCATAACATAGGATTACATGCTAACTGCCGTTTTAAAAACACGGTTATAAAACCCATGTCCTACCAATTGCAATACATCAGTACATAGCCTTACAAACGACAACAGTGCCCTACTCAACGAGAATGAAATTTGCCAATGTTGTAAATACCTACAATCATTTCCGATAATGGCAACTTTTTGGCATGGTTACGTCAGTGTCGTATCATTAAATGTAACATTACATGCCAACTGCAATTATGATTATACAGTTTATTAGGCAATACTAATCTATTCAATTCTAGTATGAATTCCAATTGTGCCAATGTACAAAATACCATTAAAATAAGCTATATTACATGACGACTGCCATTATAAATATACGGTTAAAAACATTGTCTATACCGATAGTAATACATCAGTACATCAGACAAATGACAACAGTGCTCTATTTTATTCAAAATCTCGAATGAACTTGAAGACAGAATCTCAACACAGTACTTGCAATCTAGTAAGATGATGACAACGCTTATCATTTGTTACAACAGTGTCATACAATTAACAGAAACTACATAACATGCCAACTGTTAAGAAATGTTATGCTAATATATAGGTTCTTTGGCAAGAAATTTCCTGTTAATGTGATACGCAGTGCACTATGTGTTGCATCGAGCTAAGCTGTCATGAAATAAAATTAACAAGCAAGGCAAACGCCTGTTTAATATGAATAAAAATGCCCTATAGTCAGACATTTCCTCGCGATAGAAGTTGTACATTTCTCAAAACTTCAACATCCCAGTTCAGCAACCTATATGGTGTCACTCTGAGAAATGGTGTACGTGATAGTGTACGAATTGTAACCATATTAAGTCTATACACAAAGTTCAAAATTTTCAAAACAGGTTTAAGTTTTCTGAAGGCTAGTTGGCTTCAAAAGTTTGGCTATATCTCTGATGGTGCTGACAGTGCACGTACAAATACCATATAAACTCTATACCGGTGCATTGTTTTCAAGACAGGTCTAATATATTAATGGCTAGCCGGCATCTTCATTGGGGCTTAGGGCTTTGGTACCTTGAGTCATATTCATACATAATTCCTGTCGACAATTCCAGCTGTAGATGGGTACGGATAATCTGGGGTAGATAAAGATAAGTTTGGCCATGGACCAGCTGAATGGCGCCTTTGTGAACGCACGTCGTTATCCTTGTAAATTCAATGTTTCATAAACAGCGAGAAATATTCCTCTGACAGGTGTCGACTTATATATTTATAAACTAACGGTTAGTAAATATTTAATTTTTCAAACAGTTACATAAACAAGTTAGAAGATAAACGTCTAGGTATAATCAATTTGGAATGTCATAAAAGAGAAATGCATAACCTAATCTATTAACCCAATTAGCAGCGACTCTTTGAAAACTCTACCTTTCTTTTGGAGAGACCCACATCAAATGTAAACGTCGCTTATCATAAAGGCATCTGTACTTCATTTTACCAATGAAAAGTTCCTTTAGTTCGTTTTGATATATCTTAGGTAGTCTTGATGATTTAAATACATTTTATTAACGTATCAGCATCATAACACATTACAGATAAAAGTTAGAGGTATCGTAACACACATTCAATTTGAAAATACTTTCTCAATTTAGACTGAGTTTTACGCTCAATAAATGAGAAGGAAAAGTGTAAGATAAGTTAGTTATTATGGTTCAAAGTCTTCTAATCCCTCAAACTTTCTTCATACTCTATTGATAGTTTGGTGGAGCATACTAATTTTCTTTGGTAATACGAAAACATGTTGAGCCATTATTCTCAAATATATGCATTTATGCAAATTTATGCAAATAAATATATAATAATAATAAAAAAATCTATTTTGGGGTCCTATTAACAAATCGATAGGAATAATGGCAATCTATTCAAGAGGTAGAGATCCCTAACAACCATTTGGATGAGTTGCGCCTTGGACATTACGATTACGATGGACTCCATCTTAATTCGTTTACCGAAATAAAGAAGAGCAATAGTCATGAAGGTGAGTTATCTCTCAGACTTGTTGGCATTACAATGATAATTTCTCGATCTAAAGCAGGATTTGTCTCATCTATTCATCTTATTGTCTTTACAGATTACTACCTTGAAATCAGTCTGTGCTCTTAATGTTTCAATGATCAACTAGTTCAATAGACTATTCCAGTCTAGACAATTCAACCAGCGTTAAGAAATAGACGCGATGTCCTTATATCAAACAATTTCAGTACATAAAATAACGATTCAAGGTTCAGTTAATTAACAGTTAAGCTAGCCATGAAAATTGACTTCGTCCATTCCTGGTCATGATTCAGATTGTTCTGTATGTATCTATCTGTAAGTACAATAACGATATCAGAAATCAGAATAACAATGGCATTGCTGGTAACTCTGGACATTGTGTTCCACACTTGGAATGATTAGCTTGCTAGGTACATTGTCAGTTTATATGTCACATCATGATCTTCATTAACCTTGAACAATTGTCGAGTTCACGTTTGATATCCAGAATATTAATACAGATTATGTGGCATGATTGTGTGTATTCACAGATAAACAGATTTATTCTCTACATGGACGCCTGTTTGTTCGCTAATAATTGTCCATTTACTGGTCATGACCATTTCTTACGTGAATAACAACCCGGGTTCTGTTAGGATCCTTTCTACCAGTATGTTCTTGACCGAATAACCAACCGAGCATCATGTAACGTTTCCAAAGCTCTAACACTTGTGCGACAGAACCCCACAAATAACTTATTTGGAGGACAGAGATAGAAGCATGTCTTGAAGTTGATTTGAGAGTTTTGATTGGACTTCTCCTGATATTATCAATGTATCAGAGCAATAGGAATTATAATTTTTACAGTCATTACTTCAATGATTGTTAACAATTAGGGATCTAAGGAATAAAAGCAACTCGTTTCTTGAAATTAGATATCTCTTTTTAAAGATGTCTTGCGAATGCTCTTTTCGTCGTCGGGAACACCACATTGCCTCGGGTGCCTTCGGCTTTAACACCTTGTCGAATCAGCAAGATTCGAGACTAAAACCAAATTGTCTACGATACTTTGGGTCAATAATTCAATAGAACTAATTAATTGTAAATCAAAGCTGATATTTTCTATTGTTTACAATGTCGATCCCATAATTAGGAATTCCAGTGAAAAAAATGGATAAAGAGTCAAAATATGAATGAAAGGAAACCTTCAGTTTTCAATTCAAAATAAGAACATATTTAAAGGCTTATTTTAATACGCGAAAAGGAATTAAGTTTAGGCTCTTTTGTCAGCTCCATTGTAATCTAATGACAATGTGGTCGTCGCTTGAAATTATGGCGTTAAGACCCTTTTATACTCTTCCAACCTTGCTGACTCGGTTTATTGTCCCATCCGATAAACAAAAAGCACACAGGCATTCCTTCGACCCGAACCCTAACAGAGCAGCAATGTCGCCAATTTATTTAATGCAATATCAATATAACTGTAAATTGGTGCGGTTGGGACATACAAATTCCCATGATCCTCACCTCAAATGATCTTTAATCTACAAATCTAACGCCCTTCAGAATATTGTAATTAATATTCAATTCTCGTAACACAGTTGTCTTCCCTTGAGTAATATACATTATTCACTATCTTTGATATTATACAATATACCTTTTCAGATATTTCAGATATACACCATGCATTATTCTGATACACAATCCCTTGATTCTCATTATCGACCCAAATAAAATAGGTCATTCAACCTACTTGAATCTAAATATATTCCTGTCTCAAGGGCAATAACCTAATTTCCTAATCATGTCAGTCTTTCTACTTCATCAAATTTGACTGAATAATATAAAAACAATTCCTTAGGTTACCAAATTTTATTAAGAAGAAAACTGTAACGATTGACATAGACTGTTTCTTGTATAAACCCAATTCATTAGAGGGATTTCTTGTTTATTTCCTAACATTGCCAATATAAATCATCAGCAGTCTCTAGAATGCTGGCGATTTAATTCATTGACCACTATAATTTGGGTCATCTTAATAGATAAATGTTCGGTACCGGACAACTTTCAGAACGGAAATTTAACTTCCTTTCGGATCAACTATTAATTAGAATGAAGCGCCAAATTGATAGTATATATAAGAGAACGTTGTCTTAATGGATATTGCACATTCACTGTAACACAAATAAACTGAAATGGTGCTTCTCTTTTCCTTTTCGGCATAGACATGAGCTTATTACGAGGAAAACCATGTAATGGTCAATGAGGGCAATTTTGCTAGAGCTGGGGTACTGATTTACACTTTTTCGACTTACAACGGGCGTAGCCTGGAATACAAGGGGACATGACTTATCACGGCCTCCGAATCGATTTTACAAAGTAATTACTAAAGATCACATAGCATAACCTAAAATATTTGTTTAAGTGTATAAATTTTCAATTAAATTTGCCAAACGGTTATGAAAAAAAAATAAATCGGAACAATCTGTAATATTTTGCATAAAAGCAATAGAACACGACGCATGATATTAATCCAAAGCGTGAAAAGCAGTTTGATGGATACGAAACTTAGTGCTCCTTAAAAGATATACATGGTGTTAAGTCGGTTGGCATTATAAAGAAATTACTTCACAAGAAGCGTACTGTTCTTGATTACTTCGTCGCGATATTCGCTTCTAATGACACACATTGTGGAAGAATTTGTAGCAGGCTTAATATTTGATGACATTTGGATGAAATTGAATTGAAACATGTGGGTATTGACACAATTTTCCTTTTTCAATTTCTTACTGTGTAAAATCAATCTAAATTCACATGAAAAGGACAGAACAGTATGATGTATCATTATACACTTCCATGGAATCGATGTTAATCAGACTGGATTCCATGTTACCAATCTATATTTCATTATTTGAAACAAACTGCTCTTATTTCATTTCAAGGATGTTGTTTAAGCAAATAAACGGCAACTTTAAAGAATCGTGAAAACAAATATCATTTTTCATATCTTGCATAGTGAAAGTGTTACTCATAGTCTTGCAAAAACAATGTAATATTGAAATGAAGTATTCCGTTTTAGTTTTTTGTCAATTATTTAATATATAAATACAGCCTTATTGTAAGAGAATTTTCAGGAGTCTTTACGGAGTAGAAAATAGAACTGTTGACAAGTAGGTTATAAAGTATTGCGCTATTTGGTGTTCATCAACCCATTGGCTCTTAAGTCAATGGCGTTCCGCGAAGTACTGCAACGGGTGTTTCAGTGAAGTAGAGCATGTTCGTCTGATGCTTCTCTACAACTCGGTTTGTCAACTCGTCAGGCCATCGGAAAGCGCTATATTAATATTTTTATTTGATATAATATATTCGTCATTCGACTTTCACAGCATGTCACTCTGTGTGGTTTTGCCAACTTTGCCATCATGCAAATTATACAAATTCAAATTAGCACATTAAGCTTAACCAGTAATAGCGTTTTTAACCTCACCTCCTGGTAGTAGTCTCAGAAAGAGTTAGTATAATTATAAATTTAACAGTAATTGTTTTGAGAATATATTCTGTCTAAAATCCTTCCGTTTATTGATCTAATTCAGAAATTTTCAATGTATTGTCTGTAGCCTCGAAGCCGGTTGAATAAATCTGAAAATAACATCCCTTTTCTTTAAAACAGATTAAAATTCTAATTAAACTGGCATTTGAAGTATTAGAAGTCGCTTACTTACTTCCATAGTTTCATAGAACTGAATAAGCATGTTATGATTGGGATTAGTTCCGCGATGCACTCGATAAGACGTCTTTTGTTATCTCGTTCAAAAGCTAACATGGAATGAATATGGGGTGAATTAGAAGACTACGGGCGGTCCATAAGCTGGTATATATAGCTGTTGCGGGGGATGTTCACGACTGCCGGAAATTATATATTAACTTTAAATTAAAATTCTGATTTGAAAGCAAAGCAGGATCACCTGCTATATTTTTATTCAAGTTTCCATTTGTTCCATCAGATTAACTTCGCAGATAACTTTCTAGTTCTGAACGAATATTGAGGAAAGACCGCACAGGAAGTTAAACATTAAAATAATGATTAAACTTCGTAACGGAACAATATTCTATTGCAAATTTACAATCATTTACATCTCTGTTTTGTCGGCATGATTTAACATGATTTAATTGACGAAATCCTTTCAATCACAATCAAACTGCTGTAGTAAATCTAGCGTTATGGATTCCTTTAAATATTATAGTGTTGAACTACTATCATTCCATTACGCTTGGAAATCAATATTTTTCTTATAAAAGCTTATTGTGAGTATTAGTTGCTAACATAGGTTTTCTATACAGGTGCTACAAATAAATATTACCTTTCCTTTTAATCAATTATCTGCTCATTAGAAGATTAGATCTGTGGATTTTTCATCAAGATACTTTTTAATGTGAATCAATAATATAGTTTAAACCTGGAATATATAGTTGACTCGGTCCTTTATCAATAATTAAGCTTAAATTAACCCAAACTCAATTCACCAAGTCTTACTTTTCCAGTTTTAGATTTTGATAAAAGGAATTGTTTTGCTCGTGCGGATATTTTACTACCTTTCTACTCTTGATCAAGGTAATTAAGACGAGCATATATTGGTTTGATTACGGAAGTATGTAAATATCTATGTAGGCATCTGATAAACAAATCTGTTTCTTGGAGACGAAGCACTAAGATTTTTATCTATATAATATTATCTATTGTATGGGATTTCTTCATGTACAGTCTCGGTACTGTCCTTAACAGCCAAAAGATGTCGAAAATTGGTTTTTGCACGGGCTCAATAGAGCTATGAATGAAATTGGGTTTATTTCGTATTTCGGTTCTAAATGAGTTTTAATAATGTATTTTGAAAAGAATAATGCTACCATAAATTTTGCTACTGGTTCCATGTGTGGCCTTAGGTCTGACATTCTATCCGTTAAGATGTTAAAACATCAAATATATTTTTGTATCATATTTCGCCTAGGTCTAAAATGATGATATTTTTTTCTTACATATCCTTTCTCAAATGGACGTAAATCAGCTTTCGTCTCTATGTTTCTATATTAGATCCATTATCTTTTTAAAACAATGCTGAATACAATACGTTTGCTTGTTTGACGGATTAGTTTCCATGTTGTCTGTCGCTTCCGGCCCTTTCAATCAACACAAGTAAAAATCAGAAAGAATAGTCTGTGAGAGAAAAGAAAAATATAATTGGTACTGACACTGTATATATTAAGATTTTAATGGAAAAATAATGTTTGTAGTCTGGTTCTCTTCATTCCTGCCATTTATGGTAATCTGGTCGAGAGCATAATCAATTACACAGCATATTGAGTTTTATTATTATACATATATGTCATTCATGAAAGTAATCGCTTTTATGATAAACATGACTACTTATCTAAGTCTCCTGGAAGTACCCAAGCTATAATTATAAGTTGTTCATATTCTCGTATAAAATAAATATAACCCTCCAGAGAGCCTATTGTACCATTATCTTTGAATACATTTTAAACCATTTGACGCTAAAGGTGACAGCAGGACACTGACATCTGTATTTCTTACATTTGTGATTTAGTCTTCGGATGAAGCATGTAGCCTTTCTTTCTATTGCTTGATGTGTTTTTCTCCGGAGTTAAATAAAAGCTGTTTTTAGTCAAAATCATCAAGGTGTCGTTACCAACATTGTCTTTTTGCATTTAGAACAGCTAGTAATGCAGATTTGTAACTTTATTGCGTCAATTCTGAATTGTGCTCTTTAAGATTTTGTCGTTACATCTTTTAACTTTTGACACTAAATGAATTAAAAAATATTTTGTAATTTTTTGTATATATATAGAGGACACTGATAGCATTAATTTTTACCATTCCAATTTGAATCAGGCGTCTGTGTTTCCTGCAACTAGAACTAAGAGTGTGTTGACGTCGATAAGTGAGAAGGCATATTTTGCGATTAGTGACGTCATCAAAGTCTTAGTTTTAGTGGAATTGCAGGAAACACAGACGCCTGATTTAAAATTGATGCTATCAGTTTTTCCGATACACATAACAAATTAAGAAAACCTCTTAACAGTCCTTTTAAGTTGGTGTAGTCTCTTATTCGTTTTTCTGTGGTATAAACAATTCCCTGCTACAGTCTTATTAGCATAACGCCCATTGGACAATTGATCACCCAAAAGTTGCGACGAGATGAAAAGCATGTTCCGTCAAAGTGCTTCTGAACATCAAGGCTAGCAACAGAGTTTCGGTGTCATGTATAAGTTCCTTTGATCAAGTTCAAATATTGATTAATCAATTTGAATAATTGAAATTTACACGTACGTACGTTCTAGCTCCAGTGTGCTCTTTGAGTATTTTTTTAGTTCAACTTGTGTGTATTAGTCTGCTCTTTGAGGTCGAGATTACATAAACAAGTGTTCAGTAGTTAGTGATATTGAAAAAAGATAAAAGTACTTGTTAATCTAAATAAATAAGCACAGTCGTCATTAGCAGGGTGTTTTAAAAGAGAATTTATCGTTTGTGCTATAAGATCAAAGTTATGTTTGTGATCCGTAACCAATACAGACGGTTCTTTACGGGTACTAAAATCTTTGTTAGATTACTATATGACTATATTGTATACATAAAACAGATAATAACTTCAAAATCATTCCTATTCCTTCAAATACAAAATAACAGATTTATAGTCCGATGGGAAAATTGTCTCTGACTGAGTAGACCAGATTGATTAATAAAAAATATTGTTGATTATTTTACAGAGATAAGAGCCAACCCCACATCAGCTTTTCTGGAATCATTTGAGGATAATAATAATAGGCATTAATATTATGTTGATAGAAACCAATTGAGAATTATATGGAAGACTTCCACGGGTTTTCATTGGATACATTCTGAAAACCGATTATTAAAAATGCTTGACTCAGACTGAAAAAAAAATATATATCATGACTACAAATTTATTGCATTTTCTAAAACACAAAGAAAGTAAATACAAGTCATGGTACATTATCATCATTTTGAAGGGATCTAATTTTGCAAGCTACTTTTCTACCTAAATGGCAGCCCTTGAAGTATAATGATCAATATGGTGTCATATTCAGTGACTTCTTTCCATTTTAGCTGTGAATGATTTTTTATTTATGATAACGACACTTCATGCTTCATTTCCAGTACATGGAAAAAATATTAAAAATCTTTTTTGGAATACGGGTTTTCAAAATGTACTTTATGAGGAAATAATAATAGACTCTCTGCTAACAGAGCAGGACTATCTACGCACGATTACCAGAACAGAAGTCTCTTAGGAGAGTTATTTGAGAAGAAGAAGCTTTTCTGAGCAGTACTTTCTGAATAGGGCTCTCTAAGCAAATGTCTCTGGGCAGGACTGCCTAAAAAGGACCATCTAGGCAGAAATCTCTTAGCAGCACTATCTGAACAGACGTCTCTGGGTAAGGACTATCTGGACAGAACTTCCTGAAAAGGACTATCTAGGCAGAAATATGTTGGCAGGACTAGCTGGGTAAGTCTTTCTTAGCAGAACTATTTGAACCGAAGTCTCTGGGTAAGGACTATCTGGACAGGAGTTCTTGAAAAGGACTAACTTAGCAGACGTGTCAAGGCAGGCCTCTCTCAGCAGGGCTGTCTGAACAAGAGTGAGATTTAATTACTTATCTATTCATAGAGTAATATGGTGACGATCCATTGTCTGTGTTTAAAATAAACTGTATCTTAAATTTCAGTCAAAAGCGTAATAAAGTTTGTCAACAACCTCAAATCCCCTGCATAATATTTATTATAAAACGCGTCCTGAAGGATTAATAACCAGGTTTATTAAATATATTGTAAATTTTCGTATTTGAATTCTCTAGCACTGGTCGTTGAACTTTCTTAAGTTTCAGTCTTATTGAAAACAAGTATGCGAAAAGCCTATAATCCTCTGTATCATATTTATTCATAAACATCGTTCAGATGGATTAATAAACAAAGCTTATTTATTAAATAAATTATTGTAATTGTAATAATTATGTTTTAACTCGTGAAATTATTAATAATCCTGTCTGAATAATAAATGCTTTGAGATACTGTTTTTTGAATTAGTATAAATCTTGGTTCATGTGTTTGGAATAGTAAAGGCCTTAAAACACCGTTGTTTGGAATGGTTAAGGCTTTAGAACACCGTTTTTTTGGAATAGTCAAGGCTTTAGAAACCCGTTATTTAGAATAGTTAAGGCTTTAGAACACTGTTGTTTGGAATAGTGAAGGCCTAGGATACTGTCGTTTGCTATACCTTGAAAGCATTGGGATACTAATGAAATGTTAAAAGGCTAGATATGTTAGATCAAACATGGTGTATAATGCTTAGTATTGAAGATAACATTGCTTCAGTGCTTCTATTACTTGTAGTGTTGACAAAGAATTTAAAATAAGTAGATTGTTGTTAAAATCTTCATCATGCCTGTTTCAATTCTATAATGACAACCGAAACCTTTGGGCACTAAATTTTGCTCTAGTTCTTCTTGGTGAGATATTATATGTATTATTTATTGTTCGTCACAGACACAAAGGATACTAACTTGTCTCAGTACTCTTAGTCTTATATAATTTGCCTTAATTATGTTCCTACCATCAAAGACCTATTTAATGGCCGTTATAGGTCTAATGTGAAATAAAGTAATTACTCGTTTTATTATTAATAAAAGAGGCTTTGTTTTTCTTATTTAAACATTCATTATCATGAGACTTTGATCCTGTACTTGTAATCGTTTTGATATATAATAATAATAACCTTACGGGTAAAAATTTGGCTGATGAGCATTATGGTCAGATCCTGAGTACCATTGCAAAGCCTGTCTTCCATCCTGCCTCTTATAGACAATACCGTGATAGTGCAGCTTTTGTCCTGAAAGACTTTTGACACGCTTTGTACATATATGAACTGTAAATTGTATTATCAATGGTGAGAATGGCGTATGGAAAAGCAAGGAGAATATATGTGTTCGAGATCTTAACTAAACCGAGTCAATTAATAATTTATTTCTAAATATGATTATTGTCAGACAAGATTCAACTGAGATTTGTGGAGACTTTTGGTTGTCATCCTTGTGAATTATTGGCATATATTCCTTCAAGTAAAGATAATATTACTAATGTTTTCAAGCATTTGACACATTTATAAAAGAAGTTAAAATGAAGCTCTATAAGATTCTACTAGTTACCTTGCCATTAGCATCGACGAAACGTATAATATTACCATATATTATTTCCAATATTGAATTTGAACTGCCCAAGGCACTAATATGGTATTTTAAATTTAAAATGTAATATTAACCTGCTTCAAGACTCGTCTTGTACCTTCTGGATTATTATTATACTCTCTTGAGTTTTCCTTCCAAATGACGCCTGTTTCAAACAGGACATTTTACACAGCTATAGATATTGGCTCCTTGTCAGTATATATTGACTGAAGCCACTGACCAAGAATCGGAATAACACCTTTTTAACCCTTCTTTGTTTAAAAAGTTGACACTTCAGTGGAGCCTTTGTTAGACACCCTGTCCCGTTCCCCTCTCAATAAGTCTGTATTCCATGACTGATGAGAGAAAACAGTATGCTGAATATATAACGTACACATTAATGCTGCACATGTAAGTTTTGTTATAATTGCGAAATGTCGTATAAGAACAAGTCTGGTACTATTTTTAAAAAATACAAAAAAATGGAAGGCATACTTTTTTCTTAATATTAACACCCAATATCGCGAACAGTTGTACATATACGCTACTGTATAATGAGCTGGTTAATTATTATGCAATAGAAAATAGTTGGTTAGTCTGTGTAAAGATGTAGGCGGAAGTGTGAAATTACTTAACTGTGGCGGCTGTCGCGAATTTGTAAGATTCACTTCTGAATATTGATTTTACTAATTAAAACTAGATTCAAGCAGGCACAAGTTGAATATTTTACAGTTATATCAATAATTAAACTGTAACCAACAAATCTAGTGTCTTGAAACTCGCATCCATGACCATAAGTCAGGAAAATCGAGATCCAGTCGTTCCTCATAAGATTGTTTAATGTATTCTTAGGGAGTCAATGTAAATACACTGTATAGTGGGGTCAATATTTCAGAGGGTGGTCACTGGTCATGGCCGTCTTTATCTTCGAAAAGCCTGCAAGGCATGTCTTAGTGGTGATTTTATATGGCACTGTATTGAATTTATATTTCAAAACCTGCACTTGCCAAAGTAGGGGTCTAGAATTCTAGAATTCAGATGTAGTTCATTGAAGAACCTAAATTTTAATTCAATTGTTAGTAGAGTCGTGACTTGCTCGACTTTGTCACTTTTAAATATATGTATGGCTACTATTGCATATCCTTTCGTATTCTTAAACATATATATTTCGTAAACAATAGACATAGCCTTAAAATATTGAATAAAATATTAAATAAAGCGTATTATATTGAAGCGTGTTTATTTCATTTTTTCACTTCACTGCCTATTTGAGATACATTCATTTGACAACTCTGAATTTTCAGAAATAGAACTAATTTGTGACATCTCCAAAAACATTGTTTAATTGAACTATTAACCTGAATATTTACTTGCTCTTATTATTTCTACAATTCTATTGGCTGAAACGGTGTCATTTGAGATATTTTAAGACCTGGACTATTAACTAATACGTAAATTAATCTAATGGTTATTTTTCAACATGTCCGTATTATTTCCGTACAACGGAAGTAACGTCATCCTTATAATGCTAAATGTAGGTCATCTCTATTTGAAAGTCGAGTTTCTAGAACATTTATCTTATAATAATCCATATAATTTACCAACACATTAAGATGTCGCGGGAATCAGCATTTTGAATGTTTATTACCTGTTTGTTTAAATAATGTACGTTTTGTAAATAATGAAATATCCTTTTTTGTATTTGTATGTAATGCAAATGTAATTTTTGTATATAAAAAAAGTCTACTTAACATCGGCATTGAAAAAAGTTATAAGTACCTATGTTAACCATTGCCTTAGAAATAGAAATGTGGATGGCGTTTTCGGTAGAAGAATAAACTTATCACTATATATAAATTTCTGATTACATTTATACCTATTAATTGAATTTCAGTCAAACTAATCAACGAGTTATTGGAATGGCCGAACTAGGTTTATGAAAATCACTTAGTGGAGTAAATTAAATGTAGAGAGTTACTCTAAGTATTATCATTAACCATGTCAGGCAATATATGTAAGCTTGTGATTGATACACCAATATCATAAAGGCAATTCCATTTAATGAATCGCTTAAGTGGGCCTATGGCCAATAACATTTTGATACGGGCATATATCAACTTGCTTTTAATGCATTATTGACTTTAAAGCATGGTTCAAATCATCGCATATGGCAATAACCATGTTTGACTGCCACCTGCCAGGCTCATGAAAAGTAATCGTCAGAATTTATCTACCATTACTACGGATTATATTAATCATTGTAAATCTTTAGTTTTAGTCTGAACCTACTGGTGACCAGCCTCATGTGGGATTTATGACTTATATGATCAAATGTCAAGGCTAAAAGTTCCGAACACACAGTATTATTCTTTATGATCGTGTATTAAAAGAAAAATTGTTATTAATGACATATTAATTACATCTTATTAACTTAATCATAATACTGTAATTTTCGGATAATTAGTGGATAAGCTTGGTGATTATTGCAGTATAATAGCTGGTCTTTATACATCACAATGGTCAAGATATAATTGACCAGCATAGATCCAACGAAGAAAATGTCCGACATAATGCAAGACATTATGTGTTTGGTTATCAAACATTAGCTAATGGAGTTTGGTCTCTGACCTTTCGTGCTTCTCCTCAATTTGCTTTAGACATTAATAACTATACTTATTCTGCACAAAAAAGATTGTTTGCTATCTAAAAGAATGGAAGGTAGTGCCTGTTACTTGTTTTCTACAAAAACATATGTTAGATATTGCGAATCGCTTAATTAATATTGTTCAATACAAACCGTTCTTCGTGTTTCAATCAAAAGGCTTTAAAATCATATATTAATGAATGTTTTGTAATTAATACAACATTTTCTCTTCATGACGATTGTTTTTCTCATAATTATACCCCTTTCATATTTTCTTGGCTAAGTACTTCGCAACGTCCACAAGTTGTGTAAGCACCTTACCTTAAATGCCAATACCAAACACTGCTCTGAATAATAATTGATATACGTCATTTATTTTGACCAAGTTCCTTTACAATTTCATGTTATTCATATCACTAAAATCAATATAATAATCAAGGTTATTTGTTGGAAAGTATTCAATAAGTTGTGCTTGGTCAATCTGTCTGAATACTTTATCGAGTTTCTTTTGTGACTTCCAGCATATCGACATCAATCATATCACTTTAAATAAACAATCAGCAATAACTGATCAAAAACTCATCAAAATAAAACACACACTTGATGATTTTCCTCATAATAAGAATCATTAGTTGAAGAAAAGCAAATAACTGTACAAAAACATATAGGTTCAATAAACATAGCTGATATTACTGTACTGGCGGAATAGTGAAGTTTGGTAGGCTGACAGTATGGTCGAGTCGTCTTAATGAATTCCACAGAAAAATCTATATGATACAATCACTTTTCTTACTCTTCTAGACACTTAATACCACTTTTCGAAATACTTACTTATGATTGATAAGCCTCCTCAAGTTAAAAGTTCATAAGCTGCTACAATGTTTCGCCAATATGTTGTTTTCACCTTCGTGTTTTCGTTTTACTGTTCGTATCGTTAGTACTTGTTGTGTTTATTGTACGTAAAAAACAAGATAATCAAAGTAACATCAACGACTACATTTGAATTTTTAAAGACGAAAATATATTAAATGATACTTTTTTGTACATTAACAAATATCTATTTTATTAAGTAGTTAGTGGAATTTAATCAAATATCAGTCGCTGGCTATTTTATCTAATACAAGTGAAACTATGTTCTTAATGGAAGTATACTTCAGTAAACGCAAGCAAAACTGTATTCCGTGAAAAGATACTCACCATCAACCACGGACCATCATTTTGCCAATCATTGTGAATATGTATATTTGTTTATATTTTAAGTAATAAACAATATAAAAGCTCATTATTTCATAAATGAAATTTACTTCTCCTCATTATTGGTTCAGTTCGTGTTCCGAGGAGCACAGACTCTACTCGGTACCATACTAATGCAGCTTTCAGCTAAAATTTTACTCAATAAAATTAAAGCGTTTTAAGATGAATATTGCTTATGCCCAGGTGTCATTTATACGGTCTTTTGGGAGTCTGACTTACAAACTACTTTAGACATTTAAATAATAAGTAACCACAGAACGTATGAAGTAAATTCCTAAATTGACTGTTGTCTATAACTAACTAAGGATAGTAATTGATGGTATGTCGGCTAAAAATGATTAAAAAACTAAAGCCTTGTAGGGGAGCTGATCAATCTGGTTATTTTAATAATAAGTAGGGAAAATATTGCCTATTATCGGCATGATTCATCATTTACATCATAAAATGAAGCCATCCGATCGAAAATTATAACATTACAGTTGCAATTTTCAGTTGGGGTTGTATTCGTTTAATCTACAATGTAAAGGTCGATCCACACAGAACTGGAAGGCGAAATCAATAAACCTTGTAGCAACACATAGATCATGTTGATAAGTCAATCATTTCTAATTTATTTTACATCATTCAAAACTCTACAGTATCAATTGTTTTATCACTGTATGCAGAACAAAACAAAATTAAAGCTATGCAATGGGAAAGTTTCGTGCCATACTTCAATCTTGTTTTCAAGTGTAATTGGTATAAAAAGATACACATAAAAACTTATTAAAAATTGAGACATTCTCTTGGGCTAAATTTATCAACCAAACTAAAAAATAGACATAAAAGAGAAATTTGTTCGTGTAATTAAAGAGGATTTTGTAGATATAAAATCAGAGCTTGTCTATCAAATACCCAATTATCAACATTAAACCTAGTCTATAGTGGTCAGTATTCCAGGCTACAATTACTCATTAGACATACTGAAGACAGTACTTATTGCTCTATAACGAGGCACGGAGAAGAACTTTACTAGTATTACAGAGTCTTTTTCAGGACAAAATATCGAATTGTCTACTTCATTCCGTTCTTTATCGGTTCAGACAAATCTTAAAGACTACCCGGTTATTGGGAAAATATTTCGGTCTGGTAATACGAAACAGGAATAAATTTTCTTTGATCATTGCTTTTTAAATCAATATCAATTGAATGTTGTGAAATCATTTACAAGGTGAAGGTTTTCAACCATGGTCACACGTAATCTGATCTAAAAATATCACATACGCTACAGGCAGTTGCAAAGAATATCAGTAACAAGGCGTACATTTGCGTCACACTATGTTGAAGAATAAAGAACTGAAAGACATAGACGAAATGCTGGCTGATCAATGAAATGAAAAGGAGTTTAGCATAAATAAATAAATAGCATAGGTACTAACGATCCGAACAGCAAAACGAAACCCAAAATATAAACATCAAACTGGAAAAACATTGGCAACAGCTTACGAACATTTCACATGAGGATGAGGAAGTATATCAATCACAAGTTTTACTTTTCTTTCTAACATTTCGTTTAAAAACCCATGTGTCCATATGAAAGGCAAATAGCCAAACTCACGGAAGCAGTGCATCGTGCAAATCAGGCTTGAGTGTAAAATATTTACCGGAAATACTTTAAAACTATAAACATTATTTTAAACGTCTTGTAAACAGTGATATGTATTGTAAAAGTATTGAATTTAAAGTAAATCAATTCTTTATGTTTGTTCAAACATATTAA
The DNA here is from genome assembly GCF_000327385.1 of Lottia gigantea. Taxonomy (NCBI): domain Eukaryota; kingdom Metazoa; phylum Mollusca; class Gastropoda; family Lottiidae; genus Lottia; species Lottia gigantea. The sequence continues at coordinate 692,154 of NW_008709380.1, forward strand.
TTGTTATTGGGTTGTTAGAAAACAGTAAATAAAGTTATTGATCCGTTTGTTGGTAAAATGTACATTGATATATAACAATCATACAGACGACAATCATAGGGTTTTTCAGTCATTCTGTCCCATTTGCATTTGATTTATTGTATATAACTATTAATTTTCATGCACTGAACAATTAAGAATATCTAGACCAGGGCTGAATATCAGGTGCATTCAATGTCGGTGATAACATTGGTATATCTAAACCTAGTGAGAAAACCACCGACACTGTCACACCGGTGTATCAAAACATGGTGTGTATATCACTTATACAAAAAAACATTACACAATTTACATTCAAACTTAATGATAGCACTAATATACCGAGATTTATCGAGAACATTTACGACCTTTACTTTCCAACTTGGTGATAATACCAGTATATCGAGAAAGTCCAACACAGGTGTATCAAGACCATTTGTATATTCAACCCGTAAAAACAACAGCTGTAAAATATGGTATAAATATTGACTATACTTTTAGCAACAGGTGACATTAATATTGTAACAGATAATTTACTACAGGTTTATAAATACTGATCAATTGAACGGTCATTATTGACTTTACCTTGTCCATTCATAAATCACCAAGGTAAACTCTTCATGGAATTGTACCTGATGAAGGTCAATTGGTATGTAGCTTCATTAAGAACTCTGATGGTATTGAATTTACAGACCTTCTAGAAATCATCTCAGAGACATGAGTGTGATACGAGTACATATATTAGTAATTTGACTTTTGTTTTAGGCCAAACATTCACTAGATTTCGTGGTAAATTCACTTGGTAACATGGTAAAACGACTCCATGATGTGCAGCACTGAAATCAGACTACGGACTTTTGCTCTGAGTGTGATATTATGGTAATCGTGTCTAATTCTGCTGAAGGTCATTTATAATTGACACATAATTGAACACAATGAAGTACAAGATTACGTCTTCAATGGTTCTCCAAAAAACAGGATTTATGTTTGATATGTCTTAACAAGCGGTTATTATGTTCCAGAGATCATTAACGTCAACACTAACCACTATTATACTCCTTATAATCGGATTGCAAGATAGAAATACATGACACTAGTCTCTTTTTCTGAGATCATTTCAGACGAGTACATGCCAAAAAGTATGAAGTGCGGAATCAATCGCTTTAACGTGTATCATATCAGCCGTATGCATTTAATTGGCTCATTTTGCTTTGGGTATCTTGAATGATTTAGGACAGTTGGTAAATTGTTTTCGGATGCAATAGTTCATGAACTTTGTAGCGAAGATGTGAAGTTTCGTTGATGCCCTGATGCTCAGATCGTTCTCACGACTTACAGAATCAGAGATCAGCTAAATATTCAACGACTTTTAGCAACTGCCAGAAACTGGGGAATTCGTGTTCTACTTTCTCTTAAAAATTTAATCGAATAGACGACTTTGGCGGTCGGGATCTGCGACCACTCATTTGACTACAGTTTATAGACATCGACCGATTTCTCGATATGTGCGAGATGCTTTGAATCACCAGTCACCCCGAACATAATTTAATCTTAACTTGAAGATACTGTTACATCATTATTATGTCTTGGTACTGTCGTCATGTAGGTCTGGAAATCACCTTGTATATCTTAATACATCATTTGGAAATAAAATTCATCTGTCTACAGCATGATGTATCCACTGTCACGATATCCGGTTTGCACGACCACCTCACGTCTATTCCTTCCAATTTGACAGTAATACATTCACAGTTAATATGACTTAGGTAAATTATCAAGCTTTAATTGTGGGTATCCTGGTTCCAGACTAACAACTTACGTTAAGGAAGTACGTACATTCAGCCATTGGGTCATTATGCTACTATATTATCATCTTTATTTCACAATGAAATTAAAACAGGACACGGTTCCATCGCTTTTTTTTAACTTCATATCAAATTTCTCAATCCATAAATTCGTGTGTTCTAAATTTATCTGAAAAATATTTTGTTTTTTTCGAGAAGTATAAGACGCTACCTAAACTGAATGAAGCTCAACTAAAACCAGAGAAAGTGTATGTTAGAACTTGGGAAATATAGGTTCACATATAGCATTCCAGGTGTAAACTACCGTCATTTGACTGGTGCCGTGGCTTAAGTTTAGAATAAAAGTATTAAACATCCGTCATTGAACAAAAACTTAATTAACCTTTAATTTTTAACTTGTACATTTAATGTTCGATGTGTCTAATTGGTTTGGATATTGCTTCTGACCTAATTACTTTATCATTTCCTGATTCATTGATAAACAAATCATTATCTCTAGAATTTTCTTGAATGAAGCATCGGATATCAGAAAAGTTATTTGTGACCAAATTGATAAACATAGCCAATATGGCAGTGACTATGATAAAATTACATTTAATCTCTTTCTAATCCCTTCCTTATCCATCAATTCTTCTCTGAGAAAAGATTGGAACGTCCTTGAACTATTCACAATCATGTTATCGTGGCGACTAATTGATTGCTTGCCAGAAGGTGATTAATGTCGTGTTGTTCACGAGGAAGATCTCTCTTCTCTTCCTCAATTTTAATTGTTACTCCTGACACAATAGGAGATGGACGGGCATGTTTAATTTAGTCCAGACTGGAACTCAATCTGTGTCCAGTCTGTCTCTCGGAATATATATCGTTCTCTCCTGTTCCAGAACTTGGCAAGCGGTTAGCAGCACGGATTCAGCTTTATGTTAGTCCAGTCTAATAACCAACTCGATTGCATGATTTATATATTTTTAAATTGTACACATTGCTCTTTATAGTTTTATATATTTTACCCTAGAACGTGTCAAGATAGAATCTCTACTTTACCATTTACTATCAAAAACTTACAATTTTGAGGTTTAGAGTGACAGTATCGTGACATTACTTACTTCTGCATTTCCTGACGTAAGAAGTTTAAAACATGTCATTAAACATTCATCCTAGATTAGAGGACTATCATTACCTTTTCAGTTAACATCTTAAAACTTACTGACGAAAACAAAAAAAATAAGCTATTATCCCACACAAATGAATTAAATGTAGCTTAATGATACATAATCACGGAATTATAGAAAGGTCAAAATAACCAACAAGATCGCAACATTTTAAAGTACACTCCTTCATTCCTAAATGAATCAATTTAAAGATATTGTGCAGATGCTATAAATGATACCTTGGTAACACGTATTGCTTAGCCCTGACCTAGTGGTAAAAGAGTGCATTATATTAGTTTGCTGGTCTTATATTGACTCTTACAATCCGGTTTTGTATGTGTTGTGTGTTGTGGTGGGGAGTGGTGTGGGGCTTCGTTGTTGTGATATTGTGTTTGTGGTATTTGATCTTGTTGATTCGCATAACCACCGGACGTTGTGTTAGTATATCATCATCTCAGTGGCGCTTCTTCTTACGATCAGGATTTATGTTATTGTGTTGAGTTTTTGGTATTTGATCACGTTGTTGATGCTGATAACAACCTGACATTGTGTAAAAATATCATCAGCTCAGTAACCGTCAGTGGCCCGTCTATGGAGAGAATTGCCCGTGAGCTTCTCTTGACAAGTCTGTGGCCCCTACATCTAATGATTCACTGAAGATTTGAAGATAAACATGTTGAGAAACATTTCAGCACAATCTGGCAACAAATCTTAAGCTCTTGTGGTCAGTCTCTGCCAACCGCGCTGACAGTTTACACTATAGAAAATGGAAAAACTATAGGACGTGAAAATGTTGAAAACAAGCTGATTATTCGACAAGTGACATTAATGATTCGGTTAACACAATAATGTAGTTTTTTATCGCTTGTTGATTCCTACTCATGATCGATTAATCTCTATATATTCCATTAGTATATAGATGGTCAAATCAGGAAGCTTGGTATAACTATTGTACTGTATAAGTCAAGGAAGCTGAAGTACTTTTTACAGTGCGTTCTTTGCATATGTCCTATAGCCATTGTAAGCTTGTATAAGTCGAACTCTCAAACTCAAGTCCAAAAGAAGCATTGTTTAAAGTACGTTCATTGCATATGGACTTACTCCACTAATTCATTTGCCATCTCTTCCCATGTTAAAACACGAAATTCAACCTTCTATAACTTTTTCCAGAAATCTCGTTGAAAGCTTTCCAGTATGTCGAATGAAAGCCTGACCAATTCTCAATGTCACCTAAAAAATTCATTATATGATGACCATGAAAATTTTGAGCTACTAAAATTGAAAGTAGACTACTACCGGTTATACTCATCCGCTAGAGTTTGGCACTTCACAAAACGACTATTTTTAGAATTAGCCTTCCGCCTTTAGGTCTCTCATCATCTCACCAAATCTGAAAGATAATGCAATTTCAGACATCAAATTCCAAATCTAGACCAAATTTTACCCAAAAATACGCAGGCAAAAACCCCAAAAGGGAGAGAGAAAGAAGATTTCTAAAAAATAGCCTGGACTACATGGAGAGAGAAAGAAGATTTCTAAAAATAGCCTGGACTACATTCCTATACAATCATTTGCATAAAATGTTTTAGTGGAGTGAGTCCTATATATATTTTCTAAACAAAGATTGGTGCAGAAATGTAGGACGTAAAACTCCATTCATTTCATTTCTAATAGAGGTTTTTATATATTTATTTGTAAAGCGATTTAATCCATCTATATATCAAGATTAAAGCTTCCTGCTCCCATGAGTACTGATATTAGTAATCCTAACCTTAGCCAGGGGCGTTGCATATTCATGTAGAATAGATATATTTATAAGTTGCTTTGATATCGGCCCTATCATATCATTTAATATTCTTGCAGTTAGGAGCAATATACCAATCCTTCTATACTTTTCCCGCACGTCTTTTAAAAACGAACACGTTGCACCACGTTTTTTTTAAGAAGGCCCCGAGCGGAACGTTCGATTTTCCTTTCTGATGTCTTATTGACGATTAGTTAAAGATTCACAATATATACAAAAATGAATTTAAAAAAAATACAGCATATTATTGTCCTGACAAAACTTTTTGTAATTTTTAACTAGAGAAGGTTTGAAGTAAAAAAGAACACCCCTTCGTGGTAATGCACGAATTCATTGTACTTTTGCACGTTTTGCTGCCGCATTTAATCATAGTCTGAGGTAAGCTTCACTTGTTTATTCAAAACACCAAAACAATTTAGCTTGTGGTGGTGGAGATTCGCTAAGGTCAGTGGCGCTTTAGAAATTGCAACAATGAAAGTGGGACTTCAGCTTATTTACTTGACAAAGCCTGGTCTAAGGTTTTGATATCCGCCACATAATGTTGTCTAACAGTCAGTAGAATCAACAGTCACATTTCATATTGACCACATTGGTTGATATAATTCTAAACCTTATATGAAACGATGTACTTTCACTTTGATATTACAAATATTATACCCACATTGACCGACTCAAATAGTGTATTTGGTCGAGTTGCTAATTAATACCAAGGTGTAAGTACCAGGATTAGTAGTACTTCCGGATTGTATTCATCAAATGGATTAAGTGTCTTCTTTGATCAAAGCAAAATTTACTTGGTTTATCTTCTGTTCAAGCATTGTGTACCCACATTAACATTCTGGTTTATATTGATATGTCGCTTTCTTCTTTTCTAGGTTAAAAATACATTGTTTGTTATGTAAGATACTTTCTGTTTATAAGCTGGAAATGGAATGAAAAGCTGCTCATATACTCATCCAGACAAGATTGATTAATTGTTACTATCCTACCGAGTTAATTTGATATATGAGAATTCATCCTTTGAAAGAAGTATTTTTATTGTGATATCAACTGAAGCTTCAAGATTACCAGACCAAATCGCTAGCGACCTTTCTACTGACTGTCTTTCAAATAGTGATTAACATTTATACTCTACACATCTCTTTTCCGTATGTTTGTAAGCGTTCTGAATCAATCGTCCAAGTTGGGTAATGAATAAAGTGAAGAGTTCGACGTCGTTAAAGTTCTAGTCGTCACCTATAATTGTCATATAGACAATCCATCGAGTTAAGGACTTTCTAATTTGTCTGTAGAAAGTTGGAAATAAAGCATTCAGTAAATCAGATGAGATCTAGTCGATGTCTCCAAGAGAATACTAACTCGTCACTGAGGTAATTAAAAACATTTCAAGACTTTAATGGTAATCAATCATACCGAACAAAGCCCTTTTTAATATCGCTTAATTGACTTCATCAGATTTCCCACGTATTTTTACTTTGGGTTCGGTAGATCTTAATTCATATTGGACGTAGTAAATAAAAAATACTAACATAGTCAAATATGGAGAAGAGAGTATGACTGAAACATCCAACTTCAGAAGACAGTCGTTCCTGCCTTGGTCACATAATTTGCTAGATTCTCTGTTTCGATTTTCACTCTAGAATTAAGATTGGTTAAAGGAAAAGAAAAAGTGAACTAAATTTTACAAAGATTAAAACATATTATAATAAGGATCCTCTTTAGCAGTTGGTCCTTATGCAAATCTCTTGGCATGAATCTTTCCCTAATTATTCATAACCATTTACAGCAGGGTCGTCTGGAATGTATTTCAGTCAATTCGCTTTCAGCATAATCTATCCATCGTTTGCTATAACTTAGACTATTTCACTTTATTTTTAAATAATTCTAATTTTATTTTTAAATAATTCTAGAGTACAATTTGTAGCTGATATGAATTCTTGCTAAAGCGGCTCATGCAATAGACTGGAATGTAAAACCATGATTATATTTTATAGTTCCAGATGTTTCATCTGATCACCTTAATAATCTTTACCACTCGGACTCTTCACTACGCCATCAATCGAAATCTGATTTCATGGCCTTGATTCAAATCCTATAACGTTTATGAAACCTTCAACATGAACTTAACGCATTACCTGACAGTTCCCTTGTGATATTCAAATCAAGAAATATCATGGTAGCCATTCACTGAGTATTATCACACTTAATCTGAGTCGTCATGAGACAGGAAATTAATACAGATCATAAACTGTATCATTTATTCAGAATTTAAAATCAAATTATTGGCATGTCCGCACATCTCTTCAATTCACCGAGGGAGAAGGGTTTTAATGGACCATTACTAAGTCTTCATTTTAAGGATAACGCTGTACTTAATTTACCATTCTGAACACTGAAGTTCATTAGTCTTATGATCCGTGATAAGAATCTTGTGTGGTTGTATGAAATGATGCATACAATTTTCAACAGTATTATGGAATATAAATGTTCAGTGTTCTCATAAAATTCTTAAAGAATATGTATAATTACTGCATTTTATTGATATTAAATATTCAAGAAACTCAGGACGTGATGTCGACCTCATTTTATAACTCGTTCTGTTACCTCACAGTAAGCCATTAAGATAATTGTTATGTTCTAAAAAAGGAATTTCTCATACTGAGATAAACTCATTATTAGCACACATAAATAATGTCCTAGTGCTCAGTACTTAAGAGGCAAAATTTTCTTTTCGCACACTGTATGGCGTTATCCGTCTGCATTAACCTTATCCGGTTCAGATAAGTAGGACACAAAAACTTCATTTAATTTTATAAAAAGGTTTCAAAATAGTTTTTTTAGATATCGAAGTATTCTATTCTATTTCTACCATTCCAATACCCGTCCAATGTCTTGTGGTGTATGTTAGTTCAGGAAAGATTCTTCTTTACCATTGTCATTCATGCCAAACGATGCTAGTTTTATTGGCGTATGACCGTTTCAGGTTTTAGTAATAAACAGATCACAGAACAAGTCAACGGTGCTCACATAAGCTGGTAACGTTTTCGATGCACATACACAGGCAAGAAATCCTCTATATTAAATTGTCAGATAGTAAAAGACTGAAGTATGTTTTGTTTATTACCGAAAAGTCAAATATTTACTTACTATTGCTATTAAATACTATTGAAATGTGTATGATTCAGGCGACGTTATAAAATAATGCAGTTACCGAACTTAATTTTATCTCAAATAAGACTAACAAAGGTAATTTTCACATAGAAAGGCATAGCAAAAAAATGTAAAGCATGTAAAAAAAAACGGGCGTAAATGATATATAGGTCTCGAGTGAATCTTGTAGGTCTTCATGAAGAAGATATTTAGTAACAATCTGAAGATACCAGACTATCTTTAAGTTATTGTATTTGTACCCTCCAATTAATATCTTATTACGATATTGTCGGTCCACATCGACTGAAAGTACACTTCAAAGCTTATCAAATGCTTATTATGTTGAGTAAATTTGACGATCCTTCAGCTATAGTACCAGACAAAATCGTTATATCATCAGACACTCTTAGTTTTAACTTAATAATGAAATATTAGATTATTGAATGGATATACAAATAAATTGTTCAATCAAGTTTACAAACCTTCGCAAATACCAGCGGAGCACACATACCAAATATGTATTCAGCTCATCTCACTTGAAGGAATTTTATGAAAGACTAATCATTTAAGTCTACAATACTTTCTTATTTACATGTCTACAGTAACAATAACAATATCAGGTCTCTGGAATTAAAAATATGTAATCGTTAGTGATGGCTACTGCAGTTGGACAGAAGGCAACTACAATTTTCATTTCAACGATCCAATTTGATTGGGTTTTTTTGCGGATGCAGAATGCATATATTGCATATCAAACTACACCCAAATATTTGTACACGTTTTTCGTAATTAGAGCATCAGATATGTCTCAGTGGGAAAGACCCCTGCCTGGGGAACGGCTGATCCGTTTCTAACATTTTTAACCTCGTGTTCCCATGCAGGTAAAAGTAACGATACACCGATTGTTATGTCGGTTTGCGCGTTTAAGATTCCTTGACAGTTGAAAATCGAGAACTAGTTGGCTGCTCATGAGATTCATACCGCTGTCAATGTAAAATCATTTTATAGTTTGATAGCAGGCTAGGCTCGTTATTGCGTTACTCTCCTTCATTTTTGTGGCTGAAGCAGAAATCTCTCATTGAGTTCCTATTCATAAAATTGGTTCATATAGTAGAACTATATAACATGTTAACTTTCTTTGAAAATATATTATTGCGTGTCTGCAAAATATTGTCAATTTGTCACATTCACTCATTTTTTCATCTGTCGTAGCATAATTTGAATTAGATCTACGACCTTCATAAAATGAGATAAAGCACCTGCTCAAACAAAAACAGATTTATAATCCTAGATACAATGTAATTTTTTTAAATTACTCTGTTTACAATGGATATTTATGTAATAACTTCAACTTTTATAGAATATAAATTCTATGATATTTGTCTCTGCTTTTCATGCACATTTATATCTGCCTTTCATCAAAAGAGGCACTTTCAAAAATGGTGAAAAGGGGAACACTTCCAAACAATATTGCTTAAACTAATTTCGTTAACATATGATAATTGATTATCAAGTAATTTTGAATATCAACTGACATTCCGAGAAAGTGGGTTTATTTCAACTGTCGATTTATCACATCTCACCTAATCCGTCGCTGACAAAGTGCATATGCGAGTAACTATATTCCGACTGAGCTCTACGTTAAGATCCAATTCATGCTTTGAAATTAAATCTGATCAACTGTGACGTTGCTTCAGATTCTCAAAGATTCCACCTTATTTTAGCAGTCGTAAAGTCGAATTGGTCTGAGCTTCTTCCAGCTGGATACAGGCGTATAACAGTGGGAAGGTGTGGTTTTCACAAATGTTACCACCGTGGGAAGGTGTGGTTTTCTCTAATGTTACCACGGTGGGAAGGTGGGGTTTTCTCTAATGTTACCACAGTGGGAAGGTGTGGTTTTCTCGAATGTTACCACAGTAGGAAGGTGTGGTTTTCTCTATTATTACCACAGTGGGAAGGTGTGGTTTTCTCTAATGTCACCACAGTAGAAAGGTGTGGTTTTCTCGAATGTTACCACAGTAGGAAGGTGTGGTTTTCTCTAATGTTACCATCAGCAAAATTGATTAGAAAAAATACGGTCGTGATATATAGTACGTGCTGCATTTCATAGATATAAGACCATTGCGATTGATCAGAATTTGAACACTTAATTTTCATGCGGATTGTGCTGTAGAAACAAAGGTCATCAACTACCAAAGTCTCCACACTTTTGTTTTTCTGTTGAAAATAATGACATCACTTACAGCACTCTAAACGTTTTAAAAATCACATTATTCTCCACATTACATAGAGGATATTGTATTACATTTGCTTTCTTCTCCAAACATTTACAAAATTACAGTAATTTGACAAAACGCTGGCTGATTATTAGGTCACCCTGAAGCGATAATACAATGTAACAGATAATTAAAAGTATCAACTTTTCCTGTTCATTGTTCCAGTCCTAGTGATTAATTCCATTTTTGTGATTCGATATAATGTCAGTGTAATCAGCAATACTGTGAAACCTTGGAAATAATCAGATTCCTTCCAGCGGATTTCTCTTTTTTTCCATGTAAATCATACATTACAAATCCCACATGATTATGGCATCGACTGCTATAACTAAGTCGAGAAAATGACTGTGTACTTCTAGCAGCTGTATGGATTTATTCCTCAACCAGATGAACGAGATAAGATGCCTTAAGAACTTTGCTAAATGGCCACAAATGAATCCAGAGGGAATAGTGATTAAAAATATCTTCCTGGTGTATTCATAGTCGAGCGATATATATTCACATATCCCCATTATAACCTTAACAGGCTACAACCGTCTTAGTTGCGGACTGAAAAGGCGAAAGCACTTGAAGTATTCTTCCATTGACCCAAATCACATTGGAGTACAAGAGATAACTGTGAACACATTTTAGTGGGATTTGGTTTAAAGTCCGTAAGTAGTTATACCTAGACGGAATGAGGGTACACCTAAAGCCTCAATTTGCACAAATCGGCTTTCCCCTTCAACGTCTTCAATGATGTCACTATGACAAAGGGCAGTCGATCCAAAGGAAGTTTCTAGGTAAGTGACGCACGTTTTTCTAGAATTATAGGATCCACAGTACGGGGTATCGGAATTGTGCAAATGGAAGCTGTAAAAGACAATGCATTCAATTATCAAACCTTTGGGTTATCAATGTAAAACGATTGAAAGCATCGCTCGACTGTATTACAAAATATAATTTAAAGAGATGAAGTTGAGTGGTCGATTGATATTATTTATTCTATTTGAGACAGAGGTGGAATATAATTCGAGAGCAGTTCGTAGAAATTAAGAATCATACAACAACGGAAAAAAAAGTGGTCAACATTACACAACGAGGATAAAACTATGTATGTCTTATACAATTCATATTATTAATAAAATCAAAAGCGCATTAAGTTCTAGTATCAACAACACAGTTGGAATTGTGTTTGCACAAATGAATTAATATTGAAAATTGAGGTCACTTTGCTTGCAGCTAGATGATGAACTATATGTTCTTATTATATTAATGTTTACTCTTTTCAATACCAACTACATTTCTGACAGAAAACAAACATTCAGATTAATGGAAAATGCATTTGGAAAACAGTAGCTTGGCGAAATGATGACAATACAATTCTTAGGTCCATGTTAGCATAAGAAATTAAATGGGTCGCATTGAATAGACAAATCACGCTATCTCTTAATTAATTTGAAATTGGAGAGGACGGCTCTGGTATTGATAACCCAATAACGAATTGTCACCCCTGCTTTACAATTCTCGTTAAAAATAAGTTTGCACACGCAATGAAAGAATTAAAGAGAGTATAAACGTAACCATTATTGAACAGATTTGTAAATCTATATCGACCAAGGAAATATCTCAAATGGTTTTTCGATCTTCTGAAGTATCTGAAGAAACAAGCTAATAGCCCAGATGCTCCCAATGAACCATATCAGAGATTATAAGCATCCTTGCACGACAGCACTCTTCCTACCCAGTTACTCGGTGATATAAAGTCGTTTGAAATTTGGTATCCAGTTTACAATGGAAATATACGATTTAAGAAGATGGCTAGATTGTTCAGAGCAAATGTAAACCACTTTTTCATCATTCCGTGCCTTCAATTTTCGATCCCATTGTAAGTGTCGATCAACGATTATGTCTCGCGTGTTTCTTTTTATTAGAAATATTTACACAACCATATAATCAATTCTGTAAATAAACAAATTTACTTTAAAATTCCATGATTAAAATAGAAGCTTGTTTTATAACACACAGGCATAACGTGGTAGTAGAATAGATTCAGATTTCCGTGAACCTTTCCATTTTTTGCTGTTAGTAAAACAATGGGAGCTACGTGCTTGTGGTAATGAACGTTAAGGAATGAACACGTTAACTAACTTAACAGCAAATTAGCACTGTTCATTTATATAATGAAAGGTCGAAGGTCATCAGCAAATAGATGGACAAAACTGATATCCATCGCAATCAACAATCATAGTAATAACATATCGCGGTCTACTGTCGAAATAAAGTACATTTGTTACATTGTTACTGTCCTTGATATCTTACATACATGTTCATCGCCTATGACTACAAAACTCGTAATGAAAAATACAGGAATTTCGTTAAAGACTATCGTACAATCGTTAAGAATATCGTCATCTACTGTCATACCGCTAGTTGCAATACAGTTGCTTACAGATACTACAATGCTCACTATCGCTCCAGGTAAGAGACAAGACAGTGTTTGACAAGTCTGCTGTAAGTAAAAAAAATAATTTGATTAGTTTGCCTTCCATTTATTTCATTGATGCTGATTTTATTGCAGTTTTTGTCAATTTGATTAATTTAATAACACTAATGTATAAAGGGTTTTTGCTAAGGGATATACAATGTACTGCTGTATCAATCTCATGTAAATTGATGAATTTAATAATATCCCACTGTTATATTACATATATTAAATATATTGCGCTTTTCAGCTGCACTACGGTGTTGGGTCTACTGATTTAATTTAACTCAATTAATTTTGAAAGCATGCTGTAATCGTTGTGAATATGTTAATATAATTTCAGAGGAAAACGTTACAGATATGATTTGAAGTGTAGATATGCTTCCAACCGTTTTGCACCTGACTAATTTAATGAAAAAGATCGCGTGAAAGGAGTCGATAAGAACAAGATGAAACGAAGATGGTGTCGATCTCATCAAGGTCATTTATGTTGCCGATTATAATTAACAGCGAAGATTGATGAGTTTTGTGGAAAGGTGTCTGCCGTCTGTGTGGCATTAATTCTGATTTCTATCGAATTATCATCGACATAATTCAATTAAAAACATTCATTTTAGGATATTCCTGACCTTGACAAGGTAGAGTTTAATGGTCTCTGTGCACTTTCAAATCATAAACACGCGGAGTATATTATATTTTCAGGTTGAAAAGTACCTGAAATTGTACTTGAGAGAATTATATAAAAACTGAGTATTAAAAAAGAACTGCTTGTGGTTATGATATAAATACTTTTTCTATGCGTCAAATTATGCGTACCGGAATCGCTGCAAGAAAAGTAGGCCTGTGTACTGAAAGGTATTGAAGCCAATCAGATTTTACTTAGATGTTGATAATAGTGTCAAGTGTCATTGGTTTATTTCTCAACGAATTTCGAGAAACTGGGCAACCCCTTTAAAATATATGTCTAGTGAAAGGTACAGGCAAACTTTCAAATCTGTGGACATCATTTTCCAATACAAGTTCGTCATGGCCCAATTTAGTTTAATGGCCTCTGTAGCCAACATGCAAATAAAATTAGAATCAAATTTCCTCAAAATTTATGATAGAACAGAAGCTGTTCTATCATCAATATAAAAGTTTATGTACAAAATTGAAGAAGCCATACAAATGTTGTATAAAGCCATAGAACTGTCTGCATTGATGACCCAGTGAGGATTCACGTAGCGGTAATTTTCTATTCATCCTTAAAAGGAACGGTTTGACCTTTATATTGATGTAGGAGAGTCAATAAAACTGAAGTAAAATCCCCATTTCAGAAATAAAATCGACTTTGTTGAAATCTCAAGAAACTCGTTCAATTTGTTTTTACTGTAGAGGGCTTAAACAAACTTTTAGACTTGTTAATAGAGCTATGGATTGAGGTAGCCATTCACAGATCAAGTCTTCTCCACATTAGAATAAATATGGTATCCAAATATTGGCCTAATTTATAAAAAAAAAAGTCGACGAACTTTGCTTGTAATTTATTTGGGGATAAAAATTGGTCGACGAACTTTGCTGTCATTTAGAGTACATTATGAAAAGTGCAAAACAATTAATGGAATTTCATCCATAAATATACGGGTATTAAAAGAAAGGCTGTTAATGTGTTGGCATCAAATAGTTAAATTTCAATGTAATTTTTGTCAAGGACAACTTAATCATTACACTATCCAAATGTTCTCGCAAATGTACTTTTAGCATACACTTAAAAGAAATTAACTCCAAAGTCTCCTTTAAATGACCTGAACTGATCTGAGTTTAACAAACTAGTATAATTATAGCCAGCACCAATAGCTGCTTGAATATCACCACTTTCTCACAATTAAATTAGGGAAAATTACCCCTTGACGAAGACCATAGTGTACAATGAAGTCTAAACTCCACGTAGAAATTATCGTCAACTCGAGAATTATCCAGTAAATAAAGTATTCTTGGTGGAATTAAGTCCTGGGTCTAGCTTCATCAAGATACACAGATCTGATAACATTAGAGCCACTGAAAGATATCAATCTATTTTTATTAGTTTTAGTATTGAACAAATCACTTGTTATTTTCAGATTAACAACTGTCTACAGAACAACCAACTTTTTACCACCGAAATAAAAAAAAACTCATTCGTCTAAATTAAATTATAGTACTTTATTGGCTGCTGAACGTAAGGTCAACGTTTTCTGGAACCTCACTAAATTATCATGAGAATTGAATTGTATAGTGTTTTGTAGAAAGAAATCGAGATACGAACAGCTAATTAGATATTGATGAAATTTTGCACTGTCATTCATAAAGTTTCACAGGCACTCAGTCGTATTATTTGATTAGTTTACATGTACCGAGAAGGCAGATAGAATTTATAGTAACTAGCTAGCAAGTTAGCCAAAGCTTACTTCGATTTAAATTGACATTCCGCTAACAAAAGAATCAACTTTGATCAAAAATGACTGAGAACTAATTGGTTACTCGTGGAAACATAAAAAAAAAATTCTTCTTAAGTTAATACTGTCGCGTAGGGGTACTCTCTTAACGGAAGACATTTCAACGAAAGGACTGTAAAGACTGGTCTTAATAGTCAAGACAAGTTGAAATGTGGACATCTACCATAGAAAAACCATAGATTTCTGTAAACAGAGTGACTGGAATCAATCAAACCAAGGTCAAATATATCGTTGTTAATGATAATTATAGCATTGTTAGATTAGGACATCGAAAAAGTCGACACATAATCCAATTTTAAGGTGGTGTCCTTTATCAACGCGACATAATTCTGAATTTCGTATGACAGCAATTGATTTCTTTTATTAATGAAGTCTTCAGTTTAAGAGTTCGAAGGTATACGTTATACACAACATGGTCAACTCAAGGATCCTGCAACCTCAATTTTAACTAGGAAGTTCCTTTTCGAAATAATGTGATGTTACTTATGTAACAATAAAAGAATCAGGCTGTGATAGTTAGAAACATACACTTTCTTTCCATTTAATTCTATTTTAGGATATTAGCAAGTATAAATCTCACAAGATTCAAATAATACAGACTCAATGCTTAGTAACTTTCTGATTGACTTTAGGTCATCATTGGTTTATCAAGTCTGCCATTTTCATGACTTTTGGTAATATGATATAATTTGAAAGTAAACCAACATTTAGAAAATCGCAAAAAATAGCCAGAGTTAATTGAAGAATGGTCTGGTATGTCTATATAACTAATTTACTATCTCTTTCAACATATATCATATCAAAAACCTTTATCTTGTCGTAAGATAGAAAATCGTGATAACAATCTATCACTGATCTGAATTCTTCTCTGAAGTTAGTTAGAAAATACCTATGTTTAACCTAGTAATCTACATACCTCTGGTTATTAAGCAACGGAATGCCTATTCTTTTAAGATTCCAAGAATGAGTAAAATCTTCCCAATAATTGTCAATCAGCGGATCCCCCAGTTTCAGCTAACCATAACACTACAGTGACGGGCACATAGAACTTTGACCATCTGCTCTTCCGTTGCTTAAACCAATTCGGTTGTAATTTTTAAACCATGGATTTGAAATATTGAAAATAAAAACAATTTAATTTGCTAGGATTGCAAATATATGAACTATGTAACCTTCTGAAAGAAAACATTTAGCTTTGATATACGCAACAAACGTCGCTATAGGATGTAATTATTAGTTATTATATAATATAAGAAGCCAAATTATATTTCTCTAAGTTCAAAAAAACTGTGTTACGTATGTCTCCCGTTACTTTTATTTGACAAGAGTTAGACATAATATTATATTTTAATTTTAGTTTCCTTTTGAAAACCTACACACTTCAAATAAAATCCATTTTTCTCTGACTTTGTCTGACTTCCAGTTAAAAGTTTGTTTCAATCAATTTGACACTGGCACGTCTTCCGCTGCTCCTGTTTAAAGCCTATATATGAGACGAAATGTCTGTATTATGTAACTTGCAGTCTACAGAAGATACCCGTACCATCAAAATTCACGAAAGAAGTAGTAGTTGCGTTCATGGGTCAACTTTGAATTTGTTTTGCCGAAAAAAGTTTTCGTGAAAACCCTAAAAATACAAGATTACTTAAGCATACTACGCTTCATCAAAATCCAAGGTTTACTGTATTGTTGCTATTCATGCTACCATAGGTCCCTATCTCGTATCTTACACCTTCGTGAGTAGGTCCGTGCCCTGAACCCTTATATCAAGAAAAAGGATTAAACAATATCGTTCAAAATTTTCTCTCTTATCTCCAAGCTGAACTTCAGTTAGACATTTGCTGAGCGTTATGTTGTCTGAATAAAATCCGAGGGAAATAACTCCATTGATATAAATAGTGCCATATCTAGTTCTGTATTTGTATAGATTTGCCATTTAGTATAGAAAACAACGAACATATCACGTTCTATAAATATTAAAACATGGCAATGTATCGAATTAGATTCTCCAGACAGAAATCTTAAAATTATAGGTCTCTTAACACATATTGTTATAAAGATTCCAAATAATATCACAAAAACAAGCAGTAATTGCGTAATCAAATAGAGATATCATTATTGTTGAGAATACGATTGAAAGTTAATTCCAGAAAACCAAACCAAACAATATCATCACGAACCTATTTCTGGAATGTTTCGACGTTTCGGAAGAGGATAATGATCAACCCCCAATATGGAATGCAAATAAATTGATTCGACAGTTATTGTGAATTGAAATCCGGGTTAAAAGATTTTATCAGCGAGTGATTCGGACAGACCTTGTTATATTGTTTCAAAAATAAATTGGCTCGTCATATAGTTAAGGGTACAAGAAAGATACCGATACTACGGACACCAATAAGAACGATCGTGGCAATTGTAAAATTGTATAATATACATGCAGGAGGATATAATGGCTACCGCTTGATGGCTATCGACAGCATTGCGACGAAAATTCATAACTAACTTCAAAGAGAAGAGATTCTTGCCTCACAGAAAAAACGACACTGTTATCAAGCTTTAAGGTTTCAAAGTACAAATGGTGAGCTTATATCACCGATTTACATGATCTTGTTGAACAAAATACATGAAATGAAAATATTATTTTCAGAAAAATCCCACTGTACAGACTTTATGTCGTGCAGTTTTTATTAATAAGGTAATGATATCATCTTTGACATTTGAAATGAAATAAAGGTATGTGGTAAACAAACTGCGTGTAAAAACTCTTACAGATTATCTCGTATTTATGATGTTATCAAAACTTTTCATTACAAATGCATTTTTTGTATTTATCTTATCTATTTATGAAATGATACAAAAATACTGTTTATCCGCCATCTGTTGATTTTTCAATCCGGGGGAGATCTCAAATGAAAGTCGAACAACCTGTGAAATATAATGTTCTTTGTGCATTTCAAAATGCGATCAAATATGTAAAGGATGCCTGTGATTTAGTTGGGTATTGTGCTAATTACCATAAGGACTGCTTCCCAATTAAGCTCCTTTTTTCCCGTTAGAGCTAATTGTTTGAGATATCTATCATTTGGAGCCATTTTCCCCGTTTTGGCTATCAATTGACAAAAACAATATCTAGGGAACTGAAATGTTACCCGTTTAGGATGAGATGGGTTTAAAACAATATCATACATGCACATTTGAAGAAAATCGAGGGTACCAATGCTTTCAGATGCTGTTGGTGCTACAGCGGACATTAATTAACTGATAAAGAAATCCTGAATGTGCTACCAATTCGGCAATTCTAGTTTCTGTTCTGATAAGATTAATATAAAGTGGAATTTAAAACTTGATATCATAGGGGGTTATTGTACGAAAAAAGACCTATCTTTATATTAAGAATAAACGATGCCTTGTCTTGTATTATTTGAATTAAGAGATGTCAAGGTTTGGGTGATTTATTCTCAGTTTAAAATTCCTGCAACTCAATGCCAATTTATTTAATTTTATTAATGTAAATAAACGTACTTTATGAATCATTCCCAGTGGTATGTTAACCTGTTGTTGCAGGCATTGAAGTACATGTATTTATAAGCTGCTATGTGCAAACCCATTCATCCTAGGAGCATAGATTTCTTAATATAAATGTATCATGATCTATCAATAAATTAATCGATTTCTAAGTTAGATTTCAGGGAATACTTATTTCAGGACTGATGCCATGGCTATATACAGTATATTATATAACATGCAGTGTATGTTTGTGTGTGTGTCTTTTCAACTAAAATAATACTAATGACTAACTAATTTTCACATAATTAATAGACTTATCTATTGCTCTGTGACCTAGGCCAGTGCTTTCATTGAGACTCTTCTCAATACACCCTAACGCCACATTAACATTGGAAGAGAAGTTGATTTTCGAATTTCCCGTGCAAAAGATTATTATTAATGTTTTACATGTTTTAGATAACATTATAAGGTTTCTTCTACAATAATTTAGGTATCACCAGGGTTTCAATTTCTGTTTCTGAGAATCACAAAGCTGACAATAATGAGTAAGCGACATTGAGGAGTAGAGATCACCTCACTTGGTGTTGACCATGTAAATTGTTGGAACGTTGAGAGAAATATACCATAGAATACTCAGTTAAATAGCTAATAATGCTGTAGATAATATTATACCTTAACTTGTTTAGTTTCAAGTATCAATCGCGTCTTTATGCTTTTGGGTACCTTTAAAAAAATATGCCGATGCCATAATGAAGGATTTAACTCATTAACTATACGAAATCTCAATTAGTGAGTGGCAAGGAACCATTGATCGCGACATCTTTCAGTTTAGATTCTAGACAAAAGACTTCACTTTCGATGGTGCGGATTTATAATTCAAAAAAGCTGTTAATTGAATTCATCATAGAAAGAGTGTGCTAGGTGCCAAAACACATTAAGTCAATTATAAATCCTGTTTTCTTTTGTCTGTGTTATAATTAAATTAAGTTGTTTTAAAGTGTTTCTACCGAATAGTATAATAAAGTATTCATTACGCAACTGAAGAGTAAGTCAACGTGCAGCAACACGTCAATTCACTATTTGAATGCAAATGATGGAAGGAGTTTTAATAGGCAAAAAATAAAATCTACCACATGAACTCACCTGCAATCATATTGTATGGTTGATTTTTAGAGACTATTGGTTAAGGGTTGCAACTAGAAGGGGTAATGGGTAAATGTCTTTGACACCGGATATTTTCTATGCAAACGACCTCCTTACATCTTAAACTGCCAACGATGGAAGAAGTTAAAATAGTTGAAACACACCCGAAGTCATGCTGTTTTATTGGACCTCCAGTAGATTTTAAGAGTCTCGTGGACTATGAAGGATAAATGCCTTCACATCAAGTATATGCTTTAGTAGATAGATAGGACGTTACAAGGTCGAGACATGTGGGTTATGAAAGTTTCACCTCTATATGCCTTCATTAATCTTAAACTGCAATAAGGAAATGGAGCGACATAAAGTCAAGTTGAAAACCTCGACCGGAAGTATTACTCTCATTTGGGTTAATTAGAACAAGAGTTTATAAATAGAAAACCACCAACGTTGTTTCTAGATACGAAACTAGTCTTTCATAATGACAGATTGTTTATTGGAGAGAACTCTTGGTAATAATGAAAATATGTGTGAAAAAAACGAGATTGAAACTTAAGGCAAATTCACACTGAAGTAAATGGGGCGAGGTCATGCCTGATCTATTGTAAAACCTTAATGGGTATACATGTTCTTCTATAACGACTCTTTACGATAACGAACGTTTATCACAATTCTCCTGTATAACAATCACACATTTACTAAATTGGAATTAGTTACGAGTTAAATATATGATCGACAATATGAATATAAGTTTATCTCGATAGTGAAATATAAAAATTTCGACTTTGTGAACTTTCACATATATTGTCCAAGTAAATAGATGTAATTGAATGATAAGAAATGAAGTATGGGTTTTTATTATTTGTTATCAATTCAGATTTGACCTTACTGACACAAGAAATGGCGTATAGTTTTTTTATTATCTCTAATAGGATTTCACCTTACTGGACACAATTCGGTTATGTGGCTTCCCAGGTCAAACTACTTGCTACAACCAATCTAAAGGATTGTGTCAGCAGAGGTTTTGCGAAGGCGGTATTGAATGTTTTGATTGTGATAAGAATTCTATACGAATTTAGTCAGGAGTTTCAAGATGGTAATGGAATTGTTCTTATAATATTAAAGCCAATAGGTCTTTATTAGATTTTATTCTGACATTTTGGCGACTGGCATGACGCTAAGCACTCAAGTTCTAAATCTATGATTGGTACTAGAGTGTCATGTAGCTAACACAAAATGAAATTAGGAAATAAAACGTGTGTAAATTTATAACAGTATTGTCAGTAAGTCAACTTGAATGATTTATATAATTTATATAATAAGTAATGTCCTTCTATATACTTGGTGTTAGATAATTACAAATGGATGTGAGTTGAGTGTTTACATGAATTTCTAAGATTCTTACGAAAACAGGAAGTAAATGGGAATTATAATATGTAAAACCATTACGTCGTGCTCTTTTGTGTGACTATGAATTCGAAATTATTTTTTTCAAAACATTCGAGAGTAACAGTTTCATACTGCTTTATTCACAGCATTTTTCTTTTATGATTTTCGATAGGGTTTGTGTTAATTAACAATTTCCCCAAGCTCCGTCTAAATCAGTCAAGAATTATACTTTCAAGAGTGTTACCGAGCTAAAAATTGAACACGTTTTGATGTAATAACTCATATTAATGTTTAGTTGTACGATTTCAGATGCTAGCCATGGTTGAATTTCAAATATAAAACATTCTAGTACTTTTTGGCTCGATTCGATGAGGGTACCTTTATTTTTTGGTTAGCAGAAAGTGATTACTACACCAGATCTGAGGTAAAAATTTTCCGATATACCAGAGCTCAGATAAATATTTTGATTTCATTAGAATCTTTATAATTGTATTTTCCACTTCGTGAAAAATAAATAACACATCTGACTGGTTTGAATAAAGGTCAAATCTAAGGTCCAATTATTTTATTCAATGAATGGAGGGCAAGATTTTACCGACGTTTCTTTCTCCAGAACAAAAACAAACTTGAAAAACTTCAATTACGTATCACAAAGAACATGAGAAAATATAATATATTGCCGACTTCTAAGCGAACACTTTATCATTCCCAAGTGTTATTCTAGTCGGCGGTTGGAAGTGCTTCAAAATGAAACAATTGGAGCGACGCCGTTCTTGTATTATTTCAGCTGGGTAAGTACGGTATTCAAAATATATGCAAGGAGAGCAGAGCTATTTCTTCAATCGGAATCATTATTTCGTATTCAAACCAGCTAAAGCATCAATTGCTTAATGTAATTTATAAGAACTGTTAACCTATTTGTAATATGAATAATCTGTAGACAAAACCTGCATAATATCAAATCCACTATCACTTTATTCTTCAACACTTTTGAATAATTCATAAATTCTTGTGTCTTGATGACCGTCAAAGTCAACTAGTGGTTACGACAAAATTCTTATCTGACGGAGATGACTTAATCTATTCTAGTCTAAGGCGTTATAAAATAAATCCATTAGAGTCTTAACGGTGGGATTTAGGACTTCAATGTAAAGAAAGTTGGTGATGTTGGATAAGAATAGATATTTAATGAGAATATCCAGCTATTACAACGTTTACGAGGAAGTCTTAACTGTCATTGGTAGGCATTTAGCCCTTGGAGAACGAATGTACATTATCGTCTATGGTGCAGGAAAAGCCCAATTTTTAAACATGGCGTATCATGGATCCTGTAATTCCAAGAAAAACCTTGGATGGTCCGGTCAATATAATGACATGACTAAATTTACCGGACCATCCAGCGTTTTAACTGGAATTAGATGAACCATGATACATCGTGTCCTACGGAAAATTGTTTCCATAGAAAATCAACATTAATGAAGACTAAATACCCTCTTTTTGATCCATTTAAAGTAAAAGTAAAGAAATGCGTTCTCTTTATCAAAGCAAAGGAAATGGAATTAATTGACTATGAAATGTCTAGATTGCACAATCCGCTTCTATCGAAATATTGACTCCAGACGTACGGAATTATAACTTTTAAAAGTTGAAAGGTCAATACCTTCAATCTGTTTTATCTCTTAAATAAAATAGATAGTATTGAAATGTATTTCTCATTTTGGTGTGAAAATGTCTTGTATCAAACAAGAGACGTACAAAAATGGATACCTAAAGAATTGATGGTTTTGTACAATAATATACCCCTAGAAGGGTTTATGGCCTGTTTGAGCCACGAGAAAGGATAAGGAAATAGAACCGACATTTTAATATAGTTTGCTTTTAAAGTTAATTGTTATTTCCCCAGCCAAGTAGTTCATCGTAATAAAAATCTTCTCAGAATAGAAACTGGATGATAACGATCTAAAACTTCAGCAATAAAATTCAAAAATACACTCTTGTCGACGAACAAATATTTAAGGGAATAATGAAAAAATTGTAGTTTTTAAGAGGCCATTTAGATCATTTAAAATATCATTAGGTTCTCAAGAGAGAGATTAATAATAATAATGACTATGTATTCGAATGCATGTCATAGTTATTGTCAATTATAAAAAGGGATAACACGAAAGGTTAATTCCTTTGCTGAAATACTTGCACACGTGTTTATGATTCCGGATCTTTCGCATGATTAACATGGTTGTTTTTTTCAAATAAAATGAAGTTGAGCTTTACTTGACTTTTCTGCATATTGAACACGAGCACACAATTAAAACAGATTTTGCTAGCGACATCAGGCTATATTTTAAATTCCCAACGATCGAGGAATCTGTAACGTGCACAGCCTTCATCAGCCATTTGAAATGTTGATTATTTATGGTTATTTATTTAACGATCAATAGATCAAAAATATAATGACTTTTTGCATCTAATGCCACTAAGCGCTGACGTGTTTGGCCACTATATGGCATTTAATAATTCCACAAAGCTAATGTTATATGTTTGTTATTTCTATTTCTAGATGGTTTCTGTTTTATTACTATGGCAACCTTTTGGTTTGTCGAGAGAAGAATATAGTTTATTACAAAAGAGATTGTCATATTGACAGCTATATGACGACAGAGAGAAAAAGCGGGAGCTAAGATACCTTTCACTGAAATACGCCAATGGTATTTAGTACCAAGGTTCGATGCAGCGAATATTATGAATAAATATCAATATTCAGCAAAAATGTCAAATAGTAAATAACGACTTTCAATTGTAGATATGTCACTTATCAACAGAGCTGTTCAACTGAGTCTACATTTTGTAAGAGGTTGTTTGTCACAAAATATGGAACGAGTTTTGGCCAATTCTAAATGATGCCTTTATTACATTGAGGAATGAGATGGGACCCATACTATGTAACGAAATTCAAATGGCAATATACGTAAGAGTTATGTAAGACTTGAGCAATAGCGAGTGTTCCAAATGCACTTTCTTCTCTCTTCACATTTCAGAACCGTTAAATGCTAGTTTCGTGGAACTTGTCGGTAAATGGGGGCCACAGTTGCTAACTGACTTTTTTCAACAGGATTTGCCTTTGCTGATTTCTCCCTATCAGTGATGCCGACATGGCAAAAGCGCCTTTTTCAATTGGAACAAAGACCTCGTGTGCTACAAGATCCTTCGACAGTTGGAAATACCTAAAGTGTGGGCAGATGACTCTGCCCTTGTAAAATCATAATGGCACACTGCATGCAGTTTCTTCATTTGCTCAATTAGGTGCAGAAAAATAGGACGTAAGACTCCATATTCATTTTGTCAGTAAATGCTTTGACCTCCCATACAGGCTCTATAATTTTTGAACTCTTTTGATATTAATTGGTGTCAGAAAACCCATAGTAGTAACTAGATTACTGGCTTAAGCTAGGATCTAAAACTAAAGACTATATTCTGGTATAAAACATCTGTAAATGAATGCCTTCTTTATTTTTTACCACTGAGATCAATTCGGTATCGAGACCTTAATAACATAGTATGATTAATGAAGAAAGTATAAATACAGGGCTAATAATTCAATATAATGAAGTCATAAATACTACTAGTAAAGAGATTACAGCTCGCAATCTTTCAATTCCTACAACGCTCATTACCCAATTCGACTTTCTTTATCAGGAATGGAAGATTTATGTGAATAAAAAAGCTGAAGGTAGTTGATAATAGACGGTTTTGTGTCATAACTCAGTGAAACTGACAAATGAAAAGTGAAAGAGATTGTATCGATCGTCAACTAAATCTGGTTGTTCTTTCTTCGTGATATTTAGCATTTAAATTCTCTTTAGTTATTCTTTTGCCATGTAAGGGTTTTTTTTCCTTTAAAGTTCATCGCCGATGTCAATTTTAATGAAATGATTCAATGTTATCACAATATAATAATCAACTGATGATTGTTTGGTATAAATAGTATTTTATACAGCACCATTAGCCAAAGACACCATTCTATTGTTAAAACTATTATTAAGAGAAACATTTTTTATTTGGTAGCAAGTTGCATTCGACTGAATTATGGTTAATCGATACATTATGTAAAGGAAGTAGCGAACATGTGAGGTACATGGCCGGACACATGCGTAAACATCTATAGATTCGTCTATTTTCAACGGAATCGAGATCGTTCATTCGCACTGTATCGAGCCAAAAGTTAGTTAAATTAACAGTTCCTAACGCCATCCTGAACTATGCCCTTATCAGAATTCTCTAGGCTAGCGAACAAGTGTATAAATGATTAAGCAAGGCAAAAGGCGTTACTGTTATCGAAACCAAAGGATGAAGACTCCACCAAGCTAGCACTGATTAACAAACAATCAATTAAACAGTTAGGTATTATCACCAACCAGGGTTATTTAGTATTAAATAAACAGAACTATTCATAAATCAACTAACAACACACTAGACTGAGAATATAAATAATGTATTTGATTGCTACTGTCTAACAAAGTGTTTAGAAATGTAAACTCAGGTATAACAAACGAGACTCTCAGAATAACATGTCAAATTGGTTCACTTCCTTTCAGGTATTTCAAGGTTAATTCGCAATATTATTCAAGTTCTACTCACACAACACTGAAATAAAAGGTGGTACTATTAACCTGGGTATGGTTTCAAGTAGAAATTAATATTCAATGTCCTATATTTCTGAACATACACAGCAATAGATTACTCCAAAATATTCTTTGCAAGTGTCTGTAGATTACGAATAACTTTCAGAAGAAACGCAGAACCACCAGAAGATTGCTATGATTACAGATTACCACTAGAAATGTAAAATATGTTTTGATCAGAGTTTTAACGAGTAGTAATTACAGGAACATGCTGGGATATCTCAGATGCACATCGCTCTGTAATTCAAACAAATTTAGTGCGATTAGTTGAATGACTGTATGGTTATGTACTGAACTTCAGTTATACCGTGTTATCAAGATAAATAACTTTCAAGGTTTTCCTGAATCTTGGAATAGGTCGATCTCTCTACATATAATTGTAGGATTTTTTTCAAAACAACACATAGACTACCAAAATGAATATGTCAGGCATGTAACGTTCCAGTTGCAATAGGGTAGGTTTAGAATCAGGGTGATCTTGTATGTTTTTAGAACTGCAATACAAAGATTTTCCCATTGGACGAATGTACCTTGCGATATTAACAGTATAAATAAATCTAGACCAGGAAGTATGTAGCAAAGAGGAAGTTCTACAAAACTGTTTTATTACATTTGATACTTCTTTGAATTCGAAAATTTGCCTTGAGGACGGAATGATATTATTGATGCTGTCATACCCGGACATTTCGCATTAATGAACACCTCCACGACTGAAAATTTAAAAACAATTGTGGCCCGATTTTAATTCAAATTATCGCGCGAATGCTTCTGAAAAAAGAAGTGCCTGTAGTTTGCCACTAGCAGTTTTTTTTTCCAAAGATATATTGATCAAGTTTCATTTTGTTTGTTTCATATGAAGAGCTTTTAAAAGGTCTCAAGTTTACAACAATCAAGTTTCAGATATTTTAGTATCACCTTGGGGAATATGAAATACAAGATTTAAATTCGGTAGTTTTTATATTATATTCTGTTATATATCTCAGCCTTGCATGCTCTTTTCTCTGTCATTTTGAAATGTATCCTATTGCTGTTGTATTTAACAGTATATTGTTGCACACAACAGATCGTAAATTATCCGCAATGAAATGCTGTTTTACGTTTTACTTTTCTCTTATTGGTGGCGCTATGATATTTAGTTATGCAGCGTACAAGACGAAGTTCCATTTGTCAGTTTATTCACTCAAGATTTGCCACTGGCCAAGGTCTTTTCAACGTTTCAAACTTGACTGGAAGCTGTTGCGCTTTCAAATCCTCATCACTGATGGCGAAACCTTTAAAAAAAACGAACCAATAAATTTCTCAAGCTGATGTTGATGATAGTCAAGTCAATAGAGTGTATCAGCTACTTGATTTTCAACTATGCAGGTTAATGATTCCTCGACAGTTAGATCGAAAAAGAGTAGGCTGATGCCGTCGTCCTGGATAAATTTCCCTCATTGCAAACTGCATGTAGTTATCTTTATTAGCCCTATCAAGTGTAGAAGAGCAGGCGTAAAGCTCTTAATATATTTTTATTCACCAAAAAATATAATATCTTTCCGATTTCGGCTACAAAGTGGCATTAATGATATAGCACCTATGTTAACATGAATTTAATATGACACCCTAGAACAATATCATGGGTTAATATACTCTATGAAGGTTGAAGATAAACACCTTCCAGGATTGTCATGAGAAAGGTCATACTAGTTTATCTATCTATTGTCATGGTTTCAGGCCACTATATTGTAAAGCAGATCTAACATAATCACGTGCATTCATATCGTGAACCTGGCAGGCGAGTATCCAAGACATTGACTTGTAGAAATATTGCTAGCTTGACATTTTTATGAAAATCATTTGCTCAAATTAAAATATATGGAAACCAAAAAGGGAAATTGTTAATGAATTATCCGTCTAGGTTCCAGACAGAACATCATGAATGCATACATACATAGAAACAAGAACGTCTTTTTGAAGTCTTGGACCTTCCAGCGGAGTTCTATTCCATTTTCACAGTTTTGCCGTGTCATGATCAACAGGACCACAAAATTGAATTGTTCTCGGTGAAGAAGACTCCTGGTATGCGACAATATTGTCGAGATAGCTTCAATTTTCGCATTTGATTAAAATTTGGCCTATGTCACTGCTTGGTATATTTAGATGTCTCTTGTTGAATATAAAATAATGTATTGTTTTAAGATCGTGTCACAGAACAGCTTTGTTTGCTTTAATTTTCTCAACATAGCTTATAGATTACAATCATCCTTCACACACGTCCATCAAAACCTAATGTTTTAACAGGGGCAGATAATCAATAATGCATTATAGTGACACTACTATCTAGTCACCATACATCACATTATTTTAACTGCATCAATATCAAAACAAAACACATGTATTAGACATGATTGATCTTCGATGAACATAAAACGAAGATAATTTTAATTTGAGCGTAAAAACTGCATGTTATTCATCACAGTAGATTAAAGCGTGACTTAACGGCGATTTGTATTGTCTATTATATTCTTCCACGTCAATCGATATCTTAGAAGAAATTTCCAAGGTAAATTGATTCACATTAATGATGTTTAAAATCACAATAGCTTTTTAAATCTGATGATAACACGCATGGATTCTGAATAATATTGTGTACAACAATTAGTGGAAAGTAACCACCATTTACATACATCGTTCACCGACTTCAACAACAACCATTAACAGATTGAAATCGATTTAAAATTCAAATTGCATCTTACCTTCTCGTCTGTAAATCGATGTCATTAAAATTCGCTCTCCTACTCAAAATGCCACGATTGCCACGATGTGTCATACAAAGAATTTTTAAGAAAAACAACGCTTGTGTTTCACTACGTAATTTATTATAATAGATGAAAACACTGGCAGCAACTATAGCAATGTTTATACACGCTTAGTTAACAGTCAGGAATCTTCCTGTTTTGTTGAAATACTTGGCCTAATTAAGATATAAAGTAGTTAGTTTCGTGCACCTGTTATTTGATTGTTTTGATCATTAACTTACATAGTACCTGTATTTCCTAATCTATATCTACAGTACTATCTTAAAGCCTGTAGTTTAGTCTTGTAAAGGCGTGATGGCAGTGTTGTTCTGTATTTTTACAGTTGGTCGACCGGAATAATGTGTTTGTGTTTAACTTGTTCTTCCGAGAATTTGACATCACATAACCATCATTAATATTCATTAGCGATCGACAATTTCGGAAAAAAAGCTGAATTTATCTGTAGGAAGTGAGTTAGCGGAAGTTACAAGATGGACCGTTTGTATGTCGTAATTTTACCAAACAAATTTTGAACTAAATGCATACCCCTACGGTCCTTGCTTTTAAAATACTGAAATATATCAATTTGTATTTCTATATACACATAGCTTTTGTTCATTGACATTAAAAGGTGTACCGTACGTGCTAGAGATCGCACATGAAGTATAGAATAGCAAAGGAGCCAAAAGTAATTAACTTTCTCAGATTGGTGAATTCAGAAATATTCTCAACAAAAGCTGACAATTAACCTGTTACCACTTAAACAGTAATCATTTACAATTTACATGACAGACTTGACAAGGAGAAGTATATATTTTAATTTGATTCCTGAATAATCCTCATTGATTTCTCATACATTACGACGAGTTACGACAAACATCGTGGTACAAAGACGTTCTCTCACCATTTGGTGTGGTTCCCAGTCATAAAAAGCGGAAGAGGTTGAGAACAAACTAATCAATTGCCACATTGACAAGCTGGAAGGTACTCTATCACTAACCTTGTAAAACTACCAGCCCACAACGACTTAAATCAGTGCTCTACGACGTCACTTCAAATTACGATCAAGTAATGTATTTCTTAAGTTATTGACCTGCATGGAGATTCCGGTAGAAATGAAATTTATAGATTATCGTCTCAATGTATTTAAGTTGAAAGTACTACTTTACAACTTTCACCCTTTGTATTGATTACAATTGATTTACCATTGATCCAATAGTCAAGATTGGTGAATAGATTAGATCATCAAGTGAATAGGACTGAATGATAAGTTTAAGGTTGAGTCTACGCAAGCACCGTGCGAACTAAGTGAATAGATTAGATCATCAAGTGAATAGGACGGAATGATAATTTTAAGGTTGATTCTACGCAAGCATCGTGAATAGATTGGATCATCAAGTGAATAAGATAGTAAATTTTAAGATGAAATTAAGACATGAAATCCGGTGTTACTTATGTAAATCCATTACTAACTTCTATGTCAAAATTGTTTGTTGAATAGATTGGATCATCAAGTGAAAATTTCAAAATGGAATTAGGACAAGCATTAGTGCAAGTAAATCCGATGTGAACTAAGTGAATCCAGTACTTCTATGTCAAGAATTTCTGTTGATTGGGTCATCAAGTGAATAATACTAAATTATTTAGACCAACACAATTCCAAGTAAATCCGGTGTAACTTATGTAAATCCATTACTTCTGTGTTATTTTAATATTTCTTAGTTTCTCTTTTAGTCAAAAGCCAAAAATTGTTCCCAGAAAATATTGATCTCAATGTGTTTCAACATCGATTGAGTACGGCTGTAGGAAACACCATCTCCAGAAGTTCAGAAAAATTATGCTTCTGCTGAAAATTATTATTAAAATCCATTACCAGACAAATAACTGCTAATAAATGTATTATTTCTCACACGTCTAGGAAAAAGTCAGAGGAAATTGCATTCCATGTCAAATAGCATTGACGTAAAAAATCGTAAGAATGTTAGAAAACATCTACAACTAGAGTGTACATGCTTCATATTTGCGCTTCCTTGATAAAAAGAAATCTTCTCCGAGCTTAATCCGCGGATTATTGTCTTTATATTTTTTTCTATGTGATAATGTCAAATAATTTCACCGTGCAGGAAAGTTAGTAGATTTGATGATGTCATTTCATAAAAACCTTCATAAAGACCTTCTCGATCACAAAGTTTTTATCATTGTATTTTAAATAGACTGATAAAATTCTTGTAGGTTGATCTCTAGATTTTGAAGAAACCAACTTGCTCGCTCCTTACCCTTCCTATATCGTCTGTGCTTTCTCTTCCGTACTTTATCTATTTCCTTCTTTTATGCCTTATCGATAATATGGTGATACTGCGTACATTCAAAATATTTTCTTATCCGTGCTTAAAATGGACGTATTTATCTTATGTTCGAATAATCGCAAAGTTGGTTTATGTGCTGTAAAATTGTCGAGTCTAACGAAAACATGTCTGTTGTTTGGCAAGAATTCCTTGGTGGCTCCGTGCTGTGTTAAATATTAATACATAATGCGCCCACGGATATTAGTAAAGAATAGTTAGTAGATAATGCTGTTATAACTTCCTGTGTTTTTAACTTAAAAACTATAATTGATGTGTCTATTTACTATTCAAAGATTCTTTTCAAAACGCAGGACTTATTTTTACTTGTAAAAGGTCATTATAATTGAACTTCGAAGTATCTTATATCATATAATTGCGAATATTGTTATTGGTAACTTGACCGAATATGGTTCAAGGAAGTTAGTACATGTCAGTTGACATAATATAAGATGAATAAATCAATAAAGCCATTCTGATGTCATTGTTTCATGCCATTTTATTTTTCTTTGACGAAGCTCAGATAACACCATGCTCATTATTGTATAATATATTTATTTGGATGATAATATTAATCTATTCAGCTCTCTACACCTGCCACATACATAATCTTCTTACATCACATGAAATTAAACCTCTTAAAAACGATTACATTCATTTTCATCGAGTCTAAAACGGGCGCAATTGTGTTATTTTGAAAAACTTGGTTTTAGTACTGGGTCATGAAAAGTTTAGATCTAAACAAACTGTTGCCTTTTCCATGTCCTCAATC
The DNA here is from genome assembly GCF_000327385.1 of Lottia gigantea. Classification (NCBI taxonomy): domain Eukaryota; kingdom Metazoa; phylum Mollusca; class Gastropoda; family Lottiidae; genus Lottia; species Lottia gigantea. The sequence continues at coordinate 723,905 of NW_008709380.1, forward strand.
GAAATTTGATAGTTTTTTTTATGTTAAATTAAGAGAAAGAACTCTAAAAAATGTCAACAATTTGTTGCCAATAATGAACTTAACAATTGAAAAAAAACTGTAGCTTATATTGTCATTCAAAACGTGCAAGAGAGTGATGTAGACAAGGAAACCAAGTTTCATAAATAAAACTGCAGCTTCTATCATATTTACAAGAATATGGACACAAACAACGGCAAAATATGACATCAGTTTCACGTGGGCGTATAGAAAGAGCATTCACCCCGTAACCGGGAAGTTTTTTTTTTATTTATATCTAGATATGGTATCCACTTCAATATAACTGAGAACATTATGTAAGAAAATTAATATTCTGATAAGGTATTAATATTTTCTAAGTGTACAAGCGAATGAGATAAGAGAATAACGCAATTACGATAATCATACAAAGCACGGAAAGGTGACAGATTTCAATTTGATTCAAGTGCTAATAATAAGCCAGTATTCTTGGTTCGTGTGGAGGGATTTCATCAACTAAGCCTCTCCATGAATACATTTTCTCGTGACTTGGATATAAATAATGTCGTCTTATGAATTCTTCATGCTCTGCAGCTTAATTTCTGGGTTATATAAATATGTCTATATGATAGGATTGGCTAATAATACGTCTGTAGCTAAATGTATATCTTCATGTTCCATGGCTTAAGACGTACCTGTATTAGGAGTCATTACCATTCGTCATGGACCATTTTAATATAATATTTCGCAACATATAATATAATCGGTCATACCCTTTGATTTTCGTTTACAATTATCTCATAAGTTGTTGCCGAGTCAGGGCCTCAATCGGTCTCAGGGATTCTCTGTAAGCCATTAAGCCAGATAGGAGTTTTCCTTGGTCAGTGTGGCTCTTTTCTCAGCTTTCGAGGACTTTAAGTATTTTCAATTCATCTTCTAACAATATAATCAACCACCCCCTCTACCCCAATATGATCCCACAGTTGCCGGAGACAATTTGAACAGATTTGTTTATTTTATCCTTCTATTCACATAGACTTGAAATGTCTAAAAACACACAATAAAGACATTTTAGATCGAATTATCTCCCTTCATTTGAGAGAATCATAACAAGGAAGATAGTTGAAGATTTTCTTGTGATTAAAATGGAAAAGAGGACGTTGAACTTTCGAGCAGTTCCGTTCAAATTAGCGAATCATTGCCATTCAAGTAATTGTTATATAGCTATTGTAAATTGGTCACTGAAGGTTTAAAAAGAGCGGAAAAGATAGCTTGGTAGTGTTTTCACATTATCACATAAATGAGATGGAATTTACTTTGACTGACTATGTATGTCTTACCAATATAGAATCTATTTGTGTTTTGCAATGTCGATTAAATTAGGAAATATAATTTTAATACCTTTCATTCTCTAAATATTAATGCTTTCAAATTAGCTATTGATTTAATAAGATAAAATGCGGAAGCCGTTATTTTAATTTTTATAATAACGAATTGCTTTAGCCTTGAGACATTACATTTTAAATTTAGATATATTTCACAGACAAATATCAATCATATTAAAAGATTACAAAATTTCAAAAGGACAGGACGACAATTAACCATAACATTTTTGTGTGTTTCCGGCATTAAACTCTCATTTTTTACCATTAAACTACATTAGTATACAATACATCTTTAAACGAGCGTATTGATCTATCATATCCCACCTTAATGACGCCGCTAGGTAATGTCAGATAATGTTCATCTTCCTCCTCTGTTTCTTCAATTGGATTGTCGTCTGCTAGATGATTCTGATGCCACAGCCACTGATCTCGAAATCTGCTTTGAACCCTCATAACCAGTGAGTGGACGCATTAAACGACATACACCTACAGTTAATTTAATAGTAGATAGATACAACCATTTACTTGATGCAACGCTATCTGACGAACAAAATACACCATCAGTAGCTATGGAAATATCTTCATTTCATTGCTTGGATGTTAAAGCTCTATTTTAGCTATACATATCTACAGTTAGCGCCTATGGTATTATTATTAACACAGAACACGTTGAATGTTATTCAGATCTTCACTCGAAGTCTCGTACTGTTATTTTTGACAGTTCATCTCCAGATGAAGAGCACAAATATTATGGACAGGTTTTCACAACACTCCAGGCGCCCAATCTGTACTTGCTAGAAATGTCAACAGATTAACCCGCCATTGTCAATTCCCAATGCTATTTATGGCATTTATAATATTTTGTTCTTTGATCGGAAATCGTTAGAACATAGCTTTTGTGCCTTGGGAAATCTCAGTAAAGCTTAGTTTGTTTTTGTGCTTACATTATACTTTCTGTGCTACATTGTAAGAACAATAAAAGGCCAAAGACCAACTTTTTTGATGACGTACACTCATTTATATAAAAAAAACTTCTATTCCTTTGGTGATAAACAGAACAATAACATAATTACATGTCCATTGTTTCTTAGTTTTCTTTTTGTTTCATTCTTGTTAGTTTCAGTTTCATGCTATTTTCCGATGATTAGAAGCGGATAAAATTACACTTTAAAAACCCAATTCCATTTGCAAAGTAATACAACTAGTTTTTATGTACTGTACAAATAATTTGTCAAGGAAGTAAGAGAGATGACCATAATTTAAAGGTATTCACGAATTCTGATCATATTTGCGTAGAAGAGGACTTCGTCACTATTTCAAGCTTTCTTGTATCACAGAATACGGCGATTTGACTGGATTGTATGTTAAATCGACAGAAAGTCTGTAAGCAATAAGCCATAATGTTCTGCCTTTGCCTGTCTAGTAGTACGATTGGCTGTATTCGCTAGCATACAATCCAATCAATTCGCTGTATTCCGTGATACAAAAAGGTTATTCATGTCATAAGTGTTATGGTATAAGACGAAGTTTGCAATACCTGGGCCATTAGGAAGATGGTCAAAGGAATATTATACAATTCATAGTTTCAGCTTAAAACTAACAATCGACAGCAGAAGATTCGAGATTTAAATCAATAGAAATTGATAATATTGCATCTGGCGGATGTACATAATTTTTACTATTTTTTTTCAAATCATGCCATTATAACTATTGTAATAAATTGTCATGTTGCAATCAGTCATATCATGTTCATTTTCACTCGGAAATAACGTTAGACGTTAGTAGACGATATTTGCGTGAAAATCGACTGTCAAGTGATCTGAAAATACAAACTAGTGATTTACAAGTCAAATATGTCGATGTCAGGATATTTAATGACAGAAAATAATTATTACTGATCAAATAACTTGATGAATTATATCCGATGGCTCACTGCCGATATTAATTAGTTAGACTTATATCTAGTTGACAATGGCTTATTTCAATGACATAAATAAATTGAAAAGGAAACAGAACAAGTTCCTAAATGAAAATATTTGTATTTAGTTAAGTAGTAGTTTGTCGAGGTTAAAGACACGCATCTCTCTAGGATAACAGTCACGAGGGAACTTCTACAAGTTAGAAACCTCTTTTTTCAAAACATGTTGCAAGGGAGCTAAGAAACAATCTAATATGCAATACATGTACAATCAGAATGTTAAGCCCCGTAAACACAAGCTAGTTTTTGATAAGGCAAACAGCTACCTCGTGTGTACGCTTCGACCACTGAAAGTGGTTTCGTAAAAAAAAATGAAAATTGAATCCACGTTTTTTTTTACAACGTTTTCGCGTTGGCCATCGACATAACCGCTGTTTCATTGCCAGGCAACACATTCTTGATGAAAAGAAAACTGTGGCAAAGCTTTAAAAAAGGTAGATTCTGCTTGACCTACTTTTCAGCCTCTAATCTGAGCAAATGAAGACGGGCATTCCAGCTTCTTCAAATTGGTTGTTCTTTTTGTACAAACGTCATTTTAAAGGTCTCTGCGTACAAAGGAATCATATTGAATCTAAAACATCTTTTATGCTGCTCATGCATCTAATGACGCTTCTATCATAAATGACATTTGGTTTTTGTAGATAATGTGAAAGTTGGTTGAAATTATCTGTCTTTCAGTTCATACGTCTTTCAAGTTTTTTTAACAATTATCATTAAGGAAATGTCACATTATGAATTATACTGATATGATCAAATAACAGATATGAAAGAAATGTAATTGTTATTTTAAAGCACTTCACGTTGCATGAAAGTGATATTTTCTCAGATCTGTCCATCATATTTCAAGTTTTTAGCCAGTAGGCCAACAGATACAGATATTTGTCTATTAACAACATACTTTGACGTTGCTTGGTAGTAATGGTGATAAATTGGGCTGAATATTGAGCTCTAAATGACAATAATTCATACTGGAAGGCTATAGGCACTTGATGTAATTGCTTTAGTCAATTGCTGTACAAATATATTACACAGGGAAAATGAGGGATATTAAAGGAAAGATAAGAATAACAGGTAACCGTGGTGCTCTATGATCTATTTTATAATTGCTTTGTTTTTCTCGGTTTACCTTTAAGGTGAAACTTACTGATGTGTTATTACCGTTCATTATCTCCTGCGTGGTTCTTGTAGCTGTATCAATCACTAACCTATTGCTTTCACATTATAAAGGATTCAATGTGTCTCCAAGTCAAGTGTAAACTTAAATGGAAATTTACAAAAAAAAAATTGATTTACAGATTATTAGCATCCTGGTACTCGTATTTCAAAAGGGGTGTCTCAAAGCTTTGATAGTGATATATGAAGCCCACACTTGGACACCTGTACGTCCAATTCGTCTTCAGATGTTGCATTCAGAGAATGTGTTTTCTTTATGTTGAAGATTTTACACCGCCATAAAATCCTATACATTCAAACCTACTCTGATGTAACAATGTACGCTTCATTGCCAAGCCAACAAGCAATTTATTTATGATTTTGGGAATTGGTTGCGAGATAAGGTCGGCATTTAACTGACCCCCCCAGTAGATTAAAGAAACAAACAGACTACAACATAAAAATGCATCAGACATAAAACCGCGAATTTATTGGCGTGGAAATAAAAACTAAGTAGAAATTGTTAAAGTTTTAAATTAAATATAGCAGACTATTGGGTATTAAGACCTCAGGCCTCATTAAGTTTATTGCTTGTACATCTTCTAACGCACCAGAGAAAACCAATATTAATCTCCATTTCGAGATTTTAACTTAAAGTCGGTGTGTGAAAGGCGACATGTTATCAAAATGAATCAAATTGAAACTCTTACAAATATCATACTAAAAGATTCCAGGGAGCGCAATCATGGATTAATCTCGAAGTTCCGTTGCAATAGCTGTCGAAACATGGGTCATTAACCTTATAAATGGTCGAGTTTAAGAATTTAAATGAATGCAGTGAGCACAAAATGTGAAACAGTATGTTAAAAATTGAAGTATGAAAAACCTTCTTTATATGTAAGGATAGCCATGCTAATTGGGAAATAAGCAATTTGTAAAAATAATCATGCAAGCTTTTTCACTCATGGCAGACCAATTATCAAGAAATTTGTAAAACTACTCTCGCGGTAGGTAATAATTTTTTTCGACGATTATGTCATAAAGTGACTTGAAGTAAGCGTATTATATTTTTGTTGACCTAAGCATTAAGAGGGCAGGTTTATCACAAGAACATGCAGTTAGTGTGAAATACAGAAAAATTGATTGCCGGGCAATTATCAAGATCAGAAGATAGCGTGGTTGGAAATCGTTAATTTGCTCTACAATCTGGTCTTTCTACAACCCAATTTATCAATAATATAGCTGGCTTTTATTTTATCATCCATTTAAGATCGTCAGAGGAAAACGTCCAGAAAAATGAAAAGATTGATATTTATTAACACGTATTGTCGGTTGTCAAAATAAAAAAATTGATAAAGTATTTAAGTCACCAACCTTTTTTTTCAGTCAAAGTGACCTATACAGATTTAATTCTTGTTTTAAAGAGTTGATCCTTCATCTGCCTGAAGCAAGACATATAATCTGATCCCAATCATTTCCTCCCCACAATGATATCATTTATCTGGATTTCATTTCTGTTACATTTAGCTGCAGGCAATAACGAAGAACATTTAAATTCCGGAGGAAGTTTATCAAGTTCTATCAAATTATTATCCAGTAGTTCTTGAATAAACCATGCTTTCGTAAATCGTGTTTTTCGTTTTACATGTTACTGTATTTTTCTGCGTCTGATGGGCCAATGAAGAAGAGCAACGCATGCATTGTTTTTTTCCAGTCTCTCTATTCGAGAATTTACACCATTTTTCGTTCTAACGACTAGATGCCTTTTTCATGTTTTGATTGAAATAATTGAAGGTGAATCTCAAACTAAGTCGGGATTCAACATCGTACCCTTTTTTGTTGGTTAATTAATGGCGTTTTCATTCTTAAATTAACTGAAGTTGTATAGAATTCTATTGCACGCGAATATCAACCCACAAAAACTTACATTGGTACATTCATTTTTTCAATTAAAATTAAGGATTATGCATCTTATATCTTCCTACATTTTTATTGTCTTGTATTTTTTTTTAATTTTGATGGAGTACCTAATGCAGAAAAGTGGTTATTGTTTCTTGTCACCAAGGATTTGAAACTCTTCAATTTTATTTGATGGATGAGCGCGATTTGATTCATCTGTACCTAACAAGTTTGTATGGTTTCTGTTTATCATGGTAAAGACATCAGAGACATATTTATGGACCACGCGAGTCATCAGTTGTGATGAGAGTGCTTTTAAATCAAACTGGTAATACATCAACCGGTTTTACAACAAAAAATTGTTTTTTATGCTTCAGAAACTATCAGGAAGAAAAAAGCAATAATTGCGACAATTGTTTGATTGTACATTCAAACAAAATGGTTCTGATGGAACGAAATGCTTTATTTCTGAAAATATCTGCAACCCAGGCTGAATTTTTTTAATCCTGTTTGTTGATTGTAGCTAGAATAATAGACATGGTTTTCAAACCAGGTTGGGTTGATTGTAAAGATGTAGTGCTAGATTCAGTAGTAACTTTGCTTGATGCAGTAGTAACAGTGCTTGATGCAGTAGTCATGACTTGACTGGTTTCAGTGGTAGCTGCTGCTGTTGGTATAGCTAGACCACATGGAATCGGTACATTCTGTCTCCAATCACAAACACCATTTGCCACACTGAACACCAATCCTGAAATATTGAATTTCTGCACAGATCTGTGATACTTTGAGGATTCCCTAAGAAAATCACAGCTTATATGGATTTCTCGAAGTTCAATAGATAAGTTTGCAAATGAATGAAAATTATTTTTGATTTATTATTGCACAGTGGCTAGGAATATGCAACCTTATATTTGTGGTGTGCCGAGGACATATTTATAGAGCACTTGTTTCACAAAACTTCACCAAGAAACCATCATGTTAACTATGCATGGACAATGCCCAATTTACAATGATGGGAATTTGAACCGGTTGATATCGATATATCAGTTGTTAAGACTATACAGTCAGTACCTACCAGCTGGACAGTAATTGTGGCCGAAGAAGACCCCACCATTACAAGTATAATAGGTATGACAGCCTTGATCTAAATCAGGATAATGACCATCAGCTTTATTGGTGCAGTCCATCATATGACCACATGGTGCTGCTACTTTAGCTGGACTGAAGGAAAATGTGTAGTTATCACGAGGACATATCTGTACGAAAACAAAATCATTGCGTAAAAGCTGAAAATGTCTATTATATAAGTGTACTAAATGTGATGTATGACCAATAAGCCGTTTATTTCATCGTGTGGAATTACTTAAAAATAAAGTTTTGATCTTAAAACTTAAAAAAATTATCCACTTAACCGTTTTATGTTTCAACTTAGTGCAGACTGCTGTCATACTTACTCGTCACAATCCTGAATTATTGAATTATACACAAGATGTTCGTGACATTCTACTCCAACTAGTTCACCATGAACACACTTCTGGAACGATTTACAGCCTAATTCATATACACCATCTGGCTCTACAGTACAGTCCAACGCTGAAACTGAAATAGACCAAACGTTACTTGAGAGGAGTAACATCTGTACACACTAAACCACCCCGAGGTGACTCTGATGGTAAACAAGATTGTCTCCAATGTGATTCTTAAAACCTATGTACTTTTAACCTCTGAGTCCAGAGACCATATTGGAATATAAAATGGCGGTCGCTAGCAAAGCAGGGAATTTTACTACACCTGATACCACAGTGTGACATGCGTTTGTCACCTAGATATCCATTAAGGAGAGTTCACATAGCCACTATTAACTGACTTGCTAAAAATCAAGGTGTATGGTACCTGCTTAAAGACCTTATTAAAGCTGATATACTTCATCAACAAAAAGAAAAAACAAACAGAGCCTAAGCAAACCTCATTCTCTTCATTCCGTATGAACTACTACTGTATGAAAGTTATGGAAAATAATATATAAACCACTCACTGATTAGGCAAAAATTAGTAACTGACCATAAAAACAACCACATTTTGAGATCAGATCTTCAAGAAGATAAGATGTCGATAACCACCGATAAGATTAAAGTTCGTATAAAATAGGTATGCTCTGCTTGACCTACTGCTGGTTCCATTGAACTCTATTCATATCTGAGGTTATATAATTGATGAATTAGGTGTTTCATATGTTTTTGTACATCTCGTTTTATAACAGAAGTTTTTTCGACGTTTGCAAGTGTTATTGCCACTTTCATATGGGTATAATGCCCAATAATCAAGTGCACTGTGGAAATTGTTTCACAAGTTGCTATTCGTATAATTTTCGACAAAGGTTTTCTTTTATGGTGAGGGATTATCTATATAGCAGATACGGGGCAGTCAAAAATAAATTAAATTTCCAAAGTCTGCCTTCACTGTACATTACGCCCCACATCGTGTTTCGTTTGCGTGGACCTTGATCAATGGTCACACAAACGAGCAATAACATTGCATTAGGTATGCATGGTTTTTGTCTGCAATATTTTAAATGTGTTGCATTAAATAAAGACCCCCCATAGTCTCCAATTAAACTTACAACGATAAAACTTAGCGTGTTCTAACTGTTTGAACTGTGCATTGTACGTCTATCATAAGATGTCAAATAAATTATTGTAAACCCAACTGCCTTTGAAAACATTCGCCATCTATTCCAATAAAGCAGATAACTGTTTTGATTTCCTGAATAATTTATGGTACCTTTGATGAAACAAGGGTCATAAAAATTTCAGAGAAAAAATCTATGTTGTGTAATAATAATTGACGTTCTACAAATTTTATTTCTGAGAGAAGTCGATAAAATCAAATTAAAACTGTCTTTGGTTATTTTCTATAGTTTAAATGTTATGGTCTGTTTTCGTTTGATTTGGTTCATCAAATGAATCTAGATTTATGTAGTTTTACGTGAATAGTGTCACCGGGAAGGCAAAGCTTGAAAACTTCTTTCAATAACTTTCATGATGCCACTGGGATTATCAACTTGGTATATGTTAGAAGGAGTCCTCATAGCTAAAGATTAATATCCCGTTGATTTTTTAGCAAGGTGTCTCTGTAATGTTTTAAATATCTAAATTATTTTCTGATCACAATGCTGTTTAGTCACAAGATAACATGCACGGCTTTCGTATAAGACATTAGATTCCATCATGTGGTTTAAAATGTCAAGGTTTCAATCGAAACAGGTGCTTGAGTCATTAAAACTCAAGCTTCAAGATCTTTAAAGACACAGGCATCCCTCATCGAATTTGAACAGATCGCAGATCTGGCAGCCAATCTATTTTAACCGTCTGGACTTGAAAAGGAACATTATCTAATTTGCTAGGCCATGTTCTTCTAATTATACTCGGAATGAAAATGTGTTTATCGGGACCATTTGATATCATTTAATTTTCTTATAGAAGCATGCATTTACTGAGATACAAAGTGGAATATTCTTACTGGTAACAGATGGTGTACAAAGGGCCATATCATCTTATAAATCTGTGAAAACATTGTTAAAGAAAGGGTTTGCGTCTCGCAGAATCTGAGGATAACCGCATCTAGGAGAAATCTCATCAATCCATGGATTTAAGGTCTGAGGTAAACTTAAATATCGTTATCTAACAAAATAAGTACTGGTCTTTCACCTTCGCTCCGCATTTGTTGCAGTCGCCTCGAGCATTTATTTATGACAATGACATCGTTTCAAGTGAATATGCTCTGAAATAAATAATTCATTCCAACATTTCTTTAATAGAATAGAAAGTTACAGAGTTTTCAGAGAGATATATATGTATATCATTGTTCAACGTTACGCCGTATACTTTTTTTCCATTTTACCCATCCATCTAAACCGCTAAGTCGTCGAAACCAATTCCTTTTTCTTTCGTTTCTAGATGCAGGTCAAGGTAGTAAGGCTCCAACATAAGGACATATGCACTTTTCCTAACTTTTATGGCGCGTTTCTTACCATTTCTATTCAATTATATAATCAATTTTATCATTTTGAGCGAAATTAGTATGTTGTTCACAATTACTGTGTCTAACTGGCCTCAAGTTACGATTTTTCTTGAACAAGCTTCATTAAGATAGCTATGTTGGTTTAAGTTGATAAAGTTTATTCGATTCAGACTGATTAAAGATCATTAAGAGTTGTCTATATATTTAAACTACTGTAATTTAATACCCAATACATTAACTTTTAATATCGGCTAAGGCTATATAGTGTCAGCTATAAAATTTGGCGTGATAATCGTGAAAGGGTATGAGATGTGAAATCATATGATATATAATTGGTACGATCCATTGCAGAATCAAGCAGTGCATACGACAATGTTCAGCATAAAAAATACCAAAGTATTCACAGGCAATGACATTATAAACGTTACACAATCAAATCTCATAGGCTGATATTTTTTAGAGATTCCTCCCATCTTATTCTGTGTGGTTAATTTTCTACTTGGCTTTTCATAAGGTTAGTAATATTACTTAAATGGCCTTCAATATTTTTTTAAACTATCCAATAAAATTTCTCCAGTGACTTTTATTTCCTTCAGCAATCAACAAAAAAAGAAGCATTATTGTGAAGTTTTTATTCCACGGAAGTAATGAGTCTTTTTCAAAAATATTGTTCACCTCGGGCAGAAAGATAATATGTTGTTATACTTTAATGAGGACTCATTCAGACACAATGATCGAGAACTAAATTTTGAAACGTGAAAGAGAGTATCTTTTTACGCGGCCTATTTGACCAAAGGGGGCCTTATCATTGTGATGCAGAGAGTGAATTAAACACGATTGATATGATTATATGAGTTATTCTTGTGCAGTGCCAACTGCGAGTTTCCTGTTAGACCATGAGATTACTTTCTGATGTACTTCCTTGTACACTGGTGATAATGGATGGTTGAAAAGCCAATATATTTAGTTAACCAGGGCCATTTTGGTATTTCTTGATGACCTGCACTAAAAACATAACCCCAATTAATAAATATTCTTCTGTCCCCTGTGTAGGAATGTCAACCCAAATTTTCACATCAGTATTTCTGTATGTGAAACTGTTGGTCTAAATGTGTTTCCAAAATAGATAAAAGTGTGACTCGGGGTGGTCGGGTGTTAGAAAAGAATATATCAAAAGCTAAATCATAGACACTGGCAATATCTCTTGTCTATTGTGGAAAACATGTATATAAATTTGATGAAAAGCAGCAGCTATCCGATCTCGAACGATCTCTTGCATGAAACAAATTCTGCAGCATTAGCTACTTGATCTCAATAATACTTCGAACGATCGGGTTCATATTAAGTATATTTAAAAAGTTCAATATATTGAAATCTTTATGACTTCTTATGCAGAATTTAGTATTTAAGGTTACCAATACCACTGTCTGAATTTGATATTGAGACAAATTTAAAGTCAGACGCTGTCAAATTGTAATAAATCTGAATTAATTAACGATGTTGCTGGTTTTGTATACGGGAATAGGTTCGAAAGGTTTTGAATGATTAACATGTATCTAATTCGAGGTGTCTGTCTCGAGTAAAAGTAACAGTAGATCATAATTAATTAGGTAACCGAAATTGATAGAACAAATATTTGCTACACATTTCAACTGTCTAGACATTTAACTGCTCACTTTTTCTTAGATAAATTATGAAATAACATATAATACCATTGACAATTCAATGATGGATGTTTTCATTGGGCGTTAAGGACGAAGTGTGAAAGTTTAACAAAAATGGTCATTGGCCATCACATCTTTTACTAGTTAGTTTAATCGTTCGCAAATGGTGATCTAAGTGAGTCGCAAAACGCTTGGTATATCGCTTCTTTTTCCTTTGGATACGATCTCTTGCGACTACGACATCATTGATAATGCCCTGTTCAGCATGAACATAAAAGTGGCATAACGGAAGGATTACCCCCACTATTGCCAATAATGACAAATACAAGATGATGTCTCAATATTGATATTGCACTGAAAACTTTCTATTTCATTTTTCTCTTGATCAGCAAGATATGTATTTGAGCCTCAGGCAGTAGTGTTTTAACCTACGCAACATGTGCAGCTCTCTAGAAATCAAAATCATCGTATTTTTTGTTCACTATCAAATAAATGAAATTTCAACTTTCTTTCCACATCGAATATATTGTCATAAGAGAAACTGAACGAGTCTATTAAGCTGCTATAGAAATCTATGTTTGTCACGTTTCAGACGAACTTTCGTTTCTAAGCGAAAAAGAAAACTGTACTGGCAGTAAATTCCAGTGTTTCTAGTCTACATTTTAAGTTCCATGTCAAGGACAGATATTAAAAAGACAATATCATCTAATGATCTTTTAGGCTTCCAATGTTCTCTTTCGCATAATTCCTATATATTTATATATAATTTCTATATATGGTAGTGTTACAAGAAATGACGACTGTCTTTTTAACTCTCAAACGAGAATATAATTCTGGACACACATGGATTTGAAGGCTAAAATTTCGATGGTGAGCTGTGAACACTATTACTGGTTGGCAAAACAAAACTAAGGTACGAATGGTATAAAAGACGCATCTGTCCAGATGTAATGAATATTTTGTACCTGAAAAACCAAACGAAGAGTAAACAAAAAAAAATATGACGTGTGGTTCTGTGTATAACATTAGGTATATTAAAAGCTTATCTTGGGACCTTTTAACGTACAATTCTCTAGTTATAACTAATATAGTTTATCAAATCCTAAATATAGTTCTTAAGTGGCCTTAATTCGAGCTTTTTAAAAAGAAAAAAAACGTCTTGAAATTTTCTATTAAATGAAACTTTGAAATGAAATGAGAAAAACAAGACTTCTGAAATTCATAAAGAAATTTTGAAATCACTTCAAACGTTATAAGATTTCAGAAACAAACAAATTTTAGAAGATATTAAATTTTGTCTAGTTTCTTCAAGTCCGTGTTTAGAACAAAAGAAATATGTACTTTTGGCTTAAATTAAATCCGTCTTCTTAAGGACATTATCACGATTCTATTGGATATGAAGACAAATATATCTGAGCACTAGAGTCGTTTTAACCCTTGTAGCGACTTCCGTTTTGGCGCCGATATTCTGTCCGCCGATGAAAAAAAATGAAACTTTTCCTTTGATGTTCTCGGAGGTCAAATTCTGCTTCCAGGCTAAGAACACAGAGGTCAAACATTTCACCAGACAAAATCCAACCTTTGTAAAAAAAAACTGATGTTTTGTGAAAACGGGATCAATGCATCCCTTCAAGTTCCGTGAAGTTAATGTATGCGAGCTTCTTTTTTGAAGTTTGTAGACAATATTGATCCAGCTAACCAAGCATGATATTTTCCATTTCTTAAACAACATCATTATTGCAACAAATAAGTTTACCGTATTGCAATTTGCAATTATACAGCTACCCTTGATTAGTCCAGTGAAAATATTACACTACGTCAAAAAGTAATGAGGCATACATTTGCATTATTAGACTAGATAATCGAAGCTAATTTGATGACTAGAGACCTTTTCCAGACGGTTAAACACGTCAGTGATGATAAAATAAATGAATTAATAAAAACAAAAGTTTTTCTAAATCTCATTAATCATATGATATGGTCTGGAAAATATATAGCTTCCGTTATCAATCACTTCGGACTACTGAATAGCTTACGTATTGGTCCCTAATGATTAATACATATATAAATCTCACAAGCGCCATGGTAATTCTTCAAGATTTGCACTGGTATCAATTCGGTCGACAGGGTATACGAGCAAACGTCGACCCTGATTTATATGTGTTTCATCATTCCACCAAATTTGCCCCATTAGCTTGCTATTGAACATATACGGCATACGTCGACAAAACTGTGAAATTTATTGCCAATTAATGAAAATAAAAGATACCCATACTACTCTGGACAATTGACTTATAAACATATCTTTCCTTCACAATTGTAAGATATCAGGAAGTTTGTCATTTTTTATATATGTATATTATCATCTTCATCATCACCTTCATAGTTTTATGAGCGATATTTCACTCGAAACATCGAAATCATGATGCTTTTGCCAAAACAAAACTCTCCCGACATAATTTTGGTTGGCTTTCTCTTTAAAACCTTTCTTCTTGACGTTAATTCAGTCAATTGTGAATATTACTTTACAAATATTAAGAAGCCTGTGACCCTTTTTAAAGAAATACTTTTAGAAGAAAATTCAGGTGTCTGAATTAGATTAGATCATCAGAAAATGTTGAGGAATATTCCCTTAAGTGGCTTTTATTGACCGATAGCGTGCCTTTTAAAATCTACCTCAACTTTCAAAGGAATATAATGACATACAAAACATAAAATTTTTTTAGAAACAATTTCAGTACGCCCACGAATAAATTCAGCTTAATTGTGGTGCATAATTTAGGTACATTTACACTAATTGAATTTCTGAAAAAAGCAATCAATCCAAAAAAAATTGTGATGAAATGTCGTCTCTTATAGTAGAAGATCTTGTTCAAAGGAAATCAGAATTTCACAACGCCATGGTGGAATCAAATCCGATGGTGATGATAAGTATCTAGATTTCTTGGAATAACTCATCGAGTTGGTGGATCAAACCAATGGATCCAGGGCAAATCTGACTTGGTTGGTTAATCTGTTCAAGTGATTAGTTGACGTAAATCGAACAACTTCAACAGTATTAGAACTATCGTCCTTTAAACGAAATAAAACAACTCATCACTGACTTTTCAAGCGTTCAGAATTTCGAATTGATGTCTATCTTTGACAATAAATAATTTATTTTGCATCTGCAATTCTCTGATTGTTATTGATTATTTTCGGCAATTAAATCTATTTCTTTACAGTTTCCATAAGAACAGCTTTCTAAGAAAAGAAGTTCTCACTGATATCAGATTATCTTCACATGAAAGACAACATCTTCAGAAAAATTATCGAGAACAGCGCAAGAAACTAAATTGCTTCTTGAAATTTAGTTAAGTTTTTATAGTTGTACAAATGGTAAGAACTGATGTTCTTAAAGTGTACTGCGTAATCGGATCTCCGCGTAAATAGACGTTGCTCGTTTTACCACTCCAGCAAACATGTCAAAGTTTAATGCATATTGGTGAAGACATTTACAGTTTGTATGTGCTACATTTCCATTTCTCCTAAAACGTTGTCTGACAGATTGAGAATAAGTCACCCAATAAGTCGAGTAGCTCAAGTGACTGGAGTTGAATATTAATAGACAACTGCGTTATTGAATTATACAAATTAGGTTTAGTTCCAATTTGCATTGTTTCTATAAAAGAAAAAACGTCGATTATTTGATTGTCGGCCTGATTGACATGTCAAATATTTAAAGAGACAAATTCTCAATTTCGGGAGCTAATTGTACCATGGTTTCAAAAAAACTGGAATTGTTCCGCTAAACTAATCAGTAATAGTGTTCGTTCACAGATTACTGTCGAAATTGAAATTGAATGTTTGGAAGTTATTTTATCGAGTTGTCATTCCAAGAGCCTACATTTTGAAGAATGGTTAAAACTTGATATATCAAATAAATTATAGCCGTACAGCTACGTCATTGGTCATACATCTTTCAAATACTCCAATATTCATATCAGTATTGGGATAAGCTTGTGGACGAAATGAATCAATTGTCAATTACGTATCGTCCTACATATATTCAAGACCCAAATCAACCAATTCGGCAACTTAAAATGGCGAACAATAGCCTTAAACGTTAAAGGGCGCATGTCTACTGAAATCAACTTTTTTTTAAAGTTTTCAATGGATTTAGAACTACCTACTGATTTACTGATATTGGCATGGGTGAAAGAGCATTGGAAAATATAAACTATAAAGATCAAAATATATCAGCTTTCAAAATTAAATTCCCGCTTTCAAAATTTCAAATACATTGTCCGGGACAGAAGAAAGGTGGGGTGCTTTATTATGTGAAATTGTGTTTACTTCTCGTTGTTTCGGGTTCAATTTCATGTCATATGAAATGGTTCTGGTTTGTTGACGGTTGTAAACTTTTAGTATTGCCATGACATTGCCTTTATATGTGTCGTGGTATGCTCTATTTATTAGTTGTTATTTTCTTTTATTAACTTTAACATAGGGAATACTACGAATGTTGTTTATTATTTGCTATTTCGTCTTTAATAAATCTAACATTGCTTTTATAAACCTTATTGTAACTTTGTCATTTATTAGTTATTTTGTTATCTTTGTCTGTTATTTGATTTATATTTTGTCTTATTAAATTAGTGTGTTTCTATGTCTCGAAAGAATTACCTGTTATTCCATTACATTCTGGTTATTTCCTGCCCCAGTCTGATGCTCCAAGTTTTCAATAATAATACTAATTAGATTAAACCTGAACATTATTAAAATTTGTCTGGTTAAATAATGATCCATTATGTAAATATAACATCTATTGTTACTTGTGGCCTTTCACCTTTCTTTTCAATCTTATTATTATTCATAAACGTGGCATGATAATTTACATTTTAATGACGAGATTAGTTGCCTATGAATAAACCTATATAATCGGAACATTTTAAACAGATTTTGTAGATTTCTCATACGTGGCATTTGAAGCTTCATAGTCGATTCATTGAACAATCGTTCTATTAAATGTGCAGATGTATCTTCTAATCAAAATCTTGACAGAAACAGTTGCGTAACACTGTTTATCGTTTGCTTTATTGATCAGTAATAATTGGAGGTTATTAAGGGGAAACTACTCGATATACTTTTTGTCAGACGGCAATAATTTTATACTTTGTATATTTCACCGTTTGAAATGTTAAAACAGACTTGAATCATATTGTTACAAAAAGTTTTACTCTATGTGATTTTCAGACAACTGTTCCCTTTCCCTTACATTTCATCCATATATTTTCTCCTTGACTTTCATGAATTTACAAGAAAACAATTAATGAAATAGGGGTTCAACATTTCTGCCTCTGTTCGGGAAAATAAAGAGGCGGTAGACCTACCCGAAAAACATTTGGATACAGACAGACTACTCAAACACCAAGAGTCATTTCATCGTTAGGTCTATTGCCCAAGTGGTGTTATGGGAATTATTAAACAAAAACTAAGAGAAGTGACATTTGCTTTTTATCAAACATCTATTGAGCTATCTACAAATTAACATATAAAAACTATCACATGAGTTACATGCGTATCACCAAAGGAATGGTTTCATTCAATGCCTCAAAATCCTGAACTCTCAAAATATACATGGTATTCCAATGAACATCATTGCATTATTTCATTCGCCCGAGTCTGACATTACAACCACTTATATATCCAAGTAGATATACAGCAAATTACAATGGTGGATCCCAAAAATAACATTGTATTGTTTCATTCTCCCGAGAGTCTGGCACTACAACCAATATGGATAAAGGCAAATAACAATGGCACGTGATTATAATATTTAGAGCACTACAATTTTACAATCCGGACTATCAGCATGTAAGTAACATATCGCCTGTAAGCTTTAGCCTTTCGTCAGTCTTATATTAAAAAAAACATTTAATATATGACATATCATCAATAATTGAACATTTTCAGAGAATGCATTTCAAAAGTTCAATTACTCATCAGGTATACGCTAAAATGTCGACAATCGCTGTTTTGTTTTGTTCGGAGTCATCTACATGCTACTATTAAATCGTACATCTGTGTAGCCTATATTGTCTGAAAAAAGAGACAATAACTGTTATGTTTTCATTAGTGCCTTAGTACAATAACTTCTTTGAAGTTAATAGAAAAACATTGAAACCAGAGCACATCCATGTTTTCATGAATATTTTGTACGATTTTGGCAAAACTGCTGGTAGTAAATTCGCTTGTAAAGGAAGGCGTCGATCGAAACAGACGCTGTGACATGGTACGGACACAGGCGGCCACATTATAATGTAAAAATCTATACATAGATCACCAAGGAATCACAAATATTGTGGACAAAATGAAAGGTCTGTTTTAAAAAAATATGTACAGCATAACTATTTACAAACATCATTCTCTCGCCAGAACAATCCAGGTCATGGATTTGCAAGTCTCGGTTCTTAAGAACCCAATTGTTCTCAATAAGCTGGTCTATATCTTATATGTACTGGTGCATAACTATTTGTAGACTTTTGATGATGTCGACGTCTTCTTCTTCGGCGCGGTGAGTGTTGGGCGAACATACTGAAATGTTTCCATCCACAGGTACGCATACTACCACATAACGTTTCAACAGATACTCTAGGACACGCCGTTCCACCATTTTCTTCCTGTTGTATTATTTGCCTTTTTCTTATGCGTACACCAAAACCACATGTTTTACTACAGGGTCCCCAGGATCCCCATTGCGTCACTAGACAATCTTTGATCACTGCAATGTAAAAAATCCAATAACTTCGATTACATGGAATCATATGCACAGTCTCGCATTTATAGGGCCTTCTAGTTGCCATCTCCATCATGTTTACCTACACGTACGTGTTAAGTGTATTCCCTTGCACTTTCCGCTTCTAAATTTCATCAGCGCGTACGTGCAACTAACCAAGTATTTAATATAATTTATGCAGAATGGAAATAAGAATCTATGTGCATGGAAGTGTTAAGTAGTAATATGTTTTCATTTAACAACTTACCTCCGTTATTGAGTATCAATTCTTTTTCTTTCTTTTCTAAAGCCTTTTCATTGGCGTATAGGATCCCTCGTTGTTGACCATGTTCGTCACGAAGATTAGATCTTGCCTCAAAATCTGGTACTGTAGGTTCTGTTGGCTCTACAAATTTTTGGGCTTGTGGTTTCGGGTGTTCACGATGATTTGATTTTTGAGAGATGGCCTTAGATCGGTGACTTTTCTGTTCACGAGAAACTTTGCGGGGAGGTTTATACTCATTTACGCTCTTCGACTGATGAACACGCCTTTCAACAAGTGGGTTCGTCGTATCTTCTTCAAATTCATTACTTTCTGTCTCATATATCAAAGAGTCCGTTGTTAATTCCTCACTGGCTTCATTTGTATACACACCGTCACGGTAGCTCCACAAGGCTGCACTATCGTCATTTTGAGTCAGAGATTCCGTTGAGTCATCATCCATAGTATACTTGAATTCGGGAGTATTGTGTTCGGGTACAGTTTCTGTGACCATGCCATAGTCTGGAGGCAAATATTCATTACTACTAGGTTGTTGAGTCACTTCTACCTCGAAGTCCGGAGGTCGAGCTTCTTCAAGATGTGGTGCTGGTTTAGAGGTAGTTTTCGGGATTTTGACAGGAGCCTCTGTTGGTATGTAAGTATTTGTTGCATTTTGAAACTTGGTTGTTTTTTTCTTCCCCCTTCGGATAAATTCGCCAGTACGCTCAATTAGTACATGAGCAATCTTAGGAACTTTTTCCTGCTTTGGATTATAAAAAGGACTTGCTGGATGTCGAGGTTTGGTTGGAAGGATGTGGTAAACTGGTTCTTGAGGATGGGTAGGCCAGTTGGGGGACGTATAGGTCAATCCTTTATCAGTTCCACCATCCAAAGGTCGCATAGTCATATGGATTCTACGTCGCCATCTGCCGGCTCTACATAAATCTACATTATCAATGCCAACAAACCAATCTGGACTGGGAACGATCTTCACGATAAACGATATCTGAAACAAACAATATTGTTCTGATAAACAAACACTTCTGCACACTTTGTAGTACGATAGAGACAAGCATCGAATTCATTTATTTGCGAATTAATGCGCCTACGGCACGCCTTGCGTTAAAAGCATGCAACTCCGAATGTTACTGAATTGACACAATACATGATACACGGGTAATATCAAACCGTACCTTCCGTCTAATCCTGCCACTGCAATATTATCACGTAGATTCCATCACATACGATTCCATTCAGATATAATTTCATTAGCAATAGATATATACTTTAAATTACTTTGCAATATAAACATGTTCTGTTCTCAAATATTAGGTTGTTCTTACCCTATTATATTTTCCATTAGCCATGACCCTGACTGATGTTCTACCGACTCCATTTCTAATAGGAGCAGCAGTAAAACTATCTAAGGTACCATTAAAACCCTGAGCTTCAAACTCCAACATTCGACTATTGCCCTCTTCAGTAAACTTCTGTAAGGTAGGTGTAGCTAGTTCCCCCACTCTGAATAACTTGTACGTTGAATCGTGGGTTCGTCCTGAAATATATCATAAGGATTTCAATATAGATAGTTATTTTAATTTTTGAATGTCCTAAGATGTCCTGGATGCATTAAATTTCTTTCGTTTACAATGAAATATACATAATTGGACATATTATTGTAAGCGCAATACATCAATATATTTTTTTTTTCTTGCATAAGATTAAGAGCAAATTGGTGACAGATCAATATATACGGAGGTCAAATAACCATTGTCTTTCACGAAGGCTGAAGGCTGCATACTTTCGAATATGGGCTGCGTCTAAAGATCAAAATTGTAAATAAATGCATCAGCTGAAATTGTATCTTTCAGATCTTTGTACACTTGGCATTTTCATTCAACCTTCAATAGCCCTGATGTAGTTCTTCCTAATGGCTCAACGTTTGAAAAGGTACCGTGTGTTTGTTCACAAGAGTATGATGGTGATGGAGTTAGGTTAAGTCACAAAGAAAAATCTATAAGGTTTAAATTTACAAGAGATAGAGACACTCCACCTTAGTTAAAGTTCGTCTGATGAAAAGAAGACGTAACCTGTAAAAAGTCAACAATGATTTTAACAGTGTATCGCTATGGTTAAATTAAGATAGATGGTAACATTACAAGTCAATACAAGTTTCTATACGAGTATACTTTCTTTACATTTAGATCAAAACCTTGAAAACTACCATGTCTGGTCCTTATTTAAATGCTATATTACGCACTCAACAGTATTTTGTGATGGCTCAACAATTTTGAGAAACCAGCTTTGGCTTTTAAAAACGTTTTACAACCTTTTGTAACGTGATTTATGTTGGAAAACAATACAAATAGCAGAGTTAATGCATTTGTCACATTATACATATAAAAAAAATGATGTAATTGAATTGGTTGAAAAAAGGTGCACTAAAGGGCACTATAATTCCAATTTTATATTTTGAACCAGTTGTTTTAAAGCAAACAGTGTAAATATCCAGCTAGTTTTAATGAAAAGCAACACCAGTTCACTTCCAACCGCTGGAAAGTTCCAGATGTTGAAGAACCTTTCTTAAATCGTGTCTATTCTCTCTAGAAATAGCTGGAACATGTAATACAATAAGTTAGTGTTAAAAGGGTATGTTGAAATACACCTTGTATTTTTAACAACATTGAAACTTCTTACTAAGAATAATAACAGTTAAATGTTATGTTTGTATTAGGGTTTAGAAAGTTCAGATTAGAGAGCCGTTACATTATATGGGTGGAAATCGCACCTCGACTTTCAAATAGTAAAACGAAAAGTGAAATCATCGTCTTTCGAAGAAAATTATTGACAAAATCAAAAATAACTTTGTTCGAGTCACATCAAGTTGACAGACTGATACGTAAAGTGTGACGTGTTATAACATTTACAGCTTAACTCAATCGTGGGCGGCCAGACGACATTTCCAGAACAAACACTGGAGTTGCATCTTCTTTCGCAATGTGCTACTATTTTAAATTAGATTTTCGTCGCATGCATTACTTTTAACTTTATTGGTAATAAAAAATGTCCAGTTTGAGACATCACGATAAACACCATCATGCAAAAAATCCCTTAATTTCTAAGGCACCAATTATTCACGGTAAATTGGTACTGCATTACACGAGCATACCAGTTAAATTAGTTGTACCTTACTATTAATTAGTTCCTTTGGAATGCTCTATTTTGCTTTGCCCGTTTGGTTATGTTTCTTATTTATCCAATACAGATATTGATAGAAACTTGACTAAAGAAGATGTATGTGATAGTGTTTTACTTTGGCATTAAAATGAAATATGTACTGCCAATCATGAAACTATTGAACGATCTATTGTAATTGCTTCATTAATTTTTCATAAATAAGAAAAATGACTTATGAGCTGTTGTATTGATAACACATGTTCTTTCAATCATAACGATTTGCCAACTGGTCGATTTCTATTGCTGATACATATTTGAACCTGCCAGAAAAACTCAGTAACATGTATTTTGAACCATCAATAAACTTGTAATAAAAGATCAAAGGAACGGTTGGCATACAATCAAAATCTCTACCTGGTCATATTAATCTATTAATTCCCAAGCTGCCATTTGTAAACAGTTGTGCTACCTTTCTTAGATTGGGTAAAGTACATCTCCACAATTGTTAGGAAACTCAAGTAAACCTCATGTTTAAAACTATCGAGGACCAGTGCTACAGGTTGTGCACATTTGAAAACCATTCGAAAATTAGAAATCGAAATGAGCCGGTCAATGCCACTGCCTTTGCAAGATACCTTTCAAAATACAGCATTGTTTGTCGTTAGTCCAATAAGGAGCATAAAAGAAGCAGAACGTAACATTTAGACTGAGAGAGGGGTTGCTTTACAATCACGTCTATTCAATGTCATTCTGAATGTTGCAGTATTCTAGTCTTTGCTATTTCATAATATTCATATATTATTCATATTCATATTCATATTTATATAAACTATTTATATGCATGCATCTGCATAATTGTTCACATCGCTTAAGTTCTTTATTCAAAATCAAATAATATTTAAGTAAACGCTCCGCCTTAAGAATAAAAATACCGGCGTGCGTTTTGCCTTGATGCGAATGTTTGATAAGATAGTAAAAAATATAGCGAATGTTCTCAATGTAATGGGGCAAATGTCAATCAATTGCACGTGCTGATAACGCAATGGTATGTCACGGAACGTAGTTTATCATATGTACATAGTGATAATGTATACATGCGGGGATCCGGTACCTGTTTGTGTAAGGATTAATAATTTATAGTATGATATTTCTAAAGGGTGAGATTGGGTCACCGAGAATATGTTCTTAACATCCTTGAGAGTTCGAGAAGCAAACAACGGGAAATTACATTATTTATAATATATCTTCCACCGAGAATATAACATTACATTATAAAAAATATGTGAGAACAAGTTGGTTTAGGAGACGAAAATTAAAAACCAAAACAATGAACACCAGATGGTACTGTGTGGACTGTTGTTATTGTTGAGAGGGAACCAAAAACACGAGCAATATGTATTGCCAATCACTCTCAAATTCTGCATGATCGAGCTGGACTTTTCTTTAGTTTCATCGCGAAAATTCATAAGCCCCTAATGTAAAATTAAATAATCAGCAGAAAGTGCAGATGCAAAATCCAAAGAGGATTTGTGTTTCGATGTTTACTGTTACTGAACTGCTATTGTGCGGACGTTGGCTGCACCGAATCAATGTACTCAGGGAATTGCCATCAAACAAATACATAAATTTGTAACAATGTCTCCCAATTTCAGACGTTGGGAACTTTCTAATTCCCCCAAAGACTTACAAAGGCATCGTTCGTTTGATCATCTAAATATGTTTGCTTTTGATGTAGTCTAGAATAAGTATATTGATATTCCCACTGTTGTATTATGAAGCAAATTCGTGTAAACAACACGCGATAATTGAAAATGTATTTTGCTGACATGCATATGGTCAGAACTATACAGGATTTCTGCTATATGCAGAACTAAATTTGCCCTGTGCCCTGGTTAGGGTTAGAGCAGCGGTGACATAGTGAGTAGCGCTTGTTTCATAACCCGAAGGTCCCTGCCGAGCTAATACATCCGGATTTTTTCAATGTATTACACTCTTGCAGTTTACATTTAACAGGGAATCTTTCTACATCCTTGTAGCTTTCAAATGGTGCAAGGTCATTCATGAACAAAATATTTCAATAGAGTTTATTACATACAATTCTTTAAACCGTTAGTACAGATAACGTTCATACAATCAATGAACAAAGAGGGAATAATAACGTCACCTTGTCTTACACCGACTATTCATTACTATTTTTTGTTGTGGTTGTATATGACATATCTTGAAAAACACCCGACCGATAACATATTCATTAAAGACATTAAGTTTTTATTTTGGCTGAAAAAAACTTTGACATTAAACAATATTCTTGGTTTCATTTCTTTCTCTAAATTTCTGCATTGATTGTTGTGTTTAAAAACAACGTGCCGCCTTTGATGTATGTATTGTTTGAACGCAGTGCTCTAAACATTAATTCAAATAAAAGGACCATTTTTAATGTTATGCATTAAGGTATATGGAGAAAAAAATGAGTATTTTCTAACTTGCCATTCAACATCTTTACCATTTAACAGTGGTTCCTAGCTTGAAAGTTAGTTTTCATTAAAATTGGATAAATTAGAGGACATACCGACATGCAAGAAAAGATTAAAGCTACGTCGAAGGAGATAATCCATTGATTACAAAATGTGCGATGGGTGTCGCAAATATATGACTGGAAAAATCCAAAAGCGTTTGTTTAATAGCAATTGAATCAAATTGAGAT
Source organism: Lottia gigantea (assembly GCF_000327385.1). Classification (NCBI taxonomy): domain Eukaryota; kingdom Metazoa; phylum Mollusca; class Gastropoda; family Lottiidae; genus Lottia; species Lottia gigantea. Next base: position 748,900 of record NW_008709380.1, read on the forward strand.
CATTGGTTTTACATTTCAATTGACTTGAGTCGGTGAGAAGTCAGGACATCTTCAACAATGCGGAACACCAAACTGGCAAATCCATATTCTTTTTCGAAAGTCTACAAAACTGATGAACTGTCCACAGAAAGTATTAATCATTGATTTGTTTTTTAATAAAAGATGAATTCTTGCTAGGGTATAATATATTAAATCTCTTGGTAAACGATTGAACCAATCTTCAAACATAGTTTTCAGTCAAAAAATGAAACAAATATGAGTAAAACGTTGTGTATGACAAAAAATGACTTTCTCGAAATTCTTTCCGGTATTTTAATTCTTATGTAAATGTTATTTGTGGTTATTTCATTGATAAATCTAACAAGCAGAACACTCGGAATGCATATTTGTCATGATGTCAATTAGCAGAAATGAGAAAATTTCATGTTCATGATCTTAAGTCAGCGAGATACCCCTCGTCTTTTCGCCCAAGGGCTAGAATGCTCGTCTTGAAAGAAACAGACAACAATCAAAATTATTGATTATTTGGAAAGATTGACAGTGCAACTATATAGCTAAACTAATCAATTGTAACAGATCAATAAAAGTTGAACGTTAGTTTTAATGAATTGACACCTTTCTGCTTAACTATTATAGAAGAACTGCTTCTGGTCACAGAGTACTCAACTTGAATTACATGAACGTGCGATCGGTTTTGCTTAAGCAAGGAATTGAATTTTCAAGGAGCTTGTGGTCAATTTGACAGGAATCGGCGAGACCAGTAAGGGTACCTGGGGTGTTTTAGAAAACGCATGTTTATCGGGAGCATCATCAGGAGCCTTAGTAAAAAGGTGTATTATGAAACAAATATATCTCATTCATAGAATTTTACTTACCGACTAACTTTGACCATTGAGCATGTGGTCGGTATCTTGGGTACATTTTAGGAAAAGCTTTCCGCGACCAATCTCCAAAGAATGACACTTCATACATAGATACCACATCCTCGTGACAATCGTCTCCACGTTTATAACGTCGTTTACGGCACTGACATGTGTCCATGCATAATATAATCACAAGAAGTAAGAAGATTTGATTGAGATATCGATACACCATGTTTGATATGTAATTATTTTTAACACCTGATTTGAATTATGGAAATATTTCCCACTGACTGAGTTACATAACTATGATATCGCAGATTAGTATTAAGATATTATCCACTATCCACCGATGTCGCTACTTTAGAACGATTCAGTCGACACTTGGAGTAAATCTTGGAGAATGCAGCGTGAAGTGTATATAAATACTATTTGAGTGTAGGTATTGTGTGCTTTCATTGGCCAGAGTCATTTCGTACTCAAACTATACAGTAGTAACCTGTTAATCTTGGAAAAGTTTTTGCCTTCTGTTCTCGTGGTGACGTCATCTCACGCGAGGCTAGTGTGTTTGGTTGGAGCCCATTCGTGTTCTACGAATTTTAACAGAAGACATGGAACACAGTGACCCATTGCAGCTGCACTGGTAAAAAAAATTGGGAAAATTACCCTGAGATTTCAAACTGCAGAATATACCAACGTTGTTCCAGACTTCAACACTTTAACAGCAAATTAGTCAGCAAATTTTGCCTAGAATGCCTACATGTGTTGGATTTGAAGATAAGAATAAGAACAGTATTTTAACACTATCAGGTCTAAATCTACCTTCAATGTTGTTCGGTTTAAATCTACAAAGTGGATTTAACATGTTTTAGAAACCATGAATACCACACGCATTTACAACAGTTTTTTTCCTCTTTTCATCATTTCATTGGCGATATCAAAGAGATTGAGTGGTATACACACATTACTGATTTACAATGGGATAACATAATAAGCTTCTTGGATTAAAGTATTTTTTATATTCTTACATAGATGTACATTGTATACCAGACATTGTATATTCAATGGAACATATTTACCGAATGTGTCTGTAACAATATTTGTAGAAAAAGCATTGAATATGTTAGAATAGTCAACGTTTATTGTCATTCACGAATCTGTAAGTCCCTTCATTTAAACCAAGCTGTTTGTTTGGCCTTGAATCTTTCAAAAAAATTAAATTACATAATGAAAGATAAAAGCTTTGAAAGGATACAAAGTGATAAAATTGTGATCTCGTCAGTTTTGGGCAGTTTTTTAAAAATCTCTCCAATGCCTGAAAGCGAATACGATATTTTGACCCTGTTATGTTATGATCCAAGGCCAAACATTTTCTCGAGTTTTTGTTTTCTGACCATATCAAGAATGAAATGTTTAGGGCCGAGTGAACCGAGATAAGTATGATCCCAATTATCAAATAAAATACATTGGAACACACAGTAGAGAAAAGCAGAGAAAACTACAATTTTCATTAATGCTTTAAAAAATTCGTATCATTAAATGAAACTTTCTAATTCCATGAATATAAGGTTGTAGATATCTGTGGTCATACGTTCGTGTCGCGTTCGTGGAAAATCCTTGACATTTGTCCGATGAGTAATATGTTCCTTTTCAACGAATGTACACTACTGGGTGGAAATGGGGTTTATGATATCAGATGGGTTTCTTGCACTACCAGAAATAGTTGAACGGAAACATTCGATAAGTAACAAACACAGTTTAAAAAGTTGACAAAACATACGATAGGGTTGTTCCGGATATACTTTATGTCACGTAACTGCCATGAACAGCTCATGCGTCATTTTCTCAATGATCTCAACGTTTCAGAAATAAAATACTTCTGGAAGCTATTAGGTACCCGATACTTTAAGGAAATTACTCAACTAATCTGGCTTGTTTTTATGGTGACACAGCCAAAAGGGTATATTATTACAGTGAAACTAAAGAGAGGTCTTTAACACGGTGGGTAACGAATACCACGTGTGACATTCAGAATATATACGGAAGCTCTGGTATAGATTATGTAGCTATGACCAACACTCTGTACTATAGTTAATATATCTATAGAATAAACGGTAGCATGTGCCAGGTTAAACAGGTAGGTAGAAAATCTATTCAGTATTTAGAAAATCCACAAGAAAAGGTAACCAAACAATCGGAGAAGTTTTTATGAACCGAGACAGACTCGTAACCTTCCTCTCGGGATATTAATAACTTGTGAACAAACTTTGAGATCTCATTCGTTCATTATCATGTACGCTGTCCTTATATTCACCCATTTGTTAATATTTGGCGGATTAGCATCAGCTTAGACTCATTTCAGTGTTCATAATATGCCTTCTTCAGATTGTATCTCGCCTCTCCGTCGTATGAACATGAAAGGTGAACTCTTATCTTGCCATTGGTATTACTTTTGATATATGTTGGCGCGGTAGAGTCAGATTAAATAGAACCTTCAGAGAGACAAATTTTCTGCTCAATTTATAGCAATTTATAACACAAATAACTATCCAAACTCAAACAATGATGATAACCAGATTGCATCAGTCGACATCCTTTTTTATCAGTCATTAAAATGTAAGGCTGCAACTTATCTTGATTTATTTTCCTAATACATCCATGCTATCGTACGTGAAAGAGCCCGTTACACATCATACAGATGAAGAAATATGAGAGTTATGTTATCAATCAAAGTTTTGATTTTGAAAATACGTTAATGAACTGGTTTTAGATATTCATAAATGCATTTCTGTGATGTTGTGGTGATGCCAATCAACATGACAAAACGTGTTGGGAACAATATAATTATATTTTTCATAATCATGCGGTTTGGATGTTTTCCAAGCTTCATGCCAAAAAATGTATAGACATGTGTTAACATTTGGTACATTGCATTTTCGAAAAAAGCGTTACCTGTTGTATTGAAAATATCAAGCGTAAGAAATGTCCTTCTCGACACCATTCAGTATCGTAATTACTTTATTTCGCCTTAATTATCTTTCTTTGTGACAAACAACAATGAGCGATTCGCACTTAAACGACTTGAGTTTCAGATAATTAAAACAGAACAATACAGGTCTGGAATTATCTCGATTCGATGCAGATTTCCGGATTTTATTTGGTAAAGTTCTTATGAAAGTATTTTTCAAGCACCTAACAATAAGGTTGGAAATTATATATAAACTATAGGGCAGTGGATTTAATATTCGTCGAATGGAAACAATTGTGGAACAATAGTACAACCATATGGACCTACAAGAATGACATGATGTCGAACTTTGGTTGGAAATGTAAGCCAGTTATTATTCTAGACTATACAACCTTTTACTTGATTAACAACAACTCATGTTTATTTTCTAAATTTACGTAACTTTTTTTTAGTCCGTTTATGTTCGTTTTTATTCCTATTGTGTTAAAATGTGCTTTCGATGAACTTAAATAGTACTGCATTGGTAGCAACTTTGCCCTTCATACCAATGTATCAGCAAATTCAGGTAAATGCAAGCAAAGTCAAGTTCAGGAGGAATTCAATTTATGTATCATGGAGAATTCGAATAACTGTGCAAACAAGACACGAATTAGTTTCACTGTAGTTCATTTTCTTTAAGGTAACAGTACGTTTTTAATACATATATATTATGTGTTGCACAGTGAATATAGATAACGTCTCCACAATGAAAAACAAAACCAAAACATCTGAAGTACCTATTTTATTTGCTAACTTTATTTTGTTACCGAGTTAATAAAGTCAGTCATAGCACTGACATCAGTATAAACACCAGCATTTCCAGCTATAGCACAACCATCACCATAAGATACTATACCATACTGTACATACTGACCATTTACTGGACAGAATAATGGACCACCTGAATCTCCCTACAATTAAAAAAAGTGTTAAGCATCGCAAAATGCGATGAAGTATTGGATACCTGTACTTGTTGTGAAAACGTCATAGCAAAGAGACATATCCAAGACATTCCAAAAAGGCAGTTCAGGTATTGGGATGACCATAAATGTTTTGGTAAATAAACCTGTGTACCGGTTGAGGAATGGAACAAAGATCCTAGCATCCTACCTGACAACTATCAGCACCTCCAGAAGGTTTTCCAGCACAGATCTGTACACTAGGATCAGTAGGTGTAGTGTTGGGGAATTGAGCATCACATAAGGCACCACTGTAAGTCGGTATGGTTACTTCCTGTAAAATGGGAGAGGTTTTACCACCGTCTGAAAAAAAAGTAGTGCAAGTAAAAATCCAAATGGTAACGTCTAGAAATCAAGATGTTCTTGCAGCGTATACTGAAGCTATCTCTATGACGTTAGAGACGTCAAGATTCGGTAAAGTGATTAAAACATTATGCATCTTAGAATAAAAGTAACCTGAATAAACCCAGGCTAGTGATACAAAGATCTCGGACACCAACCTACTGCTTACTAATGAACAAAGAGATATATACATGTATTAACATTGCTGGAAAGAGTCCTCTTGAGTCCGCCCTGATGACAAAGGTAACTGATAAATGCTGACAAGGACTTACATGATGTAGTACCCCATCCAGTTACAGTACACTGAGCTTTATTTAGAGCTGAACTATCTCCAACTTCCGGTAGACAAACTGGCTGAACACAATCATTGAATGTTAATGGTTTATCTAGAGTCAGGATGGCAATATCGTTTTCTGAAAGAGAAAAAAATTGGGCTTGATTATGAACCCCGAAAGAGTAATACAACGGCAATCTTTAATAAAAAAAAAAACAAATTGAAAATGAAGCAGGATTTTGTCCCAATATTTCAAGAGTGACTTACTAGCTGAACCACCATCCAATTGATAATCTGGATGAACAGTGATTTTAGAAACACCAACAACTTGATCTTGGGCTTCTGTTTTACTATAATCATATTCACCAACATTTACAGTCATATCACTCGCTGTATTTGTGCTGGAAGAAAATAAGATAATTATTCAGACACTAGGTGAGACATCAGAAGACAGCTAGCTAGTCGGATCAATTAGATTTGGTTCTCGGGAAGTTTGCAATACAGGAAATCAAACGAAATGGATTTAAGGTACTGCTTTACTGTACATGTTTGGGTTAATGCAGCGGCATGCAGAAACATAAGCCTTTTCTTTTCCATTTCCAGCTTTCGGGGGATGTTCACAGTGTTTGGATATGACATAGTGTAAGACTAAAGATTTGTGATTTATTAATGATTTACCCAATGCAATGTGCAGCAGTCATAACATGCGTCTCATCAATAATAGTTCCACCACATAAATCATTACCAGCTTGTAAACGAACCATCCATGGATATTCACACAGTTCAGCATTCAAGCCACCAACAATTCTTAACTTTGTTGTTATAGCAGTAAAATCTACAAATCTTGTAGCTGGGTTCTTGGTACTTATTCCACATTCTAAAAACACACGACAGGTGAAAACTCATTGGAGTTTGTAAACAGATCATAATACAAAGGCATTTGTGCGAAGTAAGCCAGCGAGATCTGTCAAACATCGTTTAAATGGTTGTGAAACATAAAAATGTGGGAATAAAGCTTATGGTGAACAAATGTTGAAAAATGTATGAAACTGCCTCACAATTCCGCAACCTCGATTAATGGATTATGTACAACCACTTACTTTTTGTGGGAGGGGCTAGTGTAGTTGTGGTGGTTGTAGTGGTGGTGGTTGGTTTAGGAGTAACAACCGGTGGAGGTGGTACTGGTGATCGACAACATTGGTTTAACAGTTGACGAGAGAAGAACGATGACACACAGTGACCTGCTCGTGACATCCTGGATAGATACCTACAGTAGAACTCACCACCAACGTTACCACAAGCTAAATGATACCAAAAGAATTGTTAGATATATACAAAATATATAAGTATGAGGGCAATCATTTTTCCAAAACTATGACAACTACATCCAAAAAGAGACCAATTAATGGTTCATCCCAAATCAATTTGTTTACTTTAAAATCTGATAGACTAATTTGAAACAATATACATGTAACTTACAGTTTTTGATATATCCAAACAGACCATATTTGACTTGATCGTTACCGAGACTTCTCAAGCCTTTCATAGCATCATACACCTCCTGAACATTACCAGCTTGTTGAGTGGACACCATCTTCTCTTGAACGATTTGTTTTAGAACATCCACAGCAGTCAGTTCTTTCGTATTATCTTGAGCCATATTCATGGTAACTCTAACTACATCTTTAAGCAATTGGTTTCTGTCAGCTTTTTCCCAATACTGGGCAAGATTTTTATAAACGCCTTGCACCACGGCATATTGTTTAATTCTTGAGTTGGTATAGGTCAGATCCCTTTTTCCACGGTAGATGTAGTAAAAGGCGTGACTCAGGGGCCCACCGTAGGATGGTTGGTAGTAGCCAGATCCAAATCTGTTACAAATGTAATTATTGTAGAAATAGGACGGTAGAACATCTAAATACCCAAAGACGTTACTAAAAATAGGTTGTCGAGGTGGTTGACGTTGGTAGTGGTACTGGTATTGCTGTCCTGGATAGAATCCAAAATGTCTCTCTTCACCAACTACTATATTAATAGCACAGAGACACACGAGAAAAACTAGCTTGAGAACACTGGTCATGTTGAAGTCTGACGTCTCAATTAAAAAGGTTGAAACTTGGGACCACAAGGAACAGATGGCCAGTTTCTCCAACCTTATATTGCTGGTTTTTATTTGAACAAGATGTAGGTAGATAGACTATTAATAATATAAATCACAAGGAGAGGCTGTCCAGGCGTGTTGATATACGTATTATGTCTTTTTATTGAAAAGAAATTACGACGAATCTACATATGCAATATAAGGTCTAAATTAAATCAATATCATTTCTTTCAATTTCAGAATTAAGACATTTCTTATTTACCAAATGTCCACTCCATCAAATTGTTATGAACTTTCATAACGATGACACTGCAATATGGTGGACGATATCAAATATAGCTTATTCATCGGATCACGTTTCAATTATGGCAGCTTAATCTGAACTAAAATAACTTTCAAGGTCTTAAATTTTGTGTCATATTCTAAGTATAGATATAATTGAGTCAAGCATTGTCAGATTTGCAAACTTGTTACGAATTGATTTAATTACGTAGTTTTGCCGATCAAGAATTTAAAAGGCCCTTATATGCTACATTTTGTTTGAAAAGTGTGTAGCAAATGGTATAATCATACCTCTCCCCTAAAATGGGATTTCAATTATTCTACATCAACGAACCATTGAATTTTTGAAAGATTTTTTTATTTAGTAACTGAATCAATAAATGCGGCTACAGCACTGACATCAGTATAAACACCAGCGTTTCCAGCTATAGCACAGCCATCACCATAAGATACAATACCATACTGTACATATTGACCATTTACTGGACAGAATAATGGACCACCTGAATCCCCCTGCAATGGATTGTATTAAACGATTCAACAAATTAATGATTAGTGAATGAATTAGTGCTGACGATGACAAATACTGACATAATTTTTGGTGATGATTCTCCTGCTGTTGATGCTGATGCAGCTTCTGATTTATGATGATGATTATCATCATGATTGATGGTTGATTGATGCTGATTGATAATGATCTTCATGAATGTACCAATATCATAAATCCTACCTGACAACTATCAGCTCCTCCTGCAGGTCGACCAGCACAGATCTGTACATTAGGGTTTGTGGGTGTGGTATTGGGGAATTGTGAACTGGTGCAGAGTTGTCCATTGTAGGTTGGTACGTTTACTTCTTGTAATATGGGGGATGTCTGACCACCATCTGGAAAAATGAAGACCTTATAGACTTTATGTCTGTAAATAGAGTTGGGCTACAACAAAAGGAAAAACCTTTTTCGTTACAAAGCTGTGGCACGTCAATATTCAATGTGTTCCCGTTTTATCACTTCTACTCTTCTTATTGATGCTTGAGAGTATTGCAGTTTTAATTGTGAGATTTCAATAGTTGAAGGCTTTTAAGTAAATTACATTGTAACTTAATTTGGTTACTTACATGATGTAGTTCCCCAACCAAGAACTGTACACTGAGCATTATCAAGAGCTGAACTATCACCAACTTCCGGTAGACACACTGGCTGAACACAATCATTGAATGTTAATGGTTTATCCAGAGTTAGGATGGCAATATCGTTTTCTGAAATAAACAAAGGTCGCAAGCTAATTTTTTCATCTTAATATCTACATTACGAAACTATAGACCTTGTAAAGGAACCAAAATATTCATCCATTTTCGAAAAGTTGAAAAAACTTTTGCCGTACCTGCAGAATCTGGTGGAGTTACTTTATAATCTGGATGAACATCTATTTTTGACACACCAAATACTTGATCTTGTGCTTCCTTTATCTGATAGTTATATTCCCCTACATTTACTTCAATATCAGATGGTTTCAGTGACCTGTGGTGAGAGAAAATTACATTTTAAATAGTTTTCAAAACAGAAATACAGAGATATTAGCATCAAATCTTCTACAATGAACAGGAATGGATTCCAATGACCATCTCAGACGGTAAGCTTTTTCCTTTCAAAAACTAACTGCGACTTACTGGATTCACGGTGAAAGATTCTTCTAATCTTATAAATATTTACAAGGATTTTAACTTACGATACACAATGACCTGCTGTCATAACATGTGTCTCATCAATAATGGAGCCACTGCATAAATTGCTTCCCACTTGCAGTCGCACCATCCATGGGAACTCGCAAAGCTCGGTATTTACACCACCAACAATACGGAACTGTCTCAGTGTTTTCGTGAAACTTGCATATTTAGACGCCGGGTTTTTGGTACTAATACCACATTCTGGAACGAAACATTGGTAACATGTGACATTGGATTCAGAGAAGTCACCACATCATTTTGAGAAATGTATTTCAAGCATACTGATGTGTTGTATGACCATGACACTTCACTTACTTTTTGGGGCCTCCGTTGTGGTTGTCGTTGGTTGAGTTGTAGTTACTTCAACCGGCTGTGGCTGAGGATTTGGTCCAACAAGTGGCTGAGCCTGGCAACATTGGCTCCAAAGTTGTGTTGTGAAGTAAGTGCTGCTGCAGATTGGAGACATCTGAAGTCTTTTGATGTATTCACAATAGAAATGTCCTTGTATACTTCCACATGCTGTAAGAAGAATAGAAAATATAGAAAGATTGATTCAACATCCAAACAATTTGTCCAGTTAATGGATTTTATGTCTGAGATAAGTGCTGAAAGGCGGTCTGTCCAACACCTTCCACATTTCATGCCTACATCAAACTTCACTGCACTCACGGGGCTAATCGCATAATTATTATAATTAGACATCCTTCTTAAGGATTCTTATTTCCGTCAAGATATAATTATGATCATCATCCATCCTTCTTAGGGATTCTTATTTCTGTCAGGATATGATTATGATCATCAGCCTTCCTTCTTAAGGATTCTTATTTCCGTCAAGATATAATTATGATCATCAGCCATCCTTCTTAGGGATTCTTATTTCTGTCAAGATATGATTATGATCATCAGCCATCCTTCTTAAGGATTCTTATTTCCGTCAAGATATAATTATGATCATCAGCCATCCTTCTTAAGGATTCTTATTTCTGTCAAGATCTTATGTTATAATACAATCTAATTTTCTACTATAAACCTAGTGGCCATACCAGTACCAAACAAAATGAAAAATACTCACAATTGTGTACCATTCCACTGGAACTGCTTCTGATGTACCGTACATCAGTGTTCCTGATCTGTTTCATTAGGTTATACGTTTGCTCGATGTCACCTGGTTCTCCAATACGGTTCAGGGTAATACGAAGTACTTCTTTTACAACATCAGCAGCATTGTAGTTCCTTGTTGTTCTCATCATTTGGAAGGTTACTCTTGTAGTATCTTTAAGAAGCTGCGATCTTTCAGTTGATGCGTAATATGGGTATAATCCATAATAAACTCCTCGAATTATTGAATAAGCCGTCCACATGGATGATCGGTAATGAACGTGTGGAATCTGCTGGACATAGAAGTTAATGTTTGGGGAACCATTGAAACTGGGATCAAACCATGTATTGGATATAACGTTACAGACGTAGTTGTTGTAGAAGTAGAATGGTAGGGAGGATACCATATTGAATACAGTTTGTGGTGACGCTGGTACTACTGGTACTGGTTGTCTGTATATTGGTCTTTTATAAACTGGTTGTCTGTACACTGGTGGGCGGTACAGTGGTCTACGTCCTGGTCGGTACAATGGTCTTGAATATATAACCCTTGGAGGTCCGCGCATTGGTCTTCCATACATTGAGCGACTTTGACTACCAAATGAATATGGATTGGCATCGCTTTGATACAATATTTCCAAAAGAAACAGAAGCCATAATCCTGCAGTGAGTTTCCACATCTTTGAAGATCTTCTTCTGTTGGGCTGGAATGCCAAAATGAATTTGAAAAGCTTTGACGAAGAGTTTTACAGATGTAGGAAAAGAAGTCGGTATTTTTTCATCATGTTCGGTTTGTTATAATTGTCACTGTAAAAACAATGATAATTTTTATTGTTCGAGAAAAACGTTTTATTGATAACAAATGGCGTCATTCGCCTTAAAAATAATATTTTGGGTTCTACTTTTTGTTGGATCGATTTTGGGATTGGGGAGGTCATTCAGTGGTTAAGTACTTATTCGTCAGAAATATTAACTGTATTATCGTTTCATTGCGACTTTGATAATACCAACCTGAAGCGAAAAGCAGTGGTCTGTCTAGATAGTTACAGTTTTTTCTACCAGCAGGTTTAGTCTCACCATTCTTGAATCTATGAATGCTCCTAAACAAGTACTTTACAGGCTTCATTTAGAAATAATCTGGTTTTAAACTGAAAATTAATCTGAGAGAAATCTAGTGAAGTTTTAAAAAAGGTTGAAGACATTACGTAAAACAGTATTCATCTGTTAATTCTGATCACAATCGGGTGCACAAATATAGGGTATAAAACTCCATTTCAATTGACACGGTTTACAGTGTAAGCTATTGCCATGGCATGGGCTATTAAGCATAGTGACCAGACTCATGAATTATAGATAGACTCTTCACATTTACTGTCCCTATACTCTAGGAGTTATTATCCTTGTTTAAATGATTAATTCGTTTTAAATTTCTACTGAATAGAATGATTTTCAGTCGAAGATTTTTGTGGGTCGTGGGCATATGTTATGCTGTCTTTTAAAGTATATCATTAATAGTTAAAGCAGACGATAGGATGATAAATATGCCTTGAGAAATCAATGTTTCTTTAAAATACCAAACGTGAATCAGTTTTATACCGTCTGTCGAGGTAATGTATATTTACAAATAAACAATCAGGCAGATACAGATGTTATTTCTCATTGTGGGTTGGTTGTTTATATAGAGTATCTAGGGTCACAACAACCTGCTTCTTCATCAATATATTATATTGGCCGAGTACGAGCGCATTGTGACCTGCAGTAGGTTATTCTTTACTTAGGCCTATGTCTCATCATATGGGGCAAATTTCACTCATTTTAAAATGTAACAAGTTTTGTTGATGGTTTTTGTTTGTTACTTTTGCTACTGTCGACTTCTTGTTGTTGCCCATGGATTTGCTGCTCTTGCTCTTGTAGGTGTAGGCCTTAGGCCTTACAAATGCTTTTATGGGGACCTAATTTAGACACGAGTCAACATTTGATACATTTGTTCTTGTTGTTCTGGGATTTCTTGCTCTGGTAGGCGTCCTTGTTGCTTATAACAATTTCCTGTGTCTGGCGATTACTGTTCTTACTGTAGGTGCTTGTTTTGATGTTCTTAAATTGTAATAACATATAAAAAAAAAGACCTTTAATTACCCAGTAATTATTACGATATGACTGAGAATATTTACCTGCCTTACAGAAATGGGGCAAAAGAAACCATTTTTCACCACCCTGTGTGAAATTATATCATATAGCTTGGTGGTTTTTTGGGGTTTTTTTTAACGACCAGCTGTTCTACAGGTAAGTTTACGGAGATGATCAACGAAATGCATTTCATATTGATGAAAAATTTATTATTACACTAAATTTGCAGATAAGATTTTATATATTAGTTCCGTTTGCGAAAAGAATCGGGTGGAGAAAAGTAGTATGTAAAACTCATTTAATTTCTTAATTAGTAGTTGTTGTCCGAACTTTAAGATAACTCTGATTAGCATGATGAATTTCAGACCACATTAGTTTAAAATATCGCAAAGTTTTTGACTTCAAGTACTACTCGTTAGTTTTGCAAAACTAAGCATCTTTAGTTTTTTTGTCGATCGTTTTTTTTACAAATAGGCCTATTCCATTAAATAATTATTTGATACGTATACTTGTTTATAATTTTGTTACTGTTGGAAAACATTTTTTTCGTTACATTAAAAAAACAATTTCCTAAATTGTTTGGAACACCCGCCATATTTAATTTTTTGTTTACATTTTATTTTATTTTTTGATCGTAAAAATAGGTCTACTCGATTTTGATTTAGTTTAGAATATAACACTTAAATAATATGAAGTACACAATTATCTTTCCTTTTGGTAAGCCAATTCAAATGATCATATTCCGAATATTCCCAAATTACATAGAAATATTTCAGTTGAAAGTGGAAGGATGAAAGTGAAAGTAGTGTCTTTTTAGTGAATCATGATTTTATTCTTTAAAACTAAACTAAAAGAAAATCAATGAAGTTGAAATCTTCATAAACAATTGGAAGGGTCAAAGAAGTGCTCTGATCCCTTTCACCATAGACTCTGTTTCCTACTCCTTAATTATAGAAATGGTGCAGAAAAGTAGAATGTAAAACTCCATTCATTTCATTTCATAATTATAGAAGTCCCTGTACTGTGTCATAGAATATTCACTCTTTTTCATCATAACAAGACATCATAAAAATTTCAGTTCATATTGCAATCACCTTTTTTTTAGAACTACACTTCAAATAAGTACCATAATTCTTTGTTGTTAGACGTTACTGTCATGATGTTTAATTCCATCTTTTTTTTTTATAGATGATACAGAGAGTAGAACTTTGATTGAAGATTTCTTAAAAAGATGTCATCTAGAATCAACATTTCATTTTATAGCTTCAGACCAGACATATGACAAGGTACATGATATTGCTAAATATGCCATAGTAGGGCAAACTGGACCAGTTGAAAATTAAACAAAGAATGAAATGACAATATTCCTACTTTATGGTGAATATGCTGAAAGATTTAATAAGTTTTCACCTACTTGACTCGATTGTTTTTGAAGCATATCAATAAGTATGTTAATGACTTACTGTTTTCATTTCAGTGTTATTCAAGGAAAATTGATCATATTGAATGGATGAATAAAGATGGATGGAATGAATTCATATCTGAAGTCAATCAGTGAGTAAAGATAAATTGTGTAACAGAACTTACAATTTCTCTATACAATGATGTTGCTCAGTGTGTTATGTTATTGACATGGAAAACTTTCTCTTTTAGTTCATCACATCATTGAGATGTTTTATACTAATAACAGACATACTTTTTCAGGGATAACTTTAACACAAATTTATCAGAAGAGTTACATGTTTTATCTGATAGTTTATTATATACAGGTATGTTCATAACTAATGGTCTGTACACCACTGACTTATGATAAATAAAGAAAGAAATAGGCATAGTTTATAAACTACTGTATTTTTGTGTGATTAATGTACAGTTATTTGTACCGTAAGAGAGCATTCTAAACTGGGGGTGCACAGACAGATAATAGACTGTGATAGAGGTTCCCCAATAAATGTTGACAGTGCTCCACATTTTGTATTTGACCGTTGATTGTGGAAGGTGTGGATATGAAAGAGTGTACCTCAGCGTGTCATGGTTTCCTGTTACAAGTAGGTTTGTGATGGCAATCTGGATCATCTGTTGCAGCTGTGACAACAGGAAGTCAGCAGCATTAAGTTTGTTAGCAAATATTGACCACAAAGAAAGTTATCTATGTTGGATTTTTTTTTCAGGTGAACCTATCAAGTTGTATAGTATTTTACCAGATGACTTAAGTGAAAACAGGTTAGATATCAAAGTATCTTGTTAGCTGTTATGAAGTTGTTTTTAAACATGAGTGCTGTTAAGTGCTTTGTTTCTCAAAATGATTGAACTTTTTCTTGAGTAAAAATGATTTGAAATTGAGTGTATTATACAAAAATTAAGAGCGATTTCTTGTTACTTTCAGTTTAGAGTTGTATGGAGGATTTTATAGAATGAAGAAATGGCATAATATAGATTTGACTTTTATAACAACTAGTGATAGTTTATCACAGTCTGTTCTAGAGCTTACTGAGTTTCTATCAACTGATATTGTCGATGAATTCAAGTATGATGTCCTAGATCATCAAACGTTATGGATGGGAAAAATATCAGTCTTAGACAAAGTGGTGAGTTTCAATGAGACATCCTTATATCTTGTCTTTTTTCGATAAATGGATTGAAAACAGGCTCAATTTTTAATTGAAATTTACAAAAAATGTTTAGCTTAAGCTACAATTGAATATTATACCTATTTATGCATTTGTATAAAAACATATGTGATAGTGGTCTAGGTGATTGGAACCAAAAGCATTCAATTGGAAATTAAGATGTGGCTGGAAGACCAAAATTAAGAGTTTTTTTTTTTCCAAATTTATCTCCAGGATGATAAAGGCTACCAGTTTCCAGGATTTAGATTATCCAGTAATGATATTAAGAAGTTGAAATGTAGATATAATAATAAAGATATACAGTATGGTAGAATGATAGAGATATTAGATGTTGTTGACATGTCTACAGTTCCAACTTTTCTTATGACAAATATTACGCTTCAACTGTATCCTTTTGGCTTTTATACCAAGATTCTTGAGGATCCTGCCTACCAGCTGGTTTGTGGACAAACTTCTTAGCAATTATCTTTCCCAAAGCCTTCATCTAAGTTTGCCAATTAAAATGACACCAAGAATCCTAAGCTCTAATAGAATGAGCTACGGTCCATCTCCAAGGACTTTTCACAGCTATTGTAATCAAATTTGTCCTTCAATCTGTGTTAGAGAGGTAGTAAAAGACTGTAAAGAATCAAGAATATTTATAGAAGATTTTAATTCTAGTAATAGGGAGGTAAGCTCTACAGAAATTAATCTTAAATGTAAGGAGAATTTTTCACCTGTTTCAGGAAGATAAAAAATCAAAATGATGACGTAAAGCATGGTACCAAATTGAATGGTAACATAAAGTTACAAACTATTATTTGGCCACTGGGTTAATGGAGATTAGAGAGGAGGGTTTTTATTCAGTAATAATCAATTTCATGAAGCTGTGCAGAAAGACTTCTCCAATGAGGAATAATTGACAATGACAACTTAAAAAGGATAATGACTTCTTATTGTAGGAAGTATATATTGGTAGACTGGCAACTTATAATACTAAAAATATACCAACTTGTGGTCTGACTAATCACCTAAAAACATCAGCATGGAAAGATAAGATTATGACAGATATTTCATGCATTCAAGGTAAACTGCTTTTACTTTGGAATATGGAATTATTAGAATTACAGGGGTGGTGAGATATCAAAGAGTGAAGTTTGTGGAATCTCATTGAGGGCATCGTCAAGGAACCTTAGAAATTAACAGTGCTGGTAGATGGTCAAATCTCAAACTCAAACAGTCCTTGCTCTCCAACATATTGACATGGATATATTGATATTGGTTTACACAATGTACACTGCAGTGAGAATCACTAATGCCTTTCTATTTTTTTCAGAACCAGATGAAGAAATATTGCCAAGTTTACAATATCTACATTTTATTATAACATCTGATAGATGTAGTGATATATTAATGTTAACAATATTAAAATCACCAGGAGATATTAACAGTAATATTATTAATATCCTAGAAACTGTGGTAGATATTAATGAAGATACAACTGATAATATATGTGATAATAAAGTTGTATCTAGTTTACCATGTATCGATACATTAAATCTTACATTATTACATGATCATCTCAATCAGTTACAGTGCAGTTTATTAAAAGACTGGATTGGTGAGTTGTTTCATTTGCCTAACTTCTCTATATTCACCTCTCTACCCTTCTTTACATTGTCAAGGTATTGTGATCTGTTTCTAATACCTTGACATCCTTAGGTTCTTTTTTTTTTAGGAAGTTTGTCAAGATTTGATCAGATTGTATTCTATTGAGTTAGTTTAGAAATGTCTGTCTTTTTGTGAGATGTTATAAAGCATATTGTATCATTAAATTTTGATGAGTTTTGTACGTATTTGGTCAAAGCTAGATAGCTAAAGCACATAAAATATTGTTTTGCTTGATTGATTAGAATATTAGATATCTATATGATTGCTTCTTTCTGACTGTTTAGACGAACAGAAGAAGAAGAATTTAAATACAACTATTGATAAGAAACAACTACAAGTTTTTCTAGATAAAACTCAACATCTATTTCTACAATCTATATTTGATAATTATAATGAAGATGATCATGATAAAGAAATTTCAGAAGAGGATACAGGTATTAATTCTAAAGTTGCCATCAAATTATCGAACATGACAGTGTATAGTCATGAGAGAGTAGAAACAAGAATATTTTATTGTCACATCATAGAGTGTCGTGTTGTTACTACAAACTTTTTCATAAGAACTATTTGTTTCAGCTTTGGTTGAATAAAAAGCAATATCTGAACATTTAGGCTTGGCTTGATATGTAATGTTACGTAAGCTCAAATTTATCTGAATGTTTAATATTTATTTCAGAAGTAGAAAGCATAGACCCTTCAAAATGGCCAGAAAGACTAGCCTTACAATATGAAGAATCAAAACAGAAAACCATGAAGCGATATCGTTCTACTGATAGTATTCCATTATCATCTCCTTTTTATTCTTGTCCTCAAGAAAGTAAGAATAGTTTTATATTTATTAAAGCTCCATTCATCTTGTCAGTATTAATTGCTTGTAAAATTCTGATTAGATTACTAGTGAACCATTATATTTTTTCAAATGATATTTAGTTTAGTTTTTAGGACATTCAGTTTTAATTTCCCAATTCTCTTCTGTAGGTTGAAATCAATATATTCCAATCTGTTTGAGATATTTTGAATGTGTATATCAGGCTATGTTAAGTTAACTTGCACACTACAATATTTCATATTTTCCTATTTCTAATCAAGGTAGTGCATCATTAGATGCCATAGAGTTTCTGAGATTTTTTCAACCTGATGGTTCTGCCTTAAATCCTAATTTATCACCAGTTAGAAAAAAGGTAAACTTAATCGATGATTTCAAAATACTTTTAAAATGATAGGAAGAAATTAATTTAATCCATCGCTATTTTTAAATGAGATTTAGAAATATCCCACATTCCTTTCTTCTCTGCTGGGCTTCAATAGAATGATGAAAAGTAGGACGTAAAACTCCTTCCATTTCATTTCATTTTTCAATAGAATGATACAGAACTTTTGAATTTACCCTCCTATTCCCTTCTCTGCCATTTTGAATTTTGGTTACACCTTTGGTTGATTCCATGAATATTAAGTGAGAAGAAAATCACCAGAACTCAGAAGAGTTAGATTAAAATATTTCATGCTACGTAGATAACTTTATGGCAAACTACAATATTTTTTCTTGCTTCCATAATAATATATTTTGCTCTAAATCAACAGCCTAATGGTAGAATTATTAGAAGATTATCAAGTCATGAGAGTCTTACTAGTTGGCCTGAGAGTAGATCAGTTAAATATCATGATATCTAGTAAGTTAATTATCAATATTATTCAAGATGTAATTTATATACTAACATACAACATGTTGAGGTATATTGATGTCACCCCAGTCTAATGGTTTGTGGTGAGATGTTCTTTTTTCATTGTGTGTTTATTGTGGTATTGCTTTTAGTTTAGCTAAAGGAAATTAGCTTGTAGAAATGTGAACCTGATACATATTTCTTCTGTATTGTAACCTGTCCATTCTTCAATATTTCTTTTTATATGGGAATTAGAGACTTCTCTGTGAAAAATATTGTTTAATACCTACCTGTGTGATAAAAACACATACAATAGCCACTGACTTATTCTTCAAGATATATCTGAGTAGTAAGGAATAAAATGAGTACAAAAAGGCCAAAAGTGAATGATTAAACACTTTTGTATTTATCCCATAGAAAAATTTTTTCACAATTTAATTATGTGTCTCTTAACTACAAATGATATGAGGTACTTTGTAGCTTTAGAAATGATTTTGTATGAAATTTTGTGATCCACTAGGTATTTAACCTTTAAATGAAATTTAAAATTGGGGAGACTAGTTTTGTTAATATTGCACTCTCTTCAAGGTATATCTTACAACCTAAAATTTAATTAACTATCAACCATTGTGTTGGGTTCAAATTCTTGATCAAAGATGAAATTTGTTCGGAGTTTTAAAGGTTAAGGATGAATTTTGGTCAGGGATTAAAGATTTTCTAGAAATATAGACAAAGGGCACATTGATAGCTTTAGGGTGAGCTGAAATCAATTTAGGGTAGAGACATCTACACCTGTATTGTTTAGGGGGTGAGCTGAAATCAGTATAGGGTATGGACCTCTCTATACATGTATTGTCCAGGGGGTGAGCTGAAGTCAGTATAGGGTAAGAACCTCTCTACACCTGTATTGTATGTTCATTGTGACAGAAGACATCCCAGGGTTCACTTCTTCTTGTTGTCATGTCAGCAACACAACAGAAAAAAATCCGTGGATGCAGACTTTAAAATTTGTTGATTTCTCTAGGTAAGTTTATTTCAATTATTTTACCTTTCAATTTATAACTTTCATAAATAGAAATTCTTCTTCTTCCCTCATTTACTTTCTTGATTGTAATAATGTAGGGTAAATGAAAAAGATGTCCAACTTTGAATATTTTCAATTTTGAATTTCTAAATTTTTATTTGAGAGCTGAACCTTGGTAATGTTACCCTTTATTGTATACTAAACTTATTTTGTTTTAGTTTGTGGTTGTTGATTTGGTTGAGAGTGATATCTTAACATAAAAAAATGTTTATCAAATTATCATTAGAGATCCAGAAAGACTAGTAGCAGAATGACATACTATTTATTTATAAGGTAAATATACTGAAATTTGAAATTGCTGGCATTTTGATGTCCATTTTTAATTTGCTTTTAGACTCTTTCAAAAGTCAAAGCTCTTCACTTGAACTATGAAACTGAAGGAGCCCTCAAGAATGAATTTTGATTCTAGGTTTTATATGAATGTATTCAAATACCTTTATCATCAATTTACATTGATTCTAGGACATCCTTGCATTAAGATCGTTTCGATAATACGTGGCTTTAGTATTTGCTTTTGTGATTTTCCATAGATGTTTTTTCTTTTATATTACAGCTATGTAACATAGAATATAACAGTTCATCTACAAGCCAAAACCATCTGGTTTTCATCTCAGGTAGGTCTAAATTTATATTCTGTAAAATACTATGATATAACTGTTATATATAAATAATATATGTGTATGTAAACTAGGAAATACAAGATATAAGACTTATATGAAGGGTATAATTTTGTACATTTATAATATATATGATAGGAATAAAACTGAAGTAATGATAATGTTTTAATATATGATAGGAATATAGGTGAAAGAATGATCATGTTTTAATATATGATAGGAATATAGGTGAAAGAATGATAATGTTATAATATATGATAGGAATTAAGCTGAAGGAATGATAATGTTATATATGATAGGAATATAGCTGAAGGGATGATAATGTAATAATATATGATAGGAATAAAACTGAAGTAATGATAATGTTATAATATATGATCGGAATTAAGCTGAAGGAATGATAATGTTATAATATATGATAGGAATAAAACTGAAGTAATGATAATGTTATAATATATGATAGGAATATAGGTGAAGGAATGATACAGTTATAATATATGATAGGAATGTAGGTGAAGGCATGATAATGTTATAATATATGATAGGAATGTAGGTGAAGGAATGACACAGTTATAATATATGATAGGAATGTAGGTGAAGGCATGATAATGTTATAATATATGATAGGAATGTAGCTAAAGAATGATAATGTTATGATATATGATAGGAATAAAGCTGAAGTAATGATAATGTTATAATATATGATAGGAATATAGGTGAAAGAATGATAATGTTAAAATATATGATAGGAATAAAACTGAAATAATGATAATGTTATAATATATGATAGGAATAAAACTGAAGTAATGATAATGTTATAATATATGATAGGAATATAGGTGAAGGAATGATACAGTTATAATATATGATAGGAATGTAGGTGAAGGCATGATAATGTTATAATATATGATAGGAATGTAGGTGAAGGAATGACACAGTTATAATATATGATAGGAATGTAGGTGAAGGCATGATAATGTTATAATATATGATAGGAATGTAGCTAAAGAATGATAATGTTATGATATATGATAGGAATAAAGCTGAAGGAATGATAATGTTATGATATATGATAGGAATAAAGCTGAAGGAATGATAATGTTATAATATATGATAGGAATAAAACTGAAGGAATGATAATGTTATGATATATGATAGGAATAAGGCTGAAGGAATGATAATGTTATAATATATGATAGGAATAAAGTTGAAGGAATGATAACGTTATAATATATGATAGGAATAAAGCTGAAGGAATGATAATGTTATAATATATGATAGTAAATAAAACTGAAAGAATGATAATGTTTTAATATATGATAGGAATGTAGGTGAAGGAATGATACAGTTATAACATATGATAGGAATGTAGGTGAAGGCATGATAATGTTATAATTTATGATAGGAATGTAGCTAAGGAATGATATGTTATAATATATGATAGGAATAAAGCTGAAGGAATGATAAGGTTATGATATATGATAGGAATAAAGCTGAAGGAATGATAATGTTTTAATATATGATAGGAATATAGGTGAAGGAATGATAATGTAATAATATATGATAGGAATAAAACTGAAGTAATGATAATGTTATAATATATGATAGGAATAAAACTGAAGGAATGATAATGTTATAATATATGATAGGAATATAGGTGAAAGAATGATAATGTTATAATATATGATAGGAATAAAACTGAAGGAATGATTCTTATATATGATAGGAATATAGGTGAAGAAATGATAATGTTATAATATATGATAGGAATATAGCTGAAGGATTGATATGTAATATTTGATAGGAAGAAAAATATCTTGATTGGCATCGAAACTCATGGCACTGATAAGAGAGGTTTTGTTTACAAGACAATAAGCTACCAGAATAAACAGTTAGAAAATAATCATATTGATTGTTACATTCTGTTAATTACAAATCTTCTTCCCATTCTTAACGGGATCTTCCCATGGTTACGATAAGATCCTATCCACTAGAAGGATAAAAAGCATAATCTCTCCGAAGCGTAACAGGGCTCCTCGTGAAACTTCCTAGAGTACGGAACACTTGAATCTGAGAATCTATTGGCTTTATTTATGCTGCCTGTTGAACTTTACAGTAAATGTGTGAATGTATTTTTATACAAGTCAATCTCAAAATTCTATTTTGTTTGAAGAGAAAAGATGACTTCTTTAGGCTATATGGGAAGTCTGGCCAAATTTTCTCTTCCCAATTCAAGTCTTATCCTCCACTGTGGCTATAATCTGATGAGCTATGTATCATATAAGATATAAAGAATGAATGTTTAAAGCTCATCAGATTTATAAAGGTTGATTTTATGTGGACAATATTTTAGTCATTAAACATGAAGTCAACTTCAAGTATGAGTTTATTTCCAAGTTCAACAGGGGCTTTGTTAATGAATACAACTTCTTTAGGATAAGGGGAGTTGTCAAAAACTAATTATTGGCTTTAACTGGACAGATTTCAGTCTTATATATTCGGAATTCTCCCTCTGTAGGAATGGCTATAAGATTGATGATGTTATTTTTTTCTAAACTGGGTAGGGGACGGCGGCTAGCGTGACAGCCGAAGTAAAGCATGTAGTAGATGAGGGGGCCTTTTGCTGCAATTATGAGTAGGTGATGTCATATGTCCCACGGTCGCAACGATTAGATCTTTACAAAATCAAATGACATTCTATATTTTTTACCTTGCTTCAGGGGGATCAAATCTAGACTAGTTCCAGATATTTTTCTAAATTATTCTCAGTTTTCATGTGTTCAACAGATAAAGGAGGTCTACCTTGGGCAGGTCCTGCGTCTATCGGGTGGCATACTAAACTCTGGCGGTGGGACTAGCTGTGGGATTAAGATCATTAAGTGATAGCATTGTGTAACAACCAATTGAATATTCTTCTTTCTGTTTATTTTGTTTCTACAAGATGAGACATCTACTGAATTCTATCTCGACTTCTCCATACTGTATATTATTGTATGTGTTAGTTCATTATTGAAATACAGGAAAGGATAATAAAATGAATATTTTCAGTGTTAAAATAGTGCTCAATACAATTATTAATTTTTATTATAATAGATAAAATAATTTCAATTACATACTGCTCTTTTTACTTGACAAATGAAATAAGCATTTGTTTTTTGTTTATCTCTGTTGAATCGATGTATTTGATATTTTGATATGCATACCATCAATACCTTACTGCTTCCCACTACCATTCAGTGAGTTCACATCCATTTCTGATGATGTATTGAATATCAGAGACACTTGTTGATTTTGTTTTAATCCCATAGACTGTCAAATCATAATTATCTCTGTCTTTCATGACATATAGTTTGTATTTTACAAGCTATGAACTTGCAATGGTTAGAAATAACCAAAGAATATTTTTGACTTGACCAAATTTTCTTTTCTATTCACTTTGATATCTTTCAAATTTCATAAATTCATGTTTTTATACCAGAAATATTGATTCTGTGGTAAATGAATATATATATATTGTTATTTTTGATTTGAAATGTTTTGAAACCTTGTTTTGGTTAGAACATCTACTTTTCAGTCATATTTTGGTGATCGATATTAGAACCAGAATGTTTTTTGAACATGATTCAAAATTTCTTGATTACTTCTAAATTTCACTTTGATGGTTTCAATAGACTGCAATTGTTGAATCTGTGGTCAAATTGAACCATTTTCAGATAAGTTCTCAGTTTATAAAAGAAGAAATATGATTGGTTACATATAAAAAAAAAAAACTTTGGATAATCTTATAACATTGGTTGAAAATGATGTCTGACAAAATTTACAAAATTGGCTATCATAAAAATATTGTCAGAAAAATATTTAAGTGAAGTTTACATTATTTGAAGTTTAAAATTCTGATATTTTCTCTATTTTGAACATAAATATATTTGTTTTTGATGTCAAGAATTTTGCTACAATCTAGAATGGTTACATTTCAAATTTTAAGTGAAGTTTATTTCAACATTAAATTCTTTGGTCTGTAAAATTTAGGAATTTATATTGGAATGATTTCTATTCCACTGCATCCCTCAACATGAACTAATCGTAACTCAACACCTAACCCTAACACACTTACACATATAGATTCTTACATTCTATAGACCATAGAAATATCAAACTTTTGCGATTCATGTTAAGCGACATTTTGAAATAGTTAACCAATCAGATTGTTCAAAATTTGGCAATTTATAAAAAAAAATATTAAATTTTCAACATTCAATTTCATTACCAAGATCTCTTCCAATTTCAAAAGTAGAATTGACTATTAAGCAAAATAAGATCCTGTAACCAACCATATTTAAAATATATCTCTGAAATTTTCTCTTAAAAAGTTGGAATTAGTAGAAAAATACTTATCTTTTTTTCACGAAACATATAATTATATTGGTTTATGATATGGTTGATTTGAATAGTCTAGGCAAAATTGTTAGGCTAAATATTTTCGAATTGATTAGAATGAATTGGTGAATATAAAAAAAAATGAAACCAAAAGTGTGAACACATACCTTGTAGCTATAAACACTTAACTGAAGTATAGTGGAGCTGGATTACAAGCAGTAGGGTATTGATGGTATATATTATAAAGATAATTAATACTTGTTTTGTTATATATTTTGTAGATATGATACCAGAAGAAAGAACAATCCAGCTGAGAGGATGATGTACAAAATTCAAACTTAATAAATAATCATCTAGTTGCTTCTAATTTAGATGAATATACTGAATATTGTTATTTATTGTATATATTTTAGTATTAAAAAGATAGGACGTGTGTTGTTTTTATTCAACGATAATTGAAATTTCTGCTGTCGTATAAAGAAATTTCAAATCTGATCAGGGAAGCTTACTGAAAAGCTAAGCTTAATGAGTATATTAGCATAAACACAATACACTATAACTTGTGTTTTGTCATAGACACAGTCCTTATAAGTCCTATGTTTGAAATCATAGTACAAATTTTCAAATCAGGAGCCCCATTATATAAAAATAAATTTGGGTCAAAAGTCATGTATATGAAACATGCACTAACGTGTGTTAAGACAAAGTGCAATTTTTTAACCCTTCTAAGGACAAAAACAATCTCAAATTCTTGACACTAGATACATAAATTCCAATGAGAAATAAACAAGATATTAATAACTGCAATGGCCTTAATATTGAAGCAAAGTTAAAACAATCTAAGAGATGACAATGTAAAAGTCATATATTCAGTTTTATGTCCGGCCAGGCCATCTGAAAGAAGTATTCACACATTCGATACCTGTCATATCACAAACACAATTCAAACTAGGCCAAATTCATTCTTTTACCCTTAGTACATGGCCATTTGAAGGTGGTTGCCAAAACTGATTAAACAGCAGATAAAATGAAAAATACTGTTCCTGAATTGAATAAAGCTGCTGTGTGGGCATAGGTTAACTCACATAAAATTAGCTTTTGAGCACAATGGAAGCTAGTTTTAATATTGTGCTCATTTGAGTGGGCACTCATGTATTCGCTCAACCCTGATTTTAATGAAATTTGACGTCAGTGCCTAGTTATACTTGCAGGCGTATCTGTCTATTTATTTGATTTAGTTTAATTATTCTTCTGACCAAGAATAACTAATATAAAATGTGGAGTGTATTGATGTCACTCATGTTTGTTGTTTTTTTTTTTATTCCTAATAAACCCTCTCAAGGGAACAATTCTTCACAGATTTGGACAAAACGTGGTGAAATAGTTTATCACCCAGGGCAGGCATGAAACCAATCAAAACAAAAATAATTGCCCTTGTTCTTCGAAATGTATTCAACTTTTTAAACTAGTAAGAACTTTCATGCAATACTTGACATGTTGAATGAAACATGATTAGTAGTTTAATATCACCCAAGGAAGAAATTTTATGATTGCTGTTCTGCCATATGATTTGATTCAGACAAAGCTTCCAGTGGGCATATGTTATCTTTCCTGATAAACTATTATTTATATGGGATCATGAGTTATAATGATGAGACCAATGGACCACCAAATTAGTCACTAATACACATTATCAATATTTACAGTTATTATTCTCATAAAGAAGATAAAGAATTTGCTAGAGTTCGAGATAGGTTTATGAAAAATGAAACCAACTGTTCCTTATATTCATCTGCCTACAGTAAGGCACAACACAAAAAACAAACTGAGAAAAACAAACTAGTTCGTTCAGCATCAGGACATATTTTATCTCCAACACGAAGATCTCCACGAGGCAAAAAACGGAAACAAACATTTGAGGAGGTGCCGTCATCATCAAAGGCAACTAAAATAGCTAGAAATAACACAGCAAGGTAAGCTACATTTACATATTTCACTGGTCTATGTATATTGTTGAAACTGATAGCTTCTAAATTGCACGATTCTTATTTCAAGTCTGGTGCCTGTAGTTGCTGTATTTTTAGAAAAACTTGACCAGATAAGGATGTCACTGTGGCAATTTTGACTTGCATAGTATTCTTTATATTTAAGGATGAATTCTGCTTACTTTTCCCATGTAACTTTTTAACTTGCGAATTAGACCAGGCAACATGAAAGACCATGACTGCACATTAGCTTAGCATTTTATGTCTCTGGTTAAATTATTTTGAAAATACATTAATTACTTAGATATTTAGATATTATATATCATACTTTATATTTGTGTTTACAGAACTCCTACAAAGATGGCACAGAGACATTTAAAAAGTCCAAGAAAATTACACAGTTTACAGAGCCCTAGGAAAAGAGTTAATTTACATGCTAGAAGAAGTTCTCCACGAAAAAATGTCAAGAAATCTCCAAGAAAACCAGTCACAATTTCAAGGCCTTCATCAACAGGTTAGGAAATAATTTTTTTTACGAAAAGATCAGTTTTGTAGGGAGTATGTATTATTAATGTAATTTTTTCTGCATCATTCCCATTTATGTTAAGTGTCTGTTGTTCCTGTAATTATATACTATTGCATCAGCTACTAATAATATCCTTGCAATAGGTACGTAACATAATGCTTAGTTTTAGTAGAATTGCAAACTCAAATCTTTAAATGAGCGCTATGTTATTTTATTTAGCTACATCTGAAGTTAGAAAGTTACCTCCACCATGTGTTTATGATGAAGACTCTAATTTTGGTACTACAACTTCAACTGCTAGTACTATAGAAGTCAGAAAGAAACCACATGATGATGAGAAAGAAAAAAATTCTAAAGCACAGGAATCACGTTCTCAAAGACACAGAAGGGTGAGTACTTCGAATATTCACAAGGGAGTATTATAATTGTGGACAATATTTTACAATTCTCCTGTCTTACCAGAAGACATTGGTTGGTGGATCATGCTGACATTTTTATACGCCCACCCCATCGGTCAATGTCATTATGAAGATGATCCCTATTGATTTTCGTGATGATCAGATAATTTTTCACCGAAATATCGTGTCTGACTTGACGTTTTTCTCTATTAGCTATATTGTGCAACTCGTGCTCACTCTACAGGCTACAATTGTTTACAGATTCTTTTGATTTTTATTTTGTATGTCAATGTCATTATGAAGATGATCCCTATCGATTTTCGCGATGATTGGATAATATTTCACCGAAATATCTTGTCTGACTTGACGTTTCACTCTATTAGCTATATTGTGCAACCCTGTAGTCACTAAAGACTGTTTAATCATTTCTGACAGCTGCCAGTGGGCGTATGTTACCTTGCCTGGCAAGCTATCTTTAGAA